>NC_139562.1:44223040-44823040 GCF_965112155.1 Podarcis liolepis | reverse complement strand
GTTTATTGTGGGGGAGGAAGGGAAAGGAGATGTTAGCCGCTTTGAGACTTCTTAAGGGGAGTGAAAGGCGGGATATCAAGTCCAAACTCCTCCTCCTCCTCTTCTTCTTTCCTAGGGGCATTGGGGAAGGCTTTTGTGGTCGCATCTCTTCCCATGGGTGCCATGTTGCAACCAGCTTGGGGCTGTGCAGTTTCACCAGTGGGACTGTTGAGCTGCTCATCAGGCAGTCCTACAGGTGTTCCTGTGCTCCCCAAACATTGGTGCTGCCTCGTCTAGGGAAGCAGTAGTGTTGTTGGTGTTGGGAAGGTGCTCTGGGGTTCTACTCTAAATGCACCAAACATGCTATTACTGGTATCTATGGTGTGGTAAATTGAAAAGTCTTTGTCAATAAAACAGTTCTGTAGACCAGTGATGCCACTGTGACACCCTTGGGTTTCAGTAGGAGCTAGGAAGATAGGACAATGGTCGTTTGGTGTGTTGACAACTGTGCATAAACCAATATATCTGCAAAGGTATTTGCCTCTCAAGAAGAGATGGCATCATGACCCATCTTGTCACATAATACAATGGATAAATATAGTTGTTTTCAACAGGACATGTTGGAACTATTCATACAAGCTATTGGGTATCTGCAGAAGCTGGCTCCCCAAAGTGCTAATTAGAGCCGCTTGCAATGTCAAACAATTTCTGCAATAAGCCAGAGAGAGACAGGAAGTTGTTGCTCGCTTCACTGATTACGAGTTATAACATCATATATTTTTTTAGAAATTAAAGGACTGGGTTGAGGCAGAACTCCAGATTTTTACAAAAAGTTTTGTTCTGTAAAATGTAGCATAATCATTCCAAAGTAAGAATGAAATGAACACACCTGCTCACCTGTTCTACACAGACATCCAATGATTATTTCAATAAGCCAGAAACAGCCCAATTTTGCATCTTCTTTTTTTTTGCAAATATTTTTTATTACATTTTCTATAAAAACTTCCATCTTTCCATTTTCCACATCATGTATTTTAGTTTGTTGAACCTCCCTCCACTCCTCTGACAGTCATCCATAATAATTCTCCTATTTACACATTTCTTAATATATAGTATCACCTTTAAGTAATTGCTTTATATCCTTATTTACATTTTTGCGATATTCCTCACTTTTCACAAAGCCTCTTTAAAACACACTAGCGTTGTATTCTCCTCACATATAGTTTTCAAATACTCTCTAAATTTTCCCCAATCCTCCAAAAACTTATGGTCTCTTTGCATCTTCAGCCTGGATAGCTCAGCTGGTTAGAGCATGGTGCTGATAATGCCAAGGTTGCAAGTTCAATTCCCATATGGGAAAGCTGCATAGTCCTCTATTGCAGGGGGTTGGACTAGATGATCATCAGGGTCCCTTCCTACTCTACAATTCCATGATTCTAAAGATCCCTCACATATTATGAGCTGAATTAAATTTAATCCCTTGGCCTCAATGATGAGAACTGAAGGTGGACTTTCACCATCCCAAAGCATGAAGCTGAAGGAGCAATCAGGAGCAGCACAATTCCTTACAAGCCTGAATTGCAATGCTTGTGATCTATGGTGGGTCATGCATGGAGTAGGTCAGGGGTGGGGAACTCATGTCCCAGGGGCAAATGCAATCTTCTCTCTCCTGGCTGCATTCTCGCATTTTCCTTGAGTACTTTTGCCTACCTGGAATATGCCTGATAATGGACTCTGATAATGCCCCTTGCTTGCTTGCCTGGATGGAGGAGAGAGACGGGGAGGCGAGAGTGTGTAGAAACTAGTCTACCACACAAAGGGAAAATACACATTTGTAGCTCTGCCTACCGCTGGCATCCCAGAATAATGTGCAGAAGGCAATGCAGCCTTTGAACTGAAAAAGATTCCCTACTCCTTGTGTATATAGTCTAAAAGTTTGTAGCCATGCCTGTCTTATGTGTGAATTCAGAAGGATCATCACAAAAAGGTTGGAAAAGTAATAGAGAAGAATGGAGATGAGTTTTACACTAGAGTTGGAGAGCTTCGGGCTCAAGGACTGACCGCAACCCTCCAGTCCTCTCTTTCTGGTCCATGGGACCCTCTGTAGCCACACCACTTTGTCCAGGCCACACCAGGCCTTCTTCACAGCCTCCTATGATTCCATCAACGATGTCTCTGAAAAATTTGACACAGCACTTGGGAAGACAGGTGAACTAATGTTAGTGTACTGGAAAAAGCAAAGATCACCAGTGTCGAAGCAATGATTCTTCAACATCAACTTTGTTGGACTGGTCATGATGCCTGATTATCGTCTTCCAAAGCAACTACTTATTCCAAACTTAAAACCCTCACCATGATCCATTCTCGCCCAGAAACCTATGTCCCCACTGTGGAAGGACATGTGGATCCAGAATTGGCCTCCACAGTTACTTATAACCGTGTTCATGGAAGACAATCTTACTCGGCTATGAGGGATCGCCAAAGAAAAAGGAGACATAGCCTCCTTGATTTCTTTTGGCCTGGCTGGAATGTATCCTTGAAGTCTGATAATGCCTCTTGCTTGCCTGAATGGGGGACAGAGAGGGTGTAAAAAGGGGGAGGAACTACAACCATTGCTGTGCTCAGTTTTGCCTCAGGCCCCATCCACTACTGGCATATGGTCCCTAAGGGAATGTGGCCCCTGTTTTAAGCAACCCATGGTTCCTTGTGCACTTGGCAAAATCCAGCCCCATTGACATGACTGCGGTTGAGAAAGGATTGTGCCTGCTGCCGTCCTCCAGGACCTCCACACAATAATTGACATGCCTGAGAAAGGCATACGTTATGTCCAAACTGTGCAGTGGGGGAGGGACTCAAGGTTGCGCCCTTCTGATCATTCGCTGAGTGCAAGCATTTCTGCTAGCCAGTTCCCCTTCTCCTCCTCTTGCTCACTGTTCTGGGGGTTCTTCCGACACTCCAGAGTGGATTTAAGGGAAGGGGGACACATGAGAGAAAGCCCAATGGCATTAGCGGGAGCCGTTGCACTGGCTTCCACTAGCACGGTGGGTTAGTTGAAACTGGACCATAATCTGTATCCTGGGGATGCACAGCCTCTGTGTGGACATCAGAGACAGGACCAGGAAGTACCATTTCAAGCCGTCTCTCCCCCACCCCCATCCATTGTACACACCATGTTCTGTGCACATGCTGTGCTTTAAGACACTGAGCAGCTGTTTGGTTTGATAATGACTGTGTAAAATCATGTAGTAATTGCTTTTTTTTGTTCTTTTGACATTGCTGTGGTACAAGATCGCTCATAAGAAACAAAACCTCCTCGCTCAGCTGAGGCTACTGCTGTTTCCCTCCCCCACTCCCTTTAGCGTCCCCATTTAGAGCAGAAGAAAAACAGAGACATCTGCAACTCTTGAAGGATCAAAGGCGAGGAAGAGGATTGAAGGTATATGAGAAGTATAAATTTCACCTTTTTGTTTTATCCTGTGCTAATTAAGGGCTGGGGATCCAAGCCTCGTCTGGTGCCATGAAAGGCTCTTACGTGTGTAACTAGGATACATGCTACTGCGTGATTATACATATATCAAATTGGGGTGGGGAATTTATTCTTTGGTGATTAATGCTGTTATCTGTAGAATGCACAGTCGACAAATCTGGTGCAGACGGCCTATTATTCAAAATATGACTTCGTTCAACTAAGAAGGTGCTGTGAAACATGAAAGAGTTTCCTGCAGTGGTGCCATCAGGTGTAGGATTCTGGTGCACAAGCTGACTAAAATGAGCAGGAAGGCGCCCCCCCCCAATGCATTGGGGTGGCGTACTACATTGTGAAATAAGTGGAAGCTGTAAGAACATGAGGTATAGTCTAAAATTATGTAAAAACGCCCCTGGTTTCAAAGAGCACCATCAAGCAGCTGCCCAAACTATGCTTTGGAAGAAATGAAACTCACACTTCTTCTTACAATAGAGATTATCTCAGAAAGAAAAGGGGGGGATGCATGAAATGACCCGTATTGGCTGTACAGTCGTACCTTGGTTGTTGAACGGAATCCATTCCAGAATCTGTTCAACTTCTGAAAACATTCAGAAACCAAGGCAAGGCTTCCGATTGGCTCCAGGAGCTTCAGGCACTCAATTGGAAGCCACGGAAGCTGTGTCAGACGTTTGGCTTCCAAAGAACATTCACAAACCGGAAACTCAATTCCAGGTTTGTGGCGTTCAGGAGCCAAAACGGATAAGTACCAAGGCGTTTGACAACTAAGGTGTGACTCTACATGTTATTTGACTTATGCTGGTGAAAGTAAAGATCAGGCATGAATGTGATCTGTGTAGAAAGGTATGGCTAAATATGAATCTTTAATTCAGTGGCTTTTTGGTTACACAGTTAGAGTTTTGAGGAGGGAGCGTTAAGTAGTATGCCAGACCCCTCTAATCCCTGGATCCAGCAAGTGTTAACAGCTAATCAAGACTTATAATTCCTGGAATAGCCAAGCTAGTTTACCGGTGAGGTAATGGGGAATTAAGGGGGCTCTGTGTGAGATGAAGAATGGGTGGGGGCCCCTCCCTTAACAGACAAAGTCTGTTTTCTCCAAAGTTGGAGAAAAGAGTTGCAGTGATGTAGGACAGATGTAAAACAGCAAGCTGGGAGAAGGCAGAGAGACAAAGCAATGTCTGATGTCTGTTTGAATCCAAGGCTGCAGCTATGGGAGAAATAAGATGCATTTGGGGTGTTGATGTTTGTGAACCCCTCCATCGTAGGCTCAGGTTTTATATGTGTGTAAATAAGCCATATATCATAAAGACACCACAGTCTCTGCTGTGCCTCATTCCAAAATGGAGCATGAACCCTGGAATCTCATATCACTTGGAAACTGGAGTGGTGTCAGATACTAAAATCCACATGTCCCCCACCCACCTGGTTGGCTACATCAATAAAGCTGCAATTCTATGCACGTTTACCTGGGAGGAAGCCTCATAGAACTCAATAGGAATTACTTCCAAATAGCTTTTCTGCTGCAAATGTGTTTTCTGCATATGAGCACAATGAACACTGTAACTTTTGAAAGGCCCATGTGCATCTATAAATATACTTGTATTAAGATACGAATAGCATACCCTTGAATAGGAAATATACACCTGTAAAACACAGTCCAGTTTCTGATGCAAATTAACGTCTCTCCCCTTTGAATGTTGCCACCATATCTGTGGTTTGGCAAGGACACTGCAAACATATTTGCCATCTAAACTGAGTGTCCATGAAGTGTCTCTAGTATAAAAGGGAAGAGATGGTATAGAAATCTGAGAGAAGATCCCTTGTTCCTCCAGGCTGAGTTGGATTACTGAGATGTCATATGTGGGCCTGCTATCACAGACTGTTAACTAACCTGCACTTAGTTCAAAATATGACTGTCAGGCTGTTGTCAGGATCATATTTCACCTGTGCTGAATCAGCTTTGTTAGCTCCCAGTCTGTTTTCAATTCAAACTACTGTGCTGATCTTACGATGTCTTGGATCCCTGAATGCCTCTGGGATGATTTTCACCTGCATCAGTCTGTTTGTCCAAAGAACATCATGTGAGGCTTTCATCCAGGTGCCTCCACCTTCTAAATTAAGTCTGCTAGTAATCCTAGAGAGAGAGTTTGGGGCTGTGGCACTTCACTTTTGAAATGCTTTTCCCAGGGAGGCCCACCTGGCACTAATGTTGTCATTTGGTACCAGGTAGGCAGAGCCAGAGACGAAAGTGTTCTGAATTAACCAAAGAGGCATAAAGACTACTCTACTGCCATTTTCACCATGGCTTCTGAGATGAGAATTCTCAGAATCCCCACTGGGATTGACAGGGCTGCTCTCAAATAAATACACAGTGGTGGTGGTGTTTTTAAAAAGTGCAACATACCAATACAGACACCATTTTGGAAAGCAAGTGAAAACAATTCCTTTCTGACTCTAGCATGCCAGAGAGAAAGAGAAGTGTAACAATTTGTGCTCCTACAGCTGTAGGAAATGCTTGAACCTCAAACCTAGGAAAATGTTTTTTAAAATACAAACAAACACATCAATTTATTTTAAATCAAATAAAATATTTTCCCTTTCGGTTATTTTGAAACTGCACTGAAGTAGGGAGAAAAACTAAAACAATAATAATGAGGTGGAGAAACAAGCAGGAAGGGACTCTGATAGGATGGGGAAATGGGGCTTCATAAGGAGGCATAAGGAGTGGCATACTACTACTACTACTACTATTAATAATAATATTATAATAATTTTTATTTATACCCCACCCTCCCCAGCCAATGCCAGGCTTAGGGCGGCTAACAAGCAATAATAAAAACAAGTTGAATGAATACAACTTAAAAACAAGATTAAAATACATTAAAATATTGAAACATTAAAATATTAAAATGCAGCCTCATCACAGGAGGAGAAAGGAAAAAGAAAAAAGAAAAGGGGGGGAGGGAATCAAATTGGCTCCACTCCAAGCCAAAAGCCAGGCGGAACAACTCTGTCTTACAGGCCCTGCGGAAAGAAATCAGATCCTGCAGGACCCTGGTCTCATGAGGCAGAACGTTCCACCAGGCCAGTGTTGAAAAGGCCCTGGCTCTGGTTGAAGCTAATCTAACTTCCTTAGGGCCCGGGACCACTAGGGTGTTGCTATTTATGGACCTTGAGGCTCTCCGTGGGGCATACTGGGAGAGGCGGTCCCATAGGTACAAGGGTCCTAGGCCATGAAGGGCTTTAAAGGTCAAAACCAGCACCTTAAATCTGACCCTGTACCAGTGGCGTAGCGTGGGGGGTGCAGGGCGGGCCGGCCGCACCGGGTGCAACATCTGGGGGTTAGGGTTAGGGGGTGCAAATCCACGGGTTAGGGGGTGCAAATTACTTGCCTTGCCCCGGGTGCTGACAACCCACGCTACGCCACTGCCCTGTACTCCAGTGCAGCTGGAAAGGCACTAGGTGAATATGCTCCCATGGCAGAGATCCCGTGAGGAGCCTCGCTGCTGCATTCTGCACCCGCTGGAGTTTCTGGGACAGCTTGTGGGCCCTATGTGGCCTTCAGAACTCAAGTTGCCCACCTATGAAGCAGGTATCACGCTGGAAGGTCCACCAACTGGCTGGCTCAGAAGCACCTTTATATTTTCATGCTTGGTCATATGTCTGCACTACCCCACCCAATTCTCAGTATACAGCCTGCAGCAGGTGTTACAAAATCTTCTGCACAGTGCATGGTGGCAGCAGAAAGGGAAACCCCCTTTCCCTCCCCCTTAGATCTTCCTCCTTACATTGTCTCAACGTGTTTACGGCTCATCTTGAGGACATCTTTTGTACACATGCCCTCCAGCCTGGCCTTTACATTTGCTGGGGTGAAGGACAAGGCCAACACGTGACATGGCACCAAGATGGAGGTCTCCATCTCATGATGTTCCACTCAGCCTTTGTGATGATGTAGGACATAGGTAGGCAAACTAAGGCCCGGGGGCCTGATCCGGTCCAATCGCCTTCTAAATCCGGCCCATGGACAGTCCAGGAATCAGCGTGTTTTTACATGAGTAGTATGTGTGCTTTTACTTAAAATGCATCTCTGGGTTATTTGAGGGGCATAGGAATTGGTTCATTTCCCCTCAAAAAATATAGTCCAGCCCCCCACAAGGTCTGAGGGACAGTGGACCGGCCCCCTGCTGAAAAAGTTTGCTTACCCCTGATGCAGGATTATTGAAGTCACATTGGAGTTTTGAATGCCAGCAGGAAAAAATATCCTTCCACAATTGATCTTTATTTGCAAAAGAAGTTAGTGCTATACAGTATTTCACCTTGAATTTAACCAGTGGTATAAAGTTATTTTTATTTGAAGCAAGCCCAGTGCAGATCAGTGGAGGAGAGATTAAACAGCTGAAATAATCTGATACTCTTTTCAGCATGCAATTGGCAAAGCTCTTTTGCTTTGATTTTAATCTAAGCCTATACAGACCTATATTAAAACACAGGCATTAAATCAGCAAGCAGTTCAGAATTTGTGACTACGGTAAATATATTTACAAAAAAAAGAGTACAGCATTAGACATCACCATTAATAGCGGCAGTGAACATTTTATAGTAGTCATATAGAACCACCATTCTCCTTTCTCAACCTTCACTCTATATTAACTGGACAGCTTACTCAGGCTTTGCTTCTCTGGATGTTTAAGGCATGTGAGCTTTAGCACTCTGTGGACTTGGAACAGCTGTGGTGTGGTTTAAAAGCTGCCCCACAGTTACAAATCCCATTGACCTCAATAAAGTGAAACTTAAAGTCAAAGTTAACCACTAAATGCTATGGATCGAGCTGGTGCCACAAAAGTGTGTTTTTCAATGCATTTCTAGATTCTTAGCCTCAGCCCTTCCTTAAAGTTTCTTGAGTTGCAATCCCTAAGCACATTACTCAGAAGTAACAGAACACAGTGGGGGTCTGAACACACAGAGCACTGCACTGCTAGGCTGTGATTTTAGGCACCTTTTTCTGCGGTAAGATCTGCTGAATGAAGTGAGACTTTACTTCCGAGTAAGCATGCATCATATTGCATTGTTTCTTTTTCTCTGGTTAGCTAAGCCTTATATCTAGGCTCCCTGGTTTCCAACATCCTCAGGTGTGTTGTTGTGTACAGTGTCTTTTCTCTCAGATACTTCTCCACATCTTTTCTAATCGCTCATCAGCTTATCTCTCATCTGAAAAAAAAAATGCAAGCAACTAAATAAACGAATTAGCAGATGCCCTAACAATTTAAACATCTTCCTAGGGTGCCTCTAAACACAACAACTTTTAATTTTTATTGATGGCAATCCTTATGAACCTGTTGATGGTGCCTGATTTCGAATATACAAAAGCCACAGACAGTTGCAGACTTTGTTACCTTAGATTAGAATGACATCGCTGGGTTTAAGATTTGTTTATGGTCTGTGTGTGCATGTGAATACACTGGGGAAGAACGTTTAATCTTTACTGAAAAATATACTGATGAAAACATTCACTCCTGGTCAACGGAAAGAAAGAAAATATTTCAAAGCAAGATCGTTGCCCTCCTCTAATATTGCATGTTTTTATTCTGGGCAAAAAGTATAAGCGATAATTCACCATAGAAGGCAATGGCCGAGGTCTTGTTTATACACTGTAGCTTTGATGTTGCTTTTGTCTGTTTGTAAGGCTTGTGCTGTTGTTAATATCTGCTCAACCCCACTTAAAATTGCAGCCAGTGTATAAGCAAAGCCCCTGCTTACACCGTGGTGGTCCTTGACAGAACAAAAGCAGATCATACCAGACATGCTTAATCTCTGACAAACTAATTGGCTTAGTAAAGATGTTGTCTTCTTGCATTATATCTTGGGTTTTCCACCATGCTCATCCACATTATTATAATGCTTTTGAATCGTTGATTTCAAGAAACTGCTATAAGATTTGTGGCCCATTGGTGGGAAAGGTAAATGGCTTGAAATTAAATTAGAAAGTGTTATCCAATTACATTACACTAGGCCCGTCTGAGTCAGTGCTAGGATTGCTTTTGTTCAGTGGTTTGGTTTTTTTTTAATCAGCGATTTAGATTGCACTTGCCATAAAACTTTGGTATTGCAAAATAAAGAGATGCTTAAAACAGACTGAGATCAGAGCTAAACACTGTTAAATGATTTCAGTAAATGGGTGAGCTGGGCAGCTAGCAGCAAAATGAAATTTCCACGCGAACTCCGACTTGTTGTATACAAAAATAAAAGCATGTATGTTTTAGGTGATGATAACTGCCCGAGAAGCAGCATTTTCAAATTATCAAAAGGAGCAGTGCTCAAGCTATTTTCTTGTCACTAGTAAAATTGGAAAACCTTGTTAAAAGCTATTGACAAGCTGAAAAGAGTTTCTTCTACCCAAATAATCACGTGGCTAAAGGAAAAATCCAATAGGATTTCCAGGCTAAAGGAACTGAATGTGTTTTGCCTAGAGAAAAGAGAATGTGTGCTTTAGTGCTGATGGTGGAATGAGGGGCATGGGCAGAATATGCAGGCCAATATTTCAGGATTTGAAATAATGAATTTTAAAAAAGGATCTCAGGAAGAAGAGGGAGGAAACACTGGTTAATTTAACCTGATCACAAGGAATGAGACAGGGAATGGTTTAAGGCAGGTAAAGGTAAAGGTATCCCTGACCATTAGGTCCAGTCACAGACGACTCTGGGGTTGCAGCACTCATCGCACTTTACTGGCCAAGGGAGCTGGCATACAGCTTCCGGGTCATGTGGCCAGCATGACTAAGCCGCTTCTGGTGAACCAGAGCAGCGCACAGAAACACAGTTTACCTTCCCGCTGGAGCGGTACCTATTTATCTACTTACACTTTGACATGCTTTCAAACTACTAGGTTGGCAGGAGCAGGGACCAAGCAATGGGAGCTCACCCTGTCACAGGGATTCGAACCACCGACCTTCTGATTGGCAAGTCCTAGGCTCTGTGGTTTAACCCACAGCACCACCTGTGTGGCAGGTAGGCTAGTTTAAATTACAGGTAAGAAGACCTTTGGGGACTTTAAGAGCAGTTTAAATTATCATTTAAAATTTAAAAAGAGCAGTGCAGCAATGGAACACACTGTTTAGGAGTGTGATGGGATCTAGTTCCTGATAGGTTTGAGGAAAATACTGAAGGTAGATTCCACTAGTCCTGTGACCTATATAAACAAAAAATTCTGGTACACGTACTCCCATAGATCTCCTGGTTGGGATGAAAGGGACTTCCAAGTAGTTGCACCGATTGTGGAACACATTGCCCTCTGAAGTGCAGCCAGCCATCTCTTGAAAGAATAGTCTAGAGGACTGCATTTGACCCTAGGCCTAAGGTTCATCACTCCTTGTGTGTGGGGAAATCTGGCAGAATTTGGAGCATGGCAAGAGATGAGTGGGGCTCAGTTAAAACGATAGTCTCTTGTGAATTAATCTCAAATGCTACACCCAGTTTAGTAAACAATTTGACCTTACACTGGATCATTGTGCTCTTTTCAACATTTATAAATTACTTCTGGTTCACCTACCCTTTTCCCAGGAGACATCATCATACGGTATGTCATTTCCTCATTCTTCTTTGAGTTTCTATGCATCTCAGTACTTTGTTCTTGCGCATGGAATTAATTATGTGAATCTTTCCATATCTTCTTTACTTGACACCTACCTCAGGTTACACTTCAGAGCAGGAAGCACTTTTGCTTTCAGCAGGAGACTGGCAACACTAATCCTATACATGTTGACTCAAAATAAGGTCTCACTAAGCTGAATGGAGTTTACTTGTGACTTCAGTATAGAGCTCCAGGAACACAAGGGATGAAGGACATTTGATCCAATGTCATAAAGAGACAAGAAAGAAGTAGACCAGTGTGACTAACCAGTAATCTCTAGATCAGTGTTTCCCAATCTTGGATCTCCAGCTGTTTTCAGACTACAATTCTCATCATCCTTGACCACTGGTACTGCTAGCTAGAGATGATGGGAATTGTAGTC
This sequence comes from Podarcis liolepis, assembly GCF_965112155.1. NCBI lineage: Eukaryota > Metazoa > Chordata > Lepidosauria > Squamata > Lacertidae > Podarcis > Podarcis liolepis. Next base: position 44,811,569 of record NC_139562.1, on the reverse strand, counting down.
CAAAAACATCTGGAGACCCAAGTTTGAAAAATACTGATGTTGCTGGTCTAAGACTCTCATTATCTGTGACTACTGGACATGCTGGTGGGAGCTGGATTCCAACACCATCCAGAGGGCCAATGGTTAGCTACTCCTGAAGTAGACCAAGACCACCCCAGAGGGCAATATATTACAGTGAGCAGCAGCCCACTGCAGCTGGTACCATCTGCCAGTTGTTGTGAAGTTATAATACGTTTTGTAGCTTCTTCCTCTGAACTGTAGTGGGTCAGGACTTGGGAAGCATAACTGTCAATCACATATAGTTGTTTCTGGGCTGAACAGCTGGTGAACTATTCCATGTTTGTCAAGGTTGTTCATACTGTCTGCGTAGTTACAGGAATATGTGCTTCACTGAATTGAGGTAATAGTGTTTCAAATTTAGTCAGTTTCTCTCAATATTTTATATCAAATTTCTACTCATGTCAACAAGCGGAGTACTGATGGCTTGATTTTGAACAGGAACTATTTTATACATTCTGCTACATAGTTACGGCATTGAATAGCAGTTGTTTTGTAAAACTGTATTTATTTTTTGTACTTGTCAAACATACTAGAGATGTTAATGATTTTCTCATTATTCAGTTAATCTCACATTATATTCTGGTCAAATTACTTATTTTGATGGCTGGTGCCATGCTATTTTTATTGTATTTATTTGTATATTTTAAACTGATTTTATATATGTATATAGTTTTAATTTCATCAATATTTAATTGTTTTTAATGATTGTTTTTTCTGTGTTTTTACTAATTCTAGATTTTATCTGGAAGATGCCTTGAGTCCCAACAGAGAAAAAGGTAGGGTATAGATAAGAATATAACAATAATAAATATTACTATGATTATTTAATGTAATAAGGTGATATAAAATAAGCAGAGTTCCAGATGCTTTCTACAAGTGCAAAGATGGTTTAAAAAGAACAGGAAAACTCTAATAACTATTTCCAGAGGGCTAGCTGTGTAAGTTTCTTGCACCAACAACAATCAGAGACTCTTGTGGCACCTTAAAAGACTAGTCTTGATAATTCCTAAATAAATAAATAAATAAATAAATAAATAAATAAATAAATAAATAAATAAATAAATGCAGTAGGTTTCATAATCCCACTGATTACAGTATGACTGATTTCACTTATGAATAGCTTCCTAGGAAATATCCTGAAGTGATTAACAACAAAAAACATATATAAATTCAATCTCAAGTCGATTGCAGTTAAAAACCAGGATAAAAACCTGTACTTATTTAAAAGGCTTGTGGGAAGGTCTTCATCAGGCACTGAAAAGATAATACAGACTGCACCTGTCTGATATGTAACAAGACAGAGTCCCAAAGAGCACACTAAAAGTCCAATTCCAACACAGTGTGGAACAGACCTGTTGATGCCCCTTTCCTAGAAACTTTTGAGCCACAAACATTTGCTCTGCAAAGCACAAACAGAGGTACTACTCTTAGGTCTGCTTCACAAGTAGCCAAATTCTTACACAAAAGGCACGTGTGCCACACACTGGGAAGCCAGGTCTGTGTGCCATATGACAAGTGTGAAAAGGCATCAAACGTGACGATGTGCATTCAAATCCCTGCAGGGACAGTAGAAATTCATCTAGGAATTTCATCACATCTGAGGAGCCCCATAACTTCTGGGGCAGGAACCTACTGGGAACTATTAAGGCCTCGGTCCTTGGGAAAAGAAAGGAGATTCTCCCCAAGTTCTACTGTATGGACTGGCCCAGAAAAGAGGACGAAAGTTGTATAATTCAGGTCAAATTCTTGCACAAGGTTCAGCTACTCTTCACATCTCTGACCAGCTTCTATTCAAGCTAGTCACTGTAAGACTCTAAGACCTGATGCCTCAGTTTGCTTTTACCCTCTTCTCTCCCCATCCCCCTTTTGTATCATGTCTTGTAGAGCAGAGACATCACCTTGCCAACAAAGGCTCGTATAGTCAAAGCTATGGTTTTCCCAGTAGTGATGTATGGAAGTGAGAGCTGGACCATAAAGAAGGCTGATCGCCGAAGAATTGATGCTTTTGAATTATGGTGCTAGAGGAGACTCTTGAGAGTCCCATGGACTGCAAGAAGATCAAACCTCTCCATTCTTAAGGAAATCAGCCCTGAGTGCTCACTGGAAGGACAGATCCTGAAGCTGAGGCTCCAATACTTTGGCCACCTCATGAGAAGAAAAGACTCCCTGGAAAAGACCCTGATGCTGGGAAAGATGGAGGGCACAAGGAGAAGGGGACGACAGAGGACGAGATGGTTGGACAGTGTTCTCGAAGCTACCAGCATGAGTCTGACCAAACTGCGGGAGGCAGTGGAAGACAGGAGTGCCTGGCATGCTCTGGTTCAGGGGGTCACGAAGAGTCGGACTTGACTAAATGACTAAACAACAACAACAGAGTGCAAGCCTACCAACCGTTTTCTTTGTTATTAGTAAAATTGTAAGAATAGCACTACTGCATCTGGCCAGTAGTTCACCTAGTCCAGCATCCTGTTCTTACAGCAGCCAACCAGATGCCTATGCAAGCAGGATCTTAGTGCAACCGCCTTCTCCTCTGTTGTGGTTTCTAGCACCTGATGTTCAGAAGTATGCTGCCTCCAACAGTGGTGGTAGAACATGACCACCATGTCTAGTAGTCATCAATATGAATATCCTTCATAAATTTGTCTATCCCTCTTTTAAAGGCTTCCAGGTTTGTGGTCATCACTGCCACCATTTTGTTATCCTGTGTAAGTCTCTTTTGGGAGCCCATTCAGCTGAAGAGCGATGAAAAACGATTTAAATAAATCCTGCTCTATTCAATGGGAATAAAGTAATATTTTAAAACATTAATAAATCACCTTACCTATTCTACAAAAGTTGGAGATGTCAGAAATTGAACCTAGGACCTTCTCCATGCAAAGCATGCCACTGAACTACAACCTCTCAGTTCTACATGTTTGGAAGGAAGTAAACAAAAATATTTCCAATGGCGTAGGTAAATCCTGCTTAAATGCAGAAAATGTGCTGAGCTAGTTACATTAAGACACTCTGCTATTTCTGGGTTCTTTAAATAGTGAAACTGTTATTGCCAAATTTCCAAATCCTACACAAACCATCCCATTACACCCTACTGAAAAATAAAATCAATTAAGTATTGCCATGGCACCCTTCAACCCGACAGCTCATACTGGGCTACTACAAATTACCATATATGCATAGTGGAAATATTAAATACCATCTGATTATACCAAGGTGTTAAGTCATGAACAGAGAGAAAGTTACTCTTTAATGGCAGCAATTGTGGGTATGCTTGGTAGTGCCTACATCCAGTCTACCTGCTTGATAAATCTCTTTTTTGTTTGTTTAGTCGTTTAGTCGTGTCCGACTCTTTGTGACCCCATGGACCAGAGCACGCCAGGCACTCCTGTCTTCCACTGCCTCCCGCAGTTTGGTCAGACTCATGTTGATAAATCTCTAGATCAGCAGAAAATGTGGCTTTGCTGTATTGTAAAATTAACTCTGCCTATGGACCTAGGAACTCTTGCAAGTCATTAGCTGGAATAACCACACACTGCTATTGTCATGACAAGTTTTACAAAAGTTATATGATGCTGAAGTAGGGACACCACATACACATACATGGTTAAACAGTTTTGGATGGCTGGACAAATCCAGATGGCCTGCAAAATTCTACCTAAATCACACATCTATAGTGCAATAATATTCTACAAAAGTCATGTTAGATTTGTTTCACAATTGTCATTGTAAGAAATGAATATCATTCTCATTTCTGGATGGGAAGGCAACAGTTGGAGAACTTCCCCAAATGTCTAGGGCTGTAGTGGAGTTTCCCTGTATCACTATGCACCAGAGCTACTTCAAAAATCACATATTTCCTACATTGATAGCATTTATTGGCAGATCATGTGTTCCACAGCAAGAGAAGATGAAGCTGCAATTCAGCACCTGGCTGAGGCCTGCAGGGAATTTCCTACATGCAGGTGCTATCTGTATGTGTGACATGGCTTTTAATCAGATACAAAGGTTCTGATGTAAACATAATTATACCACTCAAACTCAAATAAATCACAAATCTAGACACAAACCTAAACACACTTTTTAGAGGGTACATGACCTCACTGAACTCAACAGGACTTCTTTCAAAGTATGTTTAGATCTTCTGCATGAACAGATTTAAGTTTTGTATTTTGCACCTTGTCACCTGTATTAAATTCTTCAGTAGTTAATTTATGCCCTGAAATGTGAAAATTAAATATGGTCCTGTTCTTTCTTTATAAATATGAATTTCACGTAATCGTTTTGTTTTTTAAAAAACAAACCCTTGAGACTATTTTTTATATATTACTCTTTAAAAGTTTATACAGAACAAGAGATGGAAAATACTATAAATGGTAGTTCAGGGCAACAAACTCGGGATTACAAAAGATTACCTCTGCCCCAATCTTTTTCAATGGCTAAGATTTACCTTCATACTGGCTCCAAAGTGCTGCACACATGAACTTTCAGCCAGGTTTGTGGGAAAAGATGATTTGTTAATGTCTCCATTTCAAAATTTTGTTATTGGAACTTTCCTATATATTTTCCCACATAGGAAAATGAGAGAACTTTATCCCCTAAGAGGTGTCATGGTCTGTTACTGGCTACCGTTCTTTGCTCCACCTTTTCTCTGTAAGGGGGAACAAGGGTGTGTGTATGTCAATTTAAACATGTTGGTAGATGACCAAGAACTTACCCATCCGGTGTTACATGTATCTGGTGCCTCATATAACCTGGGGCACCAGGTGCTAGCACACCAGTTCCACAGACCAGGCGGTGCTGCACTCAAATGCTATCACTTTATGCACAGGGGCAAAGGACATAACAATGGCAGGGGAGTACAATGCCTCATAGGCACACTGCTTTTGGTTTTTATAGTATCATGTGGAAATGGGCCATAAACTATTTCGGGGGGGGGGGGGGGCTATGGTAGTTGAAAAATGTTGATTCTAACCCCACTTTGTCCTTACCCCTTCTCCCATGTAGCCACTGCTCACCACTCGCTTTTCTGTGTCACAAGTTATCCTAGGACTTATATCTTAGACCAGGGTTTCCCAAACTTGGGTCTTCAGCTGTTTTCGGACAGCAATTCCCATCATCCCTGACCACTGGTTCTGCTTTTGTACCATGTTTGTGCTAATACTTTAAATTGTAAACTGCCCTGAGATCTATGGATGAATTTTAATAATAATAATAATAAAAATAAATGGGAGTTGTAGTCCAAAAACAGCTGGAGACGCTAATTTGAGAAACCCTGTCTTTAAACCATTAAGAGAAGTGTCTTATCCCTTTCCTGGAATCTTCTGAGGCGTTCCTCAATGAAGAAATGGGTACTACTCTTAGGCCTGCTTCCCAAGTGGTCAAATCCTTACCCAAAAGACACCACACACGGGGAAGCCCTGTCTGCGTGCCACACAGAACACGCGTGACAAGGCCATCCCACGTGACAAGGTACATTCAAATCCCTAGTTTCCTATAGGAATTTCATCTTCTGGGGTGGGTGGGGGGCTGAGCGTAGCTTTTGGAATAGGAATAAACCGGGGACTATCCTGGCCTCAGTGGTGGGGAGGAGAAAAGAGCCTCTTCCTCCCCTCCAGGCTCAGATGAAGGGGCTTTGGCGACCCCCCGCGCCACAACTCGCTCTCCCAAGGACGTGTGTAAAAGGTTCCCTCCCTCCCAGCGTGTAAATAACGGCTCCCCCGCCCGCCCGCCCCGCTTCCCCCGGATGTCTCGGGAGCTCTTCTTCTCCCACAAGCCCGCTCTCTCCACAGCGGGGCCTGGCGTCGCCGCCATCCTCCTCCTCCTCCTCAGGCCCGCAAGCGCCTCCCGCCGACCGGGCTCCGCGAGACTCCTCCGCGCCCGCCCGAAGAAGCCAGGCCGCGTTTCTCCCCCCTCAGAGGCTCTGGCGGACGACAGGCGCCTGCAGGCCGGCACCGAGCGCTGGTCCCGCGGTTACTGCCGGGCGGCGGCGGCGACGGCGAGGTCACGACGGCAGCGGCGGGGTCAGAGGGTAAAGGTCGCTCCCCCAGCATCCTCCGTGCAGGGTGCTCAGCCATCTTGGATCCTCGGGACAAGAAAATTCATGCGGTGAGTTCGGCCCGATTCTCCTTCCCCCCGCCGCCTCTCCCCCCCGCCGCGGCCCAGCTCGGCAGCTCCCGGGGGAGCTGGCGGGCGCCGGGGGAGGCCTTCCCGACGGCTCCGGCCCTCTTCGGGCTGGCCGAGGCCCGCTTCATCCCGCTCGGTTTCCGTTTGCTTTTGTCTCTCTCTCTCTCTCTGAGGGAGAGGAGCAGGGAGGGGGGTGAGAAGAGATGCGTGAGGGGAAGAGGAGGAGGAGGGCGAGCGAGGCGACGCGCAGGCTCTGAGCAGGCAGCCCCGAGGCCCGGCCCGGAGCAAGGAGGGGGTGGGTGGGAAGCCCCGCCGCGGGAGGCGGCACCGCGGAGGCCCGTCAGGGCCGCGTCCTGCTTCTGCCCGGCCGCTCCTCCCCTGGGCCCGCTGCTTCCGTTCCCGCCGCTGGCCGACTCGGGTCCTGCCTGCGCCTCCCGCCCAGCCGCCGCTCGGCCTAGTCGCGGCCGCCTCCGCTCTTCTCCCTCTTTCCCGCGCTGCTGCTGCCCTTTAGGCCACCCGAGTGCGAGCGCCGCGTCCCCCCCGATGCCGGAGGCTCCGGGTAAGGAAGCGACAAAGCAGAGCTCTCTGCCCCTTCCCGCCGCCTCGCGTCTTTCTCGCCTCCCAAGCGGCCTCGGCGGCCTGTTTATTAGGATGGAAGGCCCGGGATGGAGAAGGGGGGGGTCCCTTTGCATTTGCCTGGGGGGTATGGGGGGTGTTTCGCCGCAGCCGTACGACCCAGCGGTTGCGAAGAGCCTCCTTCCGGCCCCCGACGAGGTTTGCAGAACAAACTTGCGAGCGAGCGGTTGCGCTCTCTCTTCCAGGACGAGGTCTTTCTTACGTGGATGGGCTTGTTTTTGTTTTGCTCGCTCGGAAGCGTGCACTGCAGTTCCCCCGCGGTAAACTGATAACGTGTTTGTTTGTGTGTGTGTGTGTGTAAATAGTAACATTGCATTTGGGGAGGTGGGGTGGAAAAGCAGCTCCCTGGAGGAAGTGGCAAGGCTGCCCTTTGTTCGCGTTGAAGCTGTGTGTAATAATGTGGCCGATCCTGTCAACGTTTAGTGAGCAGGAGTGAGGTTTTTGATGAGACTGAGATGGTTTGGGCCATTAAGGAGTTTTGATACCTGGCTGCTTTTTTTCCTTTTAAGTTCGAAGTTGAGGCCTTGTATGTAGCACATCTTTCAGCCCTGGCAAACTGCAACTTGCAAAACTGATCATGTTAGAGCACAGTGGGTGCACTGAAGCTTCTCCTGCCTAGCCCCTGCTTTTTAAGCAAATATCATGGTGATTCTTACAATTGCATGGTGGTTCTTGAAGTAATATATGTTATGTGGCATTCCAGAGTACCATATTGTAGACCTTAACATGCTCTTGTAAAGTTTATAGAGGAGTTGTAAGCATCCCAGGCAGCTGGTTGTTTTGGTCCTGTGTGGCCTGCTGGCATCTAGATTTTAGGTATAGGCTGTAAGATTCAGAAACAGTTTTGTGAGTCTGCTGAGCTTTCTACTTGGAATTTGTGTATTGTTTCAATCCCTAATTTACAGTTTATTTTTCAAAAAAACTTATGGTGGGAGTAATACTGAGCATTAATTACTTGTGAAATATTTGGGGAGGGGAGTGGAAAGTCAGTCTTCTTTTGCTGCTGGTAATTAATTTAACCTTTACACACACACAGAGTAATCAACATTAAAAGACTACATAGAAGCTGTTTTGATATGATACACAAAATAATACATCTGATCATAAAGCACAAATCATTTCTAAAAACAATGTTCACTTCGTTTACTATTTGGTGAAAGACAACAACAAACATTGGTGTTCCTGAAATAGAAACTTTCAGCTTTGATCTTAAAGATGTCATGAATGTGTGCAGGGAAATCTTTTACATACCATTGTTTAAGAAAAATCATTTTTAAGGGAAAGTTAATAAAGAGCAAATGTTACTGATAAGGCTGGATAATGAAAATTGTATAACTAATGCCCACCAATAGATTTCTAATACAGTTTGACGTAAAATGTCAAGCAGGTTATACTTTTTTTAAAAAAAATAAATCAGAAATGGGTATTCAGCTCTTAATGAGATATGCATAGATTCTACCAAAGTCCATGTAGTGTAAGTTCTAAAAGCTACTCTGATAGTTGTTTGTGAGGGTGAACTTCTACTTCAGTGACTTCAGAAAATTGTTACAGATCATGACTTTCTTCTTCCTGTTGATAAAATATTAGTTGTGTGGCTTTTTCAGAAAGAAATTGAATAGAATATTTTTTCTGGAATTTTTATGTGTGCAAATGGGGATAATTTCATCAGTAATTTTTCTGATGTCATAAAGTTTGATCTAATTACAGACTGTTTATTTTACTTGTATTTAGTGAGAAAAGCTAAAAAGTTGCCTAATATTTTTTGCAACTGGGATCCATATATTGTTGCTGATGGACTTCTTAAATGGGAAATTTTCCCCAGAAAAACAAAGCACTGGAAATTTTTTCATCCATCACCATTCGTTATGCCTTAGAGTAAAGGTTTTCAACCTTTTTGAGTCCACAGCTCCTTTGACCCAGCTACATTCTTTCTGTGGGTCTTAGGAGCCCAGTTATGTCATCTTTTGTCTGCAGAGTCAGTAGCCCCAAACCCCTTTTCAAACATGCTCCCTTGTGGAGTGTTCCCTCAGCTTCCTATCCCCTCTCCTTGGGAGTCCTGGGCAGCTGCAGCTGCCACCCCCATTCTCTGAGCTGCCCCCCCACCCCCAAAGAGAGGTGCCTTCTCACACTGCCCTGCAGGACTTGGGAAGCACCCCCTGGCCAGCCCCAGAGGCACCATTCACCTGAGGAGCTTGTAGCCAGGGGTGCTGTAACAAACAGTTGTGTAAGTCTTTTGGAAGCAGAGGCGCAAGAGGGCATCAGAGGAGGGAAGAAAGGAAAGAGGGACAGAGGCCAGTGTTGCCTACAGCACCCCTGACTATCATTCAAGGCACCTCAGGGGAGCCATGGCACACTAGTTGAAAATCACTGCCTTCGAGGTTTCTTCTCATTTTAAGCAAGACATGATGTCTAGATTTATGTACTAAAGTAACTGCAGAAAATGGTTAGTAATTATCAGGAGTAATTCTTAAGCTCAAAAAGTTGTACTTCAATGATGCTCCCTGAAAAGTTGTCAGATACTCATGTAACTGAAGCAGAGGTCTTCTGATGTCTCTGGTGGATATTTCTATACCGTAAAGTTAGGCTTTCCATGGTGATGAAGGAATGGGTGTATGGCTTGTGTATGGATTCACTGCACAAAATTTTGAACTGTTTAAAGACTGTAACCTTGAGTACAAACAACTTACCTGTTAAACTCGAGTAACTAAAAGTTGCATGGAGTAGGTGACATTTTCTGGAATTACTAACATATAACATAATGATTGATTGATATTGTCCATCGTTATGCGTAGAGTTGGATTCAGAGCTGGCCTTTCTATAAATGGAAGGGACTGCAATCCATTGGAGGCGCCTGCTGATGGAACTGGGGAGCAGGCGGGTGGGAGGAGGCTGATTCTCAGTGCAGACTCCCACACCACTTCACCCACTGTTCAGAAGGGTCTCTCAGCCCTCTGGAACAGACTTTCCAGGAGAAGGATAGAATTCACAGAAAGCAAGAGGGCATCCTGTGAGCCCTGTTCCACTCAAGGGAACTCTGGATCCAATTATACATTACTTGGAAATCATAAGTTGTGGCAGTTACTTCATTTGCAGAGCAGTCCTGTGCATGTTTACTCAAAACTAGTTCCACTGTTTCAGTGGTGCTTACTTCCATGTAAGTGTGCCACTTAAAGTGGCACATTACCATGTTCTACAATTTGCCATGGAGATACTTTCCTCTTTGCTTATTAAAACTGCAATTCTGTGTACATGTACCTGGAAGTAAACCTACTTTAATTCAGTTACACTTATTTCTGAGTAAACATGCAGAGATGTGCATTCCATGTTCACTAGAGTATCTGAAATACAAAAATTAATGATATAAAATCAAGTTTCTTTCAAGGATTCAAAATAGATATTCACAAAGTTACCACACTGTGACCATCACTGTTTCTTTATTTCTTAAGTCCTTCATAAAATTGTTTGCAGTAGTTTCAGAGTAATGCAAGTGTGAGTTTCTTTCTCTCTTTTAAAAGGCCATTTAAGGCAACTTAAGATGAACATGTAATGGTTATTTATGATGAAATTAATATATTAGATAATTTGGTCTACTTATGTAATATTTACAGGCAATAAAATTCCATGTACTGATTGACTGCAGTTTCCCAGAACATGTATATATAGTAGATGCTTTCACAATAATCAAATATTATTTATGTACTACTTAAGTAATGTGTTGTTTACATGTTACTTTCACATGGAGTTGCTTTCTGTGTAGACAGTATATAATACTTGAGGCAGTCTTTGTCCTCTGAAACTCTCCTGCACTTCCTGGTTTGTTAAGGTATCTCAGCACACGTTGTGACACACTAGACGTGAAATTTCATGAGGGTGAAGGCGATAACAGTTGTTTGTATAATGAGATGTCTTCATAGAATGAAGAAATAGTATTAGAATGTCAAAGAGGGTAGTGAATAGTCAGGTCAATATATTATGGAGATTCTACCCGTTTCTATATGTATGTTCACCTGAGCATTTTTAATTTATCACTTTAGCTAGTTGCTTGCTTCTGTTTTTAGCAATTATGTGTGAAATACACTATATATGCCTGCTCAGAAATGAACCCCATTGAGTTCAGTGGTGTTACTCCCAGGTGAGTGGATATAGACTTGCAGCCTCGGGTATTGATCATAGTTGATACTGTTATTGAACAGTTTTAGTGATGAAATTGAAATGCTTAACAAGTAGCCTGTGACATCATTAAACTTCTTGGCACATTTGAACTAGCTTTAAAAGTCAAAATTGTACTTTTACAGGTAATAGAAAGATTTGCAACCTAATTCAATATTTTGCATAGGATTTGGCCTCCCTGCAGGTTCCTTGTGATAAAAAGCTTCTCCTATTTATTTCTGAGTAGTGGACAATGCAAAGCTCTGATGTCCACAAGTAGTAGTCTTGTGTGTTGGGACTCAGATATGTCTGCCATTTAAACTTGCCCTTTTAGCATACACATACCGTTAAAAACTTTTTTACATTTGACTGGTAATACTTTTGTATATTAAGTACTTCAAATTAGGTTATTGAAAAGCTAAACTAGTAAATTTATTCATTTAGATTTAAAAACATTACAGAACATCTCGTTTAACTTTATGTATTCAGGGTTGTATCTAACTAAGCCATACTCTGACTAGATCCACTGAAATAAATGAGCTTAAGGTAGCCATAGTTTTGAATGGGTGTGGTTAAGCCACACTTGTTTGGATACCACCCTTGGTTCTAAAATCAACTTTGGGGCTTCCTGTGATTTTATTTATTACAATAATTTATATCCCATCTTTCTATGGAAATTGTGTGCCGTTTGGTTGTTACAAATAACAGGACAGACTTTCTGATCAGAAAATATCTGACTGTGTTCTGCCAGGTGATTATAAGCTACATGCTTCATTCAAACAGTTGTGGGTTGTGAGGAGTTGATTTAAGGGTTGGACCTCTTCTCTGGATAAAATTGTATATTAGAATTCTGTTTTCATTTTAAAAAATAGTCATCCTCAAACTAAATAAATCTGTAGGCCTTGAATGCAACTGAGTTGGAGAGCCTCTGTCCATAGCTCATACAATTTCCTTGTCTTGGCAGAGGGACTGTAATTAATGATTTTAAAAACAGTTATTTGGGTTATGAAGTATACAAATGCTCGGAGGCTCTTTTGAACTAAAGTATGTAAAAACAGAATCTGTTTATAATGCTGCCAGGTAGCCAAATGAACCTCTGCCTGGCCTACTAGTGTGCTTTTGGTATGCAATATGCAGATACACCTTTTCATAGTATAGAGGTAGATGTTGTCACCTGCTCATGCCTGCACATCCAGTTTCTGTTAGAGGTACAGAAAATGGACAGCCCTGTGTTATCACTGTACATTAAAAGGTAATTTTGAAGATGGCAGGTTTTTATATTTCATGTGACCTTGAAATTGGTTGGCATTGTTAAGTTGCACAAGAATAAAAGGAATGGACTCTCTAGGTACCAGGGAGAGAGTAGTGCAGAGTGTGTAAAGTAAAATTTAACAAGAGACATTAGTTTTTAGTATCTTGGAAAGCTTTAAGTCCAGGGTTCAAAATTAGGAGGGCACCAGGTGAATTTTACATCTAAAGACTCTCCCATTTGCGAGAACCTAAAAAAGTCTGGGTGCTATTTTTTGCACCTGGCTGACATTCAAGGATTACTGAAATGCATGTGCTTTAAACCTCAAAGTATATGTTAAGGCTAGACAATATGTCAAAGAGTTTAACAATAAAGAGTAGAGTGTTTGGAAAAAATGAAGTATGGTACCAATATTTTTATGGTAAACACCAAATTAAACATGTATTAATTTCTGCTAAAAACTGATATTAACAATGTGTCACTTATGTGAATTGTGTATTAGTTCATGCTTATCAAAATTAATAGGGTTGCCGACACCCCCCCAATGGTGACTAGACATTCTGTTTTGACTCTCACAAGCTAGGTCCCAAAAGCCATTTGACTCCTAGCTTTTCTATCCCACTTTTTAACACTGTTCAAGCCCATTAGGATTTGAAATATATTTGTTCTTATTTGAAATAAATTAATTAGGAATGTGTATTTGGATTTCATTAATGAAATCAATCTGATATGAAAACACTTTCATCTTCCTAGAATAATAGTATAAATATGATATTGGAACTTAAAATATGAACATTGCCTTCATAGAGCACATTACCGAACATTCAAAAAGGAGAGATAAAGTAATCATGGGATACTTCAGCTACCGTGAAATCTGTTGGAACTCAATCTCAGCCAAGAATGTAAAGTCCAACAAATTCCTCACTTTCTTCGCTGACAATAATTTCATTTCCCAGAAGCTTGAAGAAGCAATAAGGGGATCATGTGTCTTGAACCTAATGGAGGAACTGGTTGACAAAGTGGAAGTACTGGGAACCTTGAGAGGAAGTGATCATGTCCTCTTGGGTTTCATGATAGAGGTAAAGGAAAGCTGAATGTAGTTGGACATGCACCCTGGACTTTAAGAAGGCAGATTTCAAAATGCTTAAGTAACTTCTGGGTGAGATCCAATGGTCAGAAATATTCGAAGAGAAGGGAGTCCAAGAGGAATGGGAGTTACTTAAAGGAGAAATATTGAAGGCCCAAATGCAGACAGTTCCAACAAGAAAGGAAAGTGGGCGGCATCTAAAGAAACTAGTGTGGCTACAGATGAGCTGAGATTTAACAACGACATGTATAAGAAATGGAAGAAAGGGGAAATCACAAAGTAAGAATATACATGAGCAGCCAACAAATGCCGGGAGAAGGTCAAGCAGACCAGAGCTCAGAAATTAGCTCAGGCCTTCAAGAGAGGTTAAAAATAATTTTTAAAGCTTTCCTCAACCATGTTTGAAAAAGCGAAAGAAAGAAAGAAAGAAAGAAAGAAAGAAAGAAAGAAAGAAAGTATGTATTAGGTCTTCTGCATGGAGAAATACTCTTCGGTGGCAGAGAGAAGGTGGAACTACTCAACATGTACTTTACCTTTGTCTTCACTTAAAAGGAAAGCAGTGCCCAACCTGGTGATAACATAATAAATGATGCAAGGAGAGAGCTTCAACCCAATATAGGAAAAGAGGTGGTAAGGGAACACCTAACTACTTTAAATGAATTCAAATCTCCAGGACATGATGAGCTGCATCCAAGGGTACTAAAGGAGCTTGTGGATGTAATCTGTCTATAATCGTTGAGAATTCTTGGAGACAGGTGAGGTCCCTGCAGATTGGAGGCAGGCAAATGTTGTCTGCATCTCCATAAAGGGGGAAAAAGTAGACCTATGTAACTACTGACTGGTCAGTTTGACATCTGCACTAGGCAAGGTCCTAGAACAGATAATTAAATGGTCTATGAGCACTTAGAAAAGTTGTGATTACTAAGACGCAAGCATGGGTTTCTCAGAAACAAGTCATGACAGAGTCCTCCATGATATTCTTGCAGAGAAGCTGGTAAAATGGGGGCTGGACAAAGTTACTGTTAGGTGGATTGGTAGCTGGTTGACTGACCAAACCCAAAGAGTGCTCACTAATGGTTTCGTGTCATCCTGGATAAAAGTGAAAAGTGGGGTACTGCAGGGTTTTGTCCTGGGCCCATTGTTCAACATCTTTATAAATTACTTGGATGAAGGAATTGAGGGGATGCTCAGCAAATTTGCAGAAGACACCATTCTGGGAGGGTGTAGAATACAGTGGTGCCTCGCAAGACGAAATTAATTCGTTCTGCGAGTTTTTTCGTCTTGCGATTTTTTCGTCTTGCGAAGCACAGTGTCGGAAAAGTTTTGGAAAAGCTTCAAAAATCACCAAAAACCTCAAAAAAGGCTACCACGCCGTGTTCTATGAGTTGCTCCTCGAAGTCAAGTCACAACTGTATTAACGGTGTTAAGAAAAAGGAAACAAACTTGCAAGACATTTTCGTCTTGCGAAGCAAGCCCATAGGGAAATTCGTCTTGCGAAGCAGCTCAAAAACCGCAAAACCCTTTCGTCTAGCGAGTTTTTCATCTTGCGAGGCATTCATCTTGCGGGGCACCACTGTACATAATCAAGGATTCAAGATGAGCTTAATAGATTGGAGAACTGGACCAAAACTAACAAAATGAATTTCAGTAGGGATAAATGCATGATTCTACACTTGGCAGGAAGAACCAGCTGTACAAATATAAGATGGGGGAAACTTGGCTTGCCAGTAGTACGTGTGAAAAGGATTGAGGAATTTTAGGTAGACCACAAGGTAAACAAGAGCTAAACGTGAGTGTGATGCAGCAGCAAAAAAAGCTAATGCTAGTCTAGGCTGTACCAACAGAAGTCTAGTGTCCTGCCTGTTCAAGGGAAGTAATGGTCTCGCTGTATTCTGCCTTGGCCAGCCCACATCTGTAGTACTGTGTCCAGTTTTGGCCACCAGAATTTAAGAAGGATGTTGACAAGAAGCTACAAGAGAGGAGATTCAGACTACGCATCAAAAAGAACCTTCTGACAGTAAGAGCTGCTTGGCGGTGGATTGGGAGCCCCTTGGAAGGTGGAAGTTTTAAAGCAGAGCTTGGATGGCCATCTGTGATGGATGCTTTAGATGAGATTCCTGCATTGCAGAGCGTTGGACTAGACTAGATTCATAAATATGTGAAAAGAGTTGAGAAGCTGCTTTCATTTCATTCAGACCTTCCATTTTCTGAAGACCTTGAGGCTTGCCATAAAAATTCAGAATAGGAAGCAATTGGTCTTTCAGACACAAATACTGTTTAGATAAATAGAAGAAGTTATACTGTTGTTTTAAGAAAAAATACATTTACTGGGATTGGAATAGAATTAATTATCATTTACTCAGTTACGTTGATGCTTGCTATGTGAAGTAACACTGGATAGAATTATAAAGTGTATTTGATATTCAAATTTATTGCAACTTCTTAATTACATTGTGGTGGTGTTTATATCTTTGAGCCTTTTCTCCAGAAATTTTTTTTTTATGTTTATGTGTGAAAATGCTTCTAAGCTCAGATAACATAACTTACTTTTTGTTTGTTACAATGTTGATCTTTTCTATTATCTTTTCTTTTTTAGTTTCCTAATTGTCAAATATATATATGTACCAGGGGTTGTAACAACTTACATCTTCATCTTTGGGTAGTTGTTGTTTCAATAAAACAAAGGCAAGTTATATTTTCACAAATTTACCATACTTAACCACTTTTATCAGCTGTTATACGTAATAGGTGATACCAAACTAGAATGCTCAGGAGTTCCACTGAAATCAGTAGGATTGATTTTTGGTGAGTCAGTTCTGAGTATGACTAACAGTGGATATCACCCAATATATTTCATGTTCTTGAAGTACCAGAAGAAACTTAGCTACAACTCTAGTTGGAACAGGCACACTTTAAAGGTGAAGCTGGCCACATTCCCACTGAAATTTTTGGGCGGATTGTGTCAAAGAAGGAAATACCATCTAGTACATATACCTTTGGGAGATGCTAAACTTTTGAGTTTAAATTTTATGAGCAGAGTGTTTACCTAGAAATAAGTTATTAGAGCAGTTTGTACAACAGTTGTTCGTATGCTGTATTGAAAATAGTGCAAAATATAAAAACCACTGTTTTACTCATTACTCCTTACCCCAATAACTTAAAGTGGTTTGGTCTTTGCAATCTACCACATTTCTTAGCTTCTCTTCCCATGTGGTGTGAGAGGGTGCTTTTATAGAATAAAAACTAAAATTTACCTGCTTTTGTACAGTTGTACCATTTTTCAGCCAAGAAAATACATGTGCAGAATAAAGAGGAAAGGAAACAAGCATTGAGAAGTAGTGTATAGATGTACTGGGTTATTTCATTCTTTGTGTCCCTGATCTTTACAATGGACTAAGGGCTGTACTGCTAGGTTATTTGTTCTGCCTGTATAAAATAGTAGCTTACAGGGGTTTTTTTACCATGAAAACTAGTCTGGAAGAGTTTATCAGTGGGCCAGTGGACTGTACAAATGGTGTACTGTACACATTTTCCTTTTGTTTTGTTTCAGACGGCTCAAATCATATGCAGCAAAAATTACTCCTTTGATCAGACAGTTTAGACATGTAGTATTCAGCTGGTGGGTTGGGACTCATTGCTGGACATAGTCTGATCAAAGGTAGGTTACAACAGCAGCACTACTACAAATGATAAAGAAATTAAGAAATGGATCCTCAGATGGATGTCTGGGTAAAGGTGGAGCCTGGGTTTGAAAAAAGTTGAAGACTTTGGCCATAAGGATTCAGATGATCTGAGTTGTTTTGGTGGCAAGCTGATTGTAGAGCCTTACATGACTGTCTACAGTTATCTTCTTTCCAGAGTGGACCATGGGTTGGATGAAAGTTGTGGCATCCCTTTCTGTATCAGGATTCAAGGTTTTGTTATTTCCAAGAGTTGAAAATAGGTCGAGCATATCAATCCTAAGAACTTTCCTGAAGAGAACTTGTTTTGAGGCTCTGTAAAGTAGTGTGTGTTTGCAGTACTTGTTAGAACATGTTTGAGAGAGGCTGGAATTCAAATTTTGTGCATGATCTTCCTTATGCTGATGAACCTGTTGAAGATCTGCTTGAACCAATCTGCCTTTTGACGGTTTAAGTGAGAGCATAGACCATCATTATGAGTGTGTTTGTATCATTTGATTTGATACTGACTGCACCACCAGCAGGAAATGTATGCAACACTACCTGAGCATCTCCCCTCTCATGTTTACAGCTCAAGATCACTTTTATATCTTCCCCTTCAGTTACGTTGAATGCTTTTGGTAGTTGATTGTATATAAGGTAAATGAGGCTGAACTACATGTACACTTATGATCAGCCCAGACTGATCAAGCGAGTCTGCCTTGGAATCCATTCGTCTTCTATTCCTAGTCTTGATAACATTTACAGCTGCTTCCTTTTAAGTCCAGTGCCTTTAAGGGACAGCTTATGGAGTTGCATAGAACAGTCATAGTGTCAGTCTTCTGCTGCAAGGTTTGCTAAACCTTCTGATTCTACTCCAGGTTGAACACACCATTCTAGTTCCATGAGTCCACATTGCTCACGAAGAAGCATTTAACCACATCATAATAATGTGGAAATTACCCACATCAGTAACTTGAATATGGCTTATTTTTCTAGCAATTTGGCTCCTAGCTTTTATATCTCACTTTCTAACACTGGTTCCAAACTGTGAGTGTTGCCACAGGGAAGCCCTACATAGAGTACATTGCAGTAATCTAATGATGAAGTATCAATGCCTGAACTATTGTGGTCAAGGTCTCCCATTCCAGGAATTGCTGTAGCTGTTGCACCATTTGCGTAAAAGGTGCTTACAGCCATCAAGGCTAGCTGGATTTCTTGTGACAAAGCTGGATCCAAAGAACACACAAGCTATGTACTTTCTCCTGCAGGGGAAGAGTAAACCCATCTAGGACTAATTTTCTGGACATAGGAGCCACTCACTCACAGTGCCTCGGTCTTGCCAAGATTCAATTTCAGCTTACTTTCCTTTATCCATCCCACCACTTCACCAGTCGTTGGTCCAGGGCCTGCCTGGCTTTGTTGATTCAGGTGTTATGGAGAAATGGAGCTGAGTGTCATCAGTGTATGATGTCAACCTGCCTCCAAATTATTTTAAAGACTGCTCCCAGTGGCATCAGGTAAATATAAAGTAGCACTGGGAATAGAGTAGTGTCATAGTGTAACTGCTTGAGGCCCCCAAAAGTACTCTTTTAGTTCTGTTCTTTGGACTCTGTCCTGAAGGTTGGACAGGAACAATGACAATTCAGTTCTTCCAGTTCCCATTCCATAGAACCAGTCTGGGAAGATACTATGGTCTATGGTACCAAAATGCTCAGAGAGCTCAAGAAGCAGGAGTAAGGTCACATTCCCCTTGTTCCACTCTCTGGAAAGGTAATCTATCAGGGCGACCAAGACAGACTCAGTTCAGGCTTGGCCTGAACCCAGATTGGAACTGATCTAAAGAATCTGTCATCCAACAATGCCTGCAGCTGTCCCACTACAATCCTGTCTGCCACGTCCCCCAAGAAGAGATATTTAGTACAGTGGTACCTCTAGTTACAAACTTAATTCATTCTGGAGGTCCGTTCTTAACCAGAAACTGTTCTTAACTAGAGGCATGCTTTCGCTAATGGAGCCTCTTGCTGCTGCTGCTCCGCCGGCACACGATTTCCGTTTTCATCCTGGGGCAAAGTTCTCAACTCGAGGTAACTCTTCCAGGTTAGTGGAGTTTGTAACCTGAGGTGTTTGTAACTCAAGGTGCCACTGTAATTATTCCAGTCCAAGGGGTCCAGAGCTGGGGGGTTTTAAGGAGAGGCTGCACCATGGGAAGTGTTAACCGTGCTTTTGAGCTAAGCAGTCAAGCCTTAGATTTAATAAGCCAGTTGGGGACAGGGTTAGGAGGGCATATGGTTGGATGTATTACCGCCAGCACTTTGTCCACATCAGTTGCCTGTATAAACTGAAACCAATCCCACAGCACACCACCAACTCTGGTTTTGGAGACTTCATCTGGAACTACAATAATTGAAGAGTCAAGATCACTCGGAAGTCAAGCAACCCTATCCTCAAATTGTGTAGCCAGTTGGTCACAGCAGATCCTTGAATGCACCAAAGTTCCCACCCCTAGAGTGGGAGTCAGTAACCTCCAGACTGTGAAATAATTTTGCCAGCTTGCTATTAGAAGAAGCAATCCAAGCTGTGATATGAGCCTTCTTTGCAGCCTGTACTGCACCATGGTAGACAAGATTATGCCCACTGACAAGTGTTCAATCTGCTTCAGAGTCAGACTTGCAGCATTTGCGCTTTAGTCTTCATCTAGTTTGCTTCATGGTACGAAGCTCTTCAGAATACCAAAGAGCCACTGGGGCTCCACAACGGCAGTGAGGACACTTAGTAGTGATCATGTCAATCACTCATTTCAGCTCACTATTTCATAGTGAAACTGGGGCATTGACAAGATTATCAGCTTTCTCTTCTGAAAGATCCCCAGTTCAGATTCAGGAACCCCTCACATTCCATCAATCCCTGAGGATAGACCATTCAAAAAGGCCCATGACCTTTCGGGGGAATAGCAGTAATTAGTCTAATCTTCACCAGGTAATGATCCAACTAGAACAAGGAACTGCATTGCGCCCTGTCACAACTTTGTTTCACTGCTCATCACTTGGAGTAAAGACTACATTGAGGGTGTGCACTGCTCATTTTGTTGGACTGATGACTGAGACAGCCCCATGGTTGTCATGAAGACTATAAAGTGCTGAGCAGGCCTAATATCAGTTTCTGCATGGATACTGAAGTCCTCCAACACCATGTGAGATACAATTTTGGCCAGCTTAGTCAGAGGTGCATTTGGGCAACAGGGGGCTTGATAGACCACCAGCACATTCAGTCTGCCCAACACCAGGCTGAGACCCTCTAAGAGAGTACCAACATGAAACTTACTCAGGTTTGTAATTATTCTAATGAAGGAGCTCTCACCTGGTTATTGAACCCCTGTAAAGCATTTCTATTTTATAGTTTAGCAATAGTAGAGCACCAAAGCTACCATCGAAGCAGACAATGCCAAACTCACAAGAATGCTGCTGCTTCTTAGAATGTGTCAATAAAGTAAATTTAGTTTTCCTCCTTGCCCTTTCTTCATCCATTAAAAATTTATTCCTGAGCCACATTCTAGTCTCCAAAGTTGAGGATGCCTAGAGTGGAGTGGAATAGATGGTCTTGTGTCACAACTGTATGTTCAAATCACTCCTGTTGTTATTGTTTTTCAAAACAATGTTGTAAGAAGTCTGCTCCCAACCACACTGCAGGAAGAGAGAGGATGGTCTTACAGAGTTCATGCAACCGACTTCCTGGTCTTTTGTGCCAGATCATTGCTTTTCGGCATGGAAGCTGATTTTCTTCCCTTGCTTCTGTTCAACATCTTTCCACTCTTTGATATATCTATTGCAGCTGTTTGCACTGCTAAAAAGAGGCAGACTGCTTTAAGGTTAAATTTTAAAAGTTGAAATAGATAAGGAGTTTCCATCTTTAGAACAAAGTTTTAAGAAACCTTTGGCTCTTCGGGGATTCTCTCTATATTGCAATTGTCTTAAAAGATAGCTAGAAGTACAACATTGAGTACTGGTACTTGGTCTCTGGGCTATTGTGTAGATCACTGAAATGACACAAACTTTTTAAAATATATATAAAAAATAGAATGTAGAACTACGGTAATGTAGAACTGCTTCATGGAATATCACAAATATAGTTTCTATATTCTTTGGAATCTAAGATGATATCTGTATGTATTCTATCTCGTCTTCTGAAGTCATTCATATTTTCCCCCATTACAGTGATACTGTTCCATTCTCATTCATCTAGGAGGAAGTAAGGAGTTTAGATACTAACAGAATATATCTAACACCTTCTGACAGCAAGAGAAATTCATAAGATATTAATCCTGCTGCACTTGTGTATCAGCACTAATGTTTTTTTTTTAAAAAAAAAGTTTGGTTAGTTTGGAGGTTAAAAGTTGGCTCTCCAGAAAATTGGTTTGGATAAGAATGAGGCGGCACTCGAATGTCCGGGAGATTATAGAAAATGAAACTGGGAGGTAACCACTAAAAACACAGAAGTAGATTTTATACTGGAAGTGCTGATAAATTTAGGTACGTGTATTGAAGTTGGCTTCCTTTTTGAAAGGTCTAGCTTTATTGGAAAGTTATCTTTCTAAAATGTATGCTTATAGTTTTGTTTATAAAAAATACACACAAATTTGTAAAGTGTCCATAACTTGAGATACATATCAAATAAAATGTTGTTTTTAAAAAGTTGTCTTCTGTTTACTATTGGCAAGGGTTTCCCTTATTTCTAAATGTTAAGAGACAAAGATTAATTACTGGTAATTAGCTTCTGCAAAACTCCTGTTGACAGGATGGCTTGGAGAAGAATTTCTCCTAGGTTGAATTTTCTGTATTGCTGTCTTCTATTTACTTTATTAGGAAAGTAAATTACATTTTAATTCTTTGTTGTGTGGACAGTAGGGACATTTCTCTTTTTTCCATTGTCTTGTTCCAGACATCTATTCAAAATGGAATCAGTTAGCCCCATCAGTTTAAAACAGTTGCATGTTTTTGAAACCCCATTTTACTTTAATTGTCATAAGTGCACATATTGTTTAGCTGCAATGTTTCATGATTGTTAAGATTTCTAAGGAAAATACCCCAAACTCTTGAAAACACTTTGAAATATCTGAAGGTAAACTAGTGTTATAATTGTAGGCAGTGACTTAAACTTGAAAACTACAAAATAATTTAATTATAATTAATCTTTCAAAAATACGTATTTTAAAATGGCTTTCAAATAGCACTGCTACACTCATTAAGTTCCACTGATAAGACAAGTTTGAGTTAAGTGTGTGCCAGATTATGACAAATAAGCTCTACTTTTTTATTAACAATTTTTAATTAAATTTTAACAATGAAAAGCAAAGAACAAAATTATTGTTAATTACAACGATAAATAACTCTTAAACCTCTTACCTTAGTGTGGGTTGTTATGAACCCTAGCTGGAGTGTTGTGCACTCCAGCGGCTTTTGGAAATACTTTTGAGCAAACATGAACCATCATATATTCCACGTTCTCTTCACAATTGTGGGACCAATTGTCCTGCGGTGTTTCGCCTCCCACTGCCATTTACAATTTCTTATAATTTACATTAACTTACTAAGCTGCTTTACTGCTTTTGAAACGAATGGGAAAGGGAAGCTCTGAAATGCCAAAGGTAACTGGGGTCTGTTCTATTTCCATCAACTTCTCAAAATAGGATAGAGAAAACAACAGCATTCCAGCTGTATAATAAATTCCCCCCTTTTTTGTAATACCACTTAACGGATACTGGAGGGTTTTGGGGGGGCTGCTGGTGGTGGAGGGAATTAGATCTGTACAGTCCTGTATCAGAAAACAGAGAAACCCCAATACAAAGCATTGCAGGAGTCTGTTGAACTCCAGGATTAAATTTTGCCTAGGGCAGTGGTGTTGAATCTCAGGCCTCCCTGTGCTTGGAACTCTTCCCTAGGAAACACACCCTCACTTCCCATGCACATCTCTCAACAGCCATGCTTCACACACCCCTTGAATGTTTTTGCCTAGTTGGAATGCTTCCTTGAACTCTTGTTACTGCCTGTTGCTTGCCTGGATGGAGGATAGAGAAGTGTATGCGAGCGTATATAGAAACTAACTTACTGTACGGAGGTATATTTTACTTTTATTGCTCTGTCCACTTTTGCCCCTGGCTCCGCCTACCACTTGCATGTGACTCTCAGAAGGTTGTTATGAAGGGAATGTGGCACTTGGGCCGAAAATGTTTCCCCTCTTCTGCCCTTTGGGACTAATCCTACTCCTAGTTGGCCTTTTCTGGATGTAAGCATTAACATTCTCATAATGAAATCAGTTATAACCTTTATTTCTAGCTAGAACTTTAATGGGATCTTTGGACCCCAATATCAGATTGTTACCGTTAAAAAATAAAAGTGTTGAAGGGTTAAAATTGCCTGGCAGCATTATATAGCTTAAAGTGACACCTGGTTGTTTTTTGGTGCAGTTAACACAGATAAGAAGTACTTCCAAGTAACTCACTGCATTTCTGTAAAAAGCGCATATAGGTGATAATTTAGCCATAGCTTAACTTCCGAAATAGAATTGCAAGAGTTATATTGACATTAAAGAACAAAAAAACTTCCAAGAAAGTACCGTATTTCATGATTCCTGCATTGCAGGGTGTGTGTGTGTGTGGGTGTGTGTGTGTAGATGACCCTCATGGTCCTTCCAACTCTACAATTTATAATTCTAGTCTGTCGTTCTGTGTATAGCTGAGGGTATACAAATCCATTTTCTGAAAACTGCTGTGTATCGCACTGTTTGAAAAAGTCATCCAAGCCTCTGGAGCAGATTTAGAGAACAAAGGGCACTGCATAGGGAAGTGAAATCACCTCCTTTCCATCAATGAAAACTTCTACTGGATCAACTATCCTGCTAAAATCTGAGATATTGTTCACAGTAGCATAACTGATGCTGGAATCTGGTCCCACTATCTGGAAGCACGTCCCACTTAACACAGCTAGGCTTACTATTGAGTAATCACTCATCCTTGGGACAGAAGTTAAGGACTTATTATTGCCCATCTTTTCTAAGTGAATAATATTGAAGTTAATATTAAACCCTACAGTTCATTCTTTAGACTGAAGTAACTGTTTACATGAACATAGATAGTGTTATCAGAAAATAGATATATGCTGAAAGCTAAAATGTGTTTCCCATTCAACCGATTTTGCAGTCTGGTAAATGTCTACTCAGAAGTAAAACTTGTGGAGTTCATTTGAGCTTGCTATTAAATAATTAGGTATAGGACTGCAGGCTTTGTGGTACAACTCTCAACTTCTTAGCAGAACAGTGCAAAGTATTTTATCATTGATGAGGACAAATCTGCTTGCAGCAGAGGAAGTGATGGAAAGGAGAGGCACTCCATTAGCTTCTCTCCCTGAACTCCGATTTCAGTTGATCATTAGAAGAACTATGAAAAACTATTTGTACCCAAGTTAGCTTGTTTTTCCTCTTTCCTCCTCATCACTTTTTCCTTTTGTGTCACATGTTTTAGAATGATTGTGAGTCTGCAGGCAGGGGCTACCTTGCTATTTGGTTTGATCTTATGTGGGCCCCTCAAGGAGCCTCTTCAGCAGAAGAGTAAGGTAAACATGCTTTAAAGCAAGAAAAAAGTATCTTAAGATACATAAAAACTATGCCAAGTAAGTAGCTTTATTGTGTATCTTTGGAAAAGCAAACATGTTGAGGGCAATTGCTTATCAGTGAGGTTTACCAAATAGCTCATACAATAGTAAGCAAATGATTTTGGATTATGAGAATAAACTTTGGTAAGCCTCAGCTTCTCTCCGTTCCCATTTCCCTTCCTTTGCATGTGAGCGTAGAGATAAAGAGCTTCCACTTTCTGTTTCAAATAACCTGCAGCTTCCCATTATGTCTGAACTTTGCAAGTGACAATTAATTCTAACTGGTTTGTTCAGGGAAACCAGGATTTAAGTGTGTCTTCAGATGCTGACTTCTTTGAACTTTGGGCAGGGTTCAATGGTAGAGCATCAGGTTTGCATGCAGAATGATACAGATTCAATCCCCAGCTTCTCCAAGTAGGGCTACTAAAGACTCCTGCCTAAAACCAGGCATAGACAATACTGGGCTGGATGGGCCAGTGATCTTATATGGTGTAAGGCAGCTTCCCATGTTTCTATCAGTCTTAGAAACTCAGATGTGTAAGCTAATCGCCAAATGCCAGCTTAAACCTCGGTTACTGTCACCATCATGTAATGTCTAGGCACCATTCCCCCCCTCCCAATAGAATTTATTTTCATTTTTATTTCTATGCCGCTTCATATTTTAAATCTCACAGCAGTTGACAACTTCCAGAATAAAATATATCCAAGCTTCAAGGAAAAGATTTCAGATCCTTCTCTAAGGTACATTTTGTTTTCCCCATATTGATTAACCAATTCAATTTATAGAACTGCCCCATAGCAGAAGGACAGTAGGAAGCCAGGGTGGTTTAGTGGTTGGAGTGTTGGACTAGGACCTGGGAGATCAGGGTTCAAATCCCTACTCAGTCATGAAGCTCACAAGGTGACCTTAGAGTTGATCGCAACCTCTTCACCTGCCTTGCAGGGTCGTCGTAGGCATTAACTGATGAGGGTGTGTGTGAACAATGTCCTTAGAGCAATAGGTAGGAGATAAATGCAGTAAATAAGCTTTTCTGCTGACCTGCTTAAGAAAGCTGAAGATGGAGGTGTCTGTCATCAACCAACATCTGTACTAACCAGATGAACTATTTTCCTGACTGGTTAATACAGTGGTACCTCGGGTTAAGTACTTAATTCATTCCGGAGGTCCGTACTTAACCTGAAACTGTTCTTAACCTGAAGCACCACTTTAGCTAATAATGGGGCCTCCTGCTGCTGCCGCGCCGCCGGAGCACGATTTCTGTTCTCATCCTGAAGCAAAGTTCTTAACCTGAAGCGCTATTTCTGGGTTAGCGGAGTCTGTAACCTGAAGCGTATGTAACCTGAAGCATATGTAACCCGAGGTACCACTGTAATGTGATTTCTGTCCCCTATAACATAGGGTTCCATCGTAGCTCAGAATGCACTGCTTGCTAGCATTCAGTGCTCCCTTTTCATTTTATTTTAGAGAGAATCCTTCCTAGAGCTTGTTTTGCTTTATAACTTTGCAGTCCACTAGCTCAGACTTGTCTTTAATCACTAACTTGGAAGCCATAGGTAACCAGGAATCCATTCAGCTGAGTGAGCAGGCTGGTGGAGGAGGGAAGAAGTGCCTGGTCCCTTCTTCATGCTCAGCTCAGAAAGTAGTGAGCTGGAGAAGTCCCCTCCTCTGTGTCCGGCATTAAAATGGATTAGGCTGCAGGACAGAGTTCTCAGCCTGCTGAGAGCAGGCAGACCTTTTTTTGAAGGCCAGCAACTTTTGTGGCCTTATTAATAGAAATCTCATACTTTTATTAATATATCTCAGTGGAGACAGAGGGGGAAGGAAAGGTGACACTGTTTCATTGAATCTATTGCCACATCTATTTCCTCACATGTCTACTGTACCTTCTGTGACCCATTATGTTGTAGTCAAAAGGAACGGACACAATATAGCTTGTTTAATTGTAATTTGAGAAGCCACTGGTAGAAACGCCAGGTGTTCAGTGAACACATCACTGAGTTAACAGTATTTCTTTTGAATATTAGTACTCTATAGTGAATGTGCCTTTTCGTGGAAATGCCTGGATCCTTTCTGTATATGCATCCTTGCTTTGATCTTATATATAAATGATCTACGTGAGATTAATACAATATATAAAGTGGGGTGAAAATTATTTTAACAGGCCTCTTTAGGGATTGACAAATGGCCAAAGAACAGCAAGCAGAGAGGAAGGAGAAATGGACAATTATCACAATGGAGAGATGTAAAAAGTGATGTCCTCAAGGATTTGTGTTGGGACCCCTTTAACTTGTTGATAAATTACCTGGAGGTGAGCAGGGAGGTAGACAGCTTTGCTGGTGACACCAAGTCATTTGGGGTGATAAAATAAAAGGGATTTCAAGGCATTCCAAAAGGTTCACTCTAAGCTGGGTGAATTGGTATTTAAATGGTAATTGTGGTTCAGTCAAATAAGTGTAAAGTGTAAGTGTTGCGGCTTTCACTCACAGTGAAAGGGATCCTGATCTTGTCATAGATAGCTCAAGGAAACAGTTGGCCCTCTTTTTCAGCATTTGTGAAAAAGACAAAGTCTATGGCTGAGGATCATTAGGAAAGGGGTGGAAAATAAAACTGGCAATATTGCAATTCCTTTATAAAAATATATGGTGCAACCACAGTTGGAATACTGTAAATAGGTCTAGTTGCTGCATCTTGAAAAGAATAATACAGAGCTAGAAAAGGGCCATCAGAATTATTGGGGTGTGTGTGTGTGTGGAGCAACTATCCTCTAAGGAAAGAGCTACAGCATTTGGGTTTGTTTTTTTTAGTTTAGGGAAAAAAGTGAAGGGGGCCATAACTAACATTGTGTACCCTGCCCCAGCCCATATCCTCTGGCATTCACAGATGACTTTGAGGGGAGCTCAGGTTCACTTCTGAACTTGCACTGGGATTTGCAGGTGTTTCTGCCTGCAAAGGTACGGTAAGTGAAGAACTCACTTTGTGCTGTGTTTTGAAGACCCTCAAAGGCAGTGAGAGGCTTCTTTCAAGTGTAGGAGGCTACCAGCTTAAGAGTCTTCTGTAGGTTTCTCTCTTTGGGGAATGTACATATGATAAGACAGTCATGCAAAAAATGAATTTAAAAAGCAGTGTTAGGATGAATCTTTGGCATGTTTAACAAGGAAATAATATCTCTTGTTAATGAACTAGACAAAATTGTTGTTGATGCAGACTATTCTGTTCTTAAGTGGCAGTCCTAAAATTCTATTTTCATCAGAATTTGAATTGACTGTTAGTTGTACTTCATTTCTTTTATTGCTGTAGGGAGCCACGGTAGAAATTGTTTCATAACTTTGCTGCAGCATCAGTTAAAATGTTTATTCTGAAATCTGCTATATTATTTGTATTTAATTTAGTATCAGCACAAATTGATTCATCCAGATTTTGTAGTAATGGGAGAGAAATCCGGAAAGCAGTTTCCCATCCACCCCTTTTTATAATTTAACACATTTTGATGTCCTAATGTTCTATTGGGATTGCTACATTACATTACATTATTAATTGTGTCAGAATAACAATACAATTTTCTCTAGTTTGTCTTCCCATTGGCCCCCTGAGTGGCAAGTTGACAGCGAAGGCAATGGCAAGCCACAAATACTCCTTCTAGGTTGATTATTTTAAGCTTGCTTGCTGATTCTAGCCACATAGGCAGCTTTTCAAATGAGTTTAGCTATTCCAAAAGCTGATCAGAAATCCGTGTTAAAATTCTTTCTCACGGATCACCTATTGTAACCAATGACTTTGCAACATACTTAAGCCACCTTGGGTCATCTCAGGGTGGAAAATTAAAAAATGAAAATATTGAATATTGTTTTTTATATGTGCTGCATGTGAGTTGAGTAACTATTACTCCTTTCTTTATTTCATTTATTTGATTTGGTTCGCATATTCTAACCTGCCCAGGTAGGAGTAAATGCCTTCCTCTGGAATGTAATTGATTTCCTCTTGTTGCTATCCTGGATGTGAAAAGCCAATTCAGAAAAGTTACCTGGGTGTGAAAAGTTCATTTTCAAATAAATGAAATAATTGTCTGATCCTTCCACTTCCACTTGATGCAGCCTAACATAATAAAAAGTTGTCAAAATAACACATTCAAATACCATCTCTAGCATAGAATATTTTGCCATATTGCATTCTGGGTCTAAATCCTTTTTTTTTTTTATAAAGGGGGTTTGTACGTGAACAAGTTGCATAGATTTCTGCAAACATCGTATACAGTGGTACCTCGGGTTACAGCCGCTTCAGGTTACAGACTCCGCTAACCCAGAAATAGTGTTTCAGGTTAAGAACTTTGCTTCAGGATGAGAGCAGAAATCGTTCAGCAGCGGTGTGGCAGCAGCGGGAGGCTCCATTAGCTAAAGTGGTGCTTCAGATTAACAACAGTTTCAGGTTAAGAACGGACCTCCGGAACAAATTAAGTACTTAACCTGAGGTACCACTGTATTTCAGGTTTTTGTCATTGTGCAAGGAAGAGGAGGGGCATGCTGCCAAACTCCATCCCACTCCAGTGCAACACTTTTATTCTTTTCTGCCCTCCATGTGTTGGGTGGTCACATTCTGAAACAAGGAGTGTCCTATAATCTTGGAAGGGGGAAAGTGATGCGCTGGAGGGGGTGGAGCGTGGCAGGGTGCCCCTGCTTTCCTTTGCTCAGTATAAGCCACATAGGGCTGCCATACGTCTGGAATTTCCTGGACATATCTGGGATCCGTCTGTCAAAAACAGCCAGTCTGTCGAAATTCGTCCAGGCAGAATTTCCTATGGCCGATTAAAAACCCAGGTGTATGGCAGTCTATATCGCAAGTGTTGATTTTTTGGGTGATTTTCATTATATAAAAAAAGCTCAAAAGCTTCATTGAGTGGGGGCTCAACAAAACTCAACAACTTTTCTAAAAAAAGCCCGATGTTGTGTACAAAAATTGTATGTGTTCATTCAAGTGTTTAGTTATATGTGAGAGACTTCAGGCATCTTCTTGTGTTGAGCAGTGCTTCATTTCTGTATGTGGCATGTCCATACTAGTTTCAATTCTTTCACCCCTGCCTGCATGGAAGTAGAGAGAGACAAGAGTTGGAGCTGTGTAAGCTCATGGCCCAGGCTTTTCCTAGCTGGCTAAAAATGGTGCCTTATCATCCTATCCCCATCCATTAGTGCATTCTTCTGTGTTAATTGAGAGGACTGTGGTCTTTATGTCCTGCTTGGGAGTTTGCCAAAAGCATCTGCCTGGCAACTGTGGGAAATGGGATGCAGGATGCTGGATCCAGTAGGGAGCAATTTAAAAGACAGTTGGTTCACAAAAACAAATGCTGATGTTAGATCACATAGGTAATTTTGCTGAGAGAAGGCTATGGTCTTGAATATAGAGATTATTTCATTCCTGATGGATGGGGGACACGAGATATCCAGAGTTTAAAGATAGGAAAAGATACTGGAATAAATTTAAAGACTATTTGCAGAAGCATTGTAAAATTAAGGAATGTTAAAATGATGTTGATTGAAAAGAAGTGGTATTGGTAAAAAGATTTTTAAGAAAATGTAAATGGGGATTGATAAAGGATAAATGCTAGAGGGTAAGGATTTGCTGAATTTAATATTTGAACTGGAATACAAAATGGGAGGTGTGAGGAGGTCAAGAAACTAGTGAATGAACTATAAGAGATGAAAATATTAATTTATTCTTTGTTATGTTTTTTGGTTTTTCTTTTCTTTCTTTTCTTTTCCCCCTCCCTTTCTTTTGCTAATGGTTTGTTACTGTGTATTTTTTATATGTTTTGTTCCTGTATGCTTTTATTTTTGAAGTTCTTCATATGTTTAAATTTTGAAATTCTTTATTTTTTGTGAAACTTTAGTAAATATTATTTAAAAAAAATGAAGATAGGAAAAGATGTTGTCATTGAACTCTGAATTGTATTTTTTTAATGATATTTATTAAAAGTTTAACAATTACAAAAAAGCGAAAAAAGAGACAATAAAAAGTTACAATACATCAAAAAAATAAAAAAGAATTAAAAAAGGAATTCAACAATATAAGTCAATAAAAAGTAAAAAAGGGAAAAAACAAAACACACAATACAACAAAACCAAAAACAAAAGCAGACAAAAAATTTAAAAACCAAATCCGATATTCCCAAATCTTTATCTTTCATTAACTTGTTTCATCGACCTCCTCACGCCTCCCTTTTTTGTATTCTAGTTATTAATTATCTCAGCAAATCCTTTCCATCTTTCACTATAGTCTGTCATTAATTTACCTTAATTTATTTTAACCTTATCTTACCATTAAAAGGCCCTAAAGCTTAAAACTTAAAACTTATTTATACATAATTCCTTAAAGCATTTCTACTAAAGCTAAACTCTGAATTGTATTTTCATATTGCTCAGTTTTGTATTTCCAGCGTTGGAAAAATATTTCACTTTCTTATTTGAGCCCTGCACTGGGATTAAAATCTTTCAAATTCCTGGGTTTCAGAATAAAAATTTCCTCGGTAGCCATGCTCGGCAGTGTTTTGCTCAGTGTTCGAAACTCCCATTGTTTTAGGTGCACTTTGTGACAGGGAATTTCATTAGTGCAAGCAGCTTCTGAGCTCTGGGTACAGTACTGCACCTAAGATTTCAGATTAAAACTGCAGAGTGGTAGGAAAGGAGGACATTTTTCTGCCTTCCCACTTCCAGCTGCTACTCTTTGAAGACTGGAGAAGAGATTCTGTTAGGAATATTAGGGGAGTGGGCAGGGGCAGGACTAGACTATGTGGAAAATGAACATAATATTTTAGCTGCAGTTCATTCATTTTCAGCTGTGTATTCTTGTTATAAAAAAGCGAGACTAGACATTACGTTGTTGTGCCCATAACCTCTGTTTAAGGTGCGATTTAGCTCCTAGTTTTCATATCTCAATTTCTAATACTTGTTTTGCTATATTTTAATATCCCCATTTTATAGCATATTCTGTGTTTATAAATGCAAATATATACCATCTATAATTCCTGGGTGTGGGAAAATGATAAGAAATAAGTGATGGAACCGCTGTCTGTTGTGTAGGTGGCTCAGTTTTAATAGTTACCAGAACTCATTAGAGAAAATAAGCAATGATAGAACAGAACTTACGTAACGTTATAGCTTTGCTGTATTTTGTAGTGTGGTTTGTGTACCTTTTGACTTTTTTGAGAGATGTACTATCAAGCTAAAGAGAGGTTTTAAAAATAAACTTGAGTTACTGTAATATTTCTCTATAATCTATTCTTTATCTCAGTATGCGGTCTTAAAAGGCCGTTTACAAACGGTACAACATAAAAACAGTCTTCAATAATAAAAGTTTCTAATTAATTGAAAATGCAGTCATTAAACTGTAATGGAGTCAAGTCTTTTGTTTCCTTATTTCATTAGTTTTTATCTGGCTTGGGCACAATCTGTAGTTTGCAATCCATGGTTTGCTTGTCATTCTTTCTGTAGCTGGCTGCTCTGACTGTCATAGCCCATCATTCCCAGCAGTTACCTCCTGCATGGGTATGGTGGGAAAAAAAAATGATGTGGGGGCAAATCCGTGCGGTGCCAATGTCTCACTCTTTCTCCTTCCCCTTGGAAATGCAGGTGCTGCTAAATTAATGAACGATCCCACTTCTCGTTTCCTGTCCTTAAAACAGTGGGGTTAAGGAAGCCATATAATGAATGGCAGTTTTTGTCTCTGCAGTAGCCATAGAAAGAACAAAGAGTTCTTAAATGTAAGAGATGGTTTGAATTCTCCCCCCGCCCTTTTTTGTATTTCTTATTTTTGTAGTATTGGACTGGGACTATATATGGAACTGCTGCTTTAAGCAAACTCCTGCTGTTACAGCTGAGGGAGCCCCACCTTGCATCATATGTATGTATACAGTGCTACCTCTGGATGCGAACGGGATCTGTTCCAGAGCCCTGCTCGCATCCAGAAGCGAACGTAACCCGCGTCTGCGCGTGCACGGGTCGCGATTCACCGCTTCTGCGTATGCGTGTGACGTCATTTTGACCATCTGCGCATGCGCGAGCAGCAAAACCCAGAAGTAACGCGCTCAATGTTACTTCTGGGTTGCCGCAGCATGCAACCCGAAAATACTTATGCTGAAGCTACTTCAACCCGAGGTATGACTGTATTGCAAGAAGGGGACTGAGGATGGAGCTGCTCTTGGCCTTTAAGGATAGCTACATTGATGAAACTCCTTTAGCACCCTTGACCAGTTCTGCACAAGTGGCTTGAAATGAAAGACTGCAGCTTAACAACTTTTTTAGTTTAAAGCTCATACACTTTAGTGTATAAAGTAACTGCTATTGAGGCCTCAATCCCTATGCGCACTTAACAGAGAATAAGGCCCTTTGAATTTAATGGGGCATCCGTCTAAGTGAAGATGCATGCATAGCATCAAAGCATGCCCTTTTTTCAGTTAGATTTTACACATTGTTTGTGGCTTCTCTCTGTATCCTGTTAAGATCCATATTCCTGGGCTGCCTATGATGTGTTATGCCCTCTGTATGCTGTTAGAGAAGGACAGATTAAAGGAAGTGAATCTGGGTCACTTGCTTATCATAAAGGAAGGCTCAGCCCTTTAGCAACTGTACTGAGTCAGAGTTCTTTTCATGTGCTAGAGAAAGTAGTAATTTCCTTGAATTGTTGCATTAAGAGTACATTTCACCTTAACATTTTATTCTTATGGACTGGCCCTATTGAGGAGAAGCTCATGAGGCAAACAAGCGGTCATGGAACACTCTTCTGTATCCACAGTCTTCAAAATTTAGGGAGGCAAAGGAAAAAACAACCAGTGGGAAACTAAATTATAACTGTAAAATACTGCATAACATTTTAATGTGTTTCAGTAACATTTACATCTATATCAACGTAGTACTTTCCAGTTCACAAAAAGCAACTTGACAGTATCTGCGTGCCTTTTAGTTGATTTATAAACAGAAGTGACTACTGTGGGAATGAGTTCCACTGTTTATTTATGTGCTGTGTGAAGGAGACAAAAGAAAGTACTACTCCACACAGCGCATAGTTAAACTATGCCATGGAATTTGCTTCCATGGGAGGTAGTGATGGTGACCAACTTGGATGGCTTTAAAAGGAGATTAGACATTTGTTGTTGTTGTTGTTGTTGTTGTTGTTGTTGTTGTTGTTGTTGTTGTTGTGTTTCTGATTCATTTCAACAGAAGAAAAAAACCTGAAAGTAAAAAAGAAAAGGAAAAAGAATTACATATTACATAATATATTACATTTAAAAATACAATCATTGATGGACTTCCCTTCCTCTCCTTTCTTGGTTTCTTGTATATTCCACTTCCTCTCACTTTTTCTTCGTTTTCCCAGTCTTTCTCTACTCCTCCCATTAATTCTAGTTCTAACTTACACTTCTGAACATACTAAGATGAGACAAATTCATTGTTCTAGGCGCATTTTGCAACAGGGAATTTCATTAATGCGAGCAGCTTCTGAGCTCTGGGCTCAGTGCTGCGTCTAAGATTTCAGATTTAAACTGCCACTGCTGGAAGGAACCTTTTTCTGCCTCCCCACTGCCAGCCATTCTGAAGATTGAAGAAGGGACCCTCATAAGAATATTAGGGGGGCGGGCAGGGGAAGTATTTTTTTAATATTTTTTTGCAGCCTTCAGATGAGGACTGGACTATGTGATTTTACCAGTTTATGAGGAGCAGGCTGCAGTTAATTCATTTTCGACTTTGTATTCTTGTTATAAAAAAGTGTGCCTAGACAGTCCTTTGTGGCACCTATAACCTAGGTTTAAGGTGCCATTTAGTTCCTAGCTTTCATATCTCAGTTGCTAACACTGATGCCCATATTAACTGGCAATATTTCAGTGGCTGGGTAGTGGTTGTTTTGGTTACCATCTGGCACACTAAAAAACAAAAACAAACCCAGAATACCACCTCCATCCATGCCCATGCTTGAGATTTGTATTGGCACTTGGTTGGATACAGTTGGAGACAGTGTTCTGGACTCGGTGGACCCTTGACCTGGTCAATGTATTTGGTATGCTCCCAGTAAGTAAATAAGGAGCATATAAGTAGAAGACTTGTAGCTAATTTTTGATACCCCTTTTTTAATCCTGTAAAACATTAATTAACATTGGCAATAATACCTTGCCGTTAAATAATTCATATATTGTTTATGTTGTACCACATTTCATAATGGCAAGGTCAATGCTTTTGAAGATCCTTTCAGTTCTGTAAGTAACATATAAATTAGCCTTTGACTTTACAATATGATTTTTCATTTTATAGTGAAATAAAACCTGTTGTGTTTGCTAAAGTTGTTGATTCCCTCAACTTTTCTAATAACTTAATCTACTTCATTTACAGGAAGTGTCCATCAAAGCTTGCTTGCTTCAACAGACACAAAAAAGTTAATGGGCAAAAGTACAGTTTTTAGGTAGGTAGATATTTTCTTAGTGTGTGTTAGGTTTTCTAGGAAAGATTTTCTAGTAATGTTTGTAAACAGATAATAAATAAAGCTTTTCACTGATAAATATTTGATCCAGTCCCGGATGGAAAAGTAACCTGGATGTTTGTAGGCAATTTTGCAATCTTTTATTTTAATTTATTTTTGTTGAACTTTGCATATAATGGCAATTCAGTATTGTGGAGGGTTTGTAAGGTGAATGTTTTTCTTGAGAAAACATTTTGGAATACTTGGGAGGGGGGAAATGTCCAAATGGGAAGTTTGCTTCCAATATTATAGTTCTAATAAGGCAAATTGCTGCTTTTAAACTGAGTTGGTAACACTTTGTTGTGGTTGAATTACCGTTTTACTTAGTCATAACTGAAGTGTACCCTGTGTACATTTTTGTACATTATTTTAGTGGTTTTGTCATTGGCATTTTTAAAGCCACCTTGAGTGCCCATTGGGCCATTTGTTAAAAGGTATGTTTATTCAATGTATTTATTTGAACCTTAATATTAAAGTGTTTATTCAGTTCCTCTCACTGATCCAACATTTGAGACTGCATTCACATAACTCTTCAGGGAAAAGCACTGCTCAGCTGTTTGGAAGTAGGAGTAGGCAATTGTTTTCAGTTCCTTGCTTTTCCATCCTGTTCCAGCCAAGCAGTTGAACAGCTGGATTTTAAGATTTTTGGAAGGGGCTTTCCACACGAAGCTCTGATTGATGCACATGTGTTCCTTCTTTGAGATTGGGATAACTGTCTGGTATTTGTGCTAACATATTGTAATGGAAAACCTGTTCAGCCTTAAGAACCCTCTTGTATTGTTTACACAGGAGTAAATCCCACTGTGCTTGCTTACTTCCTGATAAGCATGCATAGGATTGAAGACTTAGAGCAGGATTCAGTGAAGACTTTTGCTAGGGCAGCAGGGATTTCTCCCTTCCCCGTCCCCTGTGTATTACCCAAATTGGGCTCTGGTGGGGCTGGGAGAACCAGAAGGACAATATGCGAACAGGAGGGGGGGGGGAGATGTTCCATCTGGCAAGTTGAAAAGCTTGTTGTGCTGGAATGATTGCCACAGAGCTGCATTGAATCCCAGCAAGTTCAAAACCTCATGAGTTCTGCATACTTGAGGGAAATCGCTTCCATATGTACCTGCATATCTCCTTTGATCTCTTTCGGAAGTGGTACACCGTATGCCACCACTATTGGAATATTTTAAAGCTATGTCCTAATATCTTTGATTAAAGAGTTATTCAGGAAAATGTCTTCAGAGAGTTGTAGGTGGTAGACCTCCCTTTTATAAGTATAAGAGAGCAAAGTTTTGATGAGAAGACTCTCCCTCGGAGGAAAAATATTTCAAATTCCTAAGAGTCTGCATCATGTACTAAGGACAGTACCCTGAGCAAACTTGAGGGAAAGCAAAAATGCCAAATTGTTTGGTGTCAGAAGCAAATGTTAAGCTGTTTGGAGGAAATGTACAGAATTCCCGCCCGCCCTCCCAGCTCCAATCTATAATTAATCAGACATGATTTGAATTAAATATCTTCAAAGAGGAGTCTTACAGTTCGTAACCTTAAACACTAGATATCTAAAATCTGAATATGATTTTTGCCTTCCCTTAAAGAGCTTGTTATTCTTACAAAATCTGTTCTGCCCTTTTATTACTTCTCAGACAAGATGTAAACTTCTGTTGAACAGATCATATACTAACTACCCCATTATGACAACATCTTTCTCTTAGCTGCTGTTACCACAGCCATGTGGCTATTTGTATGCCTATACTTGGGAATGCAAATCCCTTGTCTTGACTGGGGAAGGGTACTCAAGTTAATGTTTTCCCTTGCCACTTAGAGATGCTTCAGGTTTCACTCTTTCTTCCCTTGTGGGAGTGCACATGGAGGCAATTCTTGTGATGAAAATAAAAATGATGAGAGTGCCTAAACCACACTGGCTTGTGGGACAGACCTAGTTTTTCCAAGAATTCCAGAAGTAGGTTCATATATCTCGTTTATACTTGTGAATAGACTCCAGTATAAGTTATTGCTAATAATACCTATTTCAAAAGCTGTGCTTGTTAAGAAGTAGCCATCGGTAGATGGAGTATGGGTGAGGAATTACCACAATTTCTTAGTTTTGGTGGAATGAGTAAAGATTTATAGTTCTTTGAATTTAAGAAAATCTTACAATTTAAATCCTTTAAAAACAGCCATAGACGAATACAGTATAGGAAAACTAGGAGGCTAGAACTAATTATCACTGGAGGAAGAAAGTACTTTGATCTTTGAGACTGAGACTAGGAAGGTAAAAATCATGCCTAATGGAAGATTCTTCAAAGAGAGCAGGCATTAGCGTAACATGTGTGAAATGACAATGCTATTATTGCTCCACTCCCTGCTCCAAAAAGGAGGAAATTACCGTATTTTTCGCTCTATAACACGCACCCGACCCGACCATAACACGCACGTAGTTTTTAGAGGAGGAAAATCCGTAGGCATGCCGCCCGTAGGCATTTCCTCCATAACACACACAGACATTTCCCCTTACTTTCTAGGAGGAAAAAAGTGAGCGTTATGGTGCAAAAAATACGGTATATTTTCCTTTGGCTAAATATGGCAACTCTGCTCAGGAGATGGGTGGACTATCATTGTCTCTATAGTTGATGTGCAAATGGGGAAACATTCCATGAAAGTTCCTTATGTTTACTAGGCAACCTTGGCATTATCGGATCATAGAGTTGGAAGGGACCCTGAGGATCATCTTAGTCCAACCCCTTGCAATGCAGGACTATGCAGCTGCCCCATATGGGAATCAAACCTGCAGTCTTGGCATTATTAGCACCACACTCTAACCAACTGAGCTATCCAGGCCTGGGTGATGTATCGATACGTTGCCCAGAACCGGTTTGAGGGGCAGAGCATGATGGTGCCTTCACCTGGCAATATATCGCAGGTGAGGCTTGCTTGGGCCTCCTTACTCCCTGCACCAAAGGTACAGCGCAAACTTTTCTGAGGAACAAGATCAAACTTAAATCTGCTATGGGTACTGATTTATGTCTTTCTGCTGGCAGTTTCTGCCCCCCCCTTTTTCTTTAGTGAGGGCAATGCAATGGTAGTAATAGTAGGGTAGGGTAGTGTTATAATGAGAAGGGAGTAAGTTGGCAAATAACATTCTTTCTGGCTTCACAGCGTGCAAGATTACCTTGGTTGACTCTACTCTTCTTCACCCTTGCTAGGAGCAGCAGCTGCCACCAACAATTTCTCAGCTCATCATCACTTTGCTCAGCTAGAGTAAAAGAGGAGATAATCCCCTTAGCCTGTTAAATACTGCATTCCATTTTGTAGGTGATTTGTGAGCCAGTTGTGAAGTGAGAGAGCTACCTAAGTGTATTGGGAAAACCTGGAATTTACTTTTGTGTGAAATAAAAATTAGAGGAGTGAAGGGGGAACTGTGGATTCCATCCTACTCACCCCCAAAAAGGCTTTCTTGTTTGTTTTCAGGGGGGGAAATGGATTATGGAATATTTTCTTTTAGAATGATGGGGGAAAATGTTTAAGCCAAGGTGTTCATATATTTATTCCCCTGAAATGATTTCTAAAAGCTATGTAACACAAAGGCTTTCTGTAAGACTATGTATAGTGTCAGATCATTGCAGCTCCTGTGCACTGAGGACAAACAAGCCCTGAGTTGTAAACAGAGACTACTACTATCAACCTTAAGAGCAAGATGCATTTGTGCCTCTAGGGGCACTGCCATTGTCACAGGAGGAAGGAAGGTTTCAGTGCCTTCTTTGCTTGTGGGCTTCCTCTTGTTGGCATAGTTGGTGCATCTGTTTCTGTCCTTCACTAGGCCTCAAAGGACTGGAGCATAGTACAGGGCAACAAAAAAGAGCTGAAAGTGTACTTAACTTACCTGTACGGTATATTTATTGAGTCTTTGTTGCTTTATGGAAATAAGTGTTTTATGTCTGCTTGACACTGTGAAGTACTGTAGGATACATAATAATTTTTTTTGTTTTACTAATGTTGTTTTGTTTCTTCTGTTTTTATCGGTTTTTGCCTGCTCCTCATAAACTAGCAGAACCAAAGAGGTTCCTTATAGCTCAGGTTCCTTACAGTTCAGCAGTTTGTAGCTCAGTTTGTAACAAACAAAATAAAAAGTAACTTCAATTTCGTATTATTGTCTGACTAAACTGTTCTTTTAATATACCAAACATATTTACCAAGATATAAATAATACAGTCTGGGTTCCTAACGTACGGAAATTGCTTTTAATCTGTAAAGGGTGAGAGAGAGAGAGTGTGCAATAACTTTCACTGAACATTAGTGGCTGGATATAAAAGAAGCTGGCCTAAGGAGGACATCATCATATATGACTTTGTTTTATCACTGTCTGGGCCCTTCATTGCTACAGTACTCCAAACACACATCCCTGTTGGTAAAGAATTAAGAATGTTACGACTAAGCAGAGATTTGTATTGTATGCATTTCTTAGCTTCCACTGCCCATTAACAAAGTAGGTATAATAGTTGCCTACCTCATGGTGTTATTGTGAGGACATACAAGTAGTAAATTAATTTGTGCATTTTTAGGAACACAAGGCAATTGATTATTTAATAGTAGTGTGTACAAATGAGTGGTGTAGACTGCAGTTCTATATCCACTTGGGAGTAACTCCCATTGAACTTCTGAGTAGGCATGTATAGATCAAACTGTTAACCATCAATAGCTAGGGAACTGGTTTGCTGTTTGGCACTGTAGAATTTTGGTTTGAGAGAAGCTATACATTGTGCTGGGTTTAACACGTTTTGTTTTGTGGAGCTGGAGGTGCTACATAAGAATGAGTATGATTAGGTTCAGATATGTAACACTAAACTATGGCTTCTATGCTTCTGCTCCCTTCTTTGTCACAGCCACAAGAAGATTGGAAACTTTCATTTCTGTTTTCAGCTAACTGGTGATCATTTTAGCCAAAACCAGAAATGTGGTTAACTTCAACTGTGGTTTAGGGAAACAAATCCTGGTTTAAGTTCGGTTCATTCCCCAAATGAGAGATTCAAATATAATGAGTAACTTTGGTTTTCAACAAACAAATAGAAGCAAATGCTTCCTGTTGCCTGTGGTAGAGGTGTATTACAGTAAACCATAGTTTAGCAAATTGTTAGAACTGGAGTATGTATGTGTGTTTTTAAGCATCATTAAATTCAGGAATTGCTTTACTTTTGTTCCAGAGATTAATGCCATATTCTTATAATGCAGGTGACAAACAGCATGTTTGGTGCTTCAAGAAAGAAGTTTGTAGAGGGAGTCGACAGTGACTACCACGATGAAAACATGTACTACGGCCAGCCTTCGATGTTCCCACATCGATCAGAAAAAGATGTAAGTTTTTATTAACATTAACTTATTTTTTTCCATTTTTTAAACTGGTTAAAACTACATGATTTTGTAATCAGGGATACCAGAGTTAATTGGCTTGAATTACCATACATGCTGCACAGAATGTGCATAAGTGTTCACACTTGCGATAGATTGGAAAGCTCAAGTCCTCAAGTGTAGATCTAACCATTAACTGGAAAAATTGGCATTCGTGGCTAGCATTTAACATATTTAGTGCTATAATCACATTTCTAGGCACCACCTTATTTATTTATGTAAGCATTTTTGCTCCAACTTTCCAATATGTATGTATTACTCAAGGGAGCTTTTGCAGATTAAAATTCACAATAAAATAGTAATATGAAAGAAAACACAACAAAAGCAGGCACAGTAGGCAAAATCTCTTGAATAAACAACTGGAAAATATTTGATATCATGTTTAGGTGCACACATGGTACTTGAGTGTTTGCAAGCTCCACGTTTGTGCCACACAGATCTGTGGCAATGCATGCCCTTCAGCTAACTAGGAAATATAAAATGGATAGGTTGTTCTTGTGCCAGACCTGAGTGCCTTGTGAAGCTATCACACAGGACATGAAGGAAATAATCTTCTCCAGTTATTCAGAATATGAAGTTTATTGCTCTGCTGCCTGTAAATATGGAGGCCCCATTTTGCCTCCAGTCATTCCTGAAAGCTTTTATAATGCACCTATTCATAGTCCAGTGGCTCTTTTGCACTAAATGCAAACTAGGGATCACTCCAAACATTCCAGTATTCAGTTTTTCAGACAGATAGAAATGCTATTTATGCTCATAGAGCTTTTCATTGGCATATGGCTGTGTGGTTGATCATCCTTGATAATAAGTCCATCCACCCCCCCACCCCCCCGGTTCTTTGTCCTATTCCCTATGCCGCAAATACTTACATTCTTGAGGCATTTCTTATACATTAGTGGCCTGAGAAAGGAAAAATAAAATCACTTTTCCAATTTCCCAAAAGCTTTTCTGCTTAGTTACTTTGTGACGACCTGCCTACTGGTGACAAAGTTCTCAGTAGGCTAGTTTTCAGTGAGGTGGCAAGCCTATTGTTGGGCAGTACCACTTCAGACTACTGGTGGAAGAAAGTTCATATGACTGAATACCCCTCTGTTTTGAAAAAATAAATAAATCTGGAAAGCTAAACTAGAACACCCTGCCTAGAACACCCTGCCATACAGTTACCTATGTAGAGAGATGCTTTATGTACAGGGGCAATTGATGATGTAAACTTCCACCTGCAGTCTGAGCGAAACAGCTCAGACTGAGAACTAGGTCAATGATACTTAGTGAGTCAGATAATCTCTGTTAGGTTTATTGTGCTGATAGCAAGTCAAAATGTGTGCATGCAGAAAGTGTGCATATTACTGCACATATGTCATAGAACCATTTTTCTCTGTGAGTTTTGAATAATAATTTTGGATGTTAGAAATTTATGGTGAATCGAGAGTATTAATAAATCATGGGTAGCCTTGCATTCTGAGTGTCACATTGAGAAATTTCCCCCCTTTCATGTCAAATTGTTTTATTAAATGTGATGAGTTTGAATTAGAGCCTGAATAGTTTATTAGTATTTTTTCCTCTTTTGGTACTATTTCTCATCTAACTGTTCCTATTTCCATCTGTGTTTTTGGAGCTTTCCAACCTCCCCCTTCCTCCTGCAACTCCCGTTGGTGCCTTGGGAGCTTCTCAGTCTTTCTCAACCTCCATCTTTTAGGGCATATTTCGTAGGAGAGGGGCACTTGGGAGCTGCTGTGCAAAAGCACAAGTGCTGCCTTCGCAACCTCAGATACTTCCTGCACGTTCCATTATCTGTTCTGTTAGTGGTGTTCACTAGCTTAGAGAACCTTCCTAATCTCAGTTTACTAAAACTGAGTCCTTGTACGCAGCTCCGTATAGCAAAATGTAACTAACAGTAGTCCTATTTAGGCAAAAGCTTGTGGATATAAAGTGGGGAGGGCACATGCACACAGGGCTGCACTCCCAGTGACTGCTGGTTCTGTTTCCAAACTTATGGTGTTTAATGCAAGATCCAAAGAAGGGCGCTGCTAAGCTGAACATGCTCAGAAGCCTCTTCTTAGCCAAGA
Source organism: Podarcis liolepis (assembly GCF_965112155.1). Classification (NCBI taxonomy): domain Eukaryota; kingdom Metazoa; phylum Chordata; class Lepidosauria; order Squamata; family Lacertidae; genus Podarcis; species Podarcis liolepis. The sequence goes on along the minus strand of NC_139562.1, from coordinate 44,769,011 downwards.
ACCCTGCGTTATTACTTTTACACATCTTCATATGAGCACGCTTAGAACTCCAGACCTATGCACCCAACACACAAAGAAAGTTCGAAGGGTGCCAGAGTTCACTGGGAGGTTGGGAGCAGGGCCTTCTTTGCACACTGCCTTTAGTAAAGGTAAAGGGACCCCTGACCATTAGGTCCAGTCGTGGCGTACTCTGAGGTTGTGGTGCTCATCTCGCTTTATTGGCCGAGGGAGCCGGCGTACAGCTTCCGGGTTATGTGGCCAGCATGACTAAGCCGCTTCTGGCGAACCAGAGCAGCGCACAAAAACGCGTTTACCTTCCCGCCGGAGTGGTATCTATTTATCTTCTTGCACTTTGACGTGCTTTCGAACTGCTAGATTGGCAGGAGCAGGGACCGGGCAACGGGAGCTCACCCCGTCACAGGGATTCGAACCACCGACCTTCTGATCAGCAAGCCCTAGGCTCTGTGGTTTAACCCACAGCGCCCCCTGCGTCCCACACTGCCTTTAGCTCCCTTTACATGCTTGCCCCAAACACATGAATTGCAGTTAAAACATGCCTGCAGTAGATGATTTCACAACTGCCTTCATTAATTTTCTTAAAGAGTTTAATATTGTTGAAATACTTTATTATCTTATCCTTGACCGACTCTTTGTTTACCATTTTAGATGCTGGCATCACCTTCAACATCAGGTCAGCTGTCTCAGTTTGGGGCAAGTTTATACGGGCATCAAAGTAAGTATTCTAAGTTATATGTGAATGTACAGGCTTGTATAAGTTGTTTTGCAAACATGCTGGCTTAATGTTGCCTTTTCTTTGCCTACCACTGTGATTTCAGTCTATCTTTAGAATCTTGTTTTTTTTAACCTACCCCTGAAAAGTCAACGGAGTGCAAAATACGTTTCTAGTGGCCTACCTTCTGTCTAATAGGGAGGTTTTCCTAGGTTACAAGAGGATGAATATCCTCAATGGGGCAGTGGATTTTTTCTCTCATAGGCCTAGTTCACACACCACATTAAACCATAGTTAAAATAAACTATGGTTTAATGTGAACAAGCATAGTCCTGGTTCATGCTGCTGAAATTGCATCTTTTCCATTCTTGTTGCTGCTGTCTTGCCTGGAAATAGGGCATTTAGCTTGTATTATCTGAATCTGGCCTCGTGGTTTATTTCTCTGTGAACAAACCAGCTTGGCTTACCACTTGTGGTTTGTTGGGAGGAAACAGAAGCATGTGGTTTGTTTCAGAAACATACAGGACCATAGTACAACTTGCTTCCTCGCAGTGTGGCAAGAGTGAGAGAAGAAGGAAGTGCTTGCAATTTCAGCACTGTACAACAAGCATATTGCTCGATCACATTAAACAATAGTCTGTTTTAACTATGGTTTGATGTGAAGTGCAAATCGGGTTATATAGCTATTAAGTACAGCTGATTTCTCATGACTTTTGGGGTGGGCAACCTCTCCTTGACTCTAAAATGAAAAACAGCTGGGCTGAATTTATTAGTTTAGCGGATATCTGGAAATAATTCAGTAGGTCAGGATTATTTCCAAGTCTGGATAAACTGCCAACAGGAATTAAAAGTGAAAGTAGACAAAAGCAACTCCTTTGCCTTACAAGACTGTCTAGGAATTTATCTTCATTTCAGCAGGCAAATGTAAATATCTCTTAACTGCCCACAAGAAATTCTCCCCGTGGTGCAACAATGTGCTAATACTTCTCCGCTTCATATTAGCCAGTTAAGCTATAATATAGACAGAATTGCTCTCATGATTAATAACATCTAATTCCTCACAACTAAAGTGTTTTAGGATTCCACATTTTTTTTAAAAAAAAACAACCAATCATGTTGATAGCCTGATGTTTTGTTTCTCTCCATACCCATATTCATGAGCAAGAAGGCATGGTGGTATTTGTGGCACAAATTTTCCCTGTGAAGAGCAAGCAGGAGTAGCAAACAGTAGGAAGCCTGGCTAGACAATTCAGGTGGTAATGTTGGTTTTGGCACATGAAGCCACAGCTCCCAGTGCAGAACAAAGGCTAATCACAGCCCTAGCTCAAACTGTTGGAGGCCTGAGGAGCCAGACTCACATGGATGAATGGGTCTCTGCTGTCAGGGATATTGGCAATGCTCATTCAGGGAAATGGCTAGGTGCAAACCTTTTAAGATCTTTGCTAGAGCTCCCCGTGGCAAAACAAAAGACACATATGCACTGCTTTTTAATTGACTTTAATATTGTACCAATTAATCAGCATTTTCAACATTAATATAAATAGTGCAGAATTTTGAAAGTAATGACTTAAACATTATTTCTTGGGCATAATGAATGTTCCAGGGTGTGGTTTTCACTTTGATTTTCCACTTATTTTTTAAACTAATAATATAGAAGGTATTGCAATGTAAATATAGTCTACTCTTTAAGAAGCCTATTTCTTTGTTGACTGAAAATGGAAAGTGAAAAGTTGTACCAAGGGCATGCCTTCTCCTTTTCCAAGTGCTTTTTAATATTATGCAGATCTATCTCTGAAACCGTGATTTACAGCAATAGCCCAAAATGAAATCAAACCCAGCAGCAGACCCTAAAAAGAGCCACAGCATGTTGAGATAAACAGTACTTACCATATTCAAAATTCCAAGTTATGCAGACACTTAGGAATCAGTTAAATATATTTTATGACGATGAAGATTAAAACAACTTATAAGCCACTCCAAAATAAATACATACCAACTGATGCATGTAAAAGAACTGTTGATTGCTCTTAGGCAAACCAATATTAACAGCTTCTTTCACAACACATAGAGTGTTGTAAAACTGATGACAGTACATATTTTTTCTATTCTGATCTTCCTTCTTGCTCTTTTTTAATTTGAGTAGTCCCAGTTTGCATACTGCACATGAAAAAATGTTTCTATATTTTCAAACAAATGTGTCACATGCAATGGATCAATGGCAAATCAGTAGGTTTGCCACTTGGATATTTAATACATTATCTTTAACAAGGGCAAATGAGTTTAAAGGTGGGGGCTTGTATATCAACAAAGTTGGGTAAAACAAAAGCCTATATATATCCCTGTTTAACATATAGGTATATAGTCTTTTTTGTTATACCTTTAGGTGGCTTGGTTTTCGGAATATAGAAACTTCTCTGCAGAAGTTTGTGATACTTCAGACAGTCTAGACCTCAAATAAAGCTTCATAACATACTCATTGTGTCCATATTCACAGATGTGTTGCAAAAGAGGAGAATGAACCTTGACTGCAGTTTGTAGTTAGCAAGGAGAGAGCTTATACATGACCTTGGGTTCAAATGACACAATAAGCCAAACCTTGATTTAATTTAGCATAAGGGTTTTTTAAAAGGAAGGAAGAGAGAATGAAAACAACAGGGAGGAGCGAAGACACTTTGAGCTCCTTTCCAGAAGCCTGCACAGTTCTGTGGTTCTATAACTATAATGTGAAAACCAGCCATTGTCTAGTGAGCTGGTGAAGGATTTCAATCATAAGCACTTAGTGACTCTGTTTCGATGCCTAGTTTCCTTTGGCATTCATTCTTCTTGCATAGCTGTGAAGTGGTCAGGTCTCTTTTTGATTAACTGCCACTTGTCACCTGAACCCAGCAAATTCTGGTTAATCTTGCTTTGTTTCAAACAGACTGGGGGTAACTTCAAACAGTAGTTTATGAAGCTGAGTCCCCGCCCCCAATAAATCATAGTTAAGATTAACTGTTTTTTAGGATTCAGATGAAATGATAATCTCCTTAATCTAAATGGGAAGCAACAGCTTCTGATTTCATGGCACTGCAGTGGGAGAGGAAACATACAAGTCTGGGGAGAGACTAGGTTTGTTCCTGTCATAATTAACACAGCCTGAACAAAGCCAGTGGAGCTTAAAATCAGCGTAAGTGACATTACAGTCCACCAAGAAATACTGGAAATGAAGACTTCTGGTATACACTTTTTAAAAATCTGGGAAGAGTTTCTGTTAGTGAAGTTTGTTTGGAGCCAATATTTGCTTAGGAGGCTTATGGTGCCCTTCAAATTAAAAATAAGTTCTAAAACATAGCTGCTGCTTGAAAATCTCACTTTAAAAAAAAGGTTTTGTCAATCAAACACATTAACATTTCAGGCGAAACTTTATATTAATATATATGTAAGTAATTTATCTCCAAAACGAAGTTCCCTTCACCCAACTAAAAAAAAGAGTTTGGAAACTGCACCCACTGAATTTAGAACTGATTTCATAAAAAGATAGCCTATTGTGTGCATTTTTGTTTTTTAAAAAACTACCCAGCACATTTGGCTGTCAAATCAGAATGAATACCCATTTTTGCGAAAACCATACTTGTCTTCCTTAATTTTCTACATTGCCACTCCTCTGACTTTTTTCCAATAGGTGCACTAGGCCTTCCAATGAGGGGAATGAGCAACAATACCCCTCAGTTAAATCGCAGCTTATCGCAAGGCACTCAGTTACCGAGCCACGTAACGCCAACAACAGGGGTACCAACAATGTCACTTCACACGCCTCCATCTCCAAGCAGGTATTTATTGACAGCACTTATTTCTGCAGGGGTTCCTAAAATATGTAGCATATGTTTTTACTTTAAATTATTTTGCAGTGCACATACATTAAAAAGAACAATGTTTTAATTTTCTAGATTACGGCTTGTGTTTTGAGGGTACTGGAGGAAAGCTTGTAATGCAATATTGATCCCAGCCTTTGGAAAATAATACTCACATTCTGCTGTGCAGCTTGTTAAAATAAGACACTATATATATATATATGAAATGTCCTAAACTTGCTCACCCTTTTTAAAAAATCTGAAACTAACCGAGCGAGGGAAAAACTTTGGGAGCCACTGCCAGTCAAGGTAGACAATACAGGCAGCTCTTTATATGCGTATGTTTCTAATAGCCAGTTTGTTTAGATGCAATTCTGAAAAGAATGGTTTGCTTTGACTGCTTCAAAATAACGATATTCTGCTGAACATCATTGTATCTGTTGGATCTTCTTTTCCAGGGGTATATTGCCTATGAATCCTAGGAATATGATGAACCACTCCCAAGTCGGTCAGGGCATCGGAATTCCCAGCAGGACAAACAGCATGAGTAGTTCGGGATTAGGCAGCCCCAATCGAAGCTCACCCAGCATAATCTGTATGCCAAAGCAACAACCCTCTCGACAACCTTTTACTGTGAACAGGTAAGGCAGGTTCAGTATTAGGAACCAATTTGCTGCTATGAGCTAAGCAAATGATCTGAATTTTCAAAGCTGGGTTATGAGTTAAATTAGGTCAATTTTTGTGGGAAAGTGAATGGGTATTATTATTATTATTAATAATATTTTTATACCCCGCCCATCTGGCTGGGTTTCTTTTGAAATGCTTTCACCAGTTTTTGCAGCCCTGCAAACTAAAATCAAAACTTTTTTAAATCAAATGTATCAAAACATAATTATTTAGGATTGTATTGAATGCTACACCAGTGGTGTTCCATTGGCACAGCAGGACTTTCCCCCACCCCAGCCAAGATCTGCTCCAGTGTGTTGCCAACTCCCCACCCTCCAGCTGAGGTTGAGGGTGCATGAGGGACAAGAGAGGATGAGGAAGAGCCATTGTGAGCAGGGGTGTCTTACTGGTCAAGTGGGAACAGCAGCCAAAGCTGACTTGCGATGCATTAGGATTAGTTAGCTCCTATTGCCAAGCTTTGTGTTAAATGTGTCAACTTTCCCAGCTCAAGGAGCGATATGAATACATGAACTTCATGTATGTAATGGAGCTTCTCTTCTTCTGGCATAAACCCATGCCCCACAAGCTGCCCTTCCTTCCATCCAGAACAGCGCCTCTGAAACAGATCAAGCCCTTACATAAATATAACTGGCTTCTCTGGATAAGATAGTGTAGGCATAGGCAAACTGGGCCCTCCAGATGTTTTGGGACTACAACTCCCATCATCCCTAGCTAACAGGACCAGTGGTCAGGGATGATGGGAGCTGTAATCCCAAAACATCTGGAGGGCCGAGTTTGCCTGTGCCTGAGATAGTGCTTATCATCTACTCTTCCCGATCCAAGCTTTTGTAAAAGGACTAGAAAAAGAAAGCAAACTTGAAACGGAACACCTTCTAGTCATGTTAACCTGCTGAGATTCAGTCTTGGATGCTTGTAGACCAAAAATAAAATTTAGTACACTGGTATCATGTATTTATAATTCCACACCGAATAACTCGAAAGTGGTAATAGGAAGTAAAATAATGTTATATATTTAGTATTTAAGTTGCAGTATAGGTAATGTAGATCTTCATATAAGGAAATAAATACAATTGCTAATAAGGGAGGTCATATCAGTACTTTATCAAATTTAGCCAAGGTTTCTTTTAAAACCTCTTAAATTATTAACTGGCTTCAGTTCTCAACAATTTTTGTGCAGTGAAGACTTCTGTGTTTGTGCAGTTGTTTCATAGAGAAATCTTTTCACTCGCTGGGTGTGTTGGTCAATGTAATATCCATTTTTTGAACATTTTTAGCCTGGAAAAGGTGCAATATTGGTATTACTGTGCTTTAAGAATATGAGTGTTAGACATAAATTGTACCAAGGCATAAACTACTAGGGCAATAGCTAACAAAGAACTGTATATGTTCCTGCAGCGAGTTTATTTTAAATAAGAACTGTTAAAACAGAAACCTGTTCGACCATCATTCCAGTTTTCTGACAGTGAACAATACCAATTATGCCAAACAATGCATTTTTAAAAATGGAAGGCAGGTGTGTCAGTTAGAATGCGACTGATAATTCATTAGCAGTTCCATTCTTTTCACTTGAAGAATCTTGAATTTGACCGTCAGATACCCATTTCCAAATAACATACTAAAACAAGCTTATTGTTGCATTAATAAATTACGGAGAACACATTAATAGCCTTCATCTTATACTCATGGCTGTTCTTTCTCTGCACTCACCCCCAAAGTCAGGTGGACCGACCGCTTGAAGTATAAATGAAGAAGTGGCTAAATAGAAAAAACACACCAAACAGCTGGTGAAAGGGAAAAACAGGAAGAGAGACTGAGTATTAAAATAGTTTTATACTTTTATGAATATGTTTCAAATCTGAAACAACTAAGAGCCCTTTTTTTCTTTCTCTTTTTACCATATACTGATTGTTTTCAGTATTATACGTGATCTCTACTTCCTGGGGAGGTTTTGAATTTCCTCTGTTGTTTTGAGAGCTTGCTCGGATGCTTACTTCTGCATTTCCTCAGAGCTGCACTTTACACCTTGTCCTAACATTTTCCATGAAAGGATTTGTTCAAGACAAAGTAACCTTGGAATGCACACCCTGCTTAAGCAAATGTAGGATATGCATAAAGATGCTTCGTTGAACCCCCCGCTAAAATGCTCATTTTTTGACCTCTTTTGGTGCAAGGTTCCACTTACGTTTTTATTAAGTTAAATATTCGTGGAAAAGTGGAAACAATCTCATTCTAACATTTTGATCAGCATTGAATACAATGGTGTGCCATTATATTCTATCGGCGGGTTTAGGTTTTTTGTTCCTCTTCACATGGATTGCCTTTATCAGCATTCCATGGGATCCCAGCTGTACTGAGGATTGCTTCTTTTAAGAGCTCAAAGGGCTGTCAACTTAAAATCCCTGATTCCTTTAAAAAACACCTGTAAGGATCTATTTAGGTTTCCAGCAGGACCCAGTTAGCTCTTTACCTATTTTAGCCAATGTAGTCATCCAGATCTGAAAGACGACCAAAGCATTTTTGAGATTGAAGCAGTATAATAATGATTTTTGTTTTAAATTTTGAGCTTTCTTTTTAAACTCAACATTATATTGTGTTCAAATTAATGTTTTGCAGAGCTGTGTGTGTTGGGGAGTCATATAAGAACACATAAGAACAGTTAGTTAGGTGTTAGTCATGTATCATTTTCTCTCATCCACCAGATGATTTTAAATCTGTTCCATTACTCTACTTTTATTTGTTTGTTTTTTATAGTATGTCTGGATTTGGAATGAACAGGAATCAGGCGTTTGGAATGAATAATTCTTTATCAAGTAACATTTTTAATGGAACAGGTAAGCCCACTTAAAATTGCACACTTGAGAGACTTTGCTGGAAGCACATTTTTTATACAATTTTAGGGTTCCCCCCAAAATTACAACATTTGTGTAGACATTCATGATGTTTTTCAATAAATGTTCAGAGTTCTTAAATTATAAATGACTTAAGTTCTGAGTCATATAAATTAAAAGGCAAACTAAATTATTTTATTTACAAAGACACTTAAATAATGTGTGTTAAATGTCTTGCATGTAATCATAGCCCAGCTCCACCAAATTTCTGTTCTGGGTTTGCAACCTTCTTCCAGCTGAGTCCTGGGGATCTCAGGGGAAGCAGATACCACAATGCTGAAACGACGGCCTTCTCCCCATTCCCAGCCACTGGACTTTCTCACTGCAGTGGGAATGTCATAAATTGTGATGGTAGTATTTGACACACAACTATCCATTGGTTTTCCTGGGACTCAGCTGCTTATGTTGCTGGCTAGACATCAGGCATAATTCCCCTCTTTAAACCCTCTATCATGTAGGATGTTTTGAACTACTGTTGGATCATTAACTGGGTAATTTAACACTAGACAACTACTAGTTAAATTAAAATTATATAGTGATGCCAGAGCTGCATCATCTGTAGTCCCAGTGGTAAACCACTGTTATATTGAACCTGTTCCAGTATGTTGGTAATGTTGTTTTTTCATCTTTTTTGCCAGGTAGCTATAGCCACAACATGGTTTTAGGACTGTTAATTTTGCTTTTAATTGTTTTCTGTGTCCATTCAAGAATTAGCATTTTATTTTTACTAGCTTGAGTTAAGCTCCTGGTCATATTTTCAGTGTGAGACCCTCTCTAACTTGATCTCTCCATTTTGGGATATTTCTTTCCTATTGTTGTAGGGGCAAGAAAGTGATATAAATATCACCCTGGTGCTTGAGAGTTAGTAATTATTCACTCTGCAGTGTCGTTTTTATGGGAGACAATTTTTGAGAAGAATTTTAAGTTGCCTGCATTTACTTTTAGATGGCAGTGAAAATGTGACGGGACTGGACCTTTCAGATTTTCCGGCACTAGCAGACAGAAACAGAAGGGAAGGAAGTGGGAATCCAACTCCACTAATAAACCCTCTAGCTGGAAGGGCACCCTATGGTGAGTGTGTGTCACTTAAAACTGGTACTTTGGCAGCCTAGTTTGCTTTTATCACAAGGCACAATGGATATTTGAAAACAGGTTTGTTGAAATTGATACTTGACACTGTTCTATAGTTAATGTCATTTCTTGGGCAAAAGGAAATTGCAGGATTCCAATAGAAACATAATTAAAACATATTTAGGCTGCAATCCTATACCAACTCACCCAGAAGCCCAGAAGAGGCAGAGTTCCTAAAATCAAGAGAGAACTTTGATTTCCTAATCTGAGAATAATTAAGGGAAGCAAGAGACTTACCAGATCGTTTGTGCTATAAATTTTCTTGTTTTCACTTACTGCCTCCCCATTATACTTTCAACTGCTACTTCGTATTTTTTTATCTATATGTGAGTCAAACAGTTATTTCTGATGTACTTTCCATTGTTGTAGCCAAGAATTCATCTCTTTAGCCCAGTTTCACATTCCCATCTTGAATAGCTTGGCCTATTTTTGTGTGTGTGAATAAGGGTTGAAGGATTGTGTCTAGAGGGTATCTGCAGATCTCCCAGTCTAAGTGCTTGCAGTTTTTCTCCTGCACTTAGTCACCATAAACCACTGCAATGACGTGTTGAGTTACCAATTATCTTAGTATGTTAGAAGATATAAGATGAGGAAATGTGCCCAAGCAATTTAGAACTGTTTTCTTTAATAATACTGTGTTAAATGCTGTTTGTTTTATTTTTTAAAGCACCCTGTTGCCCCCCCTCCCATACCTTGACATTGTTAATTGTAAGAATGTTAACTTAAAAATGACAATCAAATCTTTTATGAAGAATTGGTTCAATAGACCTACATTTATAATAGTTTCTGCAAACTGCTGCATTGAAAGAACATATTTTTCCCTGTTTTTTAATTTCTTCTTTCATTATCTGTTGAGGTAGAAAATTTTGCTGATGGAAGTGAGAAAAATCAATAGCAGCACAGAAATATAATATCTAATTTGGTACACTTATCTTCAACACAGTTGGAATGGTAACAAAACCAGCAAGTGAGCAAACCCAGGACTTCTCAATACACAATGAAGATTTCCCAGCTTTACCAGGCTCTAACTACAAAGATCCAACATCGAGTAATGATGACAGTAAATCCGTAAGTGTCTCCTGGTTTAAAAAAAAAAGAAACAATTATTTTGAACCCATAGATCTAGGAAGAATTAGCCTCATCCAGAACAGGTTGAACTTTGGCAGAACTTCTGTATTGTTAGTGTTGAGCATCGGTTTATGGACCCTCAGAGTCTACTAATTTACTGTGGTACTAATTTTGCATTCCACTACTTTCCTAAATTTTATGTAAAGGATACATAGAGTTGGGTGGTGTGAGCACATTGATGATGCCCTATTCAAATTTCCCAGTTCATGGCACTGAACGGCTTTATACAGATCAGCAGTGGGGAGCCTGCAAGCCAGATTAGGACCAGCACAGCTCTTAATTTGGCCTGCAAAGCCAGCCATTTCCCCCAACTATGCCCACCTGCCCTACACCTTAAATCTTTTATTCTGCTGGGCAGGCAAAGATTCAGCCTTCAAGTACACTCCTGACTGTTCCATGGCAAGCAAAGCTTGCGGTCGGTGCTAATCAGCGGTAACTAGAAAACCTTTTCCATGATAGGTTGCACCGTGGCATTCCCAGTCATGCGACTTCGCAGCCTGCCATGAGTTCAAAGAATCGGGAGCGCACTTAGAACACCAGGTGATTGACATGTTGGCATCCTCACCCAGCCAGCAAAATGGCCAGCAGGGATTGAGGAGCTCCTGCTCGTGTTCTCCGCCCCGATATAGATGCTATAAAACATGGGGAAGGAAAAGGAGACCTGCAAAGACCTCATAGCAAAAAATGACATCTGGTGAAATCAGCTGGACAAATACTTAAAAAAGGAAAAGAATCTGCAGCTTTAATTTAGCCCTATTCCAAAGGCTTGGTCTGTGGACGCCTTGAATATGCACACAGCCAATCTTCTGAGCCCATGGTTTTAAGGCTGTTGTCCTCCCTTACAGTGCTGCACTCAAAGCTCGTGGGAGGTTAAGGATCAACCTCCAACACAAGGAAACAGTTGTCATTGGGAAGAAAAAATGGTACACAAGCACGTATCTCTGTACACCTCTAAAGGGATTCTGTGGGTTACAGTTTATGTATACTCGTCCTTCTATGTCTTTTCTCATGCTAAATTTCTTGCTACATTTTCTCTGAATAGAATTTGAATACATCAGGCAAGACATCTTCTAGTGCAGATGGACCTAAATTTCCTGGAGATAAAAGTTCAACAACGCAAAACAATAACCAGCAGAAAAAAGGGATCCAGGTGTTACCTGATGGTATGCTCAATCTCTTTCTCTCCTGCCCCTGTTTTACATTAAATTTTCTCACAAAAGCTTTTAAATGTTTTTTGGTTCTGGACATTTTGGGATTAATCTCGTGGTGTGTTTGCCTAGGTCGGGTTACCAACATTCCTCAAGGGATGGTAACAGACCAGTTTGGAATGATTGGTTTGTTAACATTCATCAGGGCAGCAGAGACAGACCCCGGCATGGTACATCTCGCATTAGGAAGTGACTTGACAACTCTAGGTCTCAATCTCAACTCTCCTGAGTAAGTTGTTCTCTGTTTCCATACCATTTGTTGTTCAAACTAATGACTTCAGCTAGCCACCTTGAAAAATCAAAACTTTAAATATATTTTGCTAACTGAAAATGTAATACTGGAAAGCAAAAACAAAACAAAAAAACAACAACAACAGTTTGTTTCAAGATGTTGCGTTCAGCTCTGCAAGCTTCCAATAAAGCAAGATCCTCTTTTCATTTCCTTCTGTTTTCAAGAGTGTGAATTGGAAAAATGCTTCATATCAAATCAATTAAAACAAGATATTGATTTGCATTTATGAATAGTGTATGTTCTTGTGCACATTTTTTAGTTTAAAACACTTACATAACACTTATTTGAGAATATCAAAGCAGTATCCAAAAGGAAAAAGCATACAATTTAAGCCATAAAATTTATCTACAGCTTGATCGGAAAAAAACCCTTGATAATAATAATAAAACAGTTACAGATAGGTAGCCGTGTTGGTCTGCCATAGTCAAAATAAAAAATTCCTTCCAGTAGCACCTTAAAGACCAACTAAATTAGTTCTTAGTCTATCTGAAGAAGTGTGCATGCACACGAAAGCTCATACCAAGAACTAACTTAGTTGATCTTTAAGGTGCTACTGGAAGGAATTTTTTATTAATAATAAAACAATAAAGCATAATAATATAATTTCTAATATCTGCAGTAACCAACCAACTGCACCAACCAATATTAATAAGAGAATATAATAGGTCATATTAGGTGTACAGCAACAATCATTACCATTTCTAATACACACACACCCTAGAAAGACTTTGTTTTCACTGACTATGTAATTCCTGCTTTTCTTGAGTTATTTGTTGTCTGAGCGGCAGACAATGTGCCAGACTACTTGCATTACCATAGTTTGCTGCCCTTATTGCTAGGTGAGGAATAGCCATGGATTTTATTTATCAAGCTTTCCATAGAAAAGTGTGCAACTGAGGATGTACATGTGATATTAGTAGAGTAGGCTCATGAGAATGGCTGAAAGTGTTTATTAAATGTATGTTTTATTTTTTTAGAGGGGTGACTGCCCCAGGGAGCATGATAGACATCTCCACCCCACCCCCTGGCACTACATTTTTAGGAACATTTTCCCCCTTTGCAGAGACTTGAGGAGCTCTCTTAACTGACAATCAGCTGGTGGTCAGTTACATGGAGTCTCTGCAAAGTCCCTGCCCCAATCAGCTGAAGGCGCTGAAAGCACATTTTCAAAGGAGGTTGCTGATAGCCAGCTAATCAGTGGCTACAGCACCCTCTTTTGAAAACGTTGTCACCGATGGGTGGGGAATACATCACGGCGTCATGTGATTGACTGGGGTAGGGGTGGGAGAACAGAAAGATCTGGTACCCCGACACAATCTCATCCTATGCCCCTCTTTATTGGACCTGTGCCTCTACTTTGATCAGGACTCTGGTTTTGTGTTGTGTGTTGGGCTTTTGCAAAAAATAAAAAATGTTTGGCAATGGCATGTGAGGGCTCTGCTGCTTCCAGTTCCTTTGCTGTGTGTGAGTGTATGCAAAGTTCCCTAGTGCACTCTTTCTCCACATCCCATGTTCAGAGCAGAAAGGTAATTGAGTAAGCTTGAAGGTAGTTAAATTGTAATGGTTTTAAGGCCGTACGTGGTGAATTTTAGAACCTATTGACAGTTTCAGCTGGAAAATTTCCTTCGTCTGCATTCCCTCCATTCCACCAGAAGACAGGGTAAGCTGTGACCTCAAAAGAAAGATCAGAGCTCTGCTGGTATCTGAACGGTTGTTTCCCACTCTGTGGAGTATGAGAAACCCGAGGAATGGTGTAGTTCCTTCAGCAAGAGAAGAGAAGCAGTGGTATGCTCCTTCTCAGGCCTGAGATGAAGTATTGGTATGGGAAGTACCCAAGAAGATCAAGCAGCCTACATGTTTTGCAATTTCATACATCACCATTGCGCAGTGGAGCCAAGCCATACCAAATCAGGGTTTCAATGGCTACTGTGTTGTCTAGATAATGTATGAATTTTAGCCTGTGTGTGTGCATAAAGTAGTTTTGTGAAAAAATAACACAAATGTTGGGAGAAAGGTGGATCTTGATACCAATTCAGTCACTTTTTTTTCTGTGCAGAAATCTTTATCCCAAATTTGCATCACCTTGGGCTTCTTCACCTTGTCGACCTCAAGATATAGGTAGGGTGGATGTTCGTGGGTGTGTGGTGTGTGTATGGTTAAAATTCCTAAGTGAGAGTCAGTGTCATGGGATCAGAATTAAATCGCTTTTCATTCCTTTATCTAGACTTCCATGTTCCATCTGAATATTTAACGAACATTCACATTAGGGATAAGGTGAGCAATACCGTCTTGTCCCTTTATATAAACAAAAAGTTTGCCTGTTGAAATGCATAATGCAAGTTTCTTTGAGTTGTCTATAATTTCAGCAAAAAAACTTGATTTCTAGACAGATTAAATTCTTTACTTCTCCCAGGATAATACAGTTCAGGAAAACTATTTTAACAGATACTTGTTACGTAAACAAATTAGTAGTAAGGACTATGAATATGTGAAGGACAAGAAAATTATAAGACCAGATATTTTCTACAACATTAGCTCTACAACTGCTAAATAGGTAAATTGAAATAGACGCTAGAGGGGGAAATGGATTGTTTTATTATACATGCTAGAAAAAGTGTTGGCAACATGCTTGGAGATAGGTTCACAATCTAGTTACACTCTTCCTGCTTCGTTGAAGCCAGCTGGAATTCTACCAGAGTAATTTGTCTCATAATAGCACCCTTAACTATAGGTCAATAAAAGTTTGATTGGGTTTAGTGCCTTTATGCAAACTCCTTTCTTTAAAAAGTGTTCATCTTTTTTTTTTTTTTCCTTTACAGTTGGCTGCAATAAAGCTTGGCCGCTATGGGGAAGATCTACTGTTTTATCTCTATTACATGAATGGAGGAGATGTATTACAGCTATTAGCAGCAGTAGAGCTGTATGTTCAGATTTCAGTGAATTTTGTATTAGGATACAAAGGAGACAATTATTCTGGTTATTTAAAAATTTTTAAATTGCTGTTTCAAATGCAAGTTATTTTATATGCCACATGTTAGGGAATTCCGTGCTAGCAAGAATGACACTTGAAAGGAAACAGATTTCTGCTTATATATTTCCCGCACTTGTGCTTGCATGGTGGAGAGCCTATTCTCTAATCTCTGCCAGATGATAGACAGCCATCACTCATTAGAAGGAGAATACTGGGAGTTCTTAGTGTGTGTGGGGGGGGGGATGTGTGTATGCACAGCTTTATCCTCTAGATTGAAGCCATTAACTAAAACCGTAATCTAAGCTCTCATAAATTGTCTTGCAATTTAGTTATCTTGTATTGCCTACTTCACGCTGGGCAAAAATATTTCATTAATACTTCCTAATATTACCATTGCATATAGGACAATATGTTCAATTTTTTGCTTGAGGTACTAACTTTCATAGTGGCTAGATTATTGTAGCATGTTAAAGATGTTGAGCAGCCATGTTGGCATAGAGATATATTTTGAGTTTTAAAGAAGATTAAATCAGTGGAAATTAGCCAAGCTAACAGAATCTCTTCCTTCCTGATTGGATAATATTAGATTCAACCGAGATTGGAGATACCACAAAGAAGAAAGAGTATGGATTACCAGGGCACCAGGCATGGAGCCAACAATGAAAACCAATACATATGAGAGGGGAACATACTACTTCTTTGACTGTCTTAACTGGAGAAAAGTAGCTAAGGTATTTTTCTTCTTCAGAGAAACATTTAAAAGTTGTACGTAAAATGTTTAATTTGTGCACATTCTCACTAGTATTTGTAAAATGGGGGGGGGGGCATTCAAGGCCGTGCACATTTAGGGTGGGTTGTTCTACACCAGAAATTCTGATTATGTGGAAGGAGACTCTGTTGGGACAGAGGCAGTAGCATACCAGCGTTCATTACCTTGGTTCCCTCTCAGTTCGCTGACTGTTGCCCATCTTCGGGATATCAAGATCTCCTAGTTAAGTCGAAACTGTGTTCCTTCTTTTCAACTTGCTTCAGCCTTTGATTGTCCCCTCGTTGCGTAAGTGATTGAAACATATTAAGACTATTGTCATGGGGATAATTACATAAGGATGACATCCATCAACCAGCTTCGTAGAAAGCCTGTGGGGTTTTGATTTCACATTCTAGAAATGGCTCTTAAAGCAATAGTTCATTCACCTTAGGAGGAGGTCTGATTTGTACCTTTCTGTGAATCTTGGTTGAAATGTAAATGGAGTGGTAAAATGCAGTTTATTTTGTCACAAATCTATATATCGGCCGTGGGGAACCACTGCTTAGGCCCAAGCAGGGTATCATCTGCAGCATGCAGAATCTGTTGCTAAGAGGTAACCAGGGACACTCTGGGCACTGTGACTCATATCCTACTTCCCTTTTTCTGTATACCCGGCTTGAAGTTAAGCTTGGGATGCAAAGGAGCATTTTTCTTTCTCAACTGCAGCTATTCAAATTGGGCTGCCAAGGGGGGGGGGGAATTCTTAGGAGGTGCATCTTAAAATCAAGCCATACCTGCGAAAGGAGGAAGGAAATCGCATGTGGATTACCTTACATGTAGTATTTGTTGACTGAGTACAGAATCAGTAATAGATATTTTGTATAAATGAGGACATTTCTCTCCAGACAGCTCACAGTCTAAAGACAGGAGAAGAAACAACTTAAATCTTGGAATAATTGCTTACACAAGATGGGAGAGAGAGGCATGTCCTAGCCAACATAGCAGGAAGCTTGAATGGCTAGGAGTTGGTCTTGCTCCCTGTGGACACGAGAAGGAATTTGAGTGTGACTTTGTATCTTTGAAAAATGTTGTTTTTGTAATTTTGAACTGAACTGAATGTTATCTATCAGTAATTTTGAATTGAACTGAATGTTATCTATCCTGAACGTGTGCTGCGATACAAATTGTAGGTAAATAAACCATTGTTTAAAAGAATTGGATGAGAAAATACTGTATAGCTATTTCAGATCACCAGGAAACATTAGACTTTTTCTTGTTCGCCTTCATCACAGAAAGATGAATGGTGTGTTTGGATGCCATCTTGCCTTTAAAATCTTAAGCTTAATGGGTATTCCTAAACATGCTGGCAAGTGCAAACCTGCATTTGATTGCTACTGTTAGTACACATAACATGCAGATCCGATACTGAGATGGACAGGAAAGCTCTTTCTTTCAGAGAACTCTGATCCAAAGAACTGCCAGAGCTTAAAAATCTACACTGAGTACACACTTCAACATGTGTGTTTTACTTATAAAGCTCTGAACGTGTTGAGGCATAAGTAAAGGCCTTCCTGCTCTCATATTCCCCCCTAGTAAGATCTTCTGCAGAAGTCTTGCTCTTTGTTCCCATCCTTTCATAGGTAAGTTAAGCGGCCATGAAGAACAAAACCTTTTATTTGGCAACCCTCTGACTATGAATAGTACTCCCTTGCTTTATTCCTCATGGGCCTGTGTTATTTATGTTTTAAGCATCCAGATCTTTCTGTACATGGATTTTCCCCCCATCTCTCAGCTGCAGTCCATCACAGCCCCCAGAAAGATGCTCCTGAGGGTCAGTGCATTGCATCACGGGAGAAATGGGAAATTCCTGCATGTGAGCCTTCTGCTCACACATGGGACAATTTGGAGCCAATCCATTTGGAGCCAGTTTGGAGCTCCCACACACGCCACTGCGGTGGAGCTGCAAGGCGATATTGCTGGCAAACATTTTTCTTTCGTTATTTATAATCTGCCCTGAGATCACTGAAGTGGAAAGGGGCAGAATATATAGAGAAATAAAAATAAATAAATAGATGTCTGCCTATCATCTGGAGTCAAAATAAAAAAATTCCTTCCAGTAGCACCTTAAAGACCAACTAAGTTAGTTCTTGGTATGAGCTTTCATGTGCATGCACACTTCTTCAGATACACACATATGAAGTGTGCATGCACACGAAAGCTCATACCAAGAACTAACTTAGTTGGTCTTTAAGGTGCTACTGTAAGGAATTTTTTTATTTTGACTATGGCAGACCAACACGGCTACCTATCTGTATCATCTGGAGGTAGTTCTTACCAGCTACAGGTGACCAGGTGACTGACTGGCTTTACATTCCAGATATATCCTTTAGTAGAATTTAAAACTACAGTACATCATTTTCACTTCACAAGTTGCTGCTTCTTCATCGTCAAGAATGCCTTCCCCTGCCTCCTTATAAAAGAGCTTGTAGGGGAAATGTAATTTATAGTCCCGCACCTCCCAAAATTTAGAATATGTTATGCATTCTGCACATCTGCAGAATGTGGCAAAGAAGAAAAAAAGTAAAATGGGGGGGAATAGTAGATGGACAATTTTGGGAAAACACTTTAAAGTTTGTATGTAGCGTTTTACCATGATCCTCCAGAGCAGATTTTGAGGTTGCAAGGAGTCTTTCTGCATGAGTGGAAGTTCATTGGCATTATGTTGGGTTCTGCCGTAAGTTTTAAAGTAGCTACTGGAGAGTTTTTGTAAAGCCAATTTCAAAAGTGAAGGCTGCTGCTGCTGCAGAATATTTATTTTCCCCTCACCATCGTAATATAAAAGGAGACAAGGCCAAGAGAAGATTAGCTTATTTGGTCAAGAGAAAATCTAGCAGATTTTATTTCCCCCTGAAGCAACATTTTTCTTTGGGTTACACATGACCTTATAGAATTTAGTGGGCCATCTGCTGATAATGAAGTGATTGTCTTTTTTATTTGGTTTCTAGGAGTTTCATCTGGAATATGACAAGCTAGAAGAAAGGCCTCATCTGCCATCCACCTTCAACTACAACCCTGCTCAGCAAGCCTTCTAAAGACTTCCCTTGTCTTGGGGTATGGCTGTCTCAGCACAATACTCAACATAACTGCAAAACTGATGTGGCTCAGGCATCCTGGTTTTAATTCCTTATGAGGATCTGGCAATTGGCTCATGCAAAAGGGTCACCATTTGAAGTCCTGCCTTACTAATTATGTGCTGCCCAACAACTAAATTTATAATTTGTTTTTCTTTAGTTTGAGCAGGGTCGGATTTAAATATTTTTTTTTTTTACTTTTTTTTTGCCAGCAGACAAGCTTGGGTCTGTAAAGACAAGCAAGTACACTGACAAAAGTTTACCACTTAGTTTCCAAATTGTAAAAAAAGGAAAAAAAGAAACAAGAAATAGACAATAAAATTTGCATTGTTCATTGTAGCACTCTTGGTAATAAAAAAAAAATGTTTGTGCATTTTTATGTGAAGATCCTTCTCGTATTTCATTTGGAAAGATGAGCAAGGTCTGCTTCCTTCATTTTACTTCCCCTTCAGTTTTTGAAAAGGCAGTTTTCGCCAACTTAATGCAAGAATATCTGACTGTTTAGAAGAAAGATATTGCCACAACCTTTGGTTCATTTCCAGGGTTGTGTGTTACTGAGCTTCATCTTTCCAGAATGAGCAAAACACTGTCCAGTCTTTGTTACGATTTTGTAATAAATGTGTACATTTTTTTTAAATTTTTGGACATCACATGAATAAAGGTATGTATGTACGAATGTGTATATATTATATATATGACATCTATTTTGGAAAATGTTTGCCCTGCTGTACCTCATTTTTAGGAGGTGTGCATGGATGCAATATATGAAAACGGGACATTCTGGAACTGCTGGTCAGGGGACGTCTTTGTCGCCCTGTGCACTAAAGGGCCAGATTTCAGCAGCCAAGGACATCCATACCCAAGTGAATGTGATGGGACTTAACGAAGTGAACTGAGACAATTCACTCTGGCTGTTTGAACAGCAGCGTTTCATAGGAAGAGAAAAAAAAAAGATCAATCTTGTATTTTCTGACCACATAAAGGCTTCTTCTCTTTGTAATAAAGTAGAAAAGCTCTCCTCACTGCAGTGTTGACTTTGATTTGAGATTGTGATATCACTTCTTCAACGATGAGAAAAATATGGAAAAAAAGTTGAAGTATTAAAACATACTAAGCTATAAAGTGTTTGTGGCACTTAAAAGGAAGAGTCTTTTCGCTGCTGGAGCTTCATTGAATAAGAGTCGCATACGTTTCCACTGTAGGTCTGAATTCGTGATCAAACCTTGTTAATGTCAGAACAGGCTGACGTAATAATAGAACAATGTATTTTTAGCAATGGGGTAAGATGGGCAATCATGGAAGATGGTCCAAAAATTCACATTGAAATAACTTTCTTTTTGTCATGAGTATGTTGTTTAAACTTTTTGAGCAGAGAAGGTACATTTCGTTTAATGGCTATTTTTTCCCCTGGAGGTTCAAATCTAAATAAACCAACATGAAAAGCATTTAATTTGTGAAAGGCACTGTAACTATTCTCTAGGCAAAGGGAAAAAGGGGATAGTGTGTATCCTTTTTTCTTAACACATAATTCAGTCAACTGTGAATTATATTGCAATCGGATATTATAAGTTGTTACAACTTATCTGAAGTTACCAAAGTGGGAAAAGACAGCAAAATAATGTCGAGAGAAATGTTTAGTTTAAAACTTTTTTCTATATAGCGCAAAATAAATTTGTTAGCTCTTTTCTCAAGCGACTTTGGGAAATCAGCTGCTAGTAACATTGCTATGTTTTCTGTATCAGGTGTACAGCAAATATAAATTCTACATTTTTATATGTATTTTGGGTTAATGACAGACATAAAAATATAAAATGACAACTTATCATCTTCTTCTTATTTAAAACAAAGTGCTTCCTCAGCCAGTTAAGGCTGGTAACTTACACCATGACAAATACTGCTTAGTTGCTTGGTTTTGTTTCTCAGTTATTCAATACATTTGTGTTATTTACAAAGACCTTTAAAAGGGATGGGATTGGAAATATTCTCCACATTCTATTAATTTGTGAAACATAGAGCATTACCATAGAAGTCTCCACAACACACACACACACACACACACACACACACATGTAACGTCAGCACTGGCACATTTTGTGGTGTCAAAATGATCTCTCTCATTTTATGCTGGACCCCATGCGTTCAAATGTTCCTGTTGCATTATAGTTTGGGATGATTGCTAGGCATGAACTACTCTCCTGCAATGTGCCCTAATAAATGATGTTGCTGTTTCAAAGGGCCTGTTTTAAAATACTTCTAAGTATAACTTTAGATGCACTTTATGGTGGCCTAATTCACAGTATTGTACATGATCAAAACTTGGAAATGGATAAAGCAAGAACAGGATGTTGATGCTGGATGCTAATATAATAAAGCATTACATGCTGCCAAGAACAGAATTCTACTTTAGACTATCATTGTTACGGAGCTGAGAATAGGTAGTAGTGGTTTATAAAACCATTGTGCCCTTCACATTCACACATTTGATCTATTTAACATTGAATTTAATATTATGAACAAAATGCTTGTGCACGAGAAAAATAGAAGACTGCCACAGGATTAAATATCTGCCTCTTAATTTCTTTTGAAAGAGAGCTGTAATTTAATGCTATTTTAATGATCCTTTATGCCAAATTGAGGAACAACTAGGTATAAGTCAAGTATTCCCTATTAGATAAACCTAAATGGACACATTGCTGTGTTTTTAAATATAGCTCTCATGTCATCGTTCTGGTTACAGAAGGGTGAAACTGGGCATTATCTATTTGCTCCAGAACAGTCCCAGTAATAACAGCAGGACTTGAACTGAAGTCAGCGAGTTGCTGAACTCCTGCCTACATCAAGTTCATATTGACAGATAAACGACAGCAATTCCATAGTGATTTGTGCAGTCCTATAAATACTACTGTTGGCCAGTTTTGATGGTGAAATTTCGCTTGCATTACAATTCACAAGGTAAGTTGAAAAACAACATATCTTTCTCAATGGTGGGAAGGTTTAATTGTTTCCAAATTAGTCCTATATGCACTTACTTTCCTTTCTATATGTAAACCTCACTTATTGGCAGGGTACAGATTTTTTAGATTTTAGAATGCTGCTTTTTACTTAATGACCATCATATCCCTATCCTGCAGAATACATAAATGGGCACTACCAAATTGTGTTTCATTTTTTAAAAAAGAAAAGATGCTGACGCCGCAATAGAGGGAGCAGAGCTAATTAGGTTAAAGAAGGGGCTGGGTACATTTATTTATAGTAAATAAGGAACTTGGAACAACTTGCAAATAGTTCCCAGGCAGTTTCTAATCAAGTGTTAGACCTGCTTAGTTTCAGCAGTACAACTTTTATGATGTGTGCTCATCACCCAAAGAATGGTCTGAAGTGGCCATGAGCGAATTTAGGTTGAATTCACAAATATTCTATTAACAGTTAAAAAATTGCAGAATATAGTTTTGCATGGTATTTAAGTCAGGGGTGACTAACCTGTGGGCTATATGGTCCACCAGGAGGTTTTAAGTGGCCTATGGGGAACCTTCCAACAATTCAGTAGCTTTAAAAAATACTTTTCCGATTTACCCCCTTTTTCTGTTTTACACAGCTGTTTAGTTCCATTGGGTTTGCTCATGTGCCCTTTGTTATATTGGGAGTCACTTCCATTTCTGGGGGGCTTATTTTAAAGTCTGTTGTATGATCTCTGTCTGAGGATGCTTCAGTTTTTGGATGTGACATCAATAGTCCCACTCAAAGAATTGTAGAGTTGGAAGGGGCCGCAGGCATCATCTAGTCCCACCCCCTGCAAAGCAGGATCCTGCCCACAGCCATCCCTGGGTAGGCTTGGACCACCAACCTTCTGGTTAACAGCCAGATCCACTGGCCCATTGTTTTGCTATACCATCGGCAGCTGAAGACTTGACGATCTGCCCTGCCTGCTGCCCAATTCACCACAGCTGGGAAAAAACCGAATAGGCAGTAAGTAGCACCTCTTGAATATATTGGTGAGCAAATGAAAATGAAGTTGGAGGAGGGAAGAAGGAGCAGAAATGGAATTCATGGAAGCAAAAACCAAATCTGGAAGGAATAAGTTAATAACAAAATTGATTTGCAGGAAGTAAGCAGAATGAATGAAAACAAGGGAATGAAATTGAGGGCAAAAAGGAAGAAATGAATAACATCATTTCCCCCTTTTTTTGGGGGGGGGGGAGAGTTCTGCCTCAGCCATGTCTAGTTTTCTATGTGGCCTCGTAAGCTTTGATAATGGGTCAAAGTACTGCATAGAACATTGGATAGCTTGGAGGGGCACCTGATTTTCTGAGTGATTGCTTGTCCTGGTGTTTGACACCATGGCAAGAGCACAAACGGTTCTGCTTAAGTCCCATCAAAAACAAGGGCACTTGTTAGCTTTTACTGATGTCCTTGATTTTGATGGGATAATAATGACTGACTGCCTCTCTCTGGACAAGTTCTGTGCAGTCAGGAAGGCATTTCTGCTTAGGTTGAAAGAATAGTTTAGGGAAGGGGTTGGCTGCTGTGCATTGTGGGACTCTGCTCTCGTCAGTTGAGTGTCTTCCCATAACCCATTTGCTCTGCTTTTGTAACTTGCTGCTTTCTAGATGAACCTGCTGAGTGGATGTTCTTGTGTTATGGAGCAGGCATTGGACTAGATCGGATGTTCCCGATGTGAAGTCTACATTCCTCCACTTCCCTCAGGGCCATAGCTGTCAATTTTCAGATTTGAAAATAAGGGATCAGCAGCCTCACCTGTTCCAGGGACAGTCTACGGAATATCTAACAATCCAGGATAGCAGTGGGGGAAGCAGCAGGAAACTGCGCTGGAATAAGGGAATTTCCTGCAAAAAAAGGGAAGGTTGACAGCTATGCTCAGAGCTGTCTTTGCCAAGTTACCATTTTTGCCTGGAGCACTGTAGAGGGTTGGGAGAGGAAGTTCGAAGAGTGTTGCTCCTCCCTAGTTCCTCTTCCGGTTCTCTGTGGTTCTGAGCTGAGAATGCCACCTGAGAGGAAGGAAGCTTCCTCTATTCCTGATCGCAGCCACCAGAATGGAAGGTGAGATAGCATTTTGGAAGTAGTTGTGTAAGAAAGTAAGGTGGGAAGGAGAAGCCTAACTGGGTACCAAGGATAAGGAAAAGGAACAGAATTTGTGTGTTTTGTTTTTTCCTTTTCCTGAAGGTGAGGGTGTGTGCCCCCCCCAGGGGGGTCTGTTTTTGAATTTTGGGTTTCCACCCTCTCTGGGGAGACGTCTTGCATATTATCGTCCTCCCTCTGGGGGTGTCTGTGTTCAAAGCTGTCCCTGTTCTCTGGGCACCTGTAGGCTTGTTTCCCTCTTCTTGGGGAGCCGTTCCACTTGTTTTTCCTTCCCATTTGGTGTTCTGTAACTCTTGGTTCGCCAACCCTTTGGAATCTTTGGGGGAAGTCTTCCATTTGGCTTCCCCTTCTTCTGGCCGGCCAACCTGTCTCCCAACACCGAAGAAATGCACACGGAGTACAAGCTAGCAAGGGGACACCCCCAACGATCCGTGGCTAGGTGTGCCTCCTCAAGGCCCCGGCAGCCATTTTGTGACTGGCAAAGCCCCTTAAGCCATTTCCCAGTGGGGCTACTAAAACCTTTTGAAAACTTCACATGTACCCACTGGCCCAGATGAATTGGGGACCCATGGATTAGATAAATTGGAAAGTTTGTGCCCATTCTAACGGATTATCCCTATGGCTTCTTGATTTATCTTTATCTCCCATCCACCCCCATAGGAAAAATCTGAGTGAGGAAAAAATCCTTCATTTTTGTGTATTTTAAACATAGTAATGCTTTTAAGAGTGGGTCATATGCATGTGGGACCAGCAGTCGTTTCAAATGTTTATATGCTACTCGTGTGTCCTTTGTGTACAGTGATTTATTCGCAGTATTTTTCGCTTATAGAAGGCACTAACTTTAAATGAAAACGGCTGGTTCTGAAGCAAGCAATTCCATTTATTTTAGTAACTATACTCTTAAATGTTCTGGTTTGGCGACTACATCCTCCTGATCTCAGCAGATAGCTTTCAGCATTTTTAGTATTTTCTTCTTCCTAAAAGTCTGTTTAATTTGCTGAGGTTGGAGCCGATTTCTAAATAAAAAAAATACTAAAAAGATGTAAGCCGAGAACCAGTGTTTAAATTAGCTTTGGTACTGTTCCCATAAGCTGACCTACGTACCGTTTAATGTATATTTACATGGACTAAAATTTAAACGTAAATTTGACTAGCAGCCTTCCTTTATCCATTAATTCTTCAAACTAAATATTACGACGGTGGCTAAAATGAAACATGGGACACGGTGTCCTGGCTTTAAACTTTCATTTCAAGGGGATTTTGTTTTCAAATTATTAAAAGGCCTTAATAATGTAAATTGTGCCTGGATTGCTTTTATGGAAACTGCATACACCAAGTCCCTCTGGAATTAATTTGATGCAAGTCCCTGCGATTTCTCTGGATTGTAAGAAAAAGCAACACTTGTAATTGGTTTGGAAGGAAGAAAGACGCTGTGTGTCAACAGAGTGCTGAGAATCTTCACGTTTGATTTACTTGCTGTGTCCAGGTATAGTAAAACAAGGAACTCTCATACCTATCTGCAAGGTACATTTGGATATTAATGCGAGCTGATGGGAAAAAAGAAAAACAAGGTAATGTTTTCTCCAATTAGCTTCCGTCCCATTACTTCATTTTTACCCACTCCTATAAAGTAGTTGGTGGGTTTTCCTTTTCTTTATCATTGTAGCTATTCTGTGTTAATAGGTGTATATTATATTGTTGTAACCAGCACTGGGGCTGAAAACATATATAAATACATTGTAAAACTTTTAAATGAAGCAAGTGATTAAAATGTAGAAAGTGATTAAAATGTAGTATTAGGAAGAACTCCACTGAGCCACCTATTTGGGAGAGATGCTAAAATCATTTGCCATGAGGCTACATTCCAGATAAGGTTTTTTTACATAACTTACGGCGTTATTTAGTAATCAAAACAATGAGAAGATATACGAAACTGAGGCAAATGCTAGTCAGAACTAGCTCTTTAGCTGCAGACTTCTACATTCCTTTAAACTCATTTATCTTTCTCCGGTTCTCAACATACAAAGATTATCTTTTCCTCCCTGTTGGACATACGCCATCATCTATCACACAGATTTTGGTTTTTCTTCAAGTTCCTTTATAATCGCTATCAGACTGTAATCAGGTCAGCTTTGACAGGCACCATTTATGTATTGTTGCCATCGCCAACTCATTACTTCCCATCTTGTAGTTTATGCAAATTTCTTTATATTGAAATAAAGAAATGTGCATGTGCCATGCATGATATTTAACTGTACTGCATTCCCCACTCTCAGATTTGTTTAGATTGCTTTAAATTATCTGGGGGCATAACAGCATTGCTTCCCTTCCTTCTCTTGATTCCACTCATGATTTACCTCTTCGAACACAGGTGTGTTTTCCAGAGCTTGAAAGCCCTGAATTTTTAGTTAGAGAAACTTTTAGGCATCATCTTAAAAGTTCCCTAAACTAGACATATTCATAAAGCAAATGTTAGCCTATGGGTTTTGTTTTGTGTTATCATTTTAAAAATATTACCTCTTATCACACAGGATTTAACACGGTGCTGATATAATTAGCGCACCGACCCCTCTCACTCTCCAGGCTTCAGCGAAAGCCTGCATTCGCCCCATAGGACACACACACATTTCCCCTTCATTTTTGGAGGGGAAAAAGTGCGTCCTATAGGGCGAAAAATACGGTATGTTACATCATTGAAAAGCTTGAGATGTTCAATGTGAATGCCATCTAGCCAGCTTAAGATTCGTCCTTTCAATAGCAGTTCATTAGTACAGACACAGGTTGGAATCCTAAACATACAGAGAAGCAAACCCCCACTGAACACAGTGTAACTTCTGAGTACACATGCTTAAGAGTTGCTCTACATTTGGAGTAGCTGACATAGTGCCCTCCAGACTTTCATCAGTCACAGCCAGCATGGCCAACAGTCAAAAGAGTTGATGTGAATTGTAGTTCAACATCTGGAGAGCACTATATCTACCCCTGCTTTACATATTTGAAAACATCTGAAGTTAAACACTAGCTGGGTGATGAGGATTCCTTCTAAATCCCCAGTGTTGCTGCCCTTAAAATGTAGGGCCCCAACTATTTTGCCAGTCGTGATTCATCACCAGAATACAGAAGCTCCAGCCATAGCTTAGTGATCCCAGTTTCATCTTCCATTTAAAAGAGGCAGCTGAGAGCCAACCCAGTCAAGAGTTGGCCATACTGAGTTAAGATAGACAAGTAGCAAGGTTCCTATGCCCATCCCAAGGGACATGGCAGCCTTACTCTGCCTCCAAACTCACTCTATTAAAACTTGTGGTTTTTTCAGCTGCCTCTCTTTTCCAATGTTTCCAACGTCTTCAGGATGGGACCGCCATCTGGATTTTCACTCAAGCTGTGGCTTTGCCATTGGAGCACTAGCAAGGAGAAAGCTTGAAAGTCCTTGCAGCTTAATGTCTATCATTATCTCTTCTCCTTGCCCCATTTACTGTTGATGTGATTAGCCTTGCATTGCTATGAGGGAGGTTGGGGGTGATTTATGAAGTGGTGTGCTGGGTAAATAACCAGCAGGTACATGAATGAGTTCATTTGACTGATCCCTCTTTCCCCCCTTCTTGAGCTATTTTCTTCAGTTCTTCTGATGTTACAGAGGAAGCATAGGATGCTAGCTAGCTCCATTGATGTAAAGATCCAAGGTTGATGTGGTGGTCTTTAATATGACCATGGGGCTGCCTTGCCCAGCTTTCTAGGAATGGTTATACAGGAGAGCTGCTCCTTTTGCAAAAGTTTAGCTATGCCAGTTTGTTTTATACTGTACTAAAACAGTTCTTTTGAACAAGAACTGCAAAAATGGCTAAATCTTGCGTTAACCAGATGTTAGTGCAAATCTCTACAGATTCATTCAGAAGGTTTTGAGAGATTGTCTCAATGAGCTTATCTCTGCAAGCTTCCAGTAACTGCATATTGTCATGTTCTGAAGACAATTTTCTGGAATTATGAACCTTCCTCATAATACTATGTACTGTATATGCTTCCTGTACTGCATTGCAGAAGTTGTAGGGGTGCACATATCATGTACAGATAGAAAGATTACTTTTCTCTGGAAACATCGGAGCCTTGTGGCATCTTAAAGGTGAGAAATGTTATTTAATATGGCCATAAGATGAAATCTCAGGCTATAATAAATTTGTTACGCAGTTGCTTGTGTGAATAGCAGGTGAAAGGGAGAATCGTGGGGTCATTTAT
Organism: Podarcis liolepis; assembly: GCF_965112155.1. NCBI lineage: Eukaryota > Metazoa > Chordata > Lepidosauria > Squamata > Lacertidae > Podarcis > Podarcis liolepis. Next base: position 44,740,940 of record NC_139562.1, on the reverse strand, counting down.
TGACTTTTTTGGGGTGGCATGAAAAGCAAATCATTAAACAAAACCTAAAAATGGAGCACTGGGGAAAAGAAGGAAACTTCCATGCTGTAGGTTACAATACCTTGACATTTTCTGCCATATATCTTTATATGAAACTTATTAAATGTCTGGGGGATTGCCTCATCACATCTCTTCCCCCACCCTGACAAAGAGCAGATTCAGAGGAGGGGAAGGGTTAAATTCCCTCTACATGGCTGAGCCTCCAGTGTCTGCAATCTGTGTTGCATCTTCAATGCAAAGACATCTCCTTTGGTCCTTAGTTTTGGGTTGCAGGCCTAGTTAGATGCTTTTCTTTGAATACTTCCACACTCCACATCCAGTGCTGAACTGTGGCCTGTAAAAATCCACTTTGAACTCATGCTTCCTTATGACTTGGTCGGTCCACGTTGATTCCTGACACTGTTGACTTTTAGATTTAAAACAAAACCCGCACATGTGTTCTTGAACAAAAGTCCAGGAAGCGAAGTTGCATTCTGAAGGAACTGCAGTAGTCAGCTGAGTTCACAGAAAGGGGGAATCTATAATATAGCGGCCAGCTCAAGTGATAAAGTGGTTATTGACTGCCTGTAGTGTACTGCTGGGCTCTCGTCGTGAGAAATTAAGTGTCATGGCTTCTGTTGTTAAGGATGAAGAATGCTGATGGGCTGCTGAGCGGGAAGCAGCGTTCTGTATCATGCAGCAGTGTGTGTGTGTGTGTGTGTGTGTGTGTGTAAGTTACGTACCAAGGCTGGTCCAGCTCTACCTCTGCTTCTCCATCCATCAGATCTTCTTAAGAGACGCAAGTTGGATTTAGCTCAGGCTTGTGTGCAAATAGGAACATCTACTGGATTAGCAGTGCCCATCCAGATTACGCCTCTGGTCTCCCCGCTCCCACTGCCCAATAAAAGCATGGTGGACTTTTCCAGAGCCCATGATCTCCAGTGTGGAGGAATGGGTTAGAGTGCTAGACTAGGAACTATAGTTTACCCTCCACAGTTGCAATTCCTAGCACCCTTAACTATAAATTTCCATGTTTCTCGGGCGAGGGGCGTGCTTTAAATGTATGGTTTGTATGCAGCCGCCTACAGTTCAAAGCACTGCTTAATTCGATGCCCTCCCACTGCTGCCAGGAAATCTGGATCCCAAATCTGGGGGTGCCACCACAGGGAAGACCCTCTCCCCACTGAGCACTTGGTGGGGAATGTGTTGTGGCTGCTGCTGTTGCAGTTCCCTTATCTTGCCACAGGGAGTTTGCCTGACCCCTCTACTGTTCCCTCTCCTGTTGTAGGCCTGATGAGGCAAATGGCGGTGACTGCCTTGGGTGGCAGACTCTGGACAGTTGGGAAGGCTGGCAGATCCACACCTGAGGGAGATAGATTCAGCTGCTGTAAACCAAGCCCCTTTGCTGGGTCTATCTCCCACAGTAGGGTTGCCATATGCCTGGAATTTCCTGGACATAGCTGGCAATTGGCCTTCAGGAGCAGTGTCCTGGCAGAAATTGCTGAAAAGTCCAGGAAAAGCCATGTCAGCAGTGTCTTTTTTGGCAATTTTCCTTAAAAATAGCTCAAAAACTTCCTCCTTTTTTGAGATTTTGCAAAAAAAGCCCAACAACTTTTCCGTCCAGATTTTCACTTTTTGAAATATGGCAGCCCTATCCCTCAGGGAAGAAAAAGGAAAAAGCAGTCACTAGAGAGGCAGGGGCATGCCTGTGAACCAACCAATGTGTGTCATTTTCTGGTTTGCCTCAGGCAGCAAAACATCTTGGGCTGGCCCTGGCTTGGATTGGAGAAATATTTAACCCAATCAGAGGCAGGAGTTGAGGCGTCCTGTGATGAACTCTCTTCCATTAAACCCAGGCCACCAGTTCCCAGAATCTCTTTTCCCTCTGTTTCATTACTGCTAGTAGCAATTCCTGCCACTGGGTTTTTGTATATTCGGCTTTTTGTTTTTGAGCAGACTCTTGGGATCGTACTGCTGTGTTTATTTGTTGGAGTTGCTTTAGATTCCCTTCATTGTAAGGACATTTTGGTTGTTTTATCCCATGGCTGTTGTTGTTCTGTAGCCCTAAAGCCCAGGGCGTGGATAGGGGGACGTTCTCGAGAGAGATACTATCCATTGCGCAGGGGAGAAAAAACGAGGTTCCCCCGCCGCTGCCCAGGTGGACTGTGTAGTTTGAGCTGATCTTGCCCGGGAACCTGATTTGCCATTTGAACGATCGGAAGAAGAGCGCGGAATATGCACGGTGCCCCGCCCAGCTGCCCTGTAGGCAAACCCTTATTCCAAGAGACGGCGACAGTTTGAAATAATAGTAATACTAAAGTTTTCTTGCCAGGAAATCACCACCATCATATTTTATAACGGGCATGCCTTTATTTCAAATCATTCCAGTGCACATGTAAAGCATCGGCTCCGGTTTGGAAACTTTTACGCGGGGGCAAGAGATCAAGTGGGATGCGCATGTGGCTTCCGTCGCTGCTGCTGCTGCGAGCTTGATGGTTGGCCAGCTGGGCCGGCCGGGCGTGGAGGGCACGAAGGGTGGGTGGGGGAGGAGAACGAGAAATTACTGAATGAGATTTCTCGGTCTCTTCCAAGAGATTAAAGCGGCTAAAACCCCTTCATAAAAAAAGGAGAGAGGAGCAAGCCGGCCTGGAGGGGGCGGCGAGCGCCTGCTGCGAGCCACGTGCTCGCTCCCGTTCCAGCGCGACTCCCGCGCGTCCCTCCCCGCCCTCCACGCTTGGAGGCGCTTGAATGAGCTGCACGTGGCGCTGCCCCCATTCAAGACTTGCCTCCCTGCGGACGCCCTTAATCGGGGCGAGTAATCAAGCTCCACTTCCGGGATTTAAAACAAGAGATAATCCTGGGCCGAGCTGTCCCTGTCCGCTTTCACTGGAGATGAGGGAGCGGGGGGTGGGGCGGGGGAGGGAAAAGGAGGAGGAGGTGGGGCCGCCTGCCTGCCTGGGTCCCTCTCTCCGATTGTCAATGGCGAGCCCCCCTCCCCGCCCTACACTCCCCCTGGAGCGGCTTGGGGGGGGAGGAGGGAGGGAAGAGATTGAGCAAGGGCAGCGCGGCTGCTCCGGCTCCCTCCTCCGCCGTAAGGCGCTTACCTCGTGGCAGATGTCGCCAGGCTCCCAGCCAGCTCGGATCCAGTCGGTGGGAGGCGAGCCGCGAGCCGCCAGACTCCGGGGAAGCCCCCTGTCCTCGGGAGTAGGGAAGCGCAGCGCAGCGCGCCCGGGTCTTTTTCCCGCCTTGCAAGGCCTGTTTGGCGCGCCGCGAGGGGAGCCTCCCTGCCTGCTCGCCGGCCCCAGGCACCTCCCCCTGGGCTGGAGCCCGGCCAGGACTAGTCCCGCAGCTGGGATCGAACGGGCGGCGGCGGGACGGAGCGGGTCTTGCGGGGCTTCCCCGCTTTGGACGCGAAGGAGCCAGAAGCAAAACCCAAACCCCTCGCCGATTCTGCTGCTTTTCCTCTTCCCGCCCCGCTCCTCCTCCGCCCGCCTTTCCGTTTGGTTCGCTCGCCGCCTCCCGCGATCCCGATGGCGAAGATCCGGGTGTCTTACGAGTACACCGAAGCCGAGGACAAGAGCATCCGGCTGGGCTTGTTCCTTATCGCCACGGGCATCGTGTCTCTCTTCATCCTGGGCTTCTGCTGGCTCAACCCGGCCCTGCAGGACCTGCAGGGCAAAGCGGCCAACTGCACGGTGGTGTCGGTGCAGCAGGTCGGCGAGCTCTTCGAGTGCACTTTCACGTGCGGCGCCGACTGCAAGGGCACCGCGCTCTACCCCTGCCTCCAGATCTACGTCAACAACTCCGAGTCCGACGCCCGGGCGCTGCTTCACCAGGACGAGCACGAGCTGCTCGCTAACCCCAAGGTAAGCCCGGCGGAGGCGCAGCCCCGGAACCCTCCTCGGCAAGCGCTCCTCGCCAGCGGGAGCGCCCTCTGGGCACGTGCAGAGGGCAACCCGCTGAAAGCTTGGGACCCAGGGGGAAAGGTTGGGGGGGGGGCGAACGGGAGTGATTTGAACAGGGGCGCGTTGGGGGTTTGAGAAAGGAAGCCCCGTTACTCGCCGGCCCGATCCGCCAGGGGATCCGCAGAAAGGTCCACAGGCGGGATTCGTGCCCTAGTCCTGGAGTTGGGCGAGTGTAAGCAGGCGCAGCCTGTTGCGCCTCCGTGCGTCCCCAGGTGTGTCCACTGGACTCTGCGGGCAACGATCGACTCTCGGAGCAAGAAAGAGGGTCAGGAGGCTCCGGGGATGTTCCGGGACTCGAGACAGCTGGCAACTCTTGAGGATTCGTCAGTGCCGGAGAAGCTTGCCAGGGATCTGTCCAACTGGCCGGGGACCCGAGTCCAGAGCGCAGCCCCGGAGCCCAGAACATCCTGTCCGTTCCATAGAATGAATTCAGGACCTCCTTCCCATTGGGCCGCCCACGCTCTAGAAGTCGCCCGCTCCAGTAGGAAGCCGGAGCTCCGGTTCTTTTCAGAGTAGCCGGAGGCGCAGCGAGCGCAGCTTTGGAAAGTTTGCGCCGTTGCCCTTTTGCGCTGGTGAGGATGTCTTTCCTCACTGCGCCTCCTTCCCGCTTTCCTGATTGTGATCGCTGCAGGAACATGTGGTATAACGGGGTTCCTGAGAGTGTGCAGAGCGCTGTTACTTACAGAGCTGTTCTGCCCTCTCATTACACCTCACGGGTAAGGAAGGTTGCCCAATACTGGCATGTTGTAGTGGTTAGAGTGCCTCAAATCCCTATTGTGTGGCAAAGCTCACCGGGTGACCTTGGGACATCCGTTCTTTCTTACCGCATAGCCTCCCTCACAGGGTTGTTGTTGTGGGGATAAATTTCAAGGGGAGGGTACATTCGCCACCCTGGGCTCCTTAGGGTTTGAACCACAAGTGATGTTAAACAAGTGCATTGGCATTGCTTGTATCTTTTTAAAACTGTAAATAGCTGCAGGGGTGGAGTGTGTGTGTGATCGGACCTGGGACCCATGAGCATGCAGGTTTGAATCCTCCTTGCAGCACCATGGTCCTGATGCAAATTGTCCCCCCCCCCACCTGAAGCTTCTATTTGCCACAGGAGGAATATTACTGTTGTTGTTGTTTAGTCGTGCCCGACTCTTTGTGACCCCATGGACCAGAGCATGCCAGGCACTCCTGCCTTCCACTGCCTCCCGCAGTTTGGTCAAACTCATGCTGGTAGCTTCGAGAACACTGTCCAACCATCTCTTCCTCTGTCGTCCCCTTCTCCTTGTGCCCTCCATCTTTCCCAACATCAGGGTCTTTTCCAGGGAGTCTTCCCTTCTCATGAGGTGGCCAAAGTATTGGAGCCTCAGCTTCAGGATCTGTCCTTCCAGTGAGCACTCAGGGCTGATTTCCTTAAGATTGGAGAGGTTTGATCTTCTTGCAGTCCATGGGACTCTCAAGAGTCTCCTCCAACACCATAATTCAAAAGCATCAATTCTTTGGCGATCAGCCTTCTTTATGGTCCAGCTCTCACTTCCATACATCACTACTGGGAAAACCATAGCTTTAACTATACGGACCTTTGTTGGCAAGGTGATGTCCCTGCTTTTTAAGATTCTGTCTAGGTTTGTCATTGCTTTTCTCCAAAGAAGCAGGCGGAAGTAGGAATATTACTATTGCTACTTAAAACCTTGTGAAGTAAGGTGTTGGTGTTCCTATTTCACAGATCGGAAAACTGAGCTGGGTGAAGTAAATTGCCCACTGTTCTCTTTGTATAGTGTGAATGTTCAAATTTCCCCCCATAAATCATTTCTGTTCTTGTTCTTTCACCTCTTCTTGGCAGTGGATGTGCCTGCTAAGGGTTTGGCATTAAAGTAGGCCTGGATTTGGAGGGGAATCTGGGCAGAACCTGATTTAAAAGGAAAGGAGATTTCTAATTAATTTCAGGGAAGGAGCCAAAAATTGATTGATCGTTGCCTGAGGCACTGGAATCTATTAGAAGTAGTGGAGGCAACCGTGACAGGCTTGGGCCATGTCCACTGAGATGCAGATATCTCACTTAAACGTATTTGTATCCCCCCCCCCGCCCCCAGTTGCAATAAAGGGATTAAGCTGCAAGCAGAAAGTCCCCAGTTCAGATTTCATCTCTGCCCCGAGCTCCCTAGGTAGCCATTGGGGAACCACTTCCCATCTGAAATATGAGAGGTGTTTATACAGATTTACCTTGCAGGGTTTGGCGTGTAGATCACCTGCTTTACTCTCCCCCCACCCCAATTTTTTAATCACACACTACGCAGAGGTAAGCCAAGGTTTGGCTCTTAGTGTGTCATTTGAACCTGGGCTTGCAGTTAAACTCTCTCCTTGCTAACCACGAGCTCTAGCCAAGAACAAATCCTAACTACAATCCCATCCCTGGATGACACACTAAGCCAAACCTTGGCTTGGCTGGTGTGCTGCACTGAGTTAAAAGGACCAGGGAGGAGCAAAATGGGTGTGATCTCCTCACGGGGAGTCCGCGCATTTGCACTGACCTATGGTTTGGCTTTGCTCTATGTGCAAACATGGGCAGCGTACACGAAGCACCTTGAGCACTTGACTATCCAAATGTTGGGTGGTGCCACTATTGCAATTTTTTGTTGTTGCACTTTTATCCACTTGCAGTTCAAGTAGGTAGGTTCACTTGGACTCTTTGAGTCACTGCATCCAGCTGCAAACTCCCAGCTGCTTGAACGTATACCCAAAAGGCAGCTGCAACCTGTAGCCTGTAACAGTGGCCTGACAAAGTTTCCTATATGAGGCATATGTTTCCAAATTTCCACCTCACATTTTCTGGGGGTACACTTACAGTTGTTCTCATCAGGCCTGTAAACCCAGTGTGCAAGTTGGGGGGTTTTATTTTAAAAAAACCACACAGCAATGTGGCTCTGTTTTGTAGGAGAGACGAAGAACATCCTGCAATTTATGTGCGCTAATGAAATCCAGATAATGCCTTGAGATTCTTACTTGCACCATCTTTTTCTTTAGTAGTGGCAATTTAAAAGTGTGACTGGTTTCTTTCTTTTCCTCGGGTGGCGAAAGCTCTCTGTCCATTATTCATTGCAAAAGTTGTAGATGGCAAATGAATTGCTCTTGCTTTTTTTAAAAAAAGTATGGTGGCTAAAGCAATAAAAAGGTGGGTGGCAGAATCATGGCTACTCCTGAGGCAACCTCTAAAATAAATGGATAGCTATCTCCTCCTGTATCCACCTCAAGCATCAGATTAAATGGGCTATTGGTTTTGAAGGTTCATGCTACAGTAAGCGCGTTAGATGGGCAGTGAAGGTGTGTCCACTTTCCTAGTACTTCTGCTCTTATAAGCTAACTCTGGCTATTCGTCTTCACCTCTGATCTGCCTCTAAGAATTCTCAAAATGCAGGATCAGGTCCACCGGTAGGTCTTGGAAACATCCAAGGTAGTTGCTGTGATTTTTAAGAGCAGTGAAGCAGAGGCTGTCACTACTAGGAAAATAAGGACAAGATAGTGCTATCCTTTCATTCCATGCATACAGCCTGACCGGACTGACAGCTGAAACTTCCTATCAACCCTGGCATTGGGACAGTGTCCTCCACTGCAGTTGGGGACAGCTGGCAAATTTAGGGTGTGCAAGGCAGGGCATGCGGCATGCACAGCACCTGTACTGCAACACCATGCTCACTGGTTCCTGCTCAAACAATAGCTATAATGTAGCAATGTAGCACCAGTATGCATCAGCTGAGTGGGCAATCTTTGCACATGTACAATGTCTGCTGGAAGTGCGTGACCTCCTTCCTTGGTCAGGGGCCTTTCCCAACAGTGTTATCTGTGATGCGTTGCGAGAAGGCGACTAGGCAACATGGCCAGCCAACTGTTTTGTTCTGCTCCCCAGGAAGAGATCACTGAACAAGGCAGGTTGAGTTCTTTCAGCACCAAGGAGAGCTCCTAGTGAGCAACTTTCTCCATTGAAGGCTGGAGGTGAATTGAGACCTTCTGAGTGTCTGCTGCCAATTCCACCTCTTCTGTGCACTGCCCTTTTTGTTGAAGAACTGCAGTTCTTGAAAGGCCAACCTTCTGACCCGAAGACTGATGCTTCTCCTTTGCTGCATGGGCTCTCACCTGGTGCACTTTCTGGGAGACAGTCAGTTCCTTGGGCCCAGAGAAGTGCCTACGAGGGTCCTAGCTCTGCTTCTACAGACTCTGGTGCTATGGGATGTGGTTCGGCAGGTGCCTGTCTGCCAGCCTCGTGTTCAGAGCTAGGAACCTGGTCCAGCTCCTCAACTGGTGGCGCTATAGCTTCTGACTCAGTGGCTTGGTCACTGCTGGTCTCTAGGGTCATGACACCAACTCATGCCATCAACAAGCAAACATTGCCACTGCCAAGTCACCAGCTTAGGAAGATAGAAAGGGCCAAGGAAGCTCAAGAGAAATGGCTCCAGGGGCAGGGGCATGCTACTTGTCCCAGTATCTGCTGCCCGAGGTGGCTACCTCACTCTGCTTAAAGGTAGGACCTGATATGATGTAAAATAAGAAACATATTGTTCCTTGTGGTAGTTGAGCTATAAGTAAAAAAAAACCAAAGTCTTGACTGGGTTTGTCATCATCCCTTTTGTTTTCTCTTGTTCTTTAGCTTTGACCTTGCTGCCTGCCTGCATCTACCATCATCCCCTCCCTTTCCTTTCCTCTCCTCCTTCTTGCCCTCGTTCACTTACATCATTGCTGCGTTCCCTTGTGGCACAGACATATTTTAAGCAGGTTCAGAAAATGGAAAAACACCTATTGTGCTTAGGAACATCAGAAGCTGCTTCATTCCAAGTCAAACCATTGTTCCATCTGACTTACTGTCTATACTGATGAGAGCGACCTGCCAGCGTTGGAGAATGAACAGGGAAAGGTGTGGTGTGAGAATCTAGAAGAAAGATGCTAGTCATCTTGTGACTAGTAGCTCATGGCTTCGTCTTATTGTTTGGGTAGCTCTGGAAGAATGGCTTAGAATGGCTGTTCTCCTGCGACAACCATGTTTCACATGCATCCTCAAAGTGATACTAAGAAGATGCCCCATTATCATTTAAAAAGATGCTATGAAGTTTTGGGTGGGTTCTTTTGTCCCTTATATTTGGCTCAAATCTGAAAGTTCCTTATTTAAATGCTGGGAAGAGTGTATTGTGATTGATTGTGGTGTCTTACAGCACCAAGCTGCTCATAAGCGTGATGTCCTGAATGAAAAGAAACTGCTGAGCAGAATCAAGTATGGATATAAATGGCTGTTAGGACTTTTGAGCATAAAAAGTCAAAAACTTTACAGTGGTACCTTGGGTTACATACGCTTCAGGTTACATACGCTTCAGGTTACAGACTCCGCTAACCCAGAAATAGTAGCTCGGGTTAAGAACTTTGCTTCAGGATGGGAACAGAAATTGCACAGCAGCAGCGCAGTGGCAGTGGCAGACCCCATTAGCTAAAGTGGTGCTTCAGGTTAAGAACAGTTTCAGGTTAAGAACGGACCTCCGGAATGAATTAAGTTTTTAACCTGAGGTACCACTGTACAGTGCAGGGCAGAGGAGGAAAGAGAAAACCAGTTGTTCCGTGGTGCAGCAAAGCTTAGCTGTGGTTACAGGGCTGGACATACCATGAGGCAACATGAAGCTGGGCAGAAGTTTCTCAAGAGACTGTCAACTCACTTCCTTCCCCTAGTCGAGGTATCTGATTGCATACTTTGAGAAGCAGCTTGCTGGAGTAGATGGATCTTTAGTTTGACCCAGCACAGCTATTCTTATGTTGCTTGCATGTCTCTTTAAAAAAAGTGAGCTCCACTTTTTAAGCAGGGTTACCATCCTGCCTTTTTAACTTCAGGTGCAAATGGGTCTAAGATCAGCAGCAAGTTGATAGACTGGGCCAAGCTGAGGGGTGCTGGCTGGCTGAGGGCTGGGGAGTTGCTGGACATTGTTCAGCATGTGCTCTTGCCAACACACACCTGAGGGGAAGCCTGGTGAACTGAAATGGACAAAGAGATGAGAAGAAAGGGGAGAAAATGAATTCAATAAATAAACTGCGGAAATAAGAGAGAGCCTGAAAAACAATGGTCATTAACTGGAACTGGAGGCATCTCCAAGTGGAACAGGAAGCACAATCGAGGCTTAGTTTCCTCAATATCTGTTGTTTCTGTAGCTCCCACTTTGATGCTTCAGACTTTATGTTCAAGACTCATGAAACTGGGCAAAGGGGACCTGCAACTAGTTGAGCTTCTCATTGCCCATGAGTTAGTGTTTCTTGTATCGGGAGAGGGTGACTTCAGAGCTAGGGGATTGTAAAACTTTTGTCTACTGGTAAACTCTAGTTAACTACTCTGTGTCCAACTTTCCTCGCCTCACAGAGGCCTCCCATTTACCAGCAGGCTTTGAAGATGTATTTTTCTATTGGCAGAGCTCGGCCTCTGTTTTTACAGCCTGGAACATTTCAGATCATCACACCTTAGAGGAGCATATGTAGGTTTTCAGCCCATGGGCCACAACATGCCAAGGACCACATGCCATTGGTTAAGTGAGGCCGGGGGCAGAAGTTGGTGGAGCAATGCATGTAAATGTTACCTTGCTGCAGTAGGGGAGCTTCTACCCACACACTCACCCGCCCCTCTCTATCCTCTACCTAGGCAAGCAAAAGGCCTTATCAGAGTTCAGAGACACATTCCAGACCAGTGTTCGAAACTAGGCAGGCGCCAGGTGCATTTTGCTACTGGCACAGGTCCAACTGTGACCGCGTGGAGATTTCTGGGTGACAGGTTGGTGACCGCAGTTTGAAGAACCTCTGCCTTAGTCCATAGTTAATACCACTTCCATTTCCCCTATGTGGGTTTCTCCTTCTTGCATACTGGGACAAGTGAGTTGCTGTAAGAACAAGCTACAGTCAAGCAATGTGGTTGAGATCACAGAATCAAACAGCTGCAGCGTTGGAACTGATCCCAAGGGCCATGTAGTCCAACCCTCTGGCTAATAGACAATATGTTGTGGTGACCGTAACCTAGGTTTAAGGTGCCATTTGGTACCTTGCTTATATATCTGAGTTTCTAACACTGTCAGATGGGTAAGAGCACTCAGAGTGGAAAGCTGGAACAGTGAGGGCTGGGGCCTGGGGCAAGGGGCTTGGGGCGGATTCTGATGACCAGATAGAGAGGCTTGGCAGGACATGTTCAGCCCCCAGGCTTGAAGTTCCCACCATGTATGTATTTTCATCAGCCTGCCATGCTTCTGTAGAATTCTCATTCCATTGCTTGCTCGAGGATAGCTGATCTTCATTTTACATGTTGTTATTGTCTGGATTCTAGTAGAGCTGTTTTACTCCTCTGTGCGTTTCTCACTCTGTTCAGGTGCATTGTACCCTTCAAAGCCGTTGCCGCTGTGTTTTTGTTTTGTTTGTTGCTAATGAGGGAGGAGGTAGAGAATAAGAAGCATCTTTCTTGGTTGAGGGGGGAAAACAAAGAAGGCACAATGTGGATGCAACAGAGGTTGCGTCCTTTGGTTGCATGGCAACCAAATTTTGCTTCTTTCCCAACTGGATATGCAAGATGAAGAAGGCAAGTGGGAAACCAAAGGAGAGGGGGAAATGGAGCAGCAAGGCTGGAGGGGCAGAATTGGCAAGAGTGTAGGGTAGGGGAGGGTTTTGAGGTCAAACCACCTCCAAAAGTGGAGGTATAAAATAGCCATCAGAGTTGGTAGTCATTATCATCCATGAACAAGCTTTCCCCCCAATTTTTCCCCTTAAGTTCTCAGTTCATGGGCACTCACTTGCAAAAGCATTGAGTTTCTAACAACAATACAAGATTTGGGAAGCAAGTGACCCATAGATATCCCATCCAGTCCCCCCACCTCATTCTGCTTGGAATACAAAAAAACCAAACAAACATGGACAAGCTATTATTTTAATTAACTGAACATTACTAAAATGTCTATTTGTGCTACAGTGAGAATTAATGCCTTTAAACAAAATTAGAGACACCATAATATTTACTTTGGAAATAGACACCATTTCTTGGTGGACGGTGCCTTCTGAGCATTGCTATTAATTCAAATGTGCGTGCCTTTCTGCCCGCCTGCTGTTTAGAATGGATAAAGCACTAACTCTGATTGCTTTGTGAAGTATTAGGTTTTCAGGATGGCTTCTATGATAGCTCACGGTGATCCAGGAACAGAAAAGAAAGCAATTAAAGTAGATTTTTTCCAATTTACTTGCTTTACTACAGGTGAAAGGAGTCAATGTTGCCTAATCCCACTCTAGTTGCAGGCAGAAGACACACCCACCCTTTTTAAAGGAGGCTCAAATCTGCACCACAATGTTCACATCACCATCCATATTAGCCATGCCTACATCTGTGTATAAATCTCCTTTCCAGGATCAAGAAAAATGTACAACTGACGCTCGGGTTGCGAACGTGATCCGTGCGGGGTGCACGTTCGCAACCTGTGTCTGCGCATGCGCGGGTTGCGATTCGGTGCTTCTGTGCATGTGCAAAGCACAATTTAGTGCTTCTGCGCATGCGCGACCCGTTCCACATAACCCGTTCCGGTGCTTCCGGGTTTCGGCGGTCCATAGCCCGAAAAAACGCAACCTGAAGTGGCTGTAACCCAAGGTACGACTGTATCCAGAATTTAAGGAGCAATTAAGTAAATACTGCCTTATAATTAACAACTTGCCTGGTAGCCATTGGTGATCAGGAATCCCATGCAGGTGAGTGAGCAAGGTGGAGGGAGCAAGATGGATCTTTCCACCCAGTCCACTTGGTTTCCAGGCTAGCCGTGAGGAAGGAAAGTCCCTTTCTTCATGACAAGCATGGAAACTGGACAGGTTGATGGAAGTGGAACAGATTGCTCTGTTTCTCCTCTGCAAGTCTACTTGCTAGAAGACTACTTGGTTTGCATTTCCATGCTGGCTGCAGCAGAGGGAGGCTTTGTCCCCCCCCCACCCCCGCCCCAAGCTAGTAACTTTTGTGGGCTTATTTACAAGGCTGAGTAACTTGTTACCATTGATGGGATCCAGAAGGCTGCATGTGGCATTGCCCTCCTTTGCCCATGTCAACATCCTTCTTAACAATCCTTCTTAAATTGTGGCATGCAGAACTCCAGGTGGGATATCAGAACAGAAAAGGTTTGTTTCCTCCATTGCCACTTGCCTTTTCCCTTCTCTGTTAGCCTCCAGTATCCCCACTCAGCACAAATGGGAAGCCTACAGGTTCCTGGTGTGCAGTAGATGAATTATTTGACATGGGTTGCTCATATTCTCCTTTTGGGCTATTGAAGACATGTGACATAGTATTTTACTTATTTACAAAATAAAAATAAATAAATACATTTGCTTACCTGTCTTCCTTTTTGTGCATTGAACTTGAGCCACAACTCGCCAGGCTTTGTCTCAGAATCTGCTTTTGTTGCTAGGTACATACAGATAAAAGGTAAAGGACTCTTGGACAGTTGAGTCCAGTCAAAGGCGACTCTGGGGTTGCGGCGCTCATCTCGCTTTCAGGCCGAGGGAGCCGGCGTTTGTCTACAGACAGCTTTCCGGGTCATGTGACCAGCATGACTAAACCGCTTCTGGTGCAATGGAACACCGTGACAGAAACCAAAGTGCACGGAAACACTGTTGACTTTCCTGCCGCAACAGTACCTATTTATCTACTTGCACTGGCGTGCTTTCGAACTGCTAGGTTGGTAGGAACTGGGACAGAGCAACGGGAGTTCACTCTGTCACAGGGATTCAAACCGCTGACCTTCTGATTGGCAAGCCCAAGAGGCTCAGTGGTTTAGACCAGAGCGCCACCCACATCTCGCCATAATGTACATATATCGGCCCTTATATAGAGAGTGTTTCCTTCACTACTGGTCCCATCGCACCTGAGGTTGTGGATATGGACTTTGAGGTCTGAGTATATCTGCAGGTTGTTTTTTTTTTTTTTTTTTTAGAAATAAGTGCTACCTAAAACAGCTCCGAAAAGGATTCAGAACAGAATAGGCTAACCTGTGAGGACACAAGAGACCCTTCTTATCGACTGCTGATTCATGTTGTGCTCTGGGGGACTCGTTGGGAGTATACAGCTAAATTTGGGAGTGCACGACTTTGAACATCTTCCCCAGACCTGAAATGGCAATTTTATTAGTGTGCTGTCTTTCAGGCTCTTCCGGTCTGTTCTATGGCCACAGTAGCTTTTAATTAACTCACAGGGGTGTTGTGAGGGTTACTTATTGTTTGTACCGAAACTCCTGAAGAGTTGCTTTTTGGTGCTTAATCATCAAGCAACAAAATGTTAAGCTAAAGGAAGAAATTGAGAATAACTATGCAACCAAGATTAAAACTTTACTGAAGTTATTTATGTGTGTGTCTATTAGCTATGAGAGGCAAGAGGAATTTGGGGTGGAGTTGCGGGGAGAGAGAGAGAGAAGCAGGAGTTCAAAGAAGGAACACAGTAAAATATTGTATAATTGAGGGATATAAAAGGTGGTTGATCACCTGGAAAGAGAAAGCTAGGGACCTTCTTGTCATCCTGGTTTATGAACCCATTTCAACTTTGTTTGTCCCTGGACACAGCTGCATGCTTTTCTGCCGGAGATATTCCAATTTTCCCAATTTCTTTTTCATTCCATTTGGTTTTTTAACTGTCTCATGCCTTTCTATATTATTGTACCCAAGGCAGTTTATAACCCATGGAAATGTCAAAATATACAACCCCAAAATACATTGCCATTCTGTAACAATTCAGAATACGACTGAAAAGGAACAATTAAGGAAATTCAAGGATTTGTTTTGCTTATAATATTACAAAATGATTGTCAACAAAATATCAGTGAATGATAAATAAAAAAAATCACCCCAAATATTACAATAAATGGTAAATTAAATTAAAAGCAGCCATGACAATATCAGCAGAAATATAACATACACAGACTGGCCTTGTCTGTTTTGTTAGCTGAGTGAGGCATTGGGAAGCTCCAAGACCTTCAGTATTAGTTGTAAAATATATATATATCAAAAAAACTGGCCGACCATTAGAGAGGACCTGTCTCTGTTGTGTTTTGTGTGCTGTGCTTTAAAGGGTAAAGGTAAAGGGACCCCTGACCATTAGGTCCAGTCGTGACCGACTCTGGGGTTGCGGCGCTCATCTCACTTTATTGGTCGAGGGAGCCGGTGTGCAGCTTCCGGTTCATGTGGCCGGCATGACTAAGCCGCTACTGGCGAATCAGAGCAGCGCACGGAAACACCGTTTTACCATCCCGTCTGAGTGGTACCTATTTATCTACTTGCACTTGATGTGCTTTTGAACTGCTAGGTTGGCAGGAGCAGGGACCGAGCAACGGGAGCTCACCCCGTCGCGTGGATTCGAACCACCGACCTTCTGATCGGCAAGTCCTAGGCTCTGTGGTTTAACCCACAGCGCCACCCGCGTCCCGTGCTGTGCTTTAGCTAGTTCCAAATCTAATGAAATGAGTACTGAGCAGGGTTGCCTTTCTCAGTAAATCAAGACGACTCTTGATCTCAGTGTCGTGGGTTCAAGCCCCAAGTTGAGCAAAAGATTCCTGCATTGCAGGGGGTTGGACTAGATGACCCTCGTGGTCCCTTCCAACTCTGCAGTTCTGTGATTCTGACATCTTTCATTGCTGTTGTTACTTTTAGTGCAGCTGTCCTATGATTACACACTCACTTCTATACTTAGGGCTGCTCTGGCGTTTCCAGCTTATGAAAACATTGCAGGGTATTAGGGGTTTAAGTCCCTAGCTGCATAGAACAGTTCAAGTATTTTTGTTTTTTTAACAATCCTGAAAACCTTTTGAACCACTGTCCTTTTGATGATCTGTAGAGTTTCATTCTTTTATGCTGCAGGTGTTTAAGCACCTTGAGATAACCTAATTTTTATCTTCTTAGCAATCCCGCCTTGATGTTGCACATCAAAACGAAGGAATGCAAAGGTTCCGAATTATACTAATAAGGACATATGTCAGTGTTAAAAGTTGTAAGAGACAGCCTAAGGGCAGAGGAATCCACTGTCCCGTTAAGCACATTGTTCATAATTAAGTAAAAAATATATAAAAGGCACCCAGTCGCAATTGGGGTCCATGATTCCCATTTAACATGAGCCCTTTTGGGTTAAGGCCCAGATATAGTGCAGGTGTGGTGAAACTTTGGCCCTCCAGATGTTGCTGGCCAATGGCTATGGTTGCTAGGGTTGATGGCAGTTGTTAGTTCAGCAACATCAGTAAAGGCCAGGTCTTCCCATACCAGTGTTAGTAGTTGTGTGAGTTGATCCTGAAATGTACAGAATAGCATCAAAGAGGCTCAGAAATGGACTGCTATAATTTTTTTGTGTTGCTACATGAAGGTTGGTTGTGAATAGCCAAGAGTGAGTATGTCGTATGTATGAACTTGAAAATATCTTTTTAGCATGGACTACTGGATGTTTCTAATACGCTTGGAGAAATGTTCGCCCTTTTGGTTGGCGGTGTTTTTAATTAATTGGATGAGACTAAGTACATAATAGAGGGTATATTTGTTTAGGTAAGTAAATTCTTCGGGCATAATTTTAACTAAACAAACGCTGGAAGAATTGCATAGAGGAGATACATTTTGATTATTTTACGGATCCCTAAAAAAACCACCCAGCCATATCCAAAAGTCCTCATACGTTGCATAATCAATCTCTTTTGAACTGGGTAGTAACATATGTGGGGTGGTATGTCAACAGAGACGTTAAAAGAACGGTTTAGTGGGATAACAATAGTGAGTTCCTATGGGTATTTTTCAAAACTTTAAAAGCATAAAAGGTATCAGGATAAATCCATGCAAATCATGCATTTCCTGAACAAGAGTGTATACCAGCTGGTGGCTGCAAGAATCAAACCATATTGATTTGCAACTAAAAAGACCAATCTTTAGTCGGTTCAGTCCCCCCACTCCACACCTTTTGTATTAGGGTTGAGGTGATTTGGTAAACACTATTTCTTTGGATTTCAAAAAAAAGCTTTTGACATAGTTGTGGCGTTTGCCCTGCTAGGTCTGTGACATCATACTGGGTTCATAAGGAAAGGGTTAACTAATTGTAAAATGACTAACCAATAGGAACCCAAGGGGAGGAGTTAGAGTTGTTAAGAAGTCAGTCTGGAGTTAGAGAAGGAGAGGATAAGTCCGTGGGTTGGGATAGTCTGATGTGAGAGAGTGAGAGAATCTGTTAAGAGGAGTCAGTCAAACAGTTGAGATAATCAGTCAGAAGGTATTAGAAAGGTATAGGCTGGTAAAGAAACTAAAGTTAAGAAACTGACAAGAATATTACCTGAGAAACCATAAACTTGTTAATACTTATAAAATAAACTTGTTTATTTGGTTCAATTTTAACAACTGTCTGGACTCAGTGTGTACCTGAGAGTAACAGGTTGGTGGCAGCGGAGAAGTGAGCACAGTGGTGGCACAGGGATCAATAGACCGTTAAACGTCCAGAGACCCTGTGTGATCGCCACAGAAGTGTCTTGCCAAGTCCCTCACCAATGACTTCTGAGGTTATGCTCACCCCAGATAATGTATGTCAAGTTAAATAGTGCCAGTTCTAATACAGATCCTTGGGCATCTCAGTGCTTACTTCTCTCTGTTGTGAAAACTGACAGTTCAATGTCTCTGCACTTCCTGTTGTTTAACCACTTGTCTGCAAGAGATCTATTTAAATCATTTATATCCTTCTTCTAGTAAAATAAAATCCAGGATGGCTTATAAAAGTGAACAATAAGGATAAGGTGCGCACTTTTGTTTTGCAATGATGTGATTCTGCTCAATCAGTGCTTCTGCCGTATATTCGATATGCCAATTTTGGGCCAGCTTGAGTAGATCTCTCCATTAAAACAAAAATCCAAATCCTGTTGATGTTTTCCAGGGAATTGTTGCAGAACTTGTGTCCTCCAACGTCTACAATTACCAATTACACATAATCAACACACCTCGGCTGGTTTGCGGGTCAGGGCAAAGTGGCTAAGAAAGTTCTGGCTAAGGCAGTTAAGGATTCTCATGAGAATTCATCAGAGGAACCCATGGAAAAATTGATGAAATCTAGATTAGAATACAAGATTCGCCTATCCTGGCTAGCTTATTTACCACTATAAACAACCACCCTCCGGATGGAAAATGGGTATCACTTTCCCGATATATAAGGAAGGTGATCATTCCTATCAGCTAGCTAGCTTGTTAGGCATATATGCACATTATTTGATCATTCACCACTTCATTTGTCATCGTTTGACACTTGACAACTTGCCTCTGATGGAGCAGGCACCATTGAAAAGTGTTTGAGGCTGACACTGGGATTGGGTGATACGAAAGCTCAATCCATGCTCTTAGATCTGTGGCAACACATTTGCACACGGAAATCAAGTGATGTACATGCATCTGTGAATCTGCATCGTGTTTCCCTAGACATGCCTTTGATGATGTATTCTATGTCGTGCAACCAGATGCGTTGTAATTATTCAAAAAAAACCCTACCGTACAATGAATAAGTTAATTGTTGGTGCATCCCCCCACCCATGTTAAAAGATGACTCTTCTGCCCCCCTCCTGTTTTACTTCTCAGTAGGGTTATCTGCCATCTACTAAACCAATAGCTATGGGGAGGGGCAGAATGTGTACTTTAGTCTCATGAGTACTTCCTACACAATAAAACCAAATTAGCTGCCATTTGAAATCTTCCCCAAACACTTCTTGGAGCTGTAAAAATATTTTTTTTCCAGTTTCTATAGTATCACAGTCTGATTTAGATTTATAATACCCAGTAAGTCTATTCCTGCACTAGCAAGTGCCACAAATGCGAAAGAAACATAACTCTCTCCCCCAAGAGTGTGACTGCTGGATCCATAACAGTTGTCATCTTGGAGGAAATCAGAATACCTTGATGCAGCCCTCAACTTGTTTTGGTTCTTAAAGGATTAGGCCAGGTAAGGTGGAGTAAAGCCTAAAATATAACTGTATCTATCTGTAGTTATAACTATATATATATTCTGTTGGCTTAAAACAGCCTCAGCCCATCTGCTTTGTGGATCTTGTTTTGAAGATAAATTAATTAAATTACATCATTGTGGCCTTCTTCTGGTTCCTTATGTAGCAGTCTATATTTTTAATCCATGCCGAAGACTGACAGCTTAAGAGACTTGGGACAAGAGTAACTGTGTTTGAACCTTATGCCTTTCTTGCCACTGATTTCATTAACAAAGACCCAGTTCAGAATTTGTCTGTCTGTCTGTCTGTCTTTGGCAAGCTGCAGGTTGCTTGTTAGAGCCCAGGGGTGAGGGAAGGATGTGGGTGAGGGACGAGGGCCATAGATCACCATCATCAGAGCTTGTGATCTGCATGAAGGAGGTTGCAAGTTCAATTGCCACCACCTGGAGCTAATAAATATATTTGGGTTCTAGCTGGGAAAGACATCTGTCTGAGGCCATGGAATGTCAAACTAGACATGGTAGGCTAGATGGATTTGGTCTAAGGGTCTTCAGGTGAACTTGAGTGCCTGCGGTGGGAATCTGTGCCCATGTTGATGAATATTCATTCCTTTGAAACACTTTGTTGGTACTATATGTATAAAGATGGAGAGCACCAACCACTAGGCCTGGAGAACAGGTGGAGTTCTAACCAGCTGCCTGCTTGGAAAAGAGTATGACATTGAGATTGGTTTATAATGTTTGTGCTCAGAAACTTCAGTCTCACTCTGCCTGGGATCCACCTCTACGTGGACAGATCTCTGAATTCTGTTTTTGAAGTGTAGCCTGTGCTACCCATAATTCACTTAGTTATTATTTCTGGTGCTCTGGAAGAGGCAGCAGCAGCAGCCAAGATATCCTTAATATTTATGGTTAGCAATGAACTAAACACCATCCTCGTGATAAACCGAGCTGGGTGGGAGCTTTAATCTCCTTGCACTTCATTGCACCTTAATCTTCTTTGCTTGTCTCTGAATCGAGTCATACCTCCATGCTTGTTGTGTGCCAGTGGCTGACTTCATCACATTGCTCACTAAATTATAACACTGCATAAGGATTTTGTACACGCATATATCTGTATTTTCTTTTATTTCCAGTTTCAAAGTCATAGATTTTGATTAGAGATAAAACAGCAAGTAATCCTCTGTTTTTTAAACGTGCAGAATGACAGATTTATTCTGTTATGCATGCGTTCCTTTTATGTAACTTATCTAAAATTAGAGGTTAGACCCACCCACTTTGAGTTAGACCATTGAACATTCAGTAACAATTGCTAAACAGCAACAGTATTCAGTTAAACCTCCGGCTTGTCTTTTTGCCCAGTCCTGAAACATATGCTTTCGTTTTAATTATAAAAACTATTGAGGCATGTCCAAAGAGAATTGAAGTCTTTACTTGTTGCAAGCGAAAATGATGCCATCTTAATGCCATTTATTTCAACAGTGTTCGTATATCCCTCCCTGCAAAAGAGAAAACCAGAAGAACACTGAAAATGTAAAGCTCTGGCAGGTTTACTGGGAAGATGAAGTTGGCTCTCAGCCTTTCACGTGCTACTTTAATCAACACCTCAGGTGAGTATCTTGGCTTATCTGCTGTCAGGGTCTAGGGTTGGATCTAGACGCATCAAAGAAGCGTTTCCGTTAAATGCGTTGCAAACTTTGTATGAGAAATCGGGTGAGCGAAAACGGAACTCCACAGCGCCATCTGGTGTCACAAGTGTTAGAATGCATAAACAATGCGTATAAAGCATTTTTTCTTTGCTCATGTAGCAGAGTCCCAGCAGGGCTCTGGCAAGTTTGGGGCGGAGGCAGTGGGGTGGGAGGTTGACCAAGGAGAGGGGTTGTGTGCCACACACGAGGCAGGAGCCAAGGCGAAGGGAATCGGGGTCTGAGCAGTCAGAGATGGAGATCGGGGCTCAGGACCTGTCGGAAGCGGGGGAAGAGGAAGAATTCATATGTGCTGTTTATGCGTTCAGGTGAGGGACAGGCTGGTCAAATACCCTAGAACCCTTCTATGCAGCAGAAGTCTCAGGTTGTGCGCACGAACCCATCAGACGAGGGTACATAAGCTGGGGAAGGGGGAGGTATGGTCCCAGTGTTGCTTCAACTGCTCTGCCAGGCAAGGCACAAACCTGGAAAAGTTAATGCCAGCTACGTAGACTCCAGAAGTCTGTGTATCTGGTGCACCTGAGGAGCTGCTCCAAATGTGTGTGCTTGTCCCACCCCCCAAGAATTTAACTATCAGCCATTTGCTTTCTTTGGCTGTGTTGCGCAAGACACCTGCTAGTTTATATACATCGGGTCTGACTGGAAAAGAAATTCCAGGATTCAAGCTAAGATATAACTGTACAGTGGTACCTCGGGTTACAGACGCTTCACGTTACAGACTCCGCTAACCCAGAAATAGTACCTCAGGTTAAGAACTTTGCTTCAGGATGAGAACAGAAATCGTGCAGTGGCAGCGGGAGGCCCCATTAGCTAAAGTGGTGCCTCAGGTTAAGAACAGTTTCAGGTTAAGAATGGACCTCCAGAACGAATTAAGTTCTTAACCTGAGGTACCACTGTATAGCAAACTTGACACCCTGTTTGGGCATTCAGTTTACTTGTGCGTAAAGACCAGAAGCTGTACGCTGGCTCCCTTGGCCAATAAAGCGAGATGAGCACCGCAACCCCAGAGTCGTCCACGAGTGTAACTAATGGTCAGGGGTCCCTTTACCTTTAAGGAACAGGAGCATGTAATTGTCACCCAGAGTGAATCTACACACGGGGGGGGGGGGACCCCTGTTATTTATAACCAAAGTCCGAAATTAAATCATTATAACAAAAGTTTTTTTAAAAATGCTAAAGAAAAGTTTTGTGGTCTCTGGTGCCATGCTTGTCTCTGGTGTTGCATGTTTATAATGCATTCATTCAAATCGCTGGTTTGTTTGTTTTTTTTACTAATGTAGCTGAGTTCCCTGTTTATAGACTTCTGTAAGTCTGAGGCCAGAGATCTGATGTGGCAGCTTCTTCTGCTCATGGAGTTCCTCCGGCGGTTTAGAAAACCCTGGAAAAATCAGGTTCTTCATGAGGCGGCTCCCCTCTTCCAACCTCTCATACTCAAGGAGGGCTGTAAATGGTGCGAAATGTGATGTGCTGAAGGGCGTGGGGCTTAGCAACAAGTCTCTGCTGCCTTTTGTGTACTCTCTTACACGAGGGTAAACTGAATGCCCAAATAGGGCCACAGTCTTGCTGGTCACTAATGAATAAACGTTTGAAGTTAGAATTATTATTATTATTATTTTGTAGTACAGGCCCTACTATTCAGTTAAAAATTTACAAGCTGGCTTCCAGTATTTTATTTTATTTTTAATTCTTACTTTATTTAAGGTAGTTATAGAACACTTAATTCCAATAGTTCCTAAGCAGCAAACATAAAAATTGTAGAAAGCGTACGCTTTTCAACTGTAAAAGCAGAAATCTTCCTTAAAATGCCTGCTGAAAAAGAAAGATCTTTGACAGGCACTTGAGGTTCAACAGGAAGGGGGACCCATCTAATCATAGCCTGGAGGGAGCTCATGGTATCCATTGCTTCTGGTGGATATAATAATAATAATAATAATAATAATAATAATAATAATAATTGTCATTCCAAGAAGGCTTCCTATAGTCTTTCCTGTCCAGCACAATCCAACAACTGGCATGGATGCGCAATGTCAGTCCAGAACCCAAGGATGCATGCAACTCCTGATTGTCGCCTACAAAGCATTCCCAAGAAATCTTTTTTAAGGAACTGTTATCTAATGTGGCACCGGTTGAGTTCTGCTGGTGCAATGGGACTTCTTCTCTTCTCATGTGCCCCCTAGACACTGTTCTGGAGGGTTCCCCCACCCCCCCCAGAGGTGATTTTGAGAGCATGTGAGGGGACTGGAGGCCCAGGAGAGGAACAATAAGCTTCCTGGTGTGCACAGAAGTCTGTTGCACCAGAGGAGATGCAGTGTTGGATATGGTCCAAACACTATCCTGAGTAAAATGGGTTCTATATATGTAGACTGCAATAAGAAAAGGGAATCTTATGCATGCTGCATAAGAAAAAAAACCGCCTCCTATTTCATCTTGACCCAAAACAAACTGAGATTGTGATATTCTGCAATTGGTGCTTTAATTTGCTTGGGATTTTTTGTCCGTTGGATCTCCTCCAAGTTGGATCCCTCCTATGGGATATAAACAGATAAATATTATAAATTCCATTTTGTGTGGGAGAAGGGCTTTTTGTCCATTTGAATAGCAGCCCATTTTCTGTAGGCTGGATTTGATGGGCTGGCTTTGCAGCCATTCATCCCATCACTAAAAGACAGCCTACATGCAGGTTTCCTGTCCTACGCTCCTTTGCAACATTACATGGTGACCTTGAGGGCTGCTCTTTGTTAATATTGGAGCTGTCTTCCTCTCCTTCTGTTTCTAACTTGGCATTCCCTAGTTAGGAAGCAAGTTAGGTAATCAGTCCAATGAGGCTGAAGTGAGACAGAGGGTTAAAGCTGGTCTCTTTTATATCTCATGAACAGCACCTTGAATTGGCCTGGAAACCAGTGCAGACACTGAAGAACAGCAGTAACTAGCGTGAATTGAATTGAATTTCTTTGGCAGCAGAAGCTTCCAAACCTTCATCAAGCAGCCCCATGCCCACTTCATTACAGTAGTATATTGCCACAATTACATAAATAAATAGGAGCTGAATTTTGAGCATGACTTGAAAAGTTGGGAGTCAGTTTATCAGCAGTTGGTGGAAAGTTATTCTGCTTAGTAACTACAGTCATATCCATTCGGTTCAGCAGCAACAGAAGCCTGTAAACCAGAACTTAATTGGGAAGGCTAAACACCCTTTGTTGTTGTTGTTGTTTAGTCGTTCAGTCATGTCCGACTCTTTGTGACCCCATGGACCAGAGGACGCCAGGCCCTCCTGTCTTCCACTGCCTCCCACAGTTTGGTCAGACTCATGTTGGTAGCTTCAAGAACACCAACCATCTCCTCCTCTGGCGTCCCCTTCTCCTTGTGCCCTCAATCTTTCCCAGCATCAGGGTCTTTTCCAGGGAGTCTTCTCTTCTCATGAGGTGGCCAAAGTATTGGAGCCTCAGCTTCAGGATCTGCCCTTCCAGTGAGCACTCAGGGCTGATTCCCTTCAGAATGGAGAGGTTTGAATAACTCAGAGAAGCTATGAGCTATGCCATGCAGAGCCACCCAAGATCGACAGGTCATAGAGGAGAGTTTTGACTAAACGTGATCCACCTGGAGCAGGAACTGGCAAGCCACTCCAGTATCCCTGCCAAGAAAACTCCATGGACAAAACACCCTTGAAAACCATCATTCCTAGGTCAGAAGAACTGCTGGACACCATGATTTCTGCCTTTGTAATTTAGCTTCAGTTTCATTCTGTTTCCGTTTCGATACCCAGTACAGCACACTGCTTCTTTGGCAGTGTTTATCAGTCCACTTCCCCAAGAGGGTGGCAAAAAAATGAGCATCAAGAGCCCTTTCAGATGTTGCTCATCTCTAAAGACCAGGAGCAGAGAGGGGAACAATGCTGAAAGAGAATGCCAACAATAAGCAGCACCTGTTAGGTTGTGCTGACTCACTGCACCAGCCTTAATTACTTTCACCATCAGCAAAGCTGTAATTGATTGCATGACACTCCAGGTTTGTTTTCTCTCGAAATGTTTGTATTTTATTTTAATGAACTTAAATTTTATTGGCAAATGCATTGGCAAAGCTTGGGCGTTTTAGCATTTTCCCTCCAGCCATGTTTCCCTTTAGTGATCATGCTGGAGCTTGTAAAAAGAAGGGAGAAGGAAGTTCATCACTAAAAATGCATTAGCAGCAGTCCAGTGGACACCCCTACAAAGCCATTCGGTGTAACTGATGTCCTTTCTTGCTAGAGACAGAAACGCGGGTTTGGAAGGTTCGACTTGGAGGCAGGGCCAGGCTAGGCATGCAGTTTAACAGATGGAAAACAACATTGCAAAGATTGATGGGGGAAAGCCTAGTTTATTTCTTGTGTTTTCTATTTTGTTGAGAGCTGAGGACTCTCAGCCTAGGGGCCAAATTATTATTATTATTATTATTATTATTATTATTATTATTATTATTATTATTATTATTATATTTATTTATACATACCCCACCCATCTGGCTGGATTTCCCCAGCCACTCTGGGTGGCTTCCAACAAAAGATTAAAAATACATTAAAACGTCAGTCATTAAAAACTTCCCTAAACAGGGCTGCCTTCAGATGTCTTCTAAATGTCAGATAGTTGTTTATTTCCTTGACATCTGAAGGGAGGGCATTCCACAGGGCGGGCGCCACTACCGAGAAAGCCCTCTGTCTGATTCCCTGTAACCTCACTTCTCGCAGTGAGGGAACCGCCAGAAGGCCCTTGGAGCTGGACCTCAGTGTCTGGATTGAACGATGGGGGTGGAGATGCTCCTTCAGGTATATTCGGCCGAGGCTGTTTAGGGCTTTAAAGGTCAGCACCAACATTTTGAATTATGCTCAGAAATGTACTGGGAGCCAATGTAGGTATTTCAAGACCGGTGTTATGTGATCTTGGCGGCCCCTCCTAGTCACCAGTCTAGTCACCAGTTAAATATCTGTTAAACCAGATATTTAAACCAGATATTATTATTATCCTAACATCCTGTATGTGCAAAACCCGTGTTAGATGTCCCAGCTTGTACTCTCAGCTTTACCATCATTGATAATGTCAGATTGCACAGCAAAATACAATTTTTGGACCACTGTCAAAAGCCGCAGGTGCACAAGCTTTAAGAGATGATGCCTCCTGGAGCAGTAGGACAACTGTGTGGGCTAGCTTAAGATCACAAGAATTAATGCGCTGGATCAAACCCAAGACCTGCCAAGGCCACATCCGCACCATACATTTAAAGCACTGTGACACTACTTTATGCAGTCATGGCTTCTCCTAAAGAATTGTGGGAGCTGTAGTTTATTAAGGGTGCTGAGAGTTGCTAGGAGACCCCTATTCCTGGGGCTTTTTTTCAGCTGGAACTCACCGGATCTCAGTTCTGGCAGCACCTCTCAGGTGGGCGCCATTGCCATTCTAAGAGAAAAAGGAAGGTGTTCATGGTGAGTTCCGGCACCTCTTTCTCTAGAAAAATAGCACTGCCTGTTCCCCTCACAGAATTACAATTCTCAGAGTGGCCTAATAGTCATGAACTCTGAAGCCTTGTAGCTCTGTAAGGAGAACAGGGACCTCTCAGGCCCCTTAATAAACTACAGCTCCCTTAATTCTTTGGGAGAAGCTGTGATTATTCAAAGCTGGTATCATAGCACTTTAAAAGTATGGTGTGAATGCGGCCGCTGTACAGCCACCTGTTCCTAACCGTTGTGTACCAGATACCTACGGGAAGCCCATAAGTAAGACATGAGGAAAGAGTGCTCTCCTCAGCAACTCCTCAGCAGTGGGTGTTAGAGGCTAACAGCGTCTGAGGCTGAAGGTAGTTCACACACAGACATCATGCCTAGTAGCCATTAGTAGACTTAACCACCACAAATTCATCTAATCCTCTTTAAAAGCCACCTGAATTGTTGACCGTAGCTACATCTTGGAGGAAATGTCATCATTTTAACCATGGGCTGTGTGAATAAGTACTTCACTTTGTCCGGAATCTTCCAACAGTCAGCCTTCTTGGATGACCCTACCTTCTAGTATTACAAGAGATGGAGGAGTCTCTCCACGCCACACATGGCTCTCTGATCCCACACTCACCTTTTTTCCTAAACCCAAACAGCCCAAATTGCTGTAACTTTGCTGTGTTACTGCAATTGGCTGGGAACCGGTGTGGGTCTCACTGTACTCCCTACTAAGCATCTCGTTGAAGAGTGAGATTCTGTTTGCTCAAGGAAAGTTGTTTGCCAGGTGTTGACTTTGCCTCTCTCCCCCCCCCCCCACTTTTTAATACTGCAAGCAATTAGCATGGCAGTTTGGGGGCTGTGCATATATCCTCACCTATTGTGCTGAAATAAGTTTATTGTTTATTTTCCATTGTGACTTGGCAGCTGTACCCTTTATCCTGTGCCAGGAGAAAGTGCTATACACAAATATTTGATTAGGATTCAGTAAATGAAAGCATGTAATAGACCGATGACTATCTGAGGATCACTAGTTTGCACCCTGGGGGTCATCCATCTTGGAATAATTACTTGCTGGCGGAGGACTTACTGTTACGAGACTGTTCTGCTTTAGAGCATCTGTTAGGCTTTGCTTTGTCCTCGTAGTTTGATCTCTCCTCTTTGGAGTGGCAACCAAATCCAGATTGAAACCGGGACCCCATGCTGAAAAGATCATGCTGTGCAAGACAATCTGTCTTTGAATGCATTTCATTTATGTAACAGAATTAAGGAAGTGAGTGGAGTCTTACAGGGGTGGGGCAGGCTAAAGAAGAGGGCCAGTGAGCTGCAATCAAGAGAGATCTGCAAAGCTGCATGAGGATGTTGATGACTCGGAAAGGCACTCTGGCCCAGAATTCTAGGAGTGCAAGACTGCCCATGAAGTTCCTCTCAGAGAAGTTTCCCCGTTCACAGGAAACAGCCCCATTGCCTGAATGGTCCAGGTGTTCATGGAACTGTTGCTTTCAGGGAAGTGAATGGATAAACCTTTACAGGTGCGGGTGCTTCACCTGCGCATCAGAGCACCCACACTCCCAAGAAATTATGTGCTAATGTTGTTGTTGATGTTTAGTCGTTTAGTCACGTCCAACTCTTCGCGACCCCATGGACCAGAGCACGCCAGGCACTCCTGTCTTCCCCTGTCTCCCGCAGTTTGGTCAAATTCATGCTGGTAGCTTCGAGAACACTATCTTACATTCCAGGTTCCTATGCAATATTTTTCTTTACAGCATTGGACTTTCCTTTCGCTTCCAGGCATATCCGCAACTGAGCGACCTTTCGGCTTTGGCTCAGCCGCTTCATCAGCTCTGAATCTACTTGTACTTGTCCTCCGCTCTTCCTCAGTAGCATGTTGGATGCATTCTGACCTGAGGGGCTCATCTTCCAGCGTCATAACTTTTATATGCCTGTTGTCTTTGTCCATGGAGTTTTCTTGGCAGGGATCCTGGAGTGGCTTGCCGGTTCCTGCTCCAGGTGGATCACGTTTGGTCAAAACTCTCCACTATGACCTGATCATCTTGGGTGCCCTGCACGGCATAGTTCATAGCTTCTCTGAGTTATTCAAGCCCCTTCGCCACAGCAAGGCAGTGATCCATGAAGGGGATGTGCTAATGTAGATATCTTCAAATGTAGTATATGTCATATAAACCGATTGGTGATGCGGTCTAAATATTACCCCATGGGAGCTCCAACTCACCTGCTTCATTGCATTTATGGGAAAGAGACAAAATACACAGTGTTTTGGGGGATTGGCAGTGCCCCTGGAAGGCTAGTGGGCTCAGTCTGCTGGAGACTTGCAAAACGTTCTGTCTGGAAGCGCCCTAAGTGTTCACAAGAACACAAGTCAGATTCCGTTGTTGTGCTGGAGACTTGCAAAACGTTCTGTCTGGAAGCGCCCTAAGTGTTCACAAGAACACAAGTCAGATTCCGTTGTTGTGCTCTTTTCCAAAGCACTTTTTACAACCTAGGGATACAAATCAATAAGGTGTCCTACCCTAGGGAAACCCATTAACCATCACTATTGGCTGGGCACGAGGAGCTGGCCTCACTGTGGGTTTGTGTTGCCACCTTTGGTTCACGCAGCAAGCTGGTTGCTGGTCTTTTTTCAATTCCCCAGTTTGAGGCAGATGCTTAGACACATAAATCAACTCAGATGGCATAATTCAAGATTTGAGATAATAACTGTTGTCCATGTATCCTGTATCTCACAGTTTTCCCCACTTGCATAGTTAACTATTATTGGCTTAATTTAAAGGAAAGATGTTTGGATATATTTTTGAAAATTAAAATATTTTTGTATATCCCAACACCTATGCACTTATTGAAAATGTTACGCAGTCTGAAGTTGTTGTGTAATGTTTCTCTGAGTCATTTTCAAATGGGGAAAACTCTAGAATTTCTCTTTCCAGTTAATATTTGCCATGCACCATGGTGGTAATTTGTAGAACTTCTTGTAGTTCCTCTTCTTTTTATTGTTTGACTTTATTTACAGGGTGGAATCCCACTAATCGGATGGTCCTGCAGGTTGAAGCACTGGAGATAATGTTTACCAATTTCCACTGCAGGCCTCACCCATTTAAAAATCTACTCTGGGTGTCTTGGTTTTTCTGCCCTGCTTCCCTCGCTTCCTTCCTCCTGTAATTCTGCCTTTCCTATTGCAGACCGGACGACGTACTGTTACGACGCACACACGACGAGTCGGTTCTTTTGCACTGCTTCCTTTGGCCGGTGGTGACGTTCTTGGTTGGGGTCCTCATTGTGGTCCTCACCATATGTGCAAAGAGCTTGGCTGTCAAAGCAGAAGCGATAAAGAAAAGGAAGCACTCCTAAGTGGTTCACTTTCCTTGGACGAAAGCGGAGGGGATTTTGTAGGAGGAGTGTCAGCAGTGCCAAATGCAATTGACAGGCACTCCTGTGGCGCTTCCCAGCGATGCCCGTTCCCAGTGTATTGCCAGCTGCTGGTCTTGCTGATGCCTGAAGATTACTCTTAGGTTGACCACGCTGCGAATTGTTAGCTAGCTGCTTCTGCCACTAAAGAAAGCAAAATGTGTCTATTCCAAAAAAAAATGATCCTAAGCTGCACCAAACTGGCTGTACTGCATTTTATGAAATCTGAACGATGGCTCTTCACTCCAGGTCTTTTGATGGACTGAAGGACAGTTTCTTGGGGGGAGGACACCCCCCCCAAAGTGTGGTTGACTTCATCTTAGCAAAACGATCTTTCTTACCATTATTATTTAGTATTGAATATTTATTATTTCCTTTCTCATAGACTGTATTTCTGAAATATTAAAAAGTGGTTGGTTTTTATTAGTCTGTGTTTTTATTTTTTGAGTGGGTTTACCTTCCAAATCAAAGACAAAAAAAGTGTCACAATGACCTAATTGTCCTCATTTTGGAATTAGAATTTTGAACACATGTATGTGCCAAAATTATCTACTGACTGACAACAGAATTTCAGGGATAATCTCATCATACTCACCCTTCTCATATGCTGCTCTGTACATTGGAGACTCTGCTTATTGCCGATTCCTTTGTGGGCAGCTCCCCTCTCCCAAGGAGCGGGAACACTGGATTGAGTTCATAGCATTAGCTGTCTTGTAGATAAAAACCTATCAACCCAGCGTGGTGTAGTGGTTAAGAGGTGTGGACTCGTAATCTGGTGAACCGGGTTTGCTTCCCCGCTCCTCCACATGCAGCTGCTGGGTGACCTTGGGCTAGTCACACTTCTCTGAAATCTCTCAGCCTCACTCACCTCACAGAGTGTTTGTTGTGGGGGAGGAAGGGAAAGGAGATTGTTAGCCGCTTTGAGATACCTTAAGGGGAGTGAAAGGTGGGGTATCAAGTCCAAAAACTCTTCAGTGGTGTTCCCTTTTTTTGTTGCAAGAGGAATAGCAGTTTTCTGCAGACCAAAGTCAAATACAATGAATTCATTATGAGCACACTTTGCTGAAACTAATTTAATTCCTGTCTGATTATTGTGGCATTTTTAAGCTCTAGAAACAATAAATCCAGGAGGTGTTCTCCAAGTCCAAATCCTATTGAGATCAGTGGAAGCTAAGTATATTATTAAGCACCTAAATCCTTTTGCTCGATTAATTGCTTACCCGTCCCGCTCCCATATTCAAGTTGGCCTCCTTGCGTGCATTTAAAGTTCAGAGCTCTTGAAAGGTAGAATAGGGCTTATATAAGGGGTGAACAAATTTCAGTCTTGTGGAATCTACTTTGTTTTTCCACTAGAACCTTGAGATTCACTAAGGGAGCTAGGTATGAAAATCATGCCCTTAGATTGAAAGGCTTCTGAACCCAGCCATTTGGTTTCGGTTTCAGTTTCAGAGCTGAACTTCCTGCAGAAATACCATTTGGCTCTTCTGCCCTCCACCCCCAAAGAAGAATTGTTGTTGCCGTTTCAGTAGTATGATTTATTTTCTTTTATTTATAGTTTCTATACAGTGGTACCTCGCAAGACAAATGCCTCGCAAGACGGAAAACTCGCAAAACGAAAGGGTTTTTGGTTTTTTGAGTTGCTTCACAAGACGATTTTCCCTATGTCTTGCAAGTTTGTTTCCCTACATCTTGCAAGTTTGTTTCCTTTTTCTTAAAACTGTTAATACAGTTGCGACTTGAGTTCGAGGAGCAACTCATAGCACGCGGTGTGGTAGCCTTTTTTGAGGTTTTTGAAGACTTTGGTGATTTTTGAAGCTTTTCCAAAACTTTTCCGAAACCGTTCTTTGCAAGACGAAAAAAACCGCAAGATGAAAAAACTCGCGGAACGAATTAATTTCGTCTTGCGAGGCACCACTGTATATTGCTTTTCATGCAAGCCTCATAAAGCAGTTTGCATAAGATTACTGCAACAATAGGCATTGTGGGATGGGATGGGGGAGAGAGCTATAACAGCATAGAAAATACAATTGTAATTGTGTACATAATCCCATTTACTCTGCGTCCAATATGTTCCCGGTATGGAAGCGGGATACACACAATGTTAGCTACAATCCATATTGTTCCTTAGGAAACACTTCTTCAGTGTGAGAAAAGTAAAAACCTAGCTGCATTTCAAGCAGTAATGTGTACACAGCTTGCTTCTTCTCTCTTGGCAAGATGATTGTGCAGAAGCCCCCCGTGGTGACAACTGGAGGGCAGAAGGACCACCGCTGGCAGCTGGAGTGAAAAGCCAGAACTGGGATTCAAAATCCTCACCAATCTATTTCTGAGTCACCTAGAGATCAATCAGTAGATCCCAAGCTACCTTCTTCCCAATTTATGGTAACACCAAACATTGGAACAGGAAGGTGTGGGTCAACTGACAATATCCTGCATTATGTTATGACTCAAGCTGTGAACTTACCTGTTTTCATCTTCTCAACTGTGATGGCTAGACACTTGCCATTTCACACTGGTTCTGTTAATTTCCAGCTGTAAGGCCAGATGAGGAGTCTTGTGCCTGCACATAGCTGTGTAATGGGCTGAAATGGAGACCCGATACTGGAGGTTGAGAAATCTGTGCAATTCAGCAAAATCCTCCATATTATTCTTAGAGTGGGTAGTATATTTATTTCATAAAATCTATGCGCTACTTGATGGTAAAACAAAAATACCTCAAAGTGGTTTACAAAGAGAATAAAACAATAAAATTATCAGTAAAAACAGCTAATTAAAACATTTCAAACCCTCAATAAAATCAGCAATAAACTACAAGCAGATTGAAACATACATCAACATTATACATTTCTGGTTAGGATTGTCTAAATGCTTTTAACCAAAAGAGTACAGTGAAGGCGTCTGCCTGATCTCAGGAGGCAGGGTGTATATGTGTCTGCATGTCTCCATGCAGTATGCAATTAAAACAAAACACTCCTTTCTCCCACCTGGAACCAAGAAAATATACTACACTCAGGGAGTGTCTCACTGGAGTGTGTGGAAGTGCAACATGTCATCGATAAAAGGTGCGATTTTTATTTAACATACCTAACCAAAACCAGCATCCCTTGGAAACCACTGTGTGAAGCTGTATCGATCAGCCAAGTACATCTTTTTTTAGCCTGCTACACTAAGTCACTCTTGAGCCCTCTGTTCCGTATGCTGCGGTTCTGTTACCTTGGTAACCAAGGAAAACATTCCAGGGCTTTGCATTGTTAGGTTTGGCAGAACGCAGAAAATTGCCACCTTCTGACCATTTTGCCATTTGACTGAAATTATGGCAAACCTCTTTGTTGCGTCCTGTGAGCGTAACTCAGTGCGGAGGAACACTTTTGAATAAAAGCCCTTTGTTTTGTTCTCTTTTCATTTTTTTGTGGGATTTGGTTATATATTCGTTGAGAGTTTTCCTTCAGCAGTTTGATTTTCTTCAAAGGCTTATTGACCGAAATGCCCCTGTTAGGCCCACTGTGACATGATCGCCCAGTTGACTCTCCGCAAAGGTAAGAGGCAAAGCGAGTTTGGACAGTTTTGTCCTCTCTTATAGACCCATTTGACCTCAGAATCTGATAGGCCCATGCAGCTTACCTGAGCTCAGTGGAAGTAAATCAATTCTAAGAAGGTAAATCATCTCCTTGCCTTTCAGCTTGGAGTGAATGATTGGCAGGAGGAAACGGTGGTGAACTAAGAGGCCTGGCTGAGCAGCAGCAAGCCATTAACATGCCAGACACCAGGAATTTATCTTTAGTGCAGATGCCACAAATCGTACCCCTTCTCCAGTGCCCAAGATGTTTTCAGAAATTATGAATCTGGCACTTGGCTGACTGGATTGTGCATTGCTCTGCGTCATCTTCCTTCTCCATATAGCTTAATAGGGTTTTTCCTAGCACATTCTGTGTAGATCCGAAAGTAAGAGTCTAGAGGTTGTTGGGAAAAGTGTACATTATTGGTACTTCTCTGCAACTTACTTATTTAGCGTAACATTTGGGGTAAGCATGTGTTGCATCCTTTGGAATAAGGTTTTCTCTTCTTTGCCCCCTTATATAAAGGTAAAGGTAAAGGGACCCCTGACCATTAGGTCCAGTCGTGACCGACTCTGAGGTTGCAGCGCTCATCTCGCTTTATTGGCCGAGGGAGCCGGCGTACAGCTTCCGGGTCATGTGGCCAGCATGACTAAGCCGCTTCTGGTGAACCAGAGCAGCGCACGAAAATGCCGTTTACCTTCCCGCTGGAGCGGTACCTATTTATCTACTTGCACTTTGACGTGCTTTCGAACTGCTAGGTTGGCAGGAGCAGGGACTGAGCAACAGGAGCTCAACCCGTCACAGGGATTCGAACTGCCGACCTTCTGATCGGCAAGTCCTAGGCTCTGTAGCTGCACCCAAATTAGGAGAATGGGATAATATGACAAGGAGAACATGCCTCCCCTTTTTGCTTTGTTTTTGGCTGAACTTTATAGAAGCTTTGAAGAAGAAAAGCATGAAATTTGCCACAGCATGTGAGAAATGTCAACATCTCTAAGTGCTACTAAAGGTTTGTTCATTGCCCACTGAGTCAATTCTTCCAGCACAGCTACTTGATCCATTAAGCAAGGTGTGGATATCCTGCAGCCCTCCAGATGTTGTGAGATATTGCCCATCATCTCTGGCAATTGGTCATTCTGCCTGGTGCTGATGGGAGTTGGAGTCCCATCACATCTGGAGGGTCACAATGTTAGCATTTCTTGTTAGACCTGCATTTTTTATTTCTCAGTTCTGTGGAGGTCTCATTTTTTTACATTTGGTTTCATCTGTCTTGAAGGATCCTTTTGGTTGCACATTTTTCAAACATATCCTGCTGGGTGTATGTATCTTTTAAGACAGCCAACTGTCCTGATTTTTCTGTTTTATTCAATATTTATATTGCCATTACTTTGAAAAATTCTGCTTCAGCAAACTCTCCGATGCTCAGCTTTATTAAAAGATGCTAATTCTCTTCCATGTGTTTCAGTTAGGTTTCTTTTTCTCATGATATCTCAATCCGGTTAGCTTTTTATTGCTCAGATCTCTAAATTTGACATAGGAAATAATTTCAATATGACTATACACCTTTTCTGAAATTTAGCTTTGTATGTGTTGCTTTTAGCTATAAGACAAGTGTGAGCCACTGTTTCAGACGGTGGTTTTACTATGCCTTAAAAATGAAGTACACATTTCAGTATGTATATTCAGTCTGAATATAATAAACATATCTTGTTTGGTTGAGGCACCGTCTGAGGAGCTACAACTGTCTTTCCATAATTATTACATCTTAAGAAAAGAGGCATACAGGAGAGTCTCAATTCTCATGTGTAAAGTAAGGTTGTATCCAGAATATGAGGTTTTAGTCCACTTATTCCAGAATAGTTCTGTTCAAGTAATATTAAAGTCAATGAGATCTGGGCATGACTTGCTTGACCATTTTGAGAGGAGTTGAGTCTGCAGAAAGCATATCCACACACAGTTTAGTGTCATTATATAGCTGAGTTAGTAAGTGGCCCGAGACCTAGGTGTACCTGGGTATATTCAGAGGTTTCCTGTTACTGTTCTTGTTGTAACGAGACAATAAAGTTCTTGTCTAGCATTTGCCTGAACAGGTGAATATTTAAACTGTGAATGGGAGCATGGGCACAGACATAAGTCCTGCGTGGTGCATATTGCCCTGATCTTCCTCATGATGTGTGGAGAAGGTCTAAAGAGGGTGCTTACTCATGTTTGCTTGAATAGAAGTAGAACCCTCCACATAATTGGGGACCCTGATAAAGTATGGTCCTTGATCATGCAGAAGTTTCCATACATATTGAAGGAAAAGCTCCCTTCAAACCTTCCCATTCAACACAAGAAATGTGGGGATCTGTTGGGTAAGGCTGTTGAATGTTGGGGGCAGGACTTCTGTGAATAGCCAACACTTCCATCGCTTGAGGAGGTTTCCTGTTAAGGTCTAATACTGACCTCTTCTATGATATCTTGGTTATACCACTGCTTTGTTCCAGGTGTGCTGCATGGGGAACAAGAGGTATCCTAACAACCACCAGAGCGATCAAAACTGAGAAACGAGAGGTTTACACAAGCGCCACAGATGGATGCTAGATCTTTTCACAATTTGGTCAGTTGAACCAAGAAAGGTGGGTAGGGCTGGGTACCTGGGCAGAGTTAATAAAAATCCACCAATTCATGGGCCACATTTTCCAAGCTATCATTTTATCTTTAAAAGCAATGCTTCCCACAATATATGTTACATGAACAGATTTCTAAAAATGCAAATTGAAAGGAAATGGGTGTGATTCGCATCACTTCTGAAAGTAACCTGCAATTTACTGACCAGTTTGATTGGGGAAACAGATTCCTTGATCCACTCCTCCCTACCTGCTTGCATATCTGCCTCCCTGAACTCAACCTCATGGAAACATTTCCATGGATTGTGAGCATCTGAGTCCTGAAAAATTACTTTTCCAGTATAAGAACAAGTATTCATTTGTGTGCTTCTATTCTGAAAGAGTAGACTATTCATGTATATTTAGGCAACATCTACTGGTTGGTCTGAAGCAACTATTCAGCATTTGTTTGTATTGAGAATTTTTTTCACTCTCCACTTCTTTTTATTCTAGTGTATATGCTTGTCTTTAGTCCAATCATCTCCCAAGGAGTGCATATTTTAACCTAAAATGTTAAGAATATGAAAGATTTCTTTAACGGAACAAAAGAGCTGTTTGCTTATACCTTACAAATGAAATAAGATAATACAAGAAAGAAAAAGAAAGAGATCATGCTGTTTTAATGGCAAGTTCCAATAGCAAAATAAAATGGCTGGAGGTTCGTGAAAGCTCCCCTTGAGCAATATTTATAGGGATCAAATGAACATCAAGAAGTACGTCTGTCTCAGCAAGGGATATATTATTCTTCCAAATATCACGAAGTGTAATGGATACATTTGGAAAGATGAAGCATTCATGACTGAAGGAATAACGTAAGATGCTGGGTATGTGTTTTATAGCAGAGGATATATCCTTATAATGAATGTCATCGCCCCCCATAGTGTCCTTTGTATTAGAAGCTGTCAAATGTGCATTTCTTTTCTTGCATAGAACTTCTTGCAGTTCAATGTACTGACCCATAAAGCTCTTTGTCCACCTGGTGGCTTCAAGGACATCTTTTCAGCGCCAGGTAAAGACTTCATTTTTCCTGTAGGCTCTTGATGGACTGAAGTGATGTTGCTGGAATTAGTGTTCTGCCAAAGCTTCCTGTGGCTGTTTTGTGTGTGTGTGCATTTATAATTTTATATGAATGGTAGGTGTTTTGTATGTTTAAGGGTATAGTCAAGACTTTTTTCCAACCAGAACTCACCAGAACTCACTTCCAACACTTCTCAGGTGGCCATCATTGCCATTCTAAGAAAACGAGGGAGCTGTTCATGGTGAGTTCCAGCACTTGTTTTTCTAGGAAAATAGCACTGGGTAACAGACTTCTAACAAGTCTAAATAACTACTACTACAACTACTGCTACTACTACTACAAATCTTATGACAATCCCAGATACTAGATCATAAGAAAATTTTTCATCTCTAGTGCTGTTTTTCTAAGGAGTCAGCAGACAAGAGAACAGGTGAGCCAGGGGAATCAGGTCCTTAGACCCTGACGGATGATTTGGGCCTCCAGTTAAACAGACATTCAGGTTAAGCACCAGCTTAGGTCCTGGATGATTTTCTAGGATTAACCTAGGATGGGCATATATCCTCCTTTGCAGTGGGGCAATCCTCTATTTGAAGGTGTGTCTCATTCAAGTTCAGATTAAAGATAAACAAGGGAGATCAAAGAGGCCTTAAAGTTGCCCATCAACAGGTAGCCCTTAGACAGAGGGCTATGCGAGCACACATCGCGGTCATTGTCTTCTGAGGTAAAAATATAGAAATGTATTTCTAAATATGCATTTATACATATAAATTAGCACTTGCAAATCTGTGCCCTCTTTTGATATTCTCTTTAGGCACTGTGGAGCGGCCATTCTTTGTCCTTCCTTCCAAATGCCAACACGATGGCTGTTTTAAGAATGAGGTTGCACTTCATGTTCACTAGATCCATAGCCCTGACCTCCAGGAATATTTAAAACTCAAGTTTCCTTACTGGGCTTATTGGCCTTCACACTGTGTCAGGTTGTTCAGCAGGGTGAAGCAACCCACTTCAGGGGACACCATGATGGTGGAACAGGAAAGGTGAAAGCAGGAATTGGTGTATAAATGGTGACAGCAAAGCTTGTTTAAAGTGTTGAAGTTAGTGGAGGAGGGAAGTGCCATTTGGGCCCTGTTTAGGCTGACACTGCCGAAGCCATTATTTATTGTGGGGTGTCATGAACTGGCAGGACGACAGGGAGAAGGAAGAGGATCCGAGTGAGGGGTTTAGCTGGGACTAGGACACACTGGGGCAAGCTAAGGATGGAGAACAAGAGGTGTAGAAAATATGGGGCGATGGAGGATAGTGAAGGGATGGTGGTCACTGCACAGGAACCAGAGCGGCAGGACATATCACCAGAGTCAGAGGAGCCCCTGTCTTCCCGAACACGAGACTCTGAGGCATGAGGAACACTCTAGGAGGCCGAGGCAGGCAAAGGGCCCACAGCCCAGCTTCCTAGTTGGCCAGATGGGGCTCGCTAGCTCTGAGAGGTGGTGTGTGATTCCTCAGCTGGAGTAGACTCAGAACAGGTGAGGATCAACTGACTCAGCAAGCCCAGATGCTGCAATCAGCATGCAAAGTGCAAAAGGGAAGCAGAGCTGAAGTGCTGTGCCTGCTTGACTGTCTGTGCTGATGAACCTTGGGTTGGCTTCTCCTTGACCTCTATGGGACTGTGCTTTGGGTTTGACTCTGGGCTGTATTCTTGAGTGCTGGACTTTGGACTTGGCTCCTTGGATCAACCCTAAACTGTGTTTACTGAACTTTGGAGTTTGTTTGTGTGGGTTGACCTGCAGACCTTGAACTTTGGATTGGTGTGCTGATCTGCTGCCAGGTAGGCCAGGGGTTCAGGACATGAAGACACGGTAAAAGCAACAGTTCCCTGTTAAGGTGCTTTACAAATAGGGTTCATATCTTGATAAAAGAGCTGTGGGTCCCAGCACAAAATGGCTGCCAATGGCAACAAAAATAGAAAATAGAAAAAAAGTGATGGTACTTCAGACCAGTGACTACCATCACAAAGAAACCACGGGTATCTTCCAATGTGCTGTAAATGTCTGTGTTGAGTGCATGTTGATTGTCACTTTAAAAAAAAATAATGCAGTGATGCAGCGACAATTTTTAAAACATTGTTTTAACTCATTTCTGCATCTGAAAAGACAGAACCTCTTGCATTAAAGTGTGATTAGAACTGTAAGCATAATTGAAAAATGGTGCATAGCACTGATTTTTAAAAACAGCATTATAACATTTACATACCTATCTTTACACAGCAGTTCAGAACATTGTTAGCCACTTAGTCTGCAAACTAATGCACATTTATCTAGGAGTCGGAGCCATTGATCACAGTGGCACTTACGTCTGAGTAAGCAGCATGAAATGGCACTTTCAGCCTGTTCCACTGTGGCATGGCTATCAATGAGCAGCCAGGAATGACTTCGGTGGCAGATTCCTAAATGCTATCAATTCCTTCAATTTAAGATTATTTTCCTATATACTTGGAATAATTTCCCCTTCATCTGTTTCTTTGTACCTATCTCTTTTGCCTTATGTTTTGGCAGAGTTTACTCTAATTTGTGTTGAGTTTCATAATATTAAAGTTAGCTATTTTGGGCAAATCTTGTCAAGTTTCAAATAAGCAACAGAGACAAATTGATGAGGTGAAATTATGAGCACAATGGAATTAAACAGAGTTTAGGAACACAAGAACCTGCATTTTACTAGGTCAGACTATTTATTTACCTCAGTACTTTAACTGGCAATAACTGTCTTGAATCCCAGAGATTCCTTCCCCCCCCCCTCATGCCAAATGCTTTAAAGCAGGGGTGATGAACCTGTGGCTCTTGCACTTTCATTGGATTCTAGCTCTCATCGTCGCTGCCCATTGGCTATTCTGCCTGGGGCTGATGGGAGTTGGAGCAACAACATCTGGGCGGCCATTTTCTTGAAGGTTGTGCATGGCAACCATGGTGGACACCTCATGTTTGCATTTATGTAATTTCTTTTCCTCACCAGCTTCCTGAAGTGGTTCCAGAATGCTATAAAAATGTTATCAGGCATCAAGTCTTGAAAAAAGAACATAAAGTCGGCTGCCAGCCCTGTAGAAACAGCACTGAATAACATGCTCAGACAATAATAGGAAATGTGGTTTTTATTAGGTCAATGTTTTATGAGATTAAGAAAGAAAACCCACTGTTTTCCTGTGCTCCGTGAAAGTTAATAGTGTCCGCACAGGAAAACAAATTAGCAGGGAAGTAGAAAATCAAGTTATGTTTTACCGAGGGAGCTGAGCATGAAATGCACAGATTTGCATGGTAATATATCCCAAAACTAGAAATGGAATGGATTTAGTGAAAATATTTTGAAAGCTATGGCGGTTTAGGAAAATGAATACAGGCAAAATTAAGCAAAGTACTGTTTGGAAGTTAATTAAAAGTTAAAAACAAATATAAATTGTAGAAAATATAATACTGGCACCAAAGAGCCATCAACAACAAAGGAATAATACAGGACAATGCAGCAACCTGAACCCAGCTTGATGGGGAGTGCTGCAGCTGCTTGGCTGAGAGAAGGAAAAACAAGCTAAACAGTAAATGTAACTGATGTTCAAAGCCATATTAGACTGCAGAATGTTAGGCAATGCCAGCATAATGGACAATGCACTGGGCCCAAGAGAGGGGTTAGCAGTCCAGGCCAGAAATAGAGTACTGCTGAACACCTTGGGTTGGGAGCTTCCAGTTTTTCTGCCCTACAAACAAGGTTGTTGGAGGGACTCTTCCCCTCCCCTCCAGTACAATATCCTTTTGTAGGCATGGACTTGATTCAGGTGACCTTTTCTGTTCGTGAATGTGGATTAGCTGTAACACAACTGTCATCGTGAGATGTGTCTGAGAGCTGCAGGAGCAGAGCAAGGAGGACATCTGAAATGATTTCAGGTTTTACTATTATTATAGAATCATAGACTTGTAGAACTGGAAGAGACCCCAAGAGTCATCTAGTCCAACCCCCTGCAACGCAGGAATTTCAACACACCGTCACTCATCCAATCTGAAACCATATCTGACCCATTTTAGCTTTGCACGTGTGCTTGCAGTTTTATTGCTGCAGCACTAGGATGCCTTACATTTCAAAAATCTTAATAATAGTGTTATATTGATGGGGGCATTCTGTAATTTTCCACTGCTTTGTTATGGCTGTGACTTGCTTTGAGCTCAGCTTTGTTGTTGGCAAACCAATAACCAAACCAAACCAAATTTAGTGGCCGTTTTTGAAATGGTAGCTTTCAGACCTGAAGCCAAGTACTACATAACTTTCAAAAGCACCTGGTGCAATCCAGGAAAAGGTTTAGCACCAAATCAATGGGATTTAAATCACAGCTCAATGCACTTATCAGATGGATGCCAGAGAGATTTAATCATGCCTTACTGTCTCTTACTGAGGCCATTATGCCTGATTTGTAACTTGGTTATTGGTAATTCTCTCCACAGATTCATAAGATGTTACAGGGATGTTACTTATACCCAACTTGCTTTTTCTTCTTGTGGTTGGTTGACTCTGTCACAGAAGTGGAAACTGAGTGTCTGATTCAATTTGGCTCAAGGTTTCAAAGCAAATTAAATAAAGCTGAAGCAAACTAAACAAACCTGAGGTTTGCCCAACATTGTTAGTTAAGTTGGTGTTGTTAAGACCATTTATGTGACAGAAAAGGTCTCCTGTTGCATAAATAAAATATAATTCTGGTTAATGGTTTTGGAAAAATCATGGTGTTCCTTTACCTTAGCTACATCC
The DNA here is from genome assembly GCF_965112155.1 of Podarcis liolepis. Taxonomy (NCBI): domain Eukaryota; kingdom Metazoa; phylum Chordata; class Lepidosauria; order Squamata; family Lacertidae; genus Podarcis; species Podarcis liolepis. The sequence continues at coordinate 44,699,418 of NC_139562.1, read as the reverse complement.
AGGGCCCCTCAATATGTCCCTTTAATTGTGCATTCATGATGACTTGTGCTGCTTTCAATACTGTTTGTGCCTGCAAACATTTTGGGGTGGTTATGCTGTTCCGTTCCAATCAGTGTATGCCATATAGCTTGCTGCTGAAATCTTACAACTTTTTATAGCGTGAATGTTCAGGTTTAATGCTTTGCTCCACTTTTGTTGCTCTACAGTATGGGTAGGCAAACTAAGGCCCGGGGGCCGGATCCGGCCCAATCGCCCTCTAAATCCGGCCCGCAGACAGTCCGGGAATCAGCATGTTTTTACTTGAGTAGAATATGTCCTTTTATTTAAAATGCATCCCTGGGTTATTTGTGGGGCATAGGAATTCGTTCATCCCCCCCTAAAATTTAGTCTGTCCCCCCACAAGGTCTGAGGGACAGTGGACTGACCCCCTGCTGAAAAAGTTTGCTGACCCCTGCTCTACAGTGCAAGAATGCCCTTCAAGACGGCAACAGTGTGATAACATCTAGCATCACAGAACTCCTCATAGAATGGAATGATGAGGGGGCAGTCCGGTATAAATCCACCATGAATGCATTGTTTTTGCAAAAAATACACCTGCAAAAATCTTCACTGGTCTGGAGGACCCCCAGTCTCATGTCTGCATTAAATGCATCCGTTCCTTCAAAAATAGCACCACCATATCCTCATGGTGACATACACAGAATGGTAGGACGACCAATTCTAGGATCAGTCCCATAAAGTTAGGCTTGGCCTCAACACATGGGTGACATTAAGCCCCACACAGAAAGTTCCAAATAAGCAATTTACTCTGGGGTGTATGTGCCCACAATAGTATAATAATATTCCCCTACTTTAGATGCCATCTTTCACACTGTCTGTTGTCCAAGACACTCAAATGAGTTGCATAATTTAATTACTGAGATAAGGAACACAGCAAAAGTAAATGAAGGATGATGTGTATAGAAGGGAGAAGCATGCAGAAAAGTATGCGATGTGCCTTCTGTAAAAGCTACAAGCTTAATACGCTCACAGCTAAATGAGAACAAATGAGCTTGAAATGCAAAAACAATGTTTCCCCTTGAGATTCCTTCAACATTCTTGGAGTTTTTAAATGCACACTTTCCTGCACCATTTTCCAGGATCTCTAAGGTTGTAAGAGTGATGATTCCTAAGGAGCAAAGCTTTGAGTGAATTTTGTTTCTTCAGTCCTGCAATCAGGCATTGTTCACATACTTTCCTACTGAAGGGTTGTCCCTCCATAATTGAACCCCAAAACATATTCACTACAAAAGGAAAGTCAATTTGTGGGATGTGGAGTTTTTGTGTGGAGAGAACAGAGATAGGCATCTCTCCTTCATGTCGTCCCTCTCAGTGAAATGTGAACATCGAGGAAACTGTATTACATCTATCTTTCTTTTTTACATTTGGGACTCCATCACCTTTTGCCCCAGTGCTCAATCCTTGTCTGCTATCAAAAGATCTCTTTAGATTTCAAAAAGTAAATGTGATGGAGCACCAGGATTTTTTTCCCCAGCCGGAACTCACCAGAACTCAGTTCTGACACCTCTCGGTTGGGCGCCATCGCCATTAGAAGAGAACAAGAGAGATGTTCATGGTGCTGGTACCTCTTTTTCTAGAGAAATAGCACTGTGGAGCAGCTCATCACATACTGGAAGCCACTTCCATACCAGCAAAAACCTGCCTGAGTTCTACCTAAGGTAAAGGTAAAGGGGCCCCTGACCATTAGGTCCAGTTGTGACCGACTCTGGGGCTGTGGCGCTCATCTCGCTTTATTGGCCGAGGGAGCCGGCTTACAGCTTCTGGGTCATGTGGCCAGCATGACTAAGCCGCTTCTGGTGAACCAGAGCAGCGCATGGAAATGCCGTTTACCTTCCCACTGGAGCGGTACCTATTTATCTACTTGGACTTCGATGTGCTTTTGAACTGCTAGGTTGGCAGGAGCAGGGACGGAGCAAGGGGAGCTCACCCCGTCGCGGGGATTCAAACTGCTGACCTTCTGATCGGCAAGTCCTAGGCTCTGTGGTTTAACCCACAGCGCCACCCGCGTCCCTTGAGTTCTACCTAGATTGCCCTTATTTTGTGGCCCAAGAATGCGATTTGACTTGATTTTAGCATCCTTCTAATGCACTCCATATGTTTGTCTGCAGAGCTCATAAACATATTGTTCTGCATCACTGGCTGCCCTCGTTCACAATGTTACAGCAACCCTAATCACACCTACCTGGGAGTAAGCTCCACTGAATTCAAAAGCCAATTACTTTTGAGTAGTTATGATTAGGATTGCTCTATTGGTGGCCTAAAATACCTGTCCCCCCCCAATGTGTTTTTCATATGTTGCTATTTTTAAAATATGTAATATGTAAGCCACCTTGGCAGGATTTATAAATAATTGCAAGAGATAAATAAATATGGTCCATGTCTTCCTGGTTGCTCCCTACAACCTAATGTGTGGGAAGCTTCCATTTGGATGAGGCCATAAGGAGGCATTTCCTTGGTGGAATGATGATGATGAATGTTCTGCCATTTTTTATGAAAGGCTATTTTTAACTGGAGATCAGTTTAAGCAGCCCAGCTGTGATGCATCCCAGATTCTTTTTCATTCCCCTGTTGGACAAAGTTGTTGGCATCCATCTGTCTTGAGAGACAATGGTACTGGATCCAAAAAGGCTCAGGACTGCCAGCTCCTCATTACTTCAACTGTAAGTAAAGTTACCTGCCCAGAAAGGAGATTTCAGCTAAACAATTTACTTGATGAAAGCTACAAGTTACTTTCCCCCGAATGTCTAATTCGGTTTCAAGGAGGTAGCTTATATTTCAAGTAAGAGGAGACAGAGCATGTGAAAAATACATGGCTCATAATCCCTTCAGCACTTGGCCCCTGTGTCAACAATACCTGATTGGGGAAGGCGTTTTCTCAAACAGCATTAAGAAAAAAATGGGGGAAATCATTTCTAAAACAATTCTTTTCTGAAAAAGGTTAGTATTTAATGTACCACAGCTGGAAACATTTCAGAATGTTCATGGCCATCTCCACTATATTTTTTTAAAGATACTGGATTTTCTGCTGTTCCTGTAATTGCTGAGCACATCCATTTTAAAGGTCAGACGAAGCCAATTATCTTGGTGTGACCTCCTGTATAAGGGGTGAGGGTAGCATTCAAATGATCCCTTCTAGCAGAGGCAATAGTAGCTTGCCTTTGGACTGCAGCATACTGAGGGGGAAGATAAAGCTGAAAATCAATTTTATACTTTATGGACACAGTTAATTTACCATTCCACTTAGTAGTTTGCTCCCATTATGAATGATCTCAGTATTACAATACACAGCTCTTATTTCCTGCCTTGGAATTTTTCAATAATTAGAAAAACTTGTTCTGTTAATTATTTTTCTCCTCTGTTTTAAATCTCCAAGGTTCACCACAACGCTGTATAGATTTTCCTTGGTCCAATGGGAGACGATGTCTGGAATTTTCAGAGGTAAAAAGTGGACGGGGGTGAAACACTCCTCCCCTCAAAAAAAGAAAAAAAAGGCATGGAATTGCTCAGGTAAATAGTACTGAAATAGCTGCACGTTTGACTGCAGGTCCCCCATGTCATTGTTATGCTCTGGCTGGAAGCCTCTGGTGAGTGTGAATGTCCATCTGTAGATGCAGAAGCTGGAGTCAATTCGATGCCTCTCCCTGACCCCACCCACCCCTAACTTCATAATGAAGCTCACTCATGCCCCCAGACTTCACACATAACCCAGACTGGGGGAGCAAAGGGAAATCAAAGAATGTGGTTTTCCAAACTTGTAGATGTATGTCTACAGCGAATCAAATTTGGTCCCAAATGACATCACTTAAGCATCCAGATGTGTAAGGATTGACAATGCCCACCATTGTGGACAGTACTTAAGCTAGGGAGACCTCTGTACAAAACAGTTTCATAGGGATTAGGAGCACTTCTTCAATGACCTGTGTGATGCTCTTGCCATTTCCATGTGGTTAATGAGCCAAACTAGATCTGAAGTGGGAGACCTGTGCTGAAGTGGGACATTTGTGACATCATGAAGCTTCTTCTAAACCAGGCATGGCCAAACTTGGCCTTCCAGCTGTTTTGGGACTACAACTCACATCATCCCTAGCTAACAGGACCAGTGGTCAGGGATGATGGGAATTGTAGTCCCAAAACAGCTGGAGGGCCAAGTTTGGCCATGCCTGTTCTAAACCAACCAACCAAAGCAGCCACAGGAAGGAGGGAATAGAGTCAAAGGAGAAGCAAGGCAGACAGAAGGCTTAACCTTTTCCACCGCACGTTTTACTCAGTTTAAATTGTCCCTTCTCCCCACGCACAGATGCGTGGACGTGGGTTGCGTTCACTTCAGGATGTGAACAGGCTCCGGAACGGATCTGGTTCGCATCCTGAGGTACCACTGTAGTGGTAGAACTGGCCTCCAAGGAGCGTGCCACAGCTGTTGCTCTCACTGAGAGCCAGTGTGGTGTAGTGGTTGAGAGCGGTGGACTCGTAATCTGGTGAACCGGGTTCGCTTCCCTGCTCCTCCACATGCAGCTGCTGGGTGACCTTTGGCCAGTCACACTTCTTTGAAGTCTCTCAGCCTCACTTACCTCACAGAGTGTTTGTTGTAGGAGAGGAAGGGAAAGGCGAATGTTAGCTGCTTTGAGACTCCTTCGGGTAGTGATAAAGCGGGATATCAAATCCAAAATCCTCCTCCTCTTCTCACTGCAGCAGTGGCAGCAGCAGCAGCAGCAGCAGCAGCAGCAGCAGCAGCAGCAGCAGCAGCAGCAGCAGCAGGGAATGCATTCCTTGGAGGCTGGATCTGCTGCCCCCGTGAAGCCTGCCGCCCAAGGTGGTTGCCTCACCTTGCCTCATGGGTGGGCCAGCCCTGCTACTGCTAAACTATACACTATGCCTGGGAATCCAGTGTTCTGAAAAGACCAGGCCAAGTGGCAACTCCACTGCCATTGGCATAAGGACACAGCTGCCGTTCTTTTCCATTAAACTGAAGAGAAATCCTTTTATGTGCTCAGTCTGGATGGGAAGCTCTGTCCCTCCAGAAGTTGCTGGACTCCATTTCTCACCATCCCTGGTCACTGGCTATCATAGGAGCCAACTCCTAGGAGCTGTGGCAACTTTGGCCCCTGCAATAAAATATTTGAGAGTGCTGTGCCCCTGCAAAGTTGATGGGCATTGCCATTCAAATAGGGTGTGTGCACCTTGTCATTTGATCCATTATGTGGGGCAGGGCTTACCTTGGGCCCCCACAATATTTTATTCAAGTTGGCACCCTTGCTGGCTTTGCTGGCAGGGGCTGATGGGAGTTGGAATTTGACAACATCTGGAGGGCCACATATATTCCACCCATGGGCCATGGGGTGCTTTTTGAAAGACCAACAATTCTAGTTCCTGGAATTTAGGACAGCATAAATAATAATATACCAAGTAACCAGACAGCCTTTATTCAGAAATAGCCTCACCGTGTTCAGTGGGCTTTACTCCCTGGTAAATGTGCATGGGATTTGTATGGGTTTTATAGTCTAGAGCGGAAAATCTGTGCAAACTTGCTTGGGAGTGAAATATACTCCCAGGTTAAGCATGTTTAGGATGGGGCTATAAATGTACAGTATTCTTTTTGCTTGCTAAAAACACAAAGGCAAACATGCTGGAAGAAAGAATTTAATGATCAGTTGCGACAGGGTTATTTATCTGTGACATACGAGTACAAGGAAATATAAAGGAAGGGCGTTTGATTAATTTTAAGTTCCCTGGAAATGCTTTTCTCCCCAATCAAACTTCCTGATGACCTTTTCTCTGAACAGCTTGACAAGAAAATCCATAATACAAAAAAGCAGCCAGGTAGAATGCAAAGAGCTTGCTTTAAATAAGCAATTGTTTTATTTATGAACTGTTCATAAAAACGTGCGGGACATGCTCAGAGAGTTTGGATTTGTTGATTCCAGTATAAAAATACACTTAAGATACATAACTTACATCAACAATAACTGTATTACCTTTGGTTGGTAAATGGTTTGTTAGGAACACAGATGGATACAATAATGCAGCATATAAAATGTATTATATTCTCCCAGATACTTTTAAAGTCTTCAATGGTCAGAACAGAATTTATGGTCGACATATTTCAGAATAATTCCTGGACTGCTGTAAACAATTACCCTCTATCAAATATATGTTTGGCTGCTTGGCTTTTAGCAACACTATTTTATTTATTTACTTTGCTTTCAAATAACCCATGGAAAATTAATTACTTCTACGTGCAATTGAATCTGATTTATTTATTTATTTATTTATTTATTTTACAATATTTGTTAAATATAATGAGCTTGTCAAAATCACTATTCCACCCCCCACGGACTTTAAAAATAATCCAATGTGTTCTTTTGTTGGTGTGTTCAACAGGCAACAGCTGCAAAGTTATGGTCTTCTGCTTCTGTAGATAGTCTTTGAACATCTGTTGATGGTGAGGTGACCTATAACAAATATTATTGAACCTTAATGGGATTACTCTAGAGTACATGGTTATTTTATACATTGTGTTACCAGACCCTCCAAGTGTCCCTATTTTCTAGGGACAGTCCAGGATTTACAGAAGGCACCCCCATTTCTGATTTGAACCCAGAATGCCCCACTTTTCCTTAGGACATCCCTATTTTCATTGGAGAAATGTTGGATGGTATGGAGTTATGCAACCCCTGAGCCAAGGAGATAAGTAAAAACGTAAAGGACCCCTGGACGGTTATGTCCAGTCAAAGGCAACCATGGGGTTGCGGCGCTCATCTCGCTTTCAGGCCAAGGGAGCTGGTATTTGCCGACAGACAGCTTTCCAGGTCATGTGGCCAGCATAACTAGCCACTTCTGGTGCAACAGAACACCGTGATGGAAACCAGAGCGCATGGAAATGCCGTTTACCTTCGCAGCACTTGCACTGGTGTGCCTTTTAACTGCTAGGTTGGCAGAAGCTGGGACAGAGCAACGGGAGCTCACTCTGTTGTGGGGATTTGAACTGCTGACCTTCTGATCTGCAAGCCCAAGAGGCTCAGTAGTTTACACCACAGCACCACCCGCGTCTCCAACTATTGGCAGCCTTATATAGGGAATGTTTTTTTAAATGTTTGGTGTTTTATTATGTTTTTATATATGTTGGGAGCCACCCAGAGTGGCTGGGGCAACCCAGTCAGATGAGCAGGGTATTATTATTATTATTAACATTATTATTAATAATGGAATAGGACATCCCTATTTTCATCAGAAGGGACGTAGGTGGTGCTGTGGGTTAAACCACAGAGCATAGGACTTGCCGATCAGAAGGTCAGCGGTTCGAATCCCTGCGATGGGGTGAGCTCTCGTTGTTCGGTCCCTGCTCCTGCCAACCTAGCAGTTCAAAAGCATGTCAAAGTGCAAGTAGATAAATAGGTACTGCTCCAGCGGGAAGGTAAACGGCGTTTCCGTGCGCTGCTCTGGTTTGCCAGAAGCGGCTTAGTCATGCTGGCCACATGACCCGGAAGCTGTACGCCGGCTCCCTCGGCCAATAAAGCGAGATGAACGCCGCAACCCCAGAGTTGACCACGACTGGACCTAATGGTCAGGGGTCCCTTTACCTTTATTTTCATCAGAGAAGTGTTGTGATCTACAGACCAATCTGATATACTCTATGTCCTTCCTCCCACCCCCATCCCTGAGTTTTTGAGGGGCACATTCTCTTGGAAGTAATAAATCTATCAGGCCAAAACCTAATCTATGTTGATGGTGGGCTGGACCAATGGACCAAACTCCAAAGTGGGCAGGGCCACCCATTTTTGTCCCTCCTTCTACCACATCCCTCCCTTTCTGACACCTCTCCTTTTTCCCCCACTCAGGAGGCTGTAAGAGGAGGAACAAATCCCTTTGGCCAGAGGCCTGGCTTATGCAGATGGCTTTTGAAATTATGCCAGAGGCTACAGCAAACTAGGCCAAGTTTCTATGTAAATGGAACCTTTCAGCATAGTCATGGCACTCCTACTTCGCAACACTATTCCCATTGAAATCAGACAGGCACCTGCAATTTTGATATTTCGTCTCCCACTGAAAACATTTCTGATTTGCCAAGAGCTTTTAGAGGATAGATTTACTGAGTGCATTTGGGCATTTGGTCTGTATTTTTTATGATTTTATGATATTTTAAACTGTGGGATGGGGGTTATTGTTCTGTTATTGTGTTGTGTGTTTTTATTTTAAACTACCCTGTGACCCTCAGATGGAAGGTGGTATGGAAATTTAATAAATAATTATGATGATGATGTTTTTAGTGGCAGTACCACAATATTTTTTTAAATGAGCTGGCTAGTTAATGCTTTTAAAAATAAAATAAAATGAAAGTGCTACAGGTTGCCTATTCCTGGATTAAAAGTTGATACTGTATTAGATTATTATTTGGCAGAAAACTCAAACCATTTAAACACTCATACCTATTTTTCAGGCATTCTGGGAAACATGGAATGACAGACCCTGAGTAATAACATCTGCAATCAAACCCTTTGCAGGAGTTTTGTGGAGCAAGTGAGTTGCCTCCATATCTATTATTTTTTAATGATAGCAAAACAAATGAGTACAACAAGCTTACCAGACTCATTCACCAGCAGCGTAGTGCAAATTGCCAGGTGTTTGATTAGCCGCCTCCTTTTTGCAATCTGCTTTTGGCCTCCCAGTTTGACATTTTGCTTTTATGCCTGTTGTATGAGCCTTAATGATTTAAATGGAACACAGTTTTAAGCTTTGTAAACTTTTAGTCAGTCGCAGGAATAGTAGTGTTTACACACACACACACACACACACACACACACACACCCTCCCTCATGCACAGAGAGTACAATCCAGCCAACATTAATGATTTTTCAAGTCCCAGTGATGTTGAAGAGTTAATAATAATATGCTGAGTTTTTCTCTGCTGAAATGAAGAAAAATTGGAAGTGCATAACTTTATCTGGATCATAGGATGAACTGAGGTTGTGAGGTCCTCGTTCTCCTGAAATCCATAGAGTTCTGGTTTTATAAACAGAAATGTTGTAGGACTAAGTTCTCAGCATGAAAAATTCATTGCCTTGGCAAAGGAAACAATGGTCTCTGCTGCAATGCTTTATTTTTTAATAAAATAGTATTAACTTTAGACTATCCTCTCATGTTATTTTAATGATGTATTTCATAAAAAGGGAATTTTGCATTGGCTTAAACTCCCTGCATCATGCATGCCTAATCTGCTGTTTTAGGATGCAATCGTATACCGACTTGCTTGTGAATAAGTACCATTTAATTCAATGGGATTTCCTTGCATCGAATTATTACTTTAATCACGTCATTTATTTATTAGATAAATATATCCTTTCTTCCCTCCAAAGAGTCTAAGGTTATTTCTATTTTTATCCACACAAGTACCCTGTGAAGTGGGTTAGGGTGAGAGATAGTGACTGGCCCAAGGTCACCAAGTGAGTGGAGATTTGAACTCATGTCTCCCCAATCCTAGTCTGATACTCAAGCTCAAACTCAATACTGGCATAACATGTGCAGCTTTAGCACAGCTCATCAGAAGTGTTGGATTGCTAAGCAGGGACTGCCAAATTAGTTTCATGTTGCTTAGTTTATATTTGTTTTAGACTGTAAAGGTAAACGTAAAGGGACCCCTGACCATTAGGTCCAGTCGTGGCCGACTCTGGAGTTGCGGTGCTCATATCACATTATTGGCCAAGGGAGACGGTGTACAGCTTCCGGGTCATGTGGCCAGCAGGACTAAGCTGCTTCTGGCGAACCAGAGCAGCGCACGGAAACGCCGTTTACCTTTCCTGCTAGGTTGACAGGAGCTGGGATTGAGCAACAGGAGCTCACCCCATTGCAGGGATTTGAACCGCCAACCTTCTGATCGGCAAGTCCTAGGCTCTGTGGTTTAACCCACAGTGCCACCCGCTTCCCGTTTTAGACTGTACTTACATTTAAAATATAGGGATGCGGGTGGCGCTGTGGGTTAAACCACAGAGCCTAGGACTTGCCGATCAGAAGGTCAGTGGTTTGAATCCCTGCAACGGGGTGAGCTCCCGTTGCTCGGTCCTGGCTCTTGCCAACCTAGCAGTTCGAAAGTACACCAAAGTGCAAGTAGATAAATAGGTACCGCTCCGGTGGGAAGGTAAACGGTGTTTCCGTGCACTGCTCTGGTTCGCCAGAAGCGGCTTAGTCATGGTGGCCACATGACCCGGAAGCTGTACGCCGGCTCCCTCGGCCAATAAAGCGAGATGAGCGCTGCAACCCCAGAGTCGGCCACGACTGGACTTAATGGTCCGGGGTCCCTTTACCTTTACATTTAAAGTAAAATGTATTTACACAACCCAAAGTTCTAAAGGGTTCTGCTTTGCACACAGTAGAACTCTAGTGATGCTCACGGGTAGCCTTGCTCATTTTGATGTCATGCAATGCTCTGTGACAGCAGTGAGGATGCTTGCAGGAATTATTATTATTATTAAATTAGTTTCATTGGTTTTTGTGTTACAGATAAACAGGGGAACAGTACATCTGCTGAATTCAGTGTTTTTCAATTTGTTTACATTTGGTGAGAGACATTTTTGTCATAGACATCTTGGTGAGGGGGTAGAGAAATGGGGATATTGTTCTTTCGTTCTGTTGCCTATTCTTAGTGTTGGGATGGGTTGTGTCAGCATCACATGAGCGGGTTCTTTGAGTATTTAGTTATTTATTTATTATCAATATTGTGATAGGTTAGGGGTTCCTGAGCTTGCTTGGTTGTGTTTAGTTGATTGCGGTGTGGTTTATTTGTGTGAGGGAGGTGGGCTAGGTTGTTGGGTCAGGTGAGCCATATTGATTTGTATGCTGCTGAAGGGGGAATAGGTCATTGTCTTGTTGTGTTGTGTATCTAATAAAGGGGAACCACACTGGGGTGAAGGCATCTTCTGTAGCTTGTCCCCGTGCTAGTTTGAGTTTGTTGGTTAGCTTTCCCAGTAGGGCGGTTTCCCATACGCTTTGGGACCAGTGGCCTATGTTGCTTGCAGCAATTATCAGTTCACAGAATAAATTGTGCAGGATGGTTCCTGAGATCATGGAGCAGGTTTTCATCTGTGTTTAGATCATTTTGAATCAAGAGGGTGGGCTGAACCTTTCAAAACTGCGTTGTTGTTATTGTTGGGTGTGAGGTTGCTAGTAATTACTCTGTTCTTCGGCAGAATTAAAGAACTAAATTATACAGTAAAAAAAAGGGGGGGAGTTCATTTGAGGGCCAATATGTACAAGGAGAGCAGCATTCCAGTTTGGTTTTGCTATAAATAGTGTCCAAAGGCATAGCAAAGAGACAAATAATTTCCAAAATCTATAGCAGATAGTGGTACCAATCTTATACAAAAGCATTGTAATCTGTCAATACTTTTATTCATCTGGTTTCTGGGAACATGCCAGATGTTGATTCTGCAGAGAATATGGTAACAATGGGGAGCAATAGATTCATGAACCAATCACAAGTGTGGCTTCCAGAAGTGGTTGAAATGGCTGTTGGCAGAATGATGTGGTCTTATTTGTATACACAGAGTGTACAAAGGAGAAAAATGAAAACAAAGAGCAGTGGAAATGAGAAAAGGGAGTGTCATTTGTATTCTTTGGCGAATGATGTACAATCCAAAATGCTTGCTCTCACATCATATATTACTGAATAGGATTCATTTCCTCAGCAGAAAGATGACACTTTAATAGATCTCGGAGATAATTTATATAGGGCAGTTGATGTTTCCTCAGAGTTGCTCAACACATTGTAATTGTATTACTGGTAATGAATCTCATTTTTGCCGTGATGCTGAGGAAACAGGATTGCTGATGAACGTCGAATCAATTGCCCTCAAAAGAGACACAAGGTTTTGATCATTTAAATTCACTCCCCTCCTTCCCATTGCATTGTTTTGATAGGTAAACAGGGAAGTAAGAAGCAATGTGAATTTATAATCTCTCTGAACACACTACTTTCCATTTCACTCCCACTGGGGAAACCCAGCCAGATGGGTGGGGTATAAATCATTTATTATTATTATTATTATTATTATTATTATTATTATTATTATTATTTATTGATAGCTATTGAGGAGGAGTCATGGAATGTGCTGATTTGCCAGCACAGGAGCATAGCGGCCATGGCAGGTGAAGGGAGGGCCACACAGGAAGGCCTTCACTGGAATTAGATTCTATGGGATCAGGGAGGGAGATTTCTTCCTCAGCTGTTCCCTGCCATGCGTTTTGTAGCCGAAAAACACCTGGTTTGTAAAGTGCTAAAAACGAAGAAGCATCTGCTCCATTTGTCTCCTTGGTGACAAGAGGGTTGCACACTGGCTCCCAGTTTCTTTTTCCGAGCATAGACAAATGATTCTAAATTTAACTTTGATTTTCTGCTTAGCTGAGCCTGTGTCCAACCAGTTTAAACAGATACCTGCTGTTAACAACGGAGAGCCAAACAGCCAGAAGCCTGCTGAAGTCTTCCTATGAGGAGGGAGGCAATGGACAGAGGGGTAGCAGGCAGCGGCAGAGCAAGCTGATTGGGTGCCCGGGGTGGCACGTGTGCCCTGTGCCCGGGGGTGGGACCGGCCACCCACGGGGGCACCATAGGGCCTCCAAGGAGTCTGCCTGCCTCCTCCCACTCTGCCACCCTACAGCTGAGGGGGAGGCAACGGGCGGACTGTTTGGGGCAGCGCTGAGCCTGCAGGCACCCAAGCCACTGTGTCACTCCCAGGAGAGACGCGTGGCTCGGGTGTGCTGCAGGCGCTGCGGCGAGTGTCGTCCGCCATTTTGTCACTCCCTTCAGTGGGGACACCCGGTGTGGGCTGCACCCCCTTGCTGCGCCCCTGGTGGCAGGTCCCCTCAAAAATAAATTCTGTGCTTCTGTTCAACAACCCCATGTTCTGGGCAAATTCACTGAGGGCTAAAACAGGTTTTATCAAGTTACTACTCTTACTAAATACTAGATGGATTACCAACAACCACATTGCTGTTTGAAAATATAAAAAAGTGTGCAGGGGTCTTCTGGCTGACCTTAACATTCTGTTTGATTAGTTTTTCCACATGTGATTGATCAGAACAGAAAAAAGAATCGCAAGCTTATAACAGCAGTTACTAATGAAAGCTATGAGACGACCACCTCACTGTGCAGCTAGCCAATGTGTGCTTTCAGTTGCCGTAATCTTAGGACCAGTTTGCGGGGGGGGGGGCACGTGAGTCAGTCTTTACCCTCAAATAAAATGTTTGTATGATGTGTGTAAGGGGAATTGTGTCCTATGTAAAACATTCACGTCCCATTAAGGTTACATGGGGTAGGTGCACGTCACTTTTGTTAAGCAATTTTGGCATGGCAAATGGTCAGGGAGTTGTAGTTCAGAAACGTTTGAAAAGTCACATGTTTGAATTAGAGGATGTTGGTCAGGGATGGGGAGCATTTGTTGTTGGACTGCACTTCCCATCAGTCCCAGGAAGCATGGCCAATGGTCAGTGATGATGGGAGTTGTAGTCCAACAAAACTAGGAAGGCCACAGTGTTCCTATCCCTGCTTTTGTATGGACAGAGACCCTGTGAAAGCCTGGCAGGCTACCTCTCTTCTTGCCATCTGTGATTTAGTTGAGTCATTTTGTTTGCTGAGGCTGCAATCCTATACACAACTTACCTGGGAGTAAGTGCCATTGCCCTTAGTGGGTCTTACATCTGAGTTGGCAACATGTAGTATTGTGCCATAAACAAATATCTCTCCTAATTGCTGCTACTTGTATTTATATGTTTTCTGTATCCAGTTGTTGCTTTAAAATTTGATTTTACTGGCATTGCCTCTTGACTGTAAATGCTTTCTTTTGTACATCACCTCGGGCACCTTGTCAGAAAGGGGGCATGCAAATGAAGTAATTAGATGAAGTACAGCAGGGATTCTTTGTGTGGTATGTCCAGAAACACCACAACATTGGCTATAAATATTAATGACCTCCCTCCACCTCTTTTGGAAAGAAAGCAATTTGCAACGAACAGCAAGGTTTGAAGTATTTTAAGAATGTGGCAAAATCTTGGCTATAATTCATTCTCTCTGCATATAGAGCCTTTGTCCTCCACATGTAGAGAGGATTGATGATAGTCTTTATGTCTTTATTGGGCTGAAGACACTTTTCTATCAGATGGTCTCTCATCAAACTCAGGCTCTGTCTTCAAAACTTTTTTAATGTGCTGCACAAATATTCTAGCCTTTGCATCTAAAATACATTTGTGCTGTGTAAGTGTTTATTCACTGCATGCATTTTTCAGATCAGGCTGCATATTCATTTTATAGTGAAAATATGAAGTTAAGCGTCAACAGTGGAAACAGTTCAATCTCAACTTATTGTCCCATTTAGCAACAATGTTCTATTTAACAGAACTCTTTAATGCCCTGCATCTGTTCCTATTGACCTAACATATTGCAACACCTTCATAAAAGTGAGCCAATTAAAGCAGCTGGCTGTTCTTAAAGTTGAGCAACTTTGTTCATTCCAGAGTGTCTCATTGGAAATTAATCTGATGCTGAAAAATAGGCAGCAGGCCTTGGGCAGAGTGTCAGAGTTGGAAGGGACCCTGAGCGTTATCTAATCCAACTCCCGGCAATGAAGGAATCTTTTAAAACAAACCTCCAAGGAAGGTTAGTACCCTTGGGTGCACTTCATCAGGTCCCAGAGATGTGAAATTCATTTAAGGTAGCTAGATGTTCCATTACCACATCTTGGGCTGTAGCTCCCTCTGTGCATCGTTTATTCTGTTCTCAACAGGTTGGGCACTGCTTTTCTTTTGAGTAATGAAAGAGGTAAAGTAGGTGTTCCGCCTTCTGTCACCTAATAGTATTTATCTGTCTTCTCCATACTGTGTTAAGAGCTCATATTTGTCTTGCTTGTTTCCCCTTACTCTGTGCATTAGTACAGAGTCAACCGAAACAATGAGTCATTCTCTCCAGCTGCTTCCCCCTTGTAGTTTCCCAACCTTTAGCAGGTTTTCTGGAGCACCACCTCAGTTTCCTGTGCATCAATGAAGCTATTATCCCTAGTGCCAGGTCTTCCCCTGTCAGCTATAATGACAGTCTCTTTATTGTCTCCCTCCCCCTCAGGATTGCAGTCTTCATTATTATTTAAAACCCTGATGCCTTCAGAAGTCTAAAGAACATGACATGCGCACAGATGAATGGAAGCTGATATCACAGTTCACAAGGTATGAAATATGCATGCTTTTGCAGCTCTTGAATGATCAGTAATTTTTAACCCTTAACAACATAGCTGCAAGGAGGAGCTAGTCTAGGTATGTTGGTTGCCCACCCATGCCTGGAAGTGTTGTGTTACACTGTTTTGTCTCATGCTTAAAAACTTGCTACTTATTCAGCAAAAGATAGTTTATAGGGAAGAATTCATTAAAATAACTTTAGCATGGAAAAATAGTATTATCTGAAGCTTAATATAAACATTATAGATAAAATACATATTTACACAATAGCAAAGTACATTTATATACAACAATATCTATTATATTTAAATTATATACTTTAAAAATGGCACCAGACTAATAAATTATACACAGTATCAAACATGTCTGGCACTTCTGTAGTGCATAAAATATATTTTTTTAAAAAACCAACAGATACAACTGCAACAAGCAGGAATCTGTTGGAGCTTTAGTGCCTTGAATAAACAGCATCTGAAACAAAAAGAAAACAGAAGTTAGGAAGAGCATACAGAATGGTTTTGTTTTCGTATTTCCAGTACCAGCCTGTAAACATGTTCTTATGAAAGTACTAGAATGATATAGATAGCTGGAGACCAGAATTGTGTCTCTATGCAAAATAAGAAAGCGGCAACTGTGCCTTGGAACAACAAGACAGAACAGTCATATATTTTTTTTTCTTGACAGGACTCCTGCCTTTTTAACGCTAATAGGACAATGCCCTATAAATCTTTTAAACAAAAACAAATAACAAAACCAAGCTATATAAAAAGCAGAAATTGAGGAAAGAAAGCTCTTTTTGGCATACAAGTACTGTGATTAGGTGAAGCCTTTCCTGCTGGATTTCTGCTTATCACACAGCTCTTAAAGGACATAAGCTCTGCAATGGAGGGTGGGGAGGTAGCCATATTAGTATTCAGTATCATCTACTACAGACTTACAGTGCAGTTCTAAACTTGTCTACTCAGATGCAAGTGCTGCATAGTTTTGTAGGACTTCCTCCCATCTGGAGTTACAGCTTTGAACTGGTTAAGCCATCATTCCTTACCCCAGGGAACTCTGGGAACTTTAGTTCTGTGAAAGGGGAAAAGGTTCTTTAAAAAAAAAGTATCTTTTTCAGGGCAGCCATCTTGGTACTCCCCAGATGTTATAGACTTCAGTGGTCAGGGATGATAGGAGTGAGAGTCCAACCAGCCTGTTTAGTGGCTTTCACCAGTGCTGTAAATAATCTGTGCTCTGGAGAGTTGGCATACGCTTGTTCTGAAAACAATTCTAGCAGGGAATTAACAGAAATCTTAATAATTCATGCAGTAGGATCAATTTTTTGCTGGGGGGTTGGGTGGGGGAGCTATGGCAGTTAAATTGGCCTAAAACACCCACACATTTGTACCTATGAAACAGCAATAAGATTCAAACTGCAAACCCTCGCAAAGGAACATCCATTAATCTTGTGAAAATAAATAAATCTAAATCAGGTACAGTGGTACCTTGGGTTAAGTACAGTGGTACCTCGGGTTACATACACTTCAGGTTACATACGCTTCAGGTTACGGACTCCACTAACCCAGAAATAGTACCTCAGGTTAAGAAATTTGCTTCAGGATGAGAACAGAAATCGCGCTGTGGCAGGGCGGCAGCAGCAGGAGGCCCCATTAGCTAAAGTGGTGCTTCAGGTTAAGAACAGTTTTAGGTTAAGTACGGACCTCCAGAATGAATTAAGTACTTAACCCGAGGTACCACTGTACTAAATTTGTTCCGGAGGTCCGTACTTAACCTGAAACTGTTCTTAACCTGAAGCACCACTTTAGCGAATGGGGCCTCCCGCTGCCGCTGCGCCGCCGGAGCACAATTTCTGTTCTCATCTTGAAGCAATGTTCTTAACCTCAAGCAATATTTCTGGGTTAGTGGAGTCTGTAACCTGAAGCGTATGTAACCCGAGGTACCACTGTATAGTTATCATGCCTACTCTCTGGAGTTTTGAACTAAACCTTCCTTCAGCCCCAGCCACCATGGCCCAGGGATGAAGAGAGTTGTGGTCTACAATATCTGGAGACATCACATTGGCTATCCTTGAACAAAATAGAGACTTTAAAAAAGTTTACTGGGCATTTAGCTGCAGAATAGTCAGATATTCTGTGAATCTACCACCACAGAACTGATTACTATACAAGACACCACTATCAAAAATTGATAAGGCGGCTTTAGTAAATCCTCTCATTATGACTTCCTATACTGGAGCAAGATGTCAAGCAAAGAAAGTGATGGAAGGGCAAGGCAGGTTATTCTTATCAAGATCGTTTGTTTGGTATAGTAAATATGTCTGGTATTTTATTAGCACAATATATTCTCCCTTCTCCAGAAAGCCTAAAACCTCAAAAGGCAGCAAAAGGGTGCTATTCTATAGCATAAAATATGGCATATGAACATATAGCACATGAAGGGAAACACATTAAGCCTGTAATGGAGCCTTCAAGTACAGCCCATGAAAAGTTGAAAGAACTAGATGGTGTTTAGAGATCCCTTGAATGGCGGAGATTTGTCAAATAATAGAAAGGTCAAGTTGGAGGACAGTAATATACTATATCCATGAGATTTCGTTCAAAGTTCTGGGGTGTAAATTCTCAACTTTTTCAATGGGAGTAGACTGGTTTAAATAAAAATATTTAATCCTCTGTTGTGGTGGACTGCGCAATAACAGCACAAATGTAACAAATATCAGGGAGTTGTAGCTTCAAAGGAACTGCATGAACAACTAAAGAAAAAGAAAATGAGGGTTAATGCTCAGCACCATCTTGCTTCTCTTCTCAGCTCATGATACCTTCTTACCCGTAAGAAGCAGATTATATGATTCACCATCCATTGTCAGCTCTTTTAACAGAAGTCCCAGGTTGTGTGCTGACATTCAAAATTGCAATCTTTATATTTACTGAAAGAGATGGCTGCTTTTGCTATAACTACCAGTTATATTATAATCATGTTGTTATACATCATAAAGTTATATTATTAATCGTAAAAAAAATATCCTTACCTCTGTGATACTCTGGATTCACATTTTCATATATTGGAAACAATGGGTTTTCCTGTTCACTGCGTAGCTTTCTTGCTCTTAAGACATCTCTCACACATTGATGTAAATACGCATACTGACACTACAATGAAGGAAGAGAATGTGTCAAGATGAGGAAAAAATGTTTTTTCAGGTCTTCCTTTCCTAGTGATAGGAGAACATATTTGTTCAGGTCATTTTGGACTTTCTGAACCAATATATGAACTGGAAAACAGCTTTCCCTGGGAAAAACCACACACTCTATTTTATGAATTTTGCATTGTCATTCTCTAACCAAACCATATTAAAGAGAGAGCATGCACTGGGTGCAAATTGCTTGCAAAAAAATCATATAACACATAAATCTGTGTATATTAGCAGGCATGCACACCATATTATGAATTTTCATACGGTTTCTTTGAAAATTGCAAATGTGCACAGAAACTAGATAAACTGAATTTAAGATTGGAAAAATGAGAAACAGAGAGAAATAAAAATTGACAGATCCCTCTCATCTCTTGATACCAATCAACACCTGAATCATTAAGTTGTTTGGGGGGGGGGGTTCCCTGCTTCCTTCACAGCTTAGACAGCCTTTTGCAGCTGGCTTATTAGGATGGGAAATCCTCTTATCCAAGTGTTCTCTTTCCCCCATAATTTAAGGTGTTAAAGGGCCAGAATTCCTAATAACTGAGTGGACTGGAGGCATTGGGTTTGGATGACATACCACCAGACTGGAATGGAATGTTATCTCCCCACCAGGCACCACATTAGATGGTTCAGAATGGTTGCTCCTGCCCTAGGCTTGACTTCTGTAATGCTACTAGATTATAGAGTATGAAGGGCGGGGGGAGATTTTCCCACTGTTTATTTCAACATCCATCTGTAAGTTCTTGCTAGCCCCCCCAAAATGCTATGAAATATTGACCTCTTGATCCAGAAATGTACAAGTAAGGAGGGCGTAATTGGTTTAAATGAGCTGCATTGCATGACTGCACAGTACATTTTAGCCCATAGCCATGCGAGGTAGATCTGAAAGGTCCATTTCCTTGACAGAAGCAGCAAGTCACCAAATCTCAACTCTGGCGGTAAGACTGTGGAGGCCTCTTTGCCTCCTTCCTATTCTGCTTGGATCATAGTAAAGTTCAAAATGTTGAATTTTGAATGTAATGAAAGAACTCAAAACCATTCAATCATCTCCTCACTTTTATACCAGATAACTGGAATATTATTGTAAATCCCATCTAAAAATAAATTAGTTCACTTTTCTAACTAGGAAGGAAGAACATCCCCGTTAGTTAATTAAATTAATAATGCATGTATATTTGATTTTCATCATCTTAATAGTGGTAATATTTTTCCAGAGTGATGCCAGCCTTGTGACTAAGGCGTCTTTTTTTTTTTTTTTTTTGCAATGCAATCATTTTCAGTGCCTACATGGAAAATCTCCCCCACAATTATAACACAGGCTTCTCAGCTTTGCCTGTTAAAAACCTTAAGCTTGAACTTATTAGAGCATCTCATTTATTAGGAAGCACTTGGATTTTTCATTATGATCCAAGCAACAGCACCATAGCATTTTCAAACAGTGCTAAGGACAGTCTAAGTCTCTGTATTGTAAGAGAGACACAGGAATTTGTAGATGACCGTAACCTGACAAATTAAACAGACCCAGATTCTGATACCGCTGGAACAGTCCCTCTCTCATTGTGCCTGGTTGGAGGGGAGGGAGAACCAGGAAGAATTTAAACTAATGAAGGCTTGCAGGATCCCAGACTACAACACTGAACTTTAACAATCCGCTCTCCCAGTTCTGCTACTCTTCCTGTTTAATCCTCCCCTACTCCATATTTCCAGCATAATAATAAGACTTTCCCATCCCATTGGTCCTTCTGTTTGTTTCCTCCCCTGTTCTCTACCAGTGAGGGAGATGTACTGTAATTCTCTATTGTGGCTGATAAGTGCAAACTGTTTAATTATTATTTGCTGAGGTTTAATTTGACTGTTTACTATTAGATCCTGATGGATTGCTGAATGTTGCTTTGCTTGGTATGTTGTTTATTTTAAAGTTATTGTGACTTTTTATATTGGGTCAGATTGTTACTATGAGGCTGGCTCTAGACACATCAAAGAAGTGTTTCAGTTAAATGCGCTGTAAACTTTGTATATGAAAGCGGCTTAGCAAAAATGAAACTCTACACTACCCAGCTGGTGTCACAGTCTTAGAAAGCATAAACAATGCATATAAAGCAATTTTTATTTACCAATGTAGCCAAGTCCTTCATGTTTGGTTAGATTTTTATATGTGTTGGAAGCCGCCCAACACATATATTATTATTTTATTTTACTGGTGCAAGATGCATGTTTTCCTGGACTTCACAGCAGCATGCATAATGCTGTGATGGTTTCAAATAGGGGCTTAATATTGCAAAGATGTCCTTCAGATATTGCAAATGGGAAGCTGGCATCAGGGTGTTTTTTGTTTTTTTTAAACTTGTCTTATTTTACACTGAAAATCCAGATTAAATGAGGAAAAAACATTAAACAAACAAACATGCATGCACGAGGAGCACCTATCCCTATCTGGAAGCACCCTGATTGCAAGCATAGCAAGTGTCCTCACCAACAACAGTAGCACCAACCTCTGGGAACTGGCACTGCAAGTAAAGCCACTAGTATCTCACTTAGCTCACTTTGGGTTAGCCTGTGATTGCAATACCTCTTAAGAGAGCACAGAAATGTACACATTGCTTTTCTTTGTTTTCTAGTAGCTCTGATTAAATAGCATTATGTGACTGACTTCTCTCTCTCTCTCTTTCTGTGTGTTTTAAATTAAAGAATTGTGCTCTCATCTTGTTTTATTACCCACTTGCGAACAACATGTTGGGAAGAGACTGATCTCTTCTTCCCAATACCATAATAATGAATGATGGCAAGACCTGCTTGGTAAATAAATAGAACACACTAAAAGTTGTCTCTCCCTCTGACCTTGCAGCTTCTAAGTAATAAGCTCACAGATAAGTATCTACATCTTCAGTTATATATCCTTCTTTATCTCGGCCTGTTTGTCTGATGGTTTTCTAAGCACTCATACACAGAGCTCCTAAGTATGTCTCATCTTTTGAACCATTGTCTACCCTACTAAGCCTAATGCTCTGAAACACTGACCCTATTTCACCCATGGAGGGGGGAAAAATCCCTAGTTATTTGTTAGAAGCATTTCCAGAGTGCCTGTAAATTACTGTCTATATAAATGGATAGCGAAACAGGCACTTCCCCAGAGCTGGTGAAAATTGCTTTCACTTCCCTCATTGTAAAGGACTACATTTCTTGTGAGGCTGCTGTTAGGGAGCAAGTACATACCCCTCGTATTTTGAAAAGTTAAGTAATTAAGCTGCAGCAGCTACTGATTGTTTTGTAGTACCAGCATTCATCTGTGCAATACAGAAGGTGTACAAAAAGGAGCGAAGAAAGGAGAAGGGGGAAAAAACCTCCTGTTGAAGTGCGGCTAGCTAGCATCATGAGAGATAAAAGGTACTTAAGGTACTGCTGTACAAGCAAAGCTTTGTTATAGGACGGGTGGCTGGATAGCCATAGAAATCCAGACATTACATGAGAGCTCAGCACTTTTAGGAAATGATGCATGAGGTCCAAGAAGACAAAGAGGGATGAGCTAAGGCCTAGACGATACATTGGTTCACTAATCTGTGCCCTTAAGTGCAGGGTGTTTTTTATTTTTTAAAAACCACACATTTTCAGCAAGGGGGTTGAGTGGACGGGGGGGGGGGACTGAATCATGACCTTAGTGTGGGAATCAGTAGGCTTTACCCAACTGCCACCCCCGCCAACACCCCCTGCATCAATATGCATGGCAGGGGGGACGTTCCATTTCCTTAATTGGTGTTCTAATCACAGCAGGGAACAGAGACTCTGGCCCTTGAGGAATGTTACCTGTGCCTAGCTTACCTTTGCTAGCTGACTTCCTCCCATAACTGACAAGCAGTTGCTAGCTGGCCAGCAATTTATTTATTAACTTTGAATACCAGCTTTCATTTGTACACAGCATAAAAAATGCAAGATAAAAACACATAAAAATGAGAACAGCTTATCTATGCTAGCTGACCACCTCCCCTAGCTGATTAGCAGTTTCTAGCTGACCAGGAATTTGAGAGGTGAGGGAGAAGATGTATAATTGAGGAAAGAAGGGCACAGGAGGAAGAGGAGCTGGAGAAACCTCACACATGGTCTAGAGCCATGGTTCCCAATGTGGGGCACACACACCACAGGGGGGCAATTTGATTTTTAAGGGGGGCAATTCGAGAATGAGTTAACAGTTAACGGCCCTTTAAGCTTCCTCCATGTGAATAGGAGTTCACTTTTTGAATAATAAGAATTAATATGTCACGGGGAGGGCATCAGGATTTTAGAGATGCTTAGGTGGGGCATGGCTAAAAAAAGGTTGGGAACCACTGGTCTGGAGACTTATTTCTGTTGAGAGGAAGGGAGAGGGTGGAAACAAGCAGAGTTTGGGGAGGGCTGGTGAGGGAAGGGGCTTGTGGGAAGGTAAAGTTGCAATTGCTGCTGCTGCTGCTGCTGCTGCAGCAGCAGCAGCACCAGAACCTTACCTAAACCCAGAAGAGTGGACCAGGAAGACTGGAGAGTGGAAAAAGTGTGCTGGAATTTCATACACTGGTTTGAACCGAACAATTCAGTTTTTAGCAAGGACTCTCCGGTTATTGTGGTATGATAATAGTGGCATCCTAATAATGCTTACCTCTGTTTGGACCATGTGGACTCTGTGAAGCCTCAGGTCATGCACAGCCCCGTAAATATCCACAGAGTCTTTTGAGTCCAACTGCTGAAGAATTCGATCCAGTGCAATAAAGGTGCCTGTTCTTCCAACTCCAGCACTGAAAAAGAATACAGAAACAGTGTGTCTCCTGATTTGCTGCTCCTCTTCCTCCTCTGGCTAGAAATAGACACTGGAGGCTCAAGCTGAGCTCTCATTTGTATTTCCATCTTTTCAATCCTTTGTGTTTTAACTGAGAGAGAAGCAGGGAAACTTCTCAGTGCTGCCCACCGGCAAAACGGTTGGAAGAATGATCTCTGGGTAGGTACACTTTGCACTTGGGGAAGACATAAACTTCCAATTGGCTATCAGAAGTCCTACCTGTTCAATGAGTCTGGAAAGCAAATAAAGGCCAATACTTTTTGATGCTCTCTTGCCCACCCCCAACCCAGTCTTCAAAGCACTGTTGTCCTGCTAATACCTGCAGTGTACTATGGTTGGTCCTGCACGGGGTGTTCGGTTGATATAATCTCGTACAGTTCTCACAAACTGGATGAGGGACTGGGTGGTTTCCGGTACACCATGGTCTGGCCACACCGTGTAATGGAACTGACGAATGAGTCTAGAGGAATCAAGCTGCTCTTCCTATAAGGTCAATTGAAGGCGGAGGGGAAAATTAGACATAGAAAGCAGACAATATACACCACTGTGTATCTCCGCTGAGTATCAGAGGGCAGGTTCTCACACTGTACAGATAAGGGAGGTGTAGGGAACCTTTGGCCCTCCAGAGGTTGCTGAACCTCAACTCCCAACAGCCCAAGCGATCATGGTCAATGGCCACAGATGAAGGCAGATGTAGTTCAGCAACATCTGGAGGGCCAAAGCTCACACCCCCACCTGACATAAGGGATGACACTTGGCTTTTTATTTCAATTGTAAATAGCTCTCAGTCGGACCAGGAAAAACTGAGAAGGATCTGGCAGATAGGTAGGTATATTAAGTTTATGACACAGCAGCAACCAGGCCATATTTGCCACACACTAGTCAGATCTAACAGTTCAAAGAGTTAGCTGAAAGTTGGGTGCTTCATGCTGTGAAAGTAGAATGATATCTGCATGCCTTTTCAAAACACAAACATAATCTCATGTTTCATTGTAATGTGAGAAACAACTTACACAGAGCAGTTCTTACATGCCTACTCAGAAGTAACTTCCATTTTGTTTAGTGAGACTTACTCCCAGGTAAATAAGTATCGGATTGGGGGACTCCTAGTCTTTAACTTCTGGCCCAAGGAACCAGTTGATTATTTAATACTCAGTCTCTGCTAGTGTAACTTTATTTTTGAGGAAAGCTTGCTAAAATAGTTATATTATACTTACACTGCAAACCTTAAACTCTCTTATTGTCCATTCTGGGAGTACTGACTCAGATAGCATCTGGACTATTAAGTCTCCATAATATAAGGAGTCCTGATCAAAAGGCCAGTAATGGTCACATTTCACCTAAAGAAACAAAGAAGAGTCTGCTTTTACTATCAGAAGAATAGATTTACTTTTATGCCTATATTCCCTTTGGTAATCAATAAACAAAAATGACAAAACATAACATCAGTTGATGTGAATTCTTTATATTTAACTTTAAAAGGCCCAGCAAATTATAGACAATTATATACAGTTACATGGATGGCACAAATTATGATGTATTCTCTTCTAGAAGCAGAGTGCAGATTTTATCAGGATGCAAATTACAACTGTAGAATGCTAGGGTGCTTTCAGACAGAGGGTTTTTAGTGCTGCCCACTCATTATTCTCCCACAGTAAGCCATGCAACTAGCCACGCTTCAACAGGTACACCCTGCTATCTTCTGTCATGTCAATGTTCACTCATTTCTTATGGGGAAAAGAGTAGCAATTTCACATTAAAATGACAGTTGTCCTGTGCATCAATAGCATCGCTGATCCACACCCTGCCTTCCTGCTGGAAGATAATCACATTAGCACACTGATCTGCCACTGGAGGACTAATGGCTCCAAGCCAGAAGGCTACTTGGATTAACTTCTGTAGATCTTTTCATGCATCTGTCGTGAAGCTCTTTACACGATGTGGAATGCAACATGTCCTGACCCTGGTTGGGTTATCTCAAGTGCTAGTGTGAGAAATAGATACATATATGTAATCAAGAAACAGGAAAGCTATTTACTCACCCGACCCTTCTCAACACATTGGGTTACCATGACAACATTGTGAACATTCTGTTCCCATGCCATTTTCCAGAAATCATCCTTTGTGCCGGGCAGAGGTCCTTGAGTTGCGATATATTCCCTGCGAAAATTATTGCCCTGCCAATTTAGAAACCTATGATTAGTTTAGATAGTGTCGTTGTATGCAGAGGCATCTTTCTTGGATAACTGGCTTTAAAGCACAGTGCTGAAGGTTGCTTCGAGGCTTGAGAGCAGTTAGGTGATTGGAGAAGAGAAAGAGAGAATGTGTCAGTGCATTGAATCACCGGGATCAAAAGGCACTGTACTCCAAGCACCATGCCGCAAAACAATACCATCCATTCCTCACCAGCCAATCGTCCTTGCCCTCTCAAGATCAACTCACACAATGCAAAACAGAGAATGATGCAAGAGGAGAGAGCAGGCTTTTATTTAAAAGATGCCTGAAGGACAAATAGCTCTAGGTAAAAAAAAGACTAACGGTTTTAAAATTAAAAAACAACAGCAAGCACTCTGGCCCAGATTATGATCAAAGCCTATCCACTGATTCTTCCCAAGGAAAATGTTAAAAGTAAAGGTAAAGGTACCCCTGACCATTACATCCAGTCGCGGATGACTCTGGGGTTGTGTGTTCATCTCGCTCTATAGGCCGAGGGAGCTGGCGTTTGTCCACAGACAGCTTCCGGGTCATGTGGACATCATGACTAAACCGCTTCTGGCAAACCAGAGCAGTGCATGGAGACGTCGTTTACGTTCCTGATGGAGCGGTACCTATTTATCTACTTGCACTTGATGTGCTTTCGAACTGCTAGGTGGGCAGGAGTTGGGACTGAACAATGGGAGCTCACCCCATTGTGGGGATTCGAACCGCCGACCTTCTGATCGGCAAGCCCTAGGCTCTGTGGTTTAACCCACAGCACCACCTATGTCCCTTCTGATGAAAATAGGGATGTCCTATTCCATTATTAATAATAATGTTAACAATAATAATAATACTCTGCTCATCTGACTGGGACCTAAAAATGGGAGCTCACCCTGTCGCGGGGAGAACCGCCGACCTTCTGATCAGCAAGCCCAAGGGTCTGTGGGTTAGACCACAGTAAATTCAGTTTACCCAACAACTTGGATCTTGTTGGGAGATATTTATTAGCTCCTCTTGTTCATGTTATCTGTATTGTACTAGGCCAGCCTTTACCAACCTGCCCCCCTCTGGCTGTTTTGGATTACATTTCCCATCAACCCCAGGCAGCATCGGCAATGGCAAGGGATGATGGGAATTGTAGTACAAAGCTTCTGGGGAGCACTGGCATGGCCAAAGCTGTTCAAATCCCTCATCAGCCATCAGACTCATTAGGTGAAATTCGGCCACTTGTCCCTATCTTGCCTACCTCATAGGTTCATTATGAGAATAGAATGGGAGAAGGAGAACCATTATGTAAACAGAAGGATGGGCAGGATCAATAACAACGGAAATAATATCCTAAACTGGGATGTCATGGCAACAAAGTCACCCAATCAATTCATCAAGGTCTTCTGGAGTGTTCACAAATATAATTACAATAGATGACAGAGTGAAAATCTTAACATTGAGTGTTCACAACAGTATAGCTCATTGTCCTTCAGCCTTGGGTCTCTGAATCCCCCATGATTGGCTAAGCAGTTTGAGGATGATGGGAGATGCTGTCCAACAATACAGGGGAACCCATGGTTGAAGAACACTGGTTTACCTTATGAGACGAAAGCAAAACGTAAATGTGATTTAGGAAAACACTAATACAGGGATTAGAAACCAGATCACAGGTTGTGGGAGGTAGATAGACCACCACGGATAGGACATTATTTGGTGATCTATGGATCTGGAGGCATTCTGCCATTTATGACAAATGAGAGTGTAATCTTTGCCAGTTGTGCTTTAATGTAAGATATGCATGCTTTCAAGATGAAATACAATTTCGGGCACTGTGTGCCAAACAGTTGTACCTATCTGTAGAGGTTCCACAAAGACAGAGATATTTAAAAAGTTGTTCTTGGCTGATTCTAATGCTGCACACACAAAGCTACAGAAAGTCCAGAAAATGGCCTTAAGTGATTACTGAATTTCAATTCTATGGCAGCCCGCCAGGCACAATTTTCAAATTTGGATTGTAAGTATAACTGGGCTGGGTATGAGGATTAGAGGTTTATGAACTTGAGTAAAGATTGCTGCCAAATACCCAATTTTTAAAAGAGCTGTAAAAAGGAAGAATGGAGTCACTTACTGGGATATAGCTTGCATTGATATAGTCAGAGCATGGGTCATCATCTACATTTGAAAGTTTTACTCTCGTTGTGTCATCTGTGGAAGAGATTCATTGCAAAAACATTTTCACTATTGGTTCCCTTAATTTTAATAAATGCATAACAATGAATATGTACTGACAGTCAAGGTGGGAATCTAAATATCCAATTGTATGTAGCAATGATGGTCCATATTTATTCAGTATGTTTCATCTAGGCATGCTAGAAATGGGGGCCTGGAATTTCTTAACTGGGAGACAAATCATGCTAATGACTCTAAAGGTTAAACAAAAAATGCATTAGATTATTATTATTATTATTATTTTAAAAATCCACAAAGTTTTCACCTCCCCAAAATCACTAGTGGCTGAGGTTCTGGTAAGTAACAAAAATGGTAAAACTCCATACAATATTGCGAGGATGAAAAAGCCTTTTTCTTTGTTTTTTGCTTCCAAGGCTGCTCTAATGGATTTGCCCCATTATCAGAGCCCAGAATGAGGCTGGGTGCAAGCCAGAATTTGCAACATATGACAGCAACATGGAACTATGGAAAGTAATACCCAAGAGTGAAGAAGAAGAAGAAGAAGAAGAAGAAGAAGAAGAAGAAGAAGAAGAGGAGTTTGGATTTGATATCCCGCCTTTCACTCCCTTTAAGGAGTCTCAAAGCGGCTAACATTCTCCTTTCCCTTCCTCCCCCACAACAAACACTCTGTGAGGTGAGTGGGGCTGAGAGACTTCAGAGAAGCGTGACTGGCCCAAGGTCACCCAGCAGCTGCATGTGGAGGAGCGGAGACGCGAACCCGGTTCGCCAGATTACGAGACTACCACTCTTAACTACTACACCACACTGACTCTCAAGTGAAAAGGACAATGGGTTAATTCGACATTATTTTGCATCTGAGCAATTTCCCTTCTGTGTTGACTGCACACCTGTGGTTCCCTATGAGGAATTAGCATAGGAGAGACTTGAGTGCCATTTGACTTGCAGGTGTAGTGAGCAAGCACAACTGGGATTATAAACCCCAGTGGGCAGCAGCAGTTGGTGGGTGGTGTAGGCAGGGAATACAGTGGTACCTTGCAAGACGAATGCCTCGCAAGACGAAAAACGCGCAAGACGAAAGAGTTTTCCGTTTTTTGAGTCGTTCCACAAGACGAATTTTCCTATGGGCTTGCTTCGCAAGACGAAACGTTTTGCGAGTTCTTGCGAGTCTGTTTCCTTTTTCTTAAAGCCGCTAAGCCATTAATAGCCGCTAAGCTGCTAAGCCGTTAATAGCCGCTAAGCCGCTAATAGCCGTGCTTCGCAAGACGAAAAAACCGCAAGACGAAGAGACTCGCGGAACGGATTAATTTTGTCTTGCGAGGCACCACTGTAGCTCTGCATCTGGCTTCTGAATGGAGAGCGCTACTGCCGCTTACCAAGAGGAAGAGGGATGAGGCAGCAGGAGTGTTGAGTTGCCTCCATTGCCACACCCACACTGGGCTCTTCATGCCTTGTCCCTCCCCCTCTTGGTAAGTGGCAATGATACTGTTCATTCAGAAGCCAGTTGAACAATGCTGCCCTGCCCAACTGCTGCTAGCGGCAGATACCTAAACCCCAAATCTGTGCTATCATAGAAGGAATAGGCCCTCATTAGAAAGGATAGCTATTCTGTGCTATACTGCGATGTGTCCTGAAACTATAAGCATCTACGGCAGGCATCCCCAACCTTTGGCCCTCCAGATGTTTTGGACTACAATTCCCATCATCCCTGACTATTGGTCCTGTTAGCTAGGGATCATGGGAGTTGTAGGCCAAAACATCTGGAGGGCCGCAGGTTGGGGATGCCTGATCTACAGCATATTTTCTTCCAGTGTATGCTCACCTCTACCACACAGAACTATCCTCTTCATCAGCGGTGGCCAACTCCCAAGAGACTGAGATCTACTCACAGAATTAAACACTGGCAGTGATCTACCCACTTTTGGGGGGTAAAGGTTGTTGAGCTTTTTTTAGGAAGGAGGAAATTCAAGCCTAAGCTCAAGGGAGAAAGTGGACCAGCCACTCACCAACAGATCGCTGGGCAAACAAACAGCCTCAACTGAGTAAACTCTGTCTTCCATTCTGCAGATTGTGCAACAATGGAGGGCGGGGTGAGGGAGCGGGCTGGATTCTATTTTACCTACACTAAGGAAAGGGTCCCAGCGATCGACTGCAATCTACCAAAAACCTTCCGGGGATCTACCAGTAGATCGTGATCGACCTGTTGGACATCCCTGCTCTTCATGGTTATTTAAGAATAACCATTTAGTATAATGGTCATTTAGGGGGGAAAGGATTCCTGGGCCTTTAATAGTTGTGTAGAAGAAGGAATTTCAACATGAAAGTCACACCTGCAGAATTTCCCCGTTACACAACAATTAAAGGTGGAGTAATCTTGTCCTCATTTTTATCTGGCTGCCCTCTCTTTTGGTGAAATATAGTAGCTGAAAACTTTCAGAAGCACGATGCAGAAATATGGGGTTGGAAATTAATCCTTACAGGCAAATATACTGGGAATTATTCCAACTGGCTGCAAAACCTCTGATTAGCTAAGGCAGGAATTGACAATATAGAAGAAATATACATGTAGATTTTTAGATGTGTCATCAGGCTATTTCTTTTGTATCTTATATAATGGACAATTTTATAACAAAGCCAGAGAACCAGGAATCAGTGTTCCTTGGGTTTGTGCAAGAACATCTCCATGTGTTCTTGTGTTTTCTTTTTCCTGACTGCAGTTCCTCATACTACTGGATGGCTATACTGGATGGCTTTGGAGCAGCTTTCAGGTTCCAGATTTTGAGTTTCTTGGGACACTACTTTAGGTAGCAGAAGGTACAAGAGGGTGCAAGGAGGGGAGAAATGATGATGAGCTGATTCTTCCATGACTCCAAGATCAAGGAAGAGAGATGGCGGACCGGTTAGCATATAGACATGCCCAGCTGTTGAGGTTTCACAGTGCACAAAAGTCTTCTGGAGGCACAGCAGCAAATGAAAAATGTATTTCATTGCAGCCATAAAAATTGGTTGCATTCTTCATTCTCCTCTTATTACCTTTTAGCAAGCAAGTAATATGATAAGCTTGCCCGATTAGGATTTCCCACAAAACCTCTATTCCTGGACAGAGTGGAGTCATATGACCATGTTTTGTGGATTAAAATTAGATCTTCTGTCCCCAGTTCTTTTCTCAAACAAGTCTGCATTTATGGGACAGGACACTTGCTTGTGTGAAGCTGAGATGCGGACTTCACCATGGGGCTAAATTCTGTTACAACACTGTAGCCCAGATTTTTGTCTCCAAAGATTCATTATTGGATACATTGGGTACTACTTTTATTAATAGCTGAAAGAAAAACCCTCCCACATGAAATTATACTAAAAACGGAAATGTTGCTTGAGAAGTTTCTTAGCTTTGGGATATCTTCTCTCTGATCTCTTAAACTGACCCTTCAAAAAGATGTCATGGAAGGTTCGGTTGACGCCTTCACCAGTCAAGATGAGGGAGGCTGTTCCTCTTATCTTGGCTATTTGACTTGGGAGTCCTCACTGTCTCAGTAAATGTTCCCAAAACATGAGAGAGTATACTATGGAGACCCTGTTTTTATTGCTATTCTCTTCTCTACGTGTTGCAGTAGAGTTCTTAGAGTTTGTAGATGAAAAAAACACATGCACTCTTTGAAAACGCATCCTACTTTCACTTGTTCTGTGTTCTAAAGTCATGGTCCATTAATCTTTCTGTGGACTTTAAATTTATTCTGATAGATAAAAGAAAAATCTACTGCCTACCAAATCAGTAATGTTGGTTGAGTGATTTATGGGCGTATTAGAACAGGTTTGGTTTCTGGGTTTTTTGAGCAAATACTAAACTCGGCTGTTTGTCTTTTGGCTGATCACATAAAACCACCCATGCATGCAAAGGTTGCTATTTATTGCTACATCTGCCTACCATCAACAGTGACAATTCAGCAAAATTGCTTTAACGGCTGAAGCCTTTCATAACCAAGATGAACATTATTAGTCACTGCACTTTGGGTGCGAAGTGAGAGAGTTCTCTCGTTATGCGACCTGCAGTATGAATATCAAAGGGTTAAGACCCCTTGATGGGAGTGGTGCTTTTCTGCCAGGTAGAAGTACTGGGATGAAGGATATCCCTATTTCCTGTCTCTCTTATTCTTGCTGAAAAGATGTAGGAAGAGAAAAAGAAAAGGCTTGCATCCAGCAGGAAACTTACAGGGCAATATATTATTGTATCGATTTTTCCCTCTGTTCTCTGGCAAAAGTGCTATGTCACACAATTGGTTTCGACCCACATCCTTTAGATCCTGCAAAATCCAAAAGAAAGAAAAGGGGAGATGAAAATGGTTAAATTATATTAATATATGGTCTCTATAGCACATCAGCTATCCAAGACTAAAGGATGGAAACAGATGTGTGATTGAATTCAAGCAGTTCTGGGTTTGTGCCAAGTACCAAGTGCTTCAAGCCTTTGATCCTCACCTCTCCAAGGCAATTTCTAGTGCTAAGCTACTATACAATAGAGCCACTTCTCATCATGCCAGATGAATCTGTTGCTTAGAAACTTAGGAACTTGCTTAAATAAATGCAAATAATAAAGACTTTGGAGGCTGACATGCAATGTACTCGTATTGTCCATAGAGGATCAACCTGGAAATCACAAGAAAGGAATGTGATGTTCCACTCAGGTCCTGCGCAGGTGTCCTGCCAGCCCCCCACCATAGGCAACTGGTTGGCCTCTGTGAGAACAGGATGCTGCACAAGATGGGCATGATCCAGGATGGCTCTTCTTAATCAGATTGAGAGGGGATGCCTGAGGGCGAAGTACAAAGATGGATGAGCTGCACTGCTCAGAGACCCAATGAATGCCAACCAAGAGTGGAAAAGCACCATATATACATACTGTTGGGTACTGCAAAGGAGAAACAGCAGAGAGGGGACAAACCAGGAGGAACAAATAGTGCACAGTAATATTCAGCAGCCACTTCAGGTCAAAATGCTGATATAAACAGTTTGTGTCACTTGCTGAAAACTGTTGAGCAAGGACCCCAAAATGGCACCTGCATTTTTTAGCCTAGGCCCTAGAGCCCTAATCCACTGATACCTCCTGCTGGCACCTGCTGCTATCTATGTCATGTCCCTTTCCATCTTGATTCCCAGTATACCTGAAGGAGCGTCTCCACCCCCATCATTCTGCCTGGACGCTGAGGTCCAGCGCCAAGGGCCTTCTGGCAGTTCCCTCATTGCGAGAAGGGAGGCTGCAGGGAACCAGGCAGAGGGCCTTCTCGGTAGTGGCGCCCGCCCTGTGGAACACCCTCCCATCAGATGTCAAAGAGAACTACCTGGCATTTAGAAGACATCTGGAGGGAAGTTTTGAATGTGTGACATTTTAATGTATTTTTAATCTTTGTTGGAAGCCGCCCAGAGTGGCTGGGGAAACCCAGACAGATGGGCAGGGTACAAATAAAATAAAATAATAATAATTATTATTATTCCCAAACAATGCAACATTTTCTCCCTGTGTATGTCAACCGCCACTGATTCGGTCTCCTTTAATATGACTGGCCTTGAGTCAATGCATTGTGAATGATAGCCAGATGTACCTAAACAGCCCATTCTTTTCACTCTGTTTGGTCCTTACCTCATATTCCTTTGACAGGAGGTAGTTTGAGTCTGCTTGGAGTTTGGTGAAGTGCATTTCAAACTGACTGACTTTTACTGGGCTAAAACATTCAAAGCAGGGTGTGGGGAGGGGCAAGGAGAGAAAGAAAACACCATATGTTAACGCATTATTAAAACAAAGAGCCAGTATTTTCCAACGCAGTAGAAAGGATGACTTAGCATTGGCTCTTACCTGGACATTTTCCGGCTCCTTCAGGTTATTTGGAAAGAAAGAAAAAGAAAGAAAAGGTCAGGTGGTGATTAGACAGACTGCATTGTTCAAGGATGCCAGGGCAAGCACTTTGACCTTACCCTTTTTGTCCCAAGTTCAGGTGAACAGAGAGCGGTCTGTCCCTGCGAATGCTCATTCTCACCGTTGGTCTTTCATGGCCACTACTGCAACACAAGAAGTTGTCAAGTGTTTGTTACATCTAGTGCCCTAGTGAGGGAGATATGTTGTTTTGCCCTGCCAGGACAGCCACCTCCTGTGGCCGAAAGCAAATCATGTCTGTTACAAGAACAATTAAAGACTGAATCATTGCAACATCACACTCCTCTATTTTTCTGTGTGATGCTGCTGCTTTGCACATGATGTATCTCCTCTTCAAAGCACAGTACAGTGGTACCTTGGGTTACAGACACTTCAGGTTACATACGCTTCAGGTTACAGACTCCGCTAACCCAGAAATAGTACCTTGGGTTAAGAACTTTGCACACACAGAGAGCGCGTGCGCGCTTAGGACCTACTGAGGAATAGCTTCAAAAGGTGCAACTATAAAATCGTAGTTCTCGCATTTAGAGCACCTGTCATAAAGTGAAATTTACATTGCATGATGAATAAGTTTACATTTATTCTTTCTGGCGCCAGAAATAAATAAATGTGAATTTCTACTCACTTTGCTTTTCGTCTGCAGACAAGCAATGCAGTGACAGCCACCAGCATAATTATTAGGAACAGACCAGCGCTCACCCCTTCAACAACTCCAAGTGAGGGCTCTGAAACAATTGTATACACGGATCAGAGTTTTAAAGTTAGAAGAAAGGTCATGATATAATAGTCTATGTCTACCTTTTGCTGTTTTCTGATACAATTCCTAGCAAGGATCTGCACATGCAAACACATGTGCGTGCACACAATGGGAGTTTCGACTGAATTATGTAACTGTTAGAACCACTGCCAGTTTGCTTATACTGTTGTTGTTATTTCAGTTTGCAGTTTCAGCAAACGTAAGAAAAGCCCTGCTGGATCTGCCCCAAAGGCTCATATTGTCAAGCATC
This sequence comes from Podarcis liolepis, assembly GCF_965112155.1. NCBI lineage: Eukaryota > Metazoa > Chordata > Lepidosauria > Squamata > Lacertidae > Podarcis > Podarcis liolepis. Next base: position 44,664,850 of record NC_139562.1, on the reverse strand, counting down.
CTGCCTTTAGATGGCCAACCAGAAACCTAAGGGAAGTTTGCAAGCAGGACCTGCAGACCACAACACTCTTCCCACCCCTTGGGTCCCAGCAGCAGGCATTCAGAAGCATACTGTCTCCAACTGTGGAGGGAGAACATAGCTATCAGGGTTAGCAATACCTAATTCCTTCATGGGCAAAGGGAAGTATTCTATCAGTTACCAGGACAAACAGCAGAAGAGGGGTTGTTACTTTCATCTCCTGTTTTATCTTCCTACCTGTGATTCCAAGCCAACGGTAATGCAGAGGCACAACATTATTTAAATTTAAATTTATAAACCAACCTGTGACCATTTGGTCAAACCACAATATAGAAACTCCTGAATGAAGAGCAAAAAAAACAACAAAAAAAACACACACACAAAAAAACAAAAAAAACAAGTGTGTGTGTGTGGGGGGGGATAACTGTGTTAAAAATAAACATTCTAGTGCTGAACCCATATTATTTCAGCTTTCAAAAGTACGTACTGTAATTATGAAATGCAGAAAATGCTTAAATAAAGAAGGAGCGAAGAAAAAGAAATCCTTAAAGCAGAACAGTATAAAACTTTACGAGTCCCAGTCAGCACTGGCTGAAATTAAACCATGCTTTTAGACTTGCAAAATCATCTTCTGATGACCAGTCCCTATCAAGAGGCAGGCTTCCACATTCTCCACAACAGCAGACGCTCTCCAGAGATTCATCAAAGGCGGCTTGCTACAGAGTCTCCAACTGAAGACGGCATGAACCATGTTGCTTACAGGTTCTCATTAAACAGCAGGGCTGAATCAGCCTTCTAAATGGATGGATTTGACGAAAGTCACTTTTGGCCAACATAGAGCTCTACAAACCCCTTCCTGCTGTCTTTTGTCTCCATCAAATGCTCAGGTTTTAGATACCTTGAAATGCTTCATAAGTAGGAAGGGAAACTGACCTGACTCGGTAACAATTGGCAAAGAGAAATAGGTATCAGAGAACAGGGGCTCAGGAAGTTCCTTCAGGTCTTCTTTGAAGAGTTGTGTGAAAGCCCGAATGCTGATCCTGGAAAGAAGGGGAATGGTTTTTAAAATTAGATTTCCCTGGGATGTATAATTTACAATGATAGTCCTAAATGGAAGGAAGCATTTGAATTATTAAGGGTTATAGGAATACTGATTATTAAACCAGGGCTGGGGAACTTGTGGCTCTCCAGATCTTGATGGACTACAACACCCATGATCCATGACCAAAAGCCACGTGGCTGGGACTGAGGCCAATGATATCTGGAGGGCCAAAGGACCCCAGTTCTGTATTAAAGGCTGCACAAAGTAATAAGATATACAAAGCCAGGTTTCTGACCTGTCACTACTTGTAATTTACTAGTCATTTCCATCTCCTACTGCTTTAGAGTGATGCAACAGCCAGCCAGAAAGCATCTGTAATGTGCCCATATTGGGCCAAGGCCACAACACTTTGAAGTGTGGGGACGGAGAAGAAGTTTTAACGCTTCCCATCCTCTCCTCTGTGTACTTTCCTTGACTTAAATTACCCCACATTCAAAGCTACTATTAGCTGCAGTGGTAATGTTGGGATACAGGGCCTGTATTGCAGCAAGAGGTCAGCAAAGCTGTTTTGGTTACTCTCAGTTTCTGATATTTCCAAGTCTAAATTAAGTTATCCACATATCTACATCAGTTTGCACACATGCATGCATATGCACACTAAAAGTCCTAATGGAAATTTATCAACATTTCAGTGTGAATTTCTCCTAACGCACACATTTTTGCAAAGAAGAAGAAGAGGAGTTTGGATTTGATATCCCGCCTTTCTCTCCCTTTAAGGAGTCTCAAAGCGGCTAACATTCTCCTTTCCCTTCCTCCCCCACAACAAACACGCTGTGAGGTGAGTGGGGCTGAGAGACTTCAGAGAAGTGTGACTAGCCAAAGGTCACCCAGCAGCTGCATGTGGAGGAGCGGGGACGTGAACCTGGTTCCCCAGATTACGAGTCTATCGCTTTTAACCACTACACCATACTGGCTCTCAAAGCATTTCCTTGAATATAATGCATCTTTGTATGTCATTTCCACAAATATCTGTGTTTTTATGCCCTTTTTACCCTAAGACATTTTACATTTTATTTGACTGGAGAAGTGCGATTTTTGGAAAAATGCTGCATTCTGATTTTCATATTGTTTTGGAAAGTCTAGATTGGGGAAGATCGCCTCTAAATGCAAACTTAATCAGATTTCTCTTCCATTCCCAATTGTACCTGCTTTCCTCTTATTCTACAACCGTTAGCAACTTCAGACTATTTGTGCGTGTGTGATTTAAATAAGGGAAACTGTTAGAAAGAGTTAAGCCTGCTTTTCTAGCACTGTGGGCTTAATCCAATCCCTCTGTGGTTTCTTTTTTTGTAAATAAAAGGGCTTTGAGCAATCCAGTCATGGATCTCCTGAGCTCTCTGCAGTTTCGCTCCTAATAATTTAAGAAAGAAAGGAATGCAAAAACCTAGGATGCTTCTGAGATTTTGCGCTTAACCCCTCCCCCACCTTTTTCTTATGAATTCCTTGCACCTCAATCGTACTGCTTGCTCTCTGTGCTGCATACAGTGCTTCAGATTGTTTGCTAAACCACAATGCAGAATCTGGCCTTTGTCTTTGGATATGTTGATCACAAACTGCACAGGGTATTTCATAATCCACAAATGCTCCCTGCTTGTTTTAGGGGATAGCCCTGCAAGCAAGCTCAAAAAGCCCTTTGAACATAGTCAGAGGAAATGCATGATAACAAAAGTTTTGCAATGACCTGTAAGAGAGTGGGAGACATGCTGGCCCATTTTGCACTGAGACTAATGCACACTTAAGAGATGAAAGAAACCACATATGATTAGTCTCACTACCCAATGTGCAGTGTTGCTTATTTTGCTTTATCATTGTCAATTCTCAGTCAAAGTTGGCTACATAATACATTGGGAAAACTGGGCCCACCTTCTAAAGAACTGGCACTCTGATTCTAAAGTTCTGCATTACGATGATTAATCTTGTTCTGGCAGAGAGTTTGGTACACTTATCCTAAATACGTATTTGTTGGCACAGCAAACCTAAGTTCTGGGCTGTAACAGATTATTCAGCAGCCCCATACTAATAGGTAGACCCTGGTTAGTAACTCCACACTCAATCAGAAAATGAAGAAAGAAAATATTGTACATTTATATCTGTTTTTAAACTGGAACAATGGCAAAGTTATCCAACTGGTAATACTTTCATGAGATCATTTTTCTAGTCTGAGAATTTCAGAGAAAAACGTACCATAGACAGTAGTTTAAATAGGCTAGTAAAAACTCAGACCCTACAAAGTTGGAGTTTCTTCTCGCAAATGAACAGGATTTATGATAAAGGTAAAGGGACCCCTGACCATTAGGTCCATTCGTGGCCGACTCTGGGGTTGCGGCGCTCATCTCGCTTTATTGGCCGAGGGAGCCAGTGTACAGCTTCTGGGTCATGTGGCCAGCATGACTAAGCCGCTTCTGGTGAACCAGAGCAGCGCATGGAAACGCCGTTTACCTTCCCGCCGGAGCGGTACCTATTTATCTACTTGCACTTTGACGTGCTTTCAAACTGCTAGGTTGGCAGGAGCAGGGACTGAGCAACGGGAGCTCACCTCGTCGCAGGGATTCGAACTGCCGACCTTCTGATCAGCAAGCCCTAGGCTCTGTGGTTTAACCCACAGCGCCACCTGTGTCCCTTTTAGGATTTATGATAGGGAGGGAGAAATGGAAAAATAACTTGATCATGATTTTTGGACCATTTGAGTTTGGCAACTGGTCTTACACTGACAAAAGAGTCTAGTATATTTTGCCCACAATTTCAAAAGTATCCATCATGTGTATGCTGGTATTTTAGCTGCACTGAACACGTTTATACTGCAAATGAGGACTAGGGACCATCTTAAGGTTTTCTGCTGAGGGATTAGCACGTTCACTGATCAGTGTGAAAATGACACATTACAGAGTCCTCTATCTAATGCACTGCAGGATAGACAGACATGGGTGAAGGAAGTGTTTAGACATTATCTATGAGACAGAGCAGGGCAAAGCTATTATAAATGGCACAGTAAAGCACAGATAACATCATGCAACAGAGGCTATTAATCTTCGGTAGTTCAAATGCTTCCAGAGAGCACAGTTCCAAATGACAAGCCACATTTTTTGTGGCATGATTACCGCACTAAATCTGACCTATAGGCAGTCCTGGGTTTTAGTGGCCCATCGCAATATTTCTGCTGATTTGGATCACACTTTCCTCCCAGATTTTCCATCTCTGCTCCAAGCTTAATATCAAAGCTCTTTGAAACGCTGTCAGGGCTTTCAGTGCATTTACTTGCAAAATAATCTGTTTGATAGATTTGGATGGAGTTGTTGTGTTTGTATTCCAAGTAAGAAGGCAAAGGGTGATGCTGTTCTGGCTTCCGTTCTTCACTGCCTAGAAAGGGGTGATTGGAAAAGTTAAAAAATGGAAGTTAAATACTGTGTTATTACTGCAGAATAAGGCTTGTGGGGATGAAATTACAGACCTGTAGATTACCAAGGACCCCTGATACTTTTCTGTTACGATTATTGTATACTCTATTGAAATCACCCTTGTGGTCATAATGGGATTTTACAATGATCAACCAGATTGTGGAAGACTATGGCAAAGGCAGTATGTCAATGCAGGCTATCTTGTATAGCCATGGAAACTTACCATCAGCTTCTCTCACAACCACGGTAAAGTATTTCACAGCTCCATTGGTGTCACTGAACCAGCTGCAATTGAAAGCGAAGTGGATGGAAGATTTGGTAATGACTGCATCCTTTTTGTTCACTCGAATATGTGCAGGTGGTGGTGGAGGGCCTAAATGATAGCAGTAGTTGTGTTACAAAAGCTGTATTTCGTCAATACGTACTAGGCACCTAAATGCAAACTTTTACCCAAGTGGAATCAAATATCCACTGAAATGCTCTTCCTAGCCACCAAAACATCTCTTGTTGTTGAAGATTAACAAGTAGAATGCAGCAGTGTGTTAGGTTGCAGTGACCTCCATTGCAGATTTTTGTAGTCTTTCTTCATCTCTTTACATCAGGGGTAGGAAACTGGACTCACCCACTGCAAGCCAAGTTTGTCAGGTGGGCAGGGCTGCTCAGCACTTTGCAAGACCTAACCATCAGCTGCGAATGCCTTTAGAATTCAAATTCTAATGACTCAACAGTGGTTTCAGGCTGCTCATCCCTTCTTTGATAATAGAACACTTAGCATTAAAAGTGCATTTATATTAAGGAAAGCTGCTGGTACATTAGTGAGATATACAAAATGTGTTCATTAGGAAAAAAATCAAACTAAAATGCAAAGGATTTTCGTCATGATTTTTCTTTAAAGAAACCCTTGCAAATTGCTGCAGAGAATGTAGAGAACCAAATTTAAGATGGGGAAAAATGAGAAACAGAGAACCGAAATTGGCAGGTCCTTCCATCCCTAGTGGAAATAAGGTTCACTGTACCTGTGCACATACAACTCCTTCCTCGCTTAATTCCCCCCCCCCCTTGCATATGTTTTAATAAACCAGATTTCTGGTGGGATAGGAGGAGTGGTACAACCCTCAGGCATCACTAGGTCTACACCAATAGGAAGTGACTTAATAAAACACTCTCTGTATACAGATGGTGGCAGCAAGTGCTTGAGAAAGGCATTCTCAGCATGAATTGGATTAAAACCAGAATGTACTTTAGATCAACCAACAATGTGGGACAGCACTGACACAGCGGCAATATGTGTACAGCAACCCTAAATGCAACTGCATCCAGCACTGAATGCACACCATCAGACTGTGTGTGTACATGCCCAGAAACCAATAGTAGTCACCCACCATTATGGAATTTTCTCCATTTTTTCTGAAGGGGAAATGATTGAACTGCTGAGGATTCACAGAAGCTATGCTTTCTTCCCTTAACATCTGGTACAATAAGCAAACGTCAAGAGAAGGGAGAAAGGCTTGTGAGAATCTAGATTTCCTGTTTCATAACTGTAGGAAGGAAGATACACCTAGCTGTTTTGTTTGAAGGATGCAAAAGGGGGGGGGGAGGTGAAAGAAACAGTTTGCAAATGGAAGGCAAACCAATAACTGAGTTTTGCTGGCATGTTAGAATATATAAACTGCCTGTGACTCTTAAAAGTATGAGTCAAGCAAGCAAGTTTAGCAATTAAAAATAACATCCAGTGCTTTGAGAACTAGTGGCCAGCTATTACAACTGCACTGAATGCAGCGGAACAGATGTTCCACATTATGGCCACATGTCATTCATTTCAAAGTATTGCATCATGCATTGGGAGCCGCCCCCCCCCCCCCACTTTTTGCTTTCCATTGCAATGTAGCCATCCATACAATAAAAGGCTTACGGTCTATCATAGTGATGGTATTGTCTTCTACCACCTCACTGGTCATGTCGGCTGACTGTACTTTGATGGAAACCAAGTATCTTGTATGGGGCACGAGGGTCATGATGTTATACACAGATCTCTCCCTCTCTATTCTTCTGGAGAACTCAATCTCCGCAGTGTCCATTTTTTTGCACTCAATACTATATCCATCAAAATCAGAGTCAGGAGGGATCCAGGAGCAAGCAATGGCAGTCGAGTTCTGTGGTCGGCAATGCAAACTTTGTATCTTGTCTGGCCCTTTGAAGCAAAGCAAGAGCAGCAGAATCAATAATGTGCATTGTATATTTCGAGCTTACTTTATAGCACAAAGATGTATCTCACCATACAAAAGCTAAAATTAAATTAGGGAACAGCATGGTAATGTACTAATGCTAATGCTACTGTTAATTAGATGGCAACCACATTATTTAAGTTCCTTTGAACTCAACCTATTACTTTGCAAAATCATATTTATGTCTTATATCTGCTGTTATGAATCATTTATATAGCACTTTTAAAAATTGCTATGTCTTTACAGTGTTTGTCTTACTCAACCTCAAAATAATCCTGTAATAAAATTAGGTCACTGTTTTATTGCTCACTGAGATGAGAGTTAGGAATTTCACTGCTATTTGTGTGTGTGCAATATTTATACCACACCCTCCCTATAAGAACCCGGGGGGGGGTCATAGATATGCCTATCCCATTACAGCCTCAGAACAATCATGTGAGCCAAGTCCAAGGGCAAGGTTTGAAGACATATGGATACAGCAAACTTGCTGAAGCTAAGCAGCTCAGGGTCTTCTCGGTATCTGGATGGGGACAGCACAGGAAACCAACAGGGTTGTCCTAAGACATTTTGCAGAATGGCATCCCCATCATTCCATGTACAATGGAGCCAACTAGACTGGCCATTAGACCTTATTTCAATTCTGGCAATGGGACAGGGTCCTTTACCATAGTGTTTCTCAACCTTTTCCCCACCTAGATTCCTTTCTGTGGCCCCCACTTGTCCTACCAGGACAACCTGGTGCATTTGATCAGTGAGAGCTCTGAGCTCTTCACCACATGAGGATACAACAGAAATGTGAACAGGTAAAGACATCAATCCCCGCACAAGCACTCATGAATCAGCTGGCGGTTGGGGTGGAGTACTGGGTCAAGACTAACATTAAGGTGGATCGCAACAGCAGTACCACAACTATACAAATATATGGCAACATAGTAAGAAGGAGGTCCCCAAATGGATGTTGGGGCTATGGATGTTGTTGACTACTGTGCTAATATAAATTAATATAATATAAATGAGCATTAACTAAAGCACTGGAGGTTAATACCAAACTTTTCATCAGTGTCCCAATATGGTGTCTTACTTGTTCTCACGGTTCCAGAAAGTGATTTACTGTACGTTTTATGAATGATTCCACTAACGCTCCTAACACTGAAGTGATACAGTCGCCCTGGGTGGAGTCCATTTATTTTGCGTCCTTTTGATTTGCTACTACTGTAAGGATTGGAAACTGTGAGGGTCTCCCTTGGGGTCCATTGAAGTTCGAAGTCATCATAATCTGTCCAGTCAGGAGGGCCCAACCACATGATGGACAAGGAAGTGTTGGTGACATCAGCAAATGACACTGTATTCGGAGGGATTGGCACTAAGAGAGAGAAAGCGTAAAATGGGAAAATAAATAATTACCCGGTACATTACTCTTGAATACGTAATACATAATAATTCCAAAAAAATTTAAGAAGGAAACCAACAAATAGATTTCTGTTTTGTTCAGGAGTTATGTATTTGGCCTTGTTCACATTTGGGTTGACTCTCATCCATGTTTCCTCCATTCAGATTTGACCTTATTAGTCCATACCTGTGTTCATTTGCAGCTGAAGATCAAATCCACTAGTTTCCATCCATACCTGTAGACATTCCCTTTTGTCTTTCTCCCTGCATTCAAATTTGCTGATTCAAATGTATTAATTTTGTGCAAACAGGGCAAGCATGCAGGAATCTGCTGAGCAGTGTGTACACCCTTTTTTAAAAAAAGGTATCCACCCAGGAATCGTCAGTAGCACACACCAGGGAATTCCCAATTCCAAATACGTCTGCATGTACACACTTTATGTTCAATCCTAAAATGGCATGCACTTTCCATTCTAAAATAGGAATCTGGTCGTGTGATAGAGCAATATATAGTGAAATCAATGGGGGGGAATGAAGCAGGGAGATCTGGAGAAACCATGGTTTTTTTGTTTTCCAGTATTGCACAAATATGTTTTATTTTTATTTTTAAGCTGCCTAAGGAGTTTGCAAGAAATAGGTACTACCACTGCCAGAACAGAGCTGGTGTTAGGGAAGTGGAAGGTGTGTGGAAGGAGAGTTGCAAAATGGATTCTTGAGCCCCAGCAAAAAAGAGAGAGTCTCAAGTAGAGTTGCATTTTTCAAAATTTATCAAATTATCAATGGATTAGGGAAATTCAAATTTGCATGAGGAAACCAACAGGAAAGGAGATGTTTGAAGGTGACATCATGTGGACAATGCTATTTAAATAGGACTTGAAATACATATTAAAGTCAGGCGTGGACAAGTCCTTTGTTTACTCCTTTCATATTTCCAAAATCATCTAATGACAGCTGTAGGAATGCCCGCCGGGTGTGAAGCACACTTCTGCCCACAGACAAGCCACAGCTGTCTGAACACCATGTTCTATATCTAACCTTCTGCTTTCTCAGTAGTCTGCCGTGCCCTGTCTGTGACCTTTGTCTCCTTCGTTTAAACATTGTTCAAGGGGAAAGTGACGTGGTGGAAACAGGTGCCAAAATAACTTTGTACCACCCCATGATCTCATGTTTGGAAGATGTGTAAAGGGCACAGTCCAAAATGTATCTGACTGGTTCTGCATATTGTGCTAATAAAAAGAGCCTCTGCAAAGCTAGCCGGCAGCTTGCTTATGCACAGCTCACCTGCGTCATCAACTCCTGTCTCGTCTCCTTCACTTCAGACAGCAGGTTCACTGGAGAACTTCCCAAAGTTTTCTACTAGCGGAACATGAAATATTGAGAGTGCTAAAGCCTGGGGGGCAGGGAATGCAAAAGTCAAATCCAAGGTGCACAGGTGAAATTGTTGGATTTAAGGCCAAAGCAGATCAATGATTGGATTTCCCAGTGTCTTTAGTTTGCTACACCTGCTGAATAGAGCATTGAAGCAATCAATGATGGCAGCAACAATATAAACAAGACAAGGAACTGCTGTTCTTTACCTGTTCTGCCTTTAGTATCTGCTGTATTGGTCAGGTCACCACTATAGGTAACTACAACAAGGGTGTATATTCCGCCAGGGACTAAGCCCTGGAAGTGCCATTCTGTCAAGTCTTTTCCGTACTGTGCTTCTTTCTGTGTGCCATTTGGGTTATAGAGATTCAGTTCATAGGAGTCAACGTCTCCTGCTGCTGGGTCCCAGGTAAACCACAGACTCTCTGTCATGTTTTTATTGAACCCTTTCAGATTGGTAACTGAGGCTGGAACTATGAAAAAAAAAAAGAAACAGTGGAGAGTCATTCTGCATCCTAGGGCAGGTGAAGATGACAATTAGTTATGGTATCCATACAAGGGCATAATAAAAATTGGTTAAATAATAATAATCCTAATGTCTCTAATCATTAAACATTTTAATTAAAAACAACCCTATTAAGTTCCTTTTGGTATTTTATACTTTGCGTTCATATTATTCTTTCCGCTTTTTAGCTGCTTTTCTTTACAAAATGTAATCCAAGGTGAAAGATTAAAACTAGCATAATAGCCAAAACAGAATAAAAACATATTCATACATAGAAAAGGCAGGTCTAACACATCCCACCCACTAAACAAGGCCACAAATATCTGAAACTCTCCCAAAGGTCTGGGTAAATAGAATTTTTTTGCCTGGTGCCGAAAATAGTGGTGGCACCAGGCATACCTTCATGGGGAAAGCATTCTGTAAGCAGGGAGCTACCACTGAAAAATGACTGTCCCTGTGTTGTCACCCTCTGTCCCTCCCTTCCAGAAAACACACAGAGAAGGGCCTTGAATACCGAATGCAGGGTCCAGATTGGTTCATGTGGGGAGAGGCAGCCTTTGAGGTACTAGGGTCTTGAGCTGCAGAAGGCTTTATAGGTCAAAACAAGCACTTTTAATTGAAACTAATCAGTAGCCAGTGGAGTTATGCCCACTGTCTTGCCTTGATCAGCAATCTGGCTGCTGAATTCTGTACCAGCTGTAGTTTCTAAACCGTCTTCAAAGGCAGCCTCCCCATGTACTTCCTGAAGGTTACCAGAGCATAGACAACAGAAGTGAGGCTATCCTAGTCCAGAAAGGGGTGCAGCTGGGCCAACAGCTGAAGCTGATGGAAGGCACTCTGCCACTGAGCTCACTAGAGACTCAAGAAACAGTCATGGATCCAGGAGTACCCTCCAAGCTATGTACCTGCTCTTTCAGAGGGAGTGTGACCCATCCAGAGCAGGCCTCATCCCATCCATCTGGTCTAGGGAGCCAGCCACCAATAATGCCTCAGTCTTTTCTGGATTAAGCTTCATTTTACTGGCTCTCATCTAGTCTCATCTACTCTCAAGGCCAGACATCAGTCTAGCACTTCCACTGTCACACCAGCAGATGTAAAGGAGAAGTAGAGCTGTGTGTCATCAGCATATTGCTGACAACAACTGGACTGGTTGCCCAGTTTGTGTACATCAAACACATGCCCAGTTAAGCTTTAGACAAATTGGAGTTTGCCAACACAAATTTGCATCTTTGATCTGTTCCCTTGAAGAAATTCAAACTTCGTTATTTGTTTTAGGATGCTTCTGAGAACCCTTCTATCAAGACATAGGAAAGCAGTCTGTGTTTTCTTTATCGGCAACTCCTCTAGCAATCCCTTCTTACAATTAAAGTAGCCCATTGAGGTTTTAAAAGTGTGTCTCGCCGCTGATGGATCAGCTCATTAGATACTTTTACCTGTTCTCCCAAAGATGGATGATTCATTAGTAAGCTTGCCACTATGGGTAACAATCACCATTTTGTACAACCTTCCTTGTACTAAGTTCTGGAAAGAATACTGCTTGAGATTCTGGTCTCCTGAAGTTCTGTCCTGGAGAGATTGGTCTGGATTATATAGAAAGATTTCATATTTGTCCAGCTCCCCCTGAGAAGTTGTCCAGCTAAACGACAGGCGCCCAGTGGTGGTATTTGTGACCTTCAGATTTGTGGCAGCTGCTGGAGCTGAAATAAGAGAAGATATTGCATCCACTGTTGTAGCTTTTGGCCAGCAGTAAGAAATGGGCAGCAGAAATGTCCTTTGAACCTCAGAAACTATGTTTATACATGTTTCATGCCAATATTTTCCTTCTATGTAGATTAACCCTTTGCTACCATTAAACACGACACATAGTTTAAGGGACATTCTCAGAATCTTGAGTAGATTGTTTTGCATTTATTAATTTATTTATTATCCTGCCTTTATTTGAATCAAAATCAAAGTAGTTAACAAACGCCAAAAAACGTGTAGTTAATACAGTAATTTAATAATTTTTGTGTTTGTGCAAAAATATTTGCTCAGGCCAAAATTAGTGCCAAAGAATTTTCATATGGTACTAAGATTACCCTTTTATCTGGGACAAAGTAAGCAAAATAGCAAGCATAAGAAAATCATTTTCAGGCTGAATATACATTTTAGCCAATGTTGCTTTTACATATTTTTAAGTTGCATATTCTGGGAAAGTAAATGCTGATTTAAGCATCATGTGGCCCAAATCTGTTTTGCTAGATTTATATTTAGTATCGTCACTATCAGTTGCCTCCATCTCCTGCTCAAGCAAAGTTCTCATTAATTTCAGCGGAACCTTCTGACTGAACGAGGACAATCCATTTTACAGGTAGCTGCGGTACTGCAGGCCCGTCTCCAAAAGCTTAAGGGAGGGATGATTTAAGGAGTTATATTATTTGTATATGTGCTGACATATTTAAAACCTATTCTGGTGCCTCAGCTAAAAAGAAAGTAATTAAAAATAACAATATTCATTCATAAAGGTACAGATACAAATATTCACAATACACTTTCCAAGTTATTAAAAACGGAGCAGGTCTTCCGGAATAGTCTACGTTTATAGCTTCAGTTATTTTGCTCTCCCCTAATAAAAATGCTGGAATTACCTGTTCGGCCTTCAGTTTCTGCCCGACGGCTGAAGAGGCCACCGCTGACTGTCAATATTTGTACTTTATACTTCTTCCCTGGTGTTAAATCTTCAAATTTGTGTTGCTTAGCAGTAGCTGGCTCTGATTTGTTGCTCAGAGGGATGCTGTGCTCAGTCAGAAGCAGGATGTCGTAACGTTCAGCCACACCAGCAGCGCTTTGCCAGGTCACAACCAATGAGTAACTGCTGTATGCATTGTCTGCATGTAATTTCTGAACAGGAGCAGGGACTGGGAACAATGGTTTAAAAGGTGAGGCTCATTCATGCGTCTTGAAAATTATTAACTAATTAGTTGTGAACACACACACTAGACCAGTGGCGTAGCGTGGGGGGTGCAGGGGGGCCAGCCGCACCGGGCGCAACATCTGGGGGGGCGCGCTCGCACTCTCAGCTCTCTGCCCCTACCTGGCTCACTCACTCTCTCTCACTGCAGTGCTGGCTGTGCAAATCCGATCCGAGCCGCTGGGTCGCCGCCCACTGTGGAGGGGGGGTGCCAGGCGTGCGGAGAGAGAGCGAGGGACTATCTGGGGGAGGGACAGTGCAGCGGCCGCCTAGCGCAGCACTGAGCGCGGGAGAGAACCAGACCAGACCAGGCAGCAGCAAGAAGCAGCTGGCAGCGGCAGCAGGTTAGGGGTTAGGGGACGCAAATTACTTGCCTTGCCCCGGGTGCTGACAACCCACGCTACGCCGCTGCACTAGACACACACACAATTGTTGTTATCAAATTCAGTCAACCAGATCTCTTGTTCAGGCCAATCTGTGTCATCTTCCCATTTCCTTAGCACACAGAATATTTTGTAGTCTTTTGTATCCATCCTCATTAAAATTATATTTTGCAAGACAGAGAAGAGTGGGGGTGACATACATACCCATTCTGGTTCAACCAGGAGTCATTCATATTTATTCAGACCTGAGTTTAGCTAGATGCAAATAGTGCTCAAAAACTGATGTACCGTTTATTATAAATGTCAGGCCTACTAATCTAGTAAAGTTTTTACTGATTTAATGATTGAGAAATTCAGTATAAACGTATTTACATTTTTTTAACAAAACACACCTCAGTGGGAGGGTGCCTTTTTGAAGATCTTGAAGAAGTGAAATCTTTTCTCTTTGATATTCTGTAAATAATGTTTAGCATTCATTGGCCATATTCAGATAATCATATCAAGGTGTAATGAGCCAAGCTATGAACAAGCCTTTACACAGCATTTATAACTATCATTTCTTTTTCTATTCAAGCTTTGAAACAGATCAGTATATTAACCCACAGTTTGACTTTGGTTTTAATATTGTGACTTGTGCTGGAGCAGGTAACTACAATTTAAACAAAGTTGTTGAGAATTTACCCATCACTGTTCTGAGATCATGAACTTACAGAAATAATGGATGAGATTCACCTAATGAACTGTGTCGGTGGAAGCCCTGCACAGGGGTGTCCACTTGTGCAATGGGGTTTCCCACACCCCAAGAAACAGGCTCTGGAGAACCAAGAAAATCCCCAGATAGCACACTGGGGGAGGGGATCGTTCTACCTGGCAATCTGATATGCTTGTGCAGATAGAATGCTTGTAATTGTGCAACGTTGAATTCTACTCAATGAATTTTAGCCTGTGAACCTAAAATTGCAACTGAGTTGCTCTCACTGAGCCAGTGTGGTGTAGTGGTTAAGAGTGGTAGTCTCGTAATCTGGGGAACAGGGTTCGCGTCTCCGCTCCTCCACATGCAGCTGCTGGGTGACCTTGGGCCAGTCACACTTCTTTGAAGTCTCTCAGCCCCACTCACCTCACAGAGTGTTTGTTGTGGGGGAGGAAGGGAAAGGAGAATGTTAGCCGCTTTGAGACTCCTTAAAGGGAGTGAAAGGCGGGATATCAAATCCAAACTCTTCTTCTTCTTCTTCTTCTTCTTCTTTCCCCTTCCCCATTCCTTTGTGCTGTTCAACAAGAAACTGAATGGTCTTCTTAATTATTTTGCCCTGCTTTGATTCAGGGAGAAACTTACTTGTTCGCCCAAAGGCTGTTGAGTTGTTGTGCAAAGTTCCGCTCCTTGTCTGTACAACAACCCTGTACAGCTCCCCTGCTTCCAGTTTGTTAAATGTGTGATCATTCACATTTTTGGAAACGGTCTGGGTATCAAGGGGGTGGTTCTGATGGAATATTGTGACTGTGTAGGAATCAACATCTCCTCCTGCATGGGTCCAAACCACTTTCAAGCTGTCTGTCATTCCGTTGGGCGAAATATGAATGTTTTTGACAGCGCTTGGAACTAAAGAGGGGGAAATACCAACAAGAACGGCCAAAGAAGTCAATAAGTATTTTCTTACCATGCCAATTTTTTTTGTTAAAAATTGTGGTTAACAAAATTGTGAAAGCTAGATAATGACCAGACCACAAGACATGGAAGGCTTTTACCTTGTGATTTTTGTAACAGAGTATTAAAAGGTTGGCATTAAAGCGGGATGCAGGAATGGCACAGTCAAGTTGGAGAGGAATGGCAGATCTCTGTCCATGAACCCACAGAAAGCACATGGTCATGACAAGTGGCATTTCTAGGATGTGGTGGTAACAGGATGAGGGAAGTTTCCAAATTCCTGCACCTGAAGGCACATATAGCCAGAGTCCTGTGCTGAGATGGCAGTTAACATTCTAGGTGCAGCTGCGCACTGCTGTTCTGTGCTGTTGCTTTCTTACTTTGTCACTGGTGGTTTTATTTTACGATTTCAATGTAAATGCTACTTGTTTTCATTGCGGCACTCGCCATGGGACCATTCAGCAAAGGTTCACTTAATATTATATAGTTACAATACAGAGAATGAGAAAGACAGACAGAAAGACAGAGAGAAAGATACAAAGAGGCTGTTGAGAAGTGACGAGCTAAAAAGGCAAGTGTCATAGGGAGATAAAATAAAGAATTTGAACTTGTTATATAATGGACCGTATTATACATGGCAAAGGGAGACCTGAGTCTTTAAAAAACATGACTGGCCTAATAGCAGGAGGTAGCGGATGAATGTAAAGTGATAAAAGGGACAGGCAGGTGAAGGTTGATGACCATTCCTGTCAGATGGTGGTGGTGGTTGCTCGTGAGTAACCGGGCAGGACTCCGACCTGTCTTTTGCAGGTTTTATTGGTGCAAAACTATTTACAGTGCAGAACCACAGAGTTCATGTCTGTCTTAGTCACTTGCAGAATCCGGGAGTGGCCCCTTCCTGCTTCTCCCCCAACATAAGAACTTCGGCACCCCAAGCCTCCGCCTCCCTTCCTTGTGTTTCCCTCCTGGCCAGCCTGGCAAGGTGAGGTGCTGGGGTTCCCAGCAGCATCCTCTAGCCCTTTCCCCTGGAGGTGTGGCTTTCCCCAGACTCAGACTGACGAGGTCTGGTTTGCGGCTCCCAGCAGCATCCTCTGGCCCTTTCCCTTCTTCTCCACTGGAGGTGTGGCTTTCCCCACCGCAGGAAGAGGAACTACTTCGCAGTATTTTCGAGGGCTCCCTGTATCCCAACGGCCCCTCTGCCTCCCTCTCCTGTTCCGATGGCAGACCCCTGACAATTCCCATCTGCTAATAATTCTTCTACCCAACTTTCTTTCTCCCATGCAGGTTTGTTTCCAACACTAGAGTTTGACTGAAGGAAAAATGACTTTAGGGGTTATAAGTAAAGGTAAAGGACCCCTGACCATTAGGTCCAGTCGTGGCCGACTCTGGGGTTGTGGCGCTCATCTCGCTTTATTGGTCGAGGGAGCCGGCATACAGCTTCCAGGTCATGTGGCCAGCATGACTAAGCCACTTCTGGCGAACCAGAACAGCGCACGGAAACACAGTTTACCTTCCCACCAGAGTGGTACCTATTTATCTACTTGTACTTTGATGTGCTTTCAAACTGCTAGGTTGGCAGGAGCAGGGACTGTGGAACGGGTGCTCACTCCGTCGCGGGGATTCGAACCGCCGACCTTCTGATCAGCAAGTCCTAGGCTCTGTGGTTTAACCCACAGTGCCACCCGTGTCCCATTTAGGGGTTATACAGTGATGGGAAAACAAGATGGCACAAAGTGAGTGAGTCAGTACTCCTTACTTGCATGTGTCCTTTCCACTTTAAATCACCACTCCATCCCCAGTTTTACATCTGATTGAGGCAGAATAATGTTTAAAGACATATGTCTGCCTGTGTCTTGAGTGGTGAGAAATGGCACCTGTATTTCTCAGTCTGACCTACCAGTTTCTGAAAACTTGCAAAAAATCACATTGTAATGTACCAGCACAGACACTCAAAATCTGTTTGATATACATTTTTCCTAACCTGTCAGTCCTTGTATAAAAGTAGCTCGTTCTGCTTTTCCACTAATTGTGATGACAACAATTTTGTAAAGGCGTCCTGGAGTTAGAGACGTGAACCTGAATTCTTCAAAGGTGTTTTCAAGGTGATTGGGTGGGAAAACCTTCATGTCGTTGAACAGAAGCTGTATCTCATACTGATCAACATCACCATCAGCTTTGGACCAAGTAATATACAGCTCTTCAGTGCTTTTACCACTTAGAGTCAATTTCTTTACAGATTCTGGGACTGGGAAAGGAATGACAGGACATTGTCAGGCAGCAATAATGACTATTACTGAAAAAGAAACAAAGTGACAACAAAGGTATATAAAGAGCCAATACATTGCTGAAAGCAATTATGTGTTGAGCATAAAAGTCTAGTTTGTGAAAAACAAAGGCACATATATATTTTGCATATGTATAATTTCTCATAGGCTCTCACAATTTTTGTAAATACATGTGTGCATGGTGACATATATTAATTTATTAATAATACAAACATATGATATAACAATTTGGAGAAAGCAAACCACATCAAACGTTAAAGAATGGTTAATGACACTGATTTCAATAAGACACATTGGTGAAACCTGGGATAAACTACTACAATGTTGTAGGCCATGTTGAATTTTTTTTAACTTTCAAATTCCAAAAATGAGGGGGATTTGCTAAAAATGGGTACATGACTCGGGAATTCAAAAGATATTTCATTTAAATTAATATAATTTAGTTTTGCTTGGTAAATAAGGTATGTGTAAAATTGCATAGAAATCATTAAAAATGATTGCCAAGTACTTGCAGTTATATTAATATATTATACATATTTTACATTACCTGACATTTTCAGAAAGTAAAATTAAAAATTCTTCAGTTTTCTGAAAACAGCTTGTTTCTCAGTCAACATAGACTTACCAAGCTAAATGTTGTCCAATTACAAAAACAATAGCAGATTTGAATTCCCCACCCCGAAAAACATATTTTGAAGACCCCTCACTGAAGAAAACTAGAACGCTGGATAGTTAACAATTAAATTGGACATTTTCAACATTGAGAAAATATTATTATTGTCCACCCGGAGCATTTATTTACCTGTCCTTCCACTGGCCCTTTCACTAGTCTCATATTTTCCACTCTTTGTGCTGACTGTGACACTATAAAGTCTTCCTGGAACCAAGTTAGTGAACACACTTTCGTTTTTATCCTTGGGGACGGTTTTTGTTTGGATGAAGTCATTGTTGTGCTTGATGATCACTTCATAATTATCATAGTCTCCTGTGGCGTGTTGCCAAGACACCTTTAAATAGTCACTTCTTGCAGAATTGCTCACTGTAAGTCCCTGGACGCTTGAAGGCACTGAAAAGATAGAACACACTCCAACGTGTCCTGATTTCAGAAATAATAAACATGCAATGCAGACCGAGGCTAATTTGAGAAAGAAATTGGTGTGTGTGTGTGTGTGTGTGTGTGTGTGTGTGTGTGTGTTGGGAGTGGAGAGAAGACAATGAAGCCCAGCTGTTGTCATGCATAGTTAATGTGACTAGATGGGCCAAAATGTGGATGGAGATGTAAGCTCAGAACCCATCCAGATTTAACTGAAAATAAGATGACAACATTCACATTTTTTGCCTACAATTCCTGAATCCCAATCCAGCAGGTGATATATGGCTGGGTCATGTTACCTGGACCAAGGTAGGCATGTCTTATTTCAGGGGCGGCAAACTTTGGCCCTCCACATGTTACTGAACTACAATGCTCATGATCCCTGACCATTGGGCCATGCTTGCTGCAGCTGACAGGAACTGTGGCTGAGTAACATCTGAAGGACAAAAGGTTCCTAACCCTTGTTTTATTCGGACATGTGAAATCTGAGCAAAGAGACAAACTACCTCTGCCATGGATTCTCTCTCAGTCTCAGGTTTCCTGAGATATAAATGACCTTTAACAAGGGATCTTTTGCAAGTAGATTTCAAGAGAAATAGACACCTGAGACTGCAACTGAGGTGTGACTCAGTGGGGCTTACTTCCAAGTAGACATGCATAGGATTGTACTGTTCCATGTCCTTGTCCTTTACTGCCTTCGTATAAAATGCATTTCGCTGGAAAATGTGCATGCAAATGTTTTTAAGCTTTGAATGTCTATTTATAATTTTTTCCCTTTTGTAAACTTTCCCCAGAATATAATTAAACATTCTTATGAAGAAGTATTTTGAAATCATTCGTCATGTTGCTTTTAAGATTAGGGGGACCAACATCTACAGCAGACATTGTTCCTCTGTTGTCATATCATCATTTCCCTCTTTTCCGATTTACCCCATGCTCCCCGCAGTGGTATGAATAAAAATATATATGCCTAGGAACAGTGACATGGTTTCTCTGTGACTGCGAGTATATCGTATACCTCTTTCCTTCACCTTTTTACCTGTTCTTTCCTGACTGAAGGATTGCTTTTCATATTTTCCACTCTTTGTAGTTATTGTCACATCATAGAGTCGCCCGGGAGTGAGGGTGTTGAAGGAACATTCATTGGCAGATTTTGCAATGGTGACAGTATGAACAGTCTGCCCTTTATGAGAGAGTGTTACCAAATAGCTGTCTACATCTCCAACAGCTGGCAGCCAGGAAATACTGAGGTAATCGCTCCGCCCTGAATTGTTCACGGTTACTCCGCTTACACTGGAAGGAACTGTACAACAAAGCATTAAAACAAACACGTGTTTACAATGTATTTAGAGAAATTCCTCATGCTGTATAATAGGACTTTTTTTTCTTATAGTGGACCGAAACCTAATACAGTGGTACCTTTATTTAAGAACAGCCCTGTTTATGAACGATTTGGTTTACGAACTCCGCAAAACCGGAAATAGTGTCTTGGTTTGCGAACTTTACCTTGGTCTAAGAACGGAAGCCGAATGGTGGAAGGGTACCAGCGGCGGGAGGCCTCATTAGGGAAAGCGCGCCTCGGTTTAAGAATGGTTTCAGTTTAAGAGCGGACTTCTGGAATGGATTAAGTTCGTAAACTGAGGTACCACTGTACATATTTCCTGCAGGTGGCTATGATAAAGGCTAATATAATACACTTATAACTTTTAAAACCACCTCTCATATGTGAGAAAGAAACAGTTTGCATGCACACATGGTATAAGTGCTGTACACTGAGTCAGCAAATTCTTAAGAGCAATATGCAGCTAAGTCACAGAACATAAACGAAACATCAAAGTCCCTGGAATTTTAGTTACAATTTTGAAGAGGGGAAAAAAGACCCAGAAGAATGCCAAACTCAACCAAAGAAATACAGCAAGCACCTGGAGTAACACAACTTACTAATTTCACAAGAGGCTGTTGTACATTAAGACTGGTAAAAGCATCACAGCAGATAATTCTAAGAATTACATAGAAATATTGAGAGTTTCCCGCCCTCTAGTGGAAAGAATTATGAATAATTTTCTAAGAAGTGAAACAAGGTTTATGCAGGTCACCCTTTAGCCACCCTTTCTTGTTAGGACAACAAGCGGATACCAAAACGCGTTAAAGCAAATAAAATAGTTTATGCTATAACAAAGAAATTTAAAAAAAACTAGTGTGGCGTTTGTTTTCTTGAAAATTCAGTTCTAATATTGTATCACAATGACAACAATTTTAAAAAGCCACCTTTAGAAACAGAGTATGTTACAATGCCATCACAGGCAAATATTTAAAGAGTGATGAAAATAATATGCATATCTTTTCCTTGCTGAAGTCAATGAGACCAAGTCCTTAACTTTGTGAAGTATTTGCTGCATAATAGACTTCCTTTCAGAAATTTATAAAAATGCTTGATAAACATGAAATAAACTGGGCTATATAAAGGAACAAACTAAGCAACTGGAAACTAATTGTGGAAAGCATTTGGATTTTTTTAAAAAACTGGTTGCTGGGTGGACTTATTTGACCAGAAACTCTGAAAAGGCCTCATGATGAGTTGCATACATTGGAAAATTTGGAAACTAGGCCTAGATGGCCAGCCAGTTAACTGTATTGGGCACAGCAGAGTTTCTCTTCTTCATTATTTCCCATTAAGCCTCAAGAAAAAGCTTCTTTGATTGCAAGTATAGTGAGTGCTTTAAAAGGATAAAAAAATTTCCAGGTCACTTTAAGCTCTCTCATTATTTCACCCATTATCAATCATCACCCAATGCTGTTCTACGCATCATAATAACTGGAGAAGAAAGAAACTCTTTAATTCTTACAGCAGGCAAACAAACGTGCTTTCTCACTGTCTTTAAACAGCTGAAACTGAAAAACAGAACAAAGGGAAGTCCAAGGGGTGGAGTTCAACTCCAAAGGCCTAACATTTAACACTTCAATGTTCATGTTCTCAGGGTCATTTCTTACAGGGTGACTGTGATCATGAAAAATCCACACTCAGTCAGGGAAAGTCTTCAGTCAGGAGGGGGTGGCGAGGCTCTTCCAGATTAGGCTTTATTGTCCTGTTCTCTGTCGTTCTTTAATTGGAGACTGTCATGTTATAATTAAAAAATAAATAAAAAATCTGGGAGGGCATGAAGCAGCATTTTGCCCCACCTTGGCTGCAGAGCTAAGCTAGATGCGTTTAATTCTCCCAAGAATTACCAGAAGTAATATGTATGTGTATGTATATGTATATGTATATGTATATGTATATATATATATGGCCACATCCCAATGGGACATATTTCCAACATATAAAAAACACTCAACAAATAAACTCCACTCCTAAATGCTTCAGTTCTGCTACTGACAAACCTTTAGTAAAAAAAAAAATGTGTCTGTCATTTTTTAAAAATTCAGTTTTTTATCAGCTATGTTTTAAAGATCATTGTCATATTAACGGTCAGCCATGACACATTCTTGCGATACCTGCATTTTAGTGATGATACAGAAGGTCTTTGAACTATAGTCATTTAGTCATTTACACACACACACACACACAAATGCATATATGGCTGGAACTGAGAAGCTCAAGACTAGAGAACCCATGATGTTGTGCAACTGTGGATAAAGCACAATATACAAAGCACACGGACCCTTTTGCTGACTTGGAACTATGAAATAACAGTGAAACATGGCTGCACATGGAGGAAAGCTGAAGCACTGAGTGATATATTTTCGTGGGATGGAAAATAGAACACTGCCTGTGATTTTCACAGTTTTCTATCTCAACAAAGCTTTCATTTATTCCCCTTTACCTGTTCTCCCTTCTGCGATGGCTTGTCTTGAAGATACTCCTCCACTAACCGTGGTGACAACCACTGAGTAGAGCCCTCCAGGTTTTAGAGACTGGAAGTGGTATTTGTTGGTGTCGCTAGGAACACTTTCGTTTTTTATGACGACGTTTTCATGAATGAGTAAGACTTGGTAAGAATCCACATCTCCGTGTGCCCTTATCCAGCTGGTGAATAGGCTATTGCTTGTTCCTTGGTTTGCCACATTTAAACTTGTCACTTGTGCCGGAACTGCAATTCAAGGCCAGAATCGTGGTCAGTGAACAGATAAAAGATTATTTGTCCTAAACAAACCCAACAACCCTAACAGCTGCAACAATACAGTTATGTATATTGATTAAAACACCACAATGTCGTTCACAATAGTTTTGAGTGTGCACATCCCCTACTTTTAAAAAGACATAGAATCATACCCCAAGGCTCATTCCTCATCTATGCAGGGATCTCAAGTTCCCGGAAAGCAATACATGATGCTTGCTGTTTAAGGAAAGCTCAAAGAAACATTATGCCAACTGTATGGTACCTGTGCGTCCCACAACAGAAGTCCTATTGCTCAGATCCCCGCTTATGCTGGTGACTGTAGCTGTGTACTTCCGTCCAGGTAACAGGTCTGTGTAAGTGAATTCTTTGGCTTCTTTCGCAAGAGCCTTGTTTATGACCGTGAGGCTTCTGTCTCCCAGTGAAACCACATAACCATCCCACTCAGCCAGAGGGGTCACCCACATGATGGTGAGAGAGGATTCGTTGGCGTGCTTTACACGGAGCTGGAGAACTGGCTGTGGAGCTGTGGGAAAGAGAAACGGGGGGGTAAGGGGGTAAGGGGGGTGGGAGAGAGGAATACTTAACACCAGATGAGCCACAGCAAGAGGGGATTTCACAACACTAAACAGTAAGGCTGGAGGGATCCGCCCAACAAAATATTAATACCATTACACATTTCAGCCATCATGCTAATGCTCAATGCTGAACTTGACTGCAAACAATGGGCTGAACCATAGTAGTTACGATTTCTGTTACAAGAAAATAGATACAATGGCTTAAATGTGAATAATTGTTACATATGTCCCAACAAACTGATGGCAGTTGGCAACATTAGTTAGTGAACAGACATTGATTAAAGCAGCTGAGATACTATCTGTAGTCTACTCAGCTTGCTGTGTTTCCTCTACAGGTTACTTTATTATTATTTACATTTCTATTCCGCTTTCTATTTTTTAAATAAAAAAATCTCAAAGCAGTTTACAATGCATGGAAACATCAAATACATAAAAAAAATCCAAAGTAAAACATTACTGAAGAAAGTCAAATATAAAGCGTACATTCGAAGCGACATAATTAACTAGAAGATTATCTTAAAGATTCTGAAACAAATCATTACAAAGGAGGCCAACTACTTTTAGTGCAGCAAAGTTCACAAACAAAAAACACTGAGCATTTCAAAAGAAAACATTGCTAAAGGAAGTCTATTATAAAATGCGCATTCAAAACAGCACAATTAACCAGAGAATAAAATAGCATCTTAAGCACAGGGTTCACGACTCATAATATCAACATGAGATGGGCACCAATTCTCACTGCTTCTGTAGGGTGGTAGCTGCCCCACAGCACCGCCAGACATGCCTAGCAAAAACGTTCAGGAAAGCTGCACAGATGGGCCTCATCCATAAGTCAGAAGAGAAAAAGCAGCCATGCAGAAGCAATTTCAAGCAACCCCCACACCCTAGCCAAATGAATATAGGAAACAGCCACATGTTTATTAAGTAATAGCTATTCTGACAGGTAATAGCTCTCAAAAAGAAGTCTTTTAAATTACTTACAACCTGATCCTTTTCAACAGGGGATGCCAAAAACTGAGGCTGGGAGTAGGATGAGACTTCTGCATGCAATTCCTCATTCTGGCACTGCCAGGGGTTGGACTAGATGATCATTGGGATCCCTTCCAATTCTATGATATGAGCTACCACAGAGTTATGGCCCTTCCCCAGTGAGAAACACCCCATCATAATCAGGCTTCAGCTCACAGTTTTCAAAACCTGTGTAGTTTACTTTTTGCAGATCAGGAAGTTGCTTTTTCAAGGAGATTTCCTTTTCCTTTTAAAGTACAATACCTTTATTAGGTGAACCCAAATATCACCGTGTACAAGCACTTGAGTTCTCCAGAAGGTTAGAAAGCCTGGCTTCATTTATCATCTAGCTTCATGAAGAGTTATGGAGAACTCAAAAGCTTGCATGCTATTTTGTGACTTTTTGGCAGGACTGGTAAAAGTTACTGCCCTAATGCGGATTTTGGAAATTTTCTTATGGGCCAGTGTGGTTACCTTTACTTTTTGTGTTTCTTTTGGTTTTCTGCCTGCAAGTTGCTATTAGAACAGGCTTCATTCTCTTGCTATTAAATGAAAATGTGTGTGTTAAGTATCAAAGATGACAATTAAGCTCCATCTGCTATTTAGCTATGCTATTAGGATTTAACAACGTAGCTCCTAATTTATGAAAGGCTTTATCCAGTGAGTACAATGTGTGTGGGAGGAACTATTCAACAAATGGAGTGTTCACTCATGAAAATTCACAATCTGTATGCAATCAGATTTTAAACTAAACTAAACTGAACAAATCAAAAGGTACGATCCAGTGATTTACAGAAATGTCTGGGAGTTTCTGTGAGATGCAGGATTCTGCATCTGCATCTAATTGGCTTCAGTTTCTTAAAACAGCACAGAACACTTTTTATCAACTGAGACTTGAACTCAAGAGCCTAACCTCATAGCTCTATTTAGTAACACCGTTTTATTCATCTCCTATGTGGAATGACTAAAACAGACACACGACACCATAAGTACTGTCTCTAAACGGGAACGTTATTGTTACCGAATAGCAGTTTCCCTCCACTAAGTTAAAAGGATTTGCTTCAGAATGACATCAAAAGGATGCTTGTTGAACTTTGCAAGATCACAAAATGACTATGAATAGCTCATTCCTACAATCCACAATAATCTGGCATTCTGTGGTTATGAAAAAAATATGGTGTCAAAGAGTCAAAAAGCGTGCAACGTCTAAAGAATCAAAAGGGAGGGTGTAGCAGGAAAAATAATCAACACGAGGTGTAAGATAAGGCACAGTTTCCCACCCTGATTTCTTATACACCCTTCTATCTATTGTTTTCCAGGCTACTCCCTTCCTTTTTGTAAATTTTGAATACTTGGCTTGCTGCACACAGCAATAGCTTATTTCAGGAGGAGGCAAATTCCATTTAATGGGCCAGTTATGGTTAGTCTCCAAGGCTTTTTTATGCAGTGCAGTTTCTTGTCAAAATGATAAGAAAACCAGTTTTCAGTTCAATAATAATAATAATAATAATAATAATAATAATAATAATAATATCTAAACCTTGTGCTTAAATAAGTATCAGTAGCTGACGGGAGACATCACAATGTGATATTCTGTTCCAAAAATCACCCTCCTTTAGATTAATGACTGCACAACAGGCAAGCATAAATGTATATACTATTAATACTTCTTCTGTTTGATTTTTATACAATACCAACAATGTGGCAATTTGGGGGAGGTTCTCACCATTCAGCACCTATTTCTTCTCTCTGTTTCTGTCAAATCAATTCACACGGACTGATGTAGATACATAGGGTCCGCTTGCCACACAGCCCAGCCCAGCCCGCACAACTTCCTCTAATTGTGACCCAAATAATCTGGTCCCTCCCAGTAAACCAGCTGCAGACAGCTTGCTCTGTTCTTGCCTGTGCTGTGCCCATTCTACTTTTCCTTATAGCAATGCTTTTTCTTATAACTGAAGCCTCTCATGCCTGCCACCACGGCCATAGCCAGAGACTGCTGCCATTGGAAAAGTATCCAGCAGGCAGGCATTCCTGCAGTTGTGCAAACAAACCACAGACCATGGACCTACTAGCCATTTCCCCTCTGTCAAGAACAGTGCTTTACAGCAGCAACAGCTGTGTGAGACTTGGGGCACTGCATCTAGGGAGGTGGAAAGACACAGGTTGCCCGTGAGTGGTAGGTAAAATGTAAAGGACCCCTGGATGGTTAAGTCCACTCAAAGGCTACTATGGGGTGCGGCGCTCAACTTGCTTTTCAGGCCAAGGGAGCCGGTGTTTATCCACAGTTTTCCAGGTCATGTGGCCAGCATGACTAAACAGCTACTGGTGCATGGAGGACCGTGACATAAGCCAGAGCACATGGAAACACCATTTACTTTCTTGCTGCAGTGATACCTATTTATCTACTTGCACAGGTGTGCTTTTGAACTACAGTGGACACTTGGGTAATGTAACTTTTGGGTTGCGAAAGCAGCAAACCCGGAAGTGTATACTTCTGGGTTTTGCCACGCGTGCATGTACAGAAGTGCTCTGCGCGCCACGTACGTGCACAGAAGCTCTTTATCGTGCTGCGCGCATGCGAAGAAGTGGTACCTCATGTTGAAGACTTTTCAGGGCACGTAAGGATCCTCGGAATGAATTAAGCTCGTATCCGGAGGGTCCACTGTACTAGGTTGGCAGAAGCTGGGACAGAGCAATGGGAGCTTGCCCTGTTGCGTGGATTCGAACCACCAAACTTCCGATCAACAAGCCCAAGAGCAAGAAACCAAAACCAACTTGACAAAGTTTCTTTCAGTAGTCATACAAATCAAAGATCAACATACCCATAACTAAACAAATAATGCTTCAGTCTCCCTTCCCTGGGGGGTTATCTATATGAGTCTGTATTTTATTCTGTATCTATGTTATGGGTCGTTGGACTGTAATAAAGATTATTATTATTACTTGAAATATGGCCTTTTGTTTATTCTGGCCACATACCGTATATCCAAACATTTTAAGCAGTCTCATACCACTTTAAACAGTTATGGCTTTCCCCAAAGAATCCTGGGAACTGTAGCTTGTTTAGTTGCTGAGAGTTGTAAAGAGACACCCTATTCCCCTGGCAGTGTTGCAATTCCCAGCGTGGTTTAGCGATCAATGCATCTCCCCAGGAAAATTTGGGAATTGTAGCTCAGTGAGGGGAATAAGGGCATTCTAAGAGCTCTTAGCACCCTTAACAAACCATAGTTTCCAGGATTCTTTGAGAGAAGCCATAGCAGTTACATGACATCCACTTAAAAGACGTCACATAACAGGTAATGCAAAAGATTGCAGTCTGAATAAGCAATAGGTTGCTTATTATAAACGTGTAAAACTATACCTGTCACAATAAGGACAGTGAAAATAAAAATAAAATGTTTAAGCCACCTTCTCGTGACTGATCTCTACAGATACACTTAATGCTCGTTGAATCTGCTCATGCAAACACAGCCAGCGTTAGAATAGCATTATAAATCCACACATAAGCATTTCGCGAAGGCAAATGCATCCCATAATAGACAACATCTAATCACACGCAAGCAATCTCTCTGTCAGTTTTCAGAGTTTCTTTCTGACCACGATAAAAAAAAGTTTGCTTACCTGTTCTGCCTTTGCAGCGTGCTGTGTTCTTCAAGTCTCCACTTATGACAGTAACTTCCACCTCATACTGTCTTCCTGGAATAAGCCTTAAACCAGTGATAATATATTCCCTTTGGTCTTTCTCCACTGTAGTATTCAGCAGCACTGTAGCATGGTCAAACAGCACAATACAGTACTTCTCCCAGTCTCCAGTAGGGGGCAACCAGTTCACTTTCAGAGCCCTT
Organism: Podarcis liolepis; assembly: GCF_965112155.1. NCBI lineage: Eukaryota > Metazoa > Chordata > Lepidosauria > Squamata > Lacertidae > Podarcis > Podarcis liolepis. Next base: position 44,636,943 of record NC_139562.1, on the reverse strand, counting down.
AATGAGCCCATGCTGTCGGCTTTCAGCTCTGAAACTTTCTGGGGAACTGAAACATATAATTTCAACAACATGAAACAGAAGACTGTGTTCTATCATGGAAGAGGTCATTGGTTCACAAGTGTACTTCAGTGAACAACCTTCTAGTCAATAGCTTCCCATATTTGTTCTCAAAATCACTAGGCAATACTGGAAGCATGAATTTAACATTGCTTTTCAATGCCCAATGAAAGAACAATATATGGTTCTGTTTCCTGTATCATGCCAGCAATGGAGGACAATTGTAAGGGAGGAATGGCAGGTGGGTGGGAATACTTTTTTTATCCAGCTAGACTCTGAAACTAGAAGTGACCAGGCTGGGATGAAGAATGGCTGATAGGGTATTTGAACAGTGAACTGTTGGGTGTGGGGCACACTTAAGCATTCCTCTTGACAGCAGTTCTGTCCTGCAAGTACCCAACCCCACAGTCCAGACTGTCTCATCAAATGCAGGCCAGAGGACCATGTGTTTTCTGAGATAATATCAAGATCTGGCCTGATCTTCCTTCAGAGGATATAACACGGATTTGCAAAAAGAAGGCTGCTGCAGATAGACCGGTCAGTAGAGAGAACTGCAAGTGGGTACCATGTTTCTGTATTCTACTGGAACCAAAATTTTCTCTTTCCCCATAATATCTCCTGTATGGAAGGTAATAGGTGGAAAACGTGAAAGTGTTTCTGATTAGAAAATTGTAGAAACGTACCTGTCCTGCCATATGCTGTTGCTTCAGTGAACAATTCACCACTGACTGTGTTGACATCAACTTGATAAAGACGTCCCGGTATTAGTTTGTTGAAGTATGTCCCTGTCACATGTGACTCTAAAGATTTCCTTTCTTTAACAGATCCAAGATGAAACAAGGTGACGTTGTAGAAATCAAGGTTTCCTGGAGGCCCCTTCCACGTCACTTTTAGGGTATCCAAGCTGCCGTCATTAGTTACCAGCAAATCTAAAACTTTGGCTGGAACTATTTTTATAAAAAAAAGAGTAAGAAATTTATCGGCTGTGTAGACTTCAGAACTGTATGTAATACTGGAAACTAGGATACCAATGCACAGAACAGTAATAGATACTATGGCTGAGTACAAAAATGTTTCTCAAAATTTGGGAAATTATACCCTTTTAAGTGATTATTCACAAATCATTCATAAAGGGCTGCAATGGTGTTGACCTGGGTGACCTTTAGAGGCAGCAATGCCTTCACTAAATGGGCTTAATTGTTCCCTAGTGAAATCAGCAAATAGCCAAATCTGACAGCCAAATAGACTGTAACATCATCACATCTAGTACACAATCCCTATTTGTCTAGGAACACTTGTGGAAGGACAGAAGTGAGGAAAATAGCAGCAGTGAAGAGGAAAAATAGTGGATGCCATCTAGCAAGCAGCCTTGGAAATTGCACGATTAAATGGGTTTGGCAGGGTTTATCTTCTCTGTGTAACCAGGGAGTGGGAACCAGATTCAGCCAGTGAGTTGGGTCCCAAATTTCCCCACCCCACAGACTATCAACCACCATGCATTGCATGACATTAGGTGATCTGACTTCAACATTCTGTCTTAGAGAAAATCCCCAATTACAGAGAATCCCTAAGGATCATCTAGTCCAAACTCCTGCAACACAGGAATATGTAGCTGTCCCTTATGAGGATCAAACTTGCAACCTTGGCATTATCAGCACCACACTCTAACCAACTGAGCTATCCAGCTTATAATGGCATAAGATTGCTAACTTATACCTCCCTTCATCCGAGAATCAAAGGGTGGTTTACAGTTTAATTAGAATTCTTTGTTGCTCTGACACAGGACATTTTGCGAAATGGCCCTACCACAGTGCTAGAGCATCTGCTTTGAACACAGATGGCCCCAGGTTCAATATGGTGTCACTGAGTCTACAGTAGTGATGGACAACATGTGGTTTGGGGACTCCTGTGGTTTGGGGACTCTAATTCCCATTGGCTAAAACCAGCATGGCCAAGAGTCAGGGTTAATGGGAACTGCAATCCAACACCATTGGGAAAGCCACAGAATTTTGAGCAACCATATTTAACTGCTTTTGAAGCTGGCTTTTTGACTACTATCTAATATTTTCTTTAAGGCAACAGTGCTTACACAAAACATCCAAGTGAAACGGTCAATGCACAGAGAGTCTAAAATATAAATGATGAATACAGTTACCTTAATTCAGAGTCTAAATGAGTAAAGCGAATGTTCAGAAATACCTAACGTGCCAACTGCTGACTTTATTATATTCAGTGGCTCTAATCCAGCAATTGGCTGCTGTGGGTTGGAGCTCTGATGTGTGCTCCTTGGACTCCTCCAAGGGGAATGCCTGGAGCAACTTCCATTACAGATGCAAGACGGACAACCCATATATGCTGGTGACTCATATGCACTCACATTTACACACGAGACTCTGAATTACACAAATCTCCTAAAGATCTCAAGCAGCTTGAGACTGCAGCCCTTCACATTTCCCAAAAAAATCTGCATGCTCTCCTTACAATCTCATGCTCTATAGGGACATTTATTTGAACAAATATTTCAGATGTCGACTGCGATCCTTGCAGGAGGCCAAGTTGTTAGTTTTCTACTGAAAAATGTATTGGTAGTTTTATCCTCACACTCTGCTCTCTTATTCAAGGAAAGATCTGTAAAACCTTACCAGTCCTAATTAGTCTAAAATTGTAGTTCTCCAGCCCTGCAGCTTTGGAAATGACAGTGAGATTATACAGACGTCCTGGTGTTAGTCCTGAAAAATTGTATGCCAAATAGTGTTTCTCTAGATCCATTTGTTGAACTGGACCATCTTTATCCAGCAAAACCAGCCCGTATTGATCCACATTCCCAGCACCTGGCAACCACGAAACATGGATTGTTTCAGCCTTGACTAAAACCTGGATATTTTCTACTGGAGAAGGAGCTGTTAAGAGAGAAGGAGTGGGGAGGGAGAAAAATGGTTTATATACAAACAAAATTGTACTGCTGCTAAAATATTTAGGTTTTGCAACACAAATGTCCTTAAAATATACTGCATATTTTACAAAACAAAGACTGTTATGTTTCACTCAAAATATTTATTTATGCTTTGAAGAGAAATCAAAATGGCTGCAATTAAAACATAAAGCCATCCTAATGCTACTCTGATGCAATACCTGTTTAAATGGCTAGATGGGATTATGGATATCACTTGGCTGATTTTCAGTAACTAACTCGTTGTCATCTTTTTAATGCTTATTTCTTGTTTGATACTATGTTTTCCCCATAGCCTTTTAAGGGATATGAGAAATGCAAGTGGAATAATATTATTGTAAAGGTAAAGGTAAAGGGACCCCTGACCATTAGGTCCAGTCGTGACCGACTCTGGGGTTGCAGCGCTCATCTCGCTTTATTGGCCAAGGGAGCCAGCGAACAGCTTCCAGGTCATGTGGCCAGCAGGACTAAGCCGCTTCTGGCAAACCAGAGCAGCGCACGGAAACACCGTTTACCTTCCTGCCAGAGCAGTACCTATTTATCTACTTGCACTTTGACGTGCTTTCGAACTTCTAGGTGGGCAGGAGCAGGGACTGAGCAACGGGAGCTCACCCTGTCGTGGGGATTCAAACTGCCAACCTTCTGATCAGCAAGTCCTAGGCTCTGTGGTTTAACCCACAGCGCCACCTGCATCCAATATTATTGTAGGATTAGTCAAAGAAAGATATCTTACCAGTAGAACCACTGATGTTAGTTGAAGGGCTCTTTTTATTTCCAGCAGCTGCACTGATCGATATAGTGTATCTACTTCCAGGGGTGAGATTGGCAAATGTCTGTTCATTTCTTGAAAGGCCTCCAGGAACTTGGACCTCATGGACTTGGTTGGTGTCACTCTCAAGTAACTGCAGCTCATACCAGTCTACTTTTCCTAAGGATGGGCTCCACCACACCTGCAAGGTTGTGGTTGTAATTCCTTCTTTTTTAATTTCAAATCTTGCAGGTGGCAAGGGGTCTGTATTCCAGAAAACAAACAAACACGTAATAAACCCTAATGCAATGCACACAAATTCACTTAATCTTTTAACAAGTATGAAAATAAAAGTTCTCCACAGCAGTCACTGGGAGGGTGAGCCGAGGTCAACAAAGACCTGTTTAGAGAAAGGGAGAGGAATGGATTATACCTCAAAGTGGAAAAGGCTAAAGCAAGCACTCTGAGGACGAGGATGGAGGAGGAAGATATTTGACTGAGAGTGATCACATTTTAGAAGGGAGGGGCACAGTGATGATGACAGAGTAGGAATTATTAGTGCACAATGCTGTCTCAGTAGCCTCTGTTGGGAGCAGGGCCAAAGGCAACCCAGGTTGAAGTGGTTCACAACTCTCTTGCATCGATTTTGGTGTGGTAGCACAAATCCCTAAGCCAATCATGCCACGCAGGCAGGTTGCTTCTCACCTGGATGGCACCCGCCAAAAAATGACTGAGTGATCTTCAGAGCATGCTCTCCTTCATACCAGAATAGGTGCCACAGTCAAAAGGAGCACAAGAAAGACTCTCCTCCCTGGAAGAGAGGGGAGTGGTTGTGGGCGGGAGACCGAGCTCCGCCCCTGGTAGGGGGCATTAGCCCCCTCCCCTCCTACCTGGCTGGCGCCCACCGGAGGTGACCAACCAGGTGCCTCCGGGGGGCGTGTGTAGCAGCTTAATGCTGTGGTGCTAGCTCCGCCTCCTCCTCATTCGTCGTCGTCCCTCAGCGAGTCACCCACCCTCCACTCCCATTTAGCTCAGGGTATAGGTTTTTGGCCTTGCTATGGACCTTAGGTTGGTCACCCTGGTTGGCTGGGGGGCCTGGTAGGAATTTTTCCATTTGGCATTAGGCCTTTTGGTTTTTTTGCCTACCTCGTAGCAATCGTCACAACTTTTGTGGTATTGGTGGGTAGGTTAGGCATTGGATTCATGTGTTGTGCTGTGTCAAGGGCTAGGTGTGGCCATCGCCTATGCTATCTACCGTGGGTTATTCCGTTAAAGGAATCTGGCGGTCGTGTATTCCGTCCGATGCCTGCTTGGCGAGAGGCCATGGCACGACCCTCGGTGACATCAGGGGGTGAGCCTATAGTTGGATGAGCATCAACAGGCTCCACCTACTGTTGAATAAACCCACCACCTATAGTCATCCAATGCCTAAGCCAATACCTTTTCACTGCTGTAATCAATAAAGTTGTGGCCTTTTCTTGCCCATTAACCTTATATCACATGTCCTTGTGTATTTATTTCACATAGCGGGGTCGGGCCCTCGATCCACAAACACTTGTGCACCGATTCCAAAAACCACCGTGGAAAGTAATGGGGTGATTATGCAATGGCAATAGGGACACTCTTGAATTTTGCTTTCTCAGAAGTAATATAAGGGTCAGAAGCTGTGTGTTGATCGCTTCCACACTGCTTTTGGCCAGTGGCCTTGAGCACCGGAGAGATTTGTGTATTGCTTCTAATGTAGATGCCCCATTATCCATCTCAGTAGCTCATTGGCTGGGGCTTGCAAGAACAAACCATCTTATCATCTGACAGGTGTGCTGCCTTCACCAATCTAGGCTACCAACTGGCCATTCCTGTATCAAGCCATCTGTAATCCACCTGGTTACACTGCCTTTTCCCTCAGATTTGTACCTAGCAGCCATCTTTTCATAACTTCACAACTAGACTACTGCAATTTACTCTACAAAATACTGCCCTTGATAGCATTTTTTTGGAAGCTGCAGCTGATACTGAACACTGCAGCTGCCTTCTGACAGAGGCTGGTCATTAGAAGCATGTGCCATTGGTGCTCTGATAATGGAAATTCAAGGTTCTGCCTATGTGATTTACAAAGCACTAAAAAATGTTTCTGGATTTTGGATAGTAGAAGAATATGATGGTATAAGGGCTGAGGTTTAACACCTGGTAGGGCTTTATGTTTTTACCAGATTGTTACTGCCCTGAACTGTGGGATGGAGAAGGCTTCAAGTCATCCAGTCCCTTTTAAAGACCTGCAGTGATTTCTGCAGAAGAATTAAGCAAATACAACTTTCTCAGGGTGCTTAAGTCTAGTTGGGGTTGCCCCTTAAATTAAAAATTTACACAAATGAGGAAAGACGTGGAGGTGGGATACAACTTCTAAAGCAAATTTTAAAAGGTTGCGTGCCTAGAAGGCGAAGTTCAGAAATTCAGACTTTATCTAATCTATCTAGCCCAGAACACAAAACACTCAGTCCTCTGTACATCCGTTATAACAAAGGAACAATGAGCTTGGGAAGTGCCTGGCCTGAAAAGCCCTGGCTGGAAACAAACACTTAAAAAACCATTTACATTGTTATAAAGTTCTTGACTGGCAGCTGTCCAATACCGATATATCATAGAAATAAGATATTTCTAAGAAGATATTTTTGTGGGACTCTTATCGAACACCAGCTACACAATTTGACATTAAATAAGAAATCAACTATGCTGAAACTTTGAAAAGTTGTGCTTTTTGTAAAGATTCCAAATAAGAAGCCAATTGCAACCAGTTATTATTATTTCAGTTTCTATCCTGCTTCCTAGCAAAGTATTGCAAGTGGCTTCAATAGGAGGAGTCAGTATTTTACCTTCCACATCAATTTATTGTTGCCAAATCAAATTAATGTATTGACAAAAAGCTAGTGCTCTTACAGAGAATCTGGATGTCTATCTGTCTCAAATTTTGAAAAAATATGAACCTTGTTCTCATAGAAAAATGCTTTTACTTTTATTAAGTTATGTCCTGCAGTACAATAATGTCTTAGAGTATTTCATTTGCAGAGCAATCTTACGCTTGACTACTCAGAAGTAAGTCCTACAGAGTCCAATGGGGGCTTACTCCCAAGTAATGGGTACCTAGGAGTAAACCCCATAGAACACAATGGCACATGTTTCTGAGTACACATGTGCAGGATTGTACTATTACTCTTTTAAACATCCAAGTTGAAAAAGCATTTTAGAGTATTGTGCACAGGAATAGATTATATTTCACAATTGATTATATTGCATCTGAAGGGGATGAAGACTTCTTAGCTATATATATTTAATATGACATGTCTAAGGTTTAATAATTTCATTGGTCTGCTCTGAGGACTGAGAAGAATACAACCCATTGCCTTTCTACAGTACACAATGTCCAAAAAGCATGGATATATGTTGCAAATGATATTTACAAACCAAATACAAAATGTTTTTATTTGCATAACATTTCACTTGCTGTGGAAAATAACGCTCTGTAGTCTGTTTCTACCTTGAGAACTTGCCTATCAGTAATGTGATATTGCAAGATACACCCTAAACATTATAGTGGAAGCTTTGCTGGGCTGTGTGAAATTACATTAATAATGTATCTGTTAGTTTGAGGTGTAAGTAGGTAAGGAAATGTGTCCTGAGACAATAACTAAGAATCATCACTTTGGATTATTCTGCTGCCATCAATTTCAAATACAAACTACAATGCACTTTAAAACTGTGCATCTAGGACTGCATTTGATAACATATTACAGAATATTACACAAATGCTCTGTGATGATTGATGTTAAAAACTAAGAGCATTTGCAGGTCCTTTAAATACCGAGTATGTTTCCTTGGAAAGCTATCATAATCACTTTCTCTTTAACTCTTAAAGCTCCTGCGCTCCACATTTACTAGGGAGTAAGTCCCACTTAACTCAATAGGACTTACTTTTGAGTGGACATACATAGGACTGCACTGTAAGTGAGTATTTGTGACTAATCTCACCTATGTACCTGTAAGAAGAACCATCCATATTTTTTCAGTGTTATTCTAACTGCATCATTTGAGAAAAGAAAGTCACTTAGATAGTTACCATCAAGCATCACTCAACTATCCTGTGTAAAATCTGTATTCAGCCACTAAACAACTAAAGGCAGGAAAGATACCCAGCAGTGCAAAACAGGTTACTTCCAGGTAAGGGAGCATAGGATTGCAGCCTAAATTGGGACAAAATTACTAAAGTGAGCTTACTAAAAAAAATGACTAACAGAAACAGAAACTCAAAATATAAGCCCAGTTGTAAAGTACGATATATATGCTTGAATTTCTTTTTCTTTTTTAGATTTCAAGCCACTTCTTTTAATGAGTTCCAGATCATTGCTCACCTTGAAAGTCAAATCAGTTATTAAGCTTAACTAAGAGAGATTGTTTTTAGGAACTAGAATAAAATTCTAGCAAGTGGGTGGGTGTGGATTAATTATGTACCCACTGATCTACATTTGGAATATATTGAAAAGTGTTTGGAATGACTTGTGCTATCCCTTGATAATCTCCATTTCACAAGTTCAGGTTGAGCACCACAGAGACAACAGGGCAATGACAGATCTTCCCTCTATGCCAAAACTCCCCTCAAAGTGCTCATCGAACCTGCACCTGTCACCCATACCTGTTTGCAATGTGATATTGCTGGTTTCTCCATCAGACAGAGAGACAATCCTGATATGGTACCAAGTCCCTGCTTCCAAGCCGTTGTAGTCACATTCATAGGAATGGTTGACTTTCTGGGTGGGCTGGCAAACCCTGTACAAGGCATTGCGGGAGTTGCAGGTAACGCTGAAGTTACAGGGATATCCCAAACTGTCCCACCTGAGATGGACAGACTGGCTGGAGACCTTCCATTCTGTCTGGTTGATGGTGCATTTTACTGGAGCTCCTAGACCACTCTGGAGAAGGATCAGAAACAGCACACAGTGATTATCTCATCCAAGAGCAAACAATCTCTGTCTCGTCTACGGTCACCTGAGGCAATCGTTCTAAATTTCAGACTGTTGCACTTTAATCTTAAACTTGGAACAAGTCCCTCAGTTTGGATGGAAATGACTTCCTTATATGTGTGCATGTAAAATCTCACACACACACACACACACACACACACACACACACACACACACACCTTGCACTCTGTACATGTTATACCCAAAACCTGTAGACACAAACCCCAGCCGCAGAACACAGCTTCCACTTCACCCCATTCTCCTCTTTGAATAGGTGTGTGCTGGTCACGGGTGTGAAAGGATGTTAATTCATGTGCAAGATGATGAACTCTTTTTGAATACCCAGAACTGCATCAGTAGTGGTTAACTTCTGTGCAGCCAGCTTGGAGAAGTAACATTATGTGTGTAGGAGGGAACGCAGGAGAGAACTTCCATCCTGGATGGGATCCTGTGTGATAAGCTAGCGCTGAAAGCAAAGGTAAGTCAGAGGCTGATCTGACAGGTAGCACTGGAGGAAGCAGGCTGCGTTTGCCAGGAGGGTGAATCATAGAAGGGACCCCAAGGGTCATCTAGTCCAACCCCCTGCAATGCATGAATCTTTTGGATCTCGATATTCAGAAGTCTCCAGCTTCGGCTCCTGCCTTGCAAGTCCCCCCCCCCCGTCCCTCCCCATCCTCTTGCTTTGCGCGTGGCTGCCACCCACCTTGAGAAGGGCCAGCGCGAGAATCCACAAGGAGACTCCCGCTCCGCATCTCAGCCTTGCCATCCGCTTGGATCTGCAAGGCAGCCTGCAGGTGGTGGGGGCGAGGAGGCGCCTTTGGCCCCGCCGGCGGCGGCGGCGCCTTCCTCAGCTCCCTCCCCTGCCCGCCCGCCCGCCCGCCTGCGGGGCCGAGGGTAGCAGCCCGCGGCCGCCCTCTGCTGGCCAGCTCGACTTCGACAGGCAGGCCGGCCCTCACGACGCTCCTCGAGGAAGTTTCCTTCGCGCCGGCCGAGCGCACGGGCCGCTGCCCAAGGCGGGCAGGCGCGGTGTAAAGGCGCGGCGGGAGACGGCTGCCCGCCGCTCTCCCCGCGCGGCCATGGCCAGGCGCTTCGGCGGCCGGTTGCTTCTCTTCCCCTCACAGAGCCAATGTCCGAGGCGGCACACACACACACACACGAGAGAGAGCCCTCTGCCTCAGCCAGTAGCTCTTTGCCTCCTTTCCCTTTGCTCCTCTCCTCACAGCGCCTTGGCGCGCGCGCTCTCCCTCTCCATCATGCCCTCTCTGCGTTTCTCTCTTCCTCCGCCGCACCCTGCCCCTCTTCCTTCCTCCTCCTCCTCCTCCCCTCGCTCGCCTCGGACCTTCTTTTCCCAGGGCTATTTCTGACACTGGAGATGGTTTCCTTCAGGCGTTTCTCCTCCCCCTGGAATGTCCTCTCTAAACCTCCTCAGTTCACACTTGCCCCTCAGTGGTCGCTTGCCTCCTTCTCCTCTCCCCTCCGGGGACCCCCCCCCCCCAGGTCCAGTGCTTGTTTGGACGACAACAAGAGAGGCAGCTACTGCTTTCACTCGCCTCAGCCGCGGGGTCGTGAGGTGGAGTGGGTAGAGCCAAGGCTGAAGCGAAGTTAGACCACAGGAGGCAACTCCTAGGGACCGAGGTCCCTTTGACCCCCATAAAATATTTGAAGGGGTTGCCCCCCAAAAGTTGATAGGCATTGCCATTGTGTTATGGGGCTTATCTGAGGCTCCCCCCATTTTTTTAAATTCAAGTTGGCACCCCTAAGTTATCAGGGTCATGGAAATGAACCCAGGGGTAGTAATATTTCCCTCAACACAGTTGCCATGCCCAGGGAAAATGGCTGCGTGGACACCGTGGCTGATACCTGTGGTGAACATGGCTCATGCAAATTTTCTACAAACACAGAGCCGCCATCTGGCGTTGGGCTCCCTTGAACTCAGAGTGAAGATGGCTCTCCCCACAACAACCACCTCAGCAACTATTCCAAACTCTCTTGACTGTACAAACAAGACCTTAAGTGCCCTTTCAGAGCTGAGATATAATTTTTTCTCTCTGTAGGCAAGCTCTTTTCCTCCCTTTTACCGGAAATGCAAATTTCCTCTGTTCTGTCTTAGCAAGCACAAATCCATAATCAACAGACAACCATTATTTTTCTCTCACACATTCCAGCCAATATTGCTTAAAAATATAGCCTTGCTAACTTGAAAACAACAAGAGTTGTGTCAAGCGCAAAAAGTCCAATGGTATCTCAATTCCATGGCTGTAGGAATATCATTAGTCTGAAAAACTGCCAGTTTATCTCAGTTTTTCTTTTCCTTGGATCAGCATGTGCCCTGGAGTCAACTACCACCCTTGACCCAAATAAATTGCCCTTAAGAAATATATATAACTCAAAGCAAGGAAATTTCCATATTTTCAAGGAATATTTGCCTATCCTTTGGAAAAAGAACAGACAAATGAATTCTGTCATTTCTTTTCCAATAACAATTAGTTAGAACTATTTATCACTAAAGAAACAACCTGTAAACAAACTGTAAAGTTTGCATAGGTAGAGTGCTCTTGCAGCTTTTACTATCTTAAATACTGCACCACTGTGGAGTTGAGTTTGATGTCTACCTCTTACTGCAGATGATACTAAGGTGAGGTCTAAAACGACACCGAAGAACTCACTATTAATTATCTTTTAACAAGATGAAGTACAAACAGGTTCAAGTGTACCATATGAACACTTAGTAGAGCAACATAACCATAATTTGTAATGGGACAACAAATGTAGGTAGTGCCAAATAAATATTACAGCTGATACTGAATAGATGTGCAACAATACTATTTCTGCTGACCCAAGTTTTAAGAAGAGAGAGTAAAAGAAAGAGCTGGAAGTAACTGTGGGGAGTGACTGAACATATCATCAATAGTAGGTTCCAGTCTGCTTTAGATCCTTTCTCAAGGTTTCCTGGCTTTAAAACACACACACACAAATCTCTCTCTCTCTTTTATCAAGAGGAAATGGGCTTTGCATAGCTTTTCTCATAGTTCTGAAAGTGCGAGCTGCTGATTTACTTCCAACCCAAGGTTGGTCTTGTGTAAACAATTTTAAAAACCATCATCACCAAGCAACCACCATCGTGCCTTGAAAAACAGTTGACCTCAGTCAAAGAGCAGCACCCAGCCTTTCATTGTGTAAATGAATAACTGTTATTGTTCTTCACTATAATGTTTAGCATTTTATCACTGTCCACTATGTTTTCAGTGTCTCAGATATATATTGAACATATATGTGCCTCCCAGAACAATTGACGTACATGGATATGGATGGTCAGAAGCAGAACAAAGTAAAGCATAATTAACACTGCAACCCACCATGAATCCATATAAAAAGGAATCTCCTTTCAAAAATATACTCAAGATGTGCTGCACACTGAAACATGCCTCAACACATAAGTGAATCAATATTCCACTGCTATCAATGGAAGAGGAATCTTCCAACATTTCTCTTCCACAAATTCTAGTGGCATGTATACCTTTGTAAACGATCATGTCACCTCTTACTTGCCTTTTCTCTAACCTAAGAAATCCCAAATGCTGTAACTTTTTCTCACGTTGGAGTTACTTCATGCTGTGAGCTCCATGGTGACCCCTGCTCTGTCTATGAAGCTACAGTTTCCTCTTGTGTAATGGTCTTTTGAAAGTGGCCTGGAAGGCAGCATATAAGTATTTAGCCAAAATAAATACTAAATAAATAAATCTCCTACCCCTGTACCCCTAACAAATTAACGATAATTTGCACAAGCCACAGCATCTAACCCTTTAGCCTCATATAACTCAGCCTTCTTATGCAACCCTTCTTAAAGAAGCTTTTGATTCCTGATTGGACAGGAGTGAATTCTTCCCCGGACTCGTTTCCCAATTTGGGGTACATGTTTTTTTCTGAGCTGACAGATGGATAGCAATGCCTGTTGTCGCTGTTGTGTGGCACATAGTTCCCCACTCTGAAGCATGCAACCAAAAACTGGTTGGATAACAAAACTGAAAAATATGTGAAATTGAGTGAAAATGCTGCTTTTTGGTTCCCACTGCCCCTTTAGGGTTTGCAAGCCACTTCCTAGTATATTGTTTATCCTAGTTTATGAATAGTATCCTCCATCCCAAATACAGCAACAAACAGGCCTGGCAAATAAATCATACTTGGACACCTGCAACGAGACAGCATCCTCAGGCCTGTTCCAAGGCATTTTGCCACCTGAGGCAAAGATCAAGATGGTGCCTTCTCCCCATTCCATGGTTCAGAAGCTGTCTAAACCAGCAACTGAACCTGTGCTTCCACACTGTCAATGGGATAATCTCTTCCACTGCACTTGAGGAAGCAGGCTATCTGAAGCGATCCAGCGCAGGCCATGTGGTATACACAGTTGTGCCTTCCAACAGAGGGGGACATTTGCGGGGCTTGGGAGGAACAGCTAGCAGCCATTGCTGTCCCCAATGTCTTTGCTGGTCTTCCAGTAGCAGCAACAGAAGGAAGATTTCTCTCCCTCCCCCCCCCTTAATGCCTGGCACGCTGCCATAGTAGCATACCAAGCATCCTCAGAGAAGGAAGGAGGGGGGCAAGATATCTTCCTCCCTTCCCCTGCTGCTGGAACAGCAATGAAGATAAGTGAAGGGGATATGAGGCAGGAATGGGGTGGGAAAGAACAGGGAGGCAGGGCTTAAAGTTCTTCTGTGACCGTGAGCTAGAGAACTTGTGAGCCTGCAATGTTTGCCTTTCCTGAGCCAGGAAATATGAATTTTGGCTGCACCATTATCTAATACAGTAGCTCAACCAGCCTGTGCCAGAAGCTGCAATACAGATGTGACTCTACTTGCTAAATCATTTGCCAATGGTGAGGACCACCGTCCAATCCCCTAGTGTTTGAGGCATTCTGTTTTGTCATAGGTTGCTGTTTCTTGGCAATTTAAAGCATACAATAGAACCACATATCCACACAAACTCCTCCACACCTTATGATTTATCTCTTAGCATTATGAGGGTGATGATCAAGTTTCTGGCAAATCTCAGTCAGTTTGGTACGCCTTAGATTGGGTACAATTTGTGAAGCTTGAAGGATTCTATCCTCAAAGTAGCTGCAGAAGAACTGCCGCCAATCCAAGCTATGAGCTGAACTTACCTGTTCTTCGGTGGTAGAGAAATGATGGGTAGGTGTGGGAATCCAGGGTGTTTTTGTCACTTCAAGTACATTCTGGGTAGGGTTGACTTTGCCCATGTTTTTATTGTTGATTTCTGTGACATTGCTGATGAAAACCACCATACTGCTAGTGTCAAGAACATTCTGTGGACTGTGTGTTATAGAATTAAATGTAAGGGCTGTGCTTCTAGTAGTTCGAACAAATGTTTCAGCATCTTCAAAATCTAAGATGAATAAAAGACAGTAAATAAAGTCAGTGCTAAGCATAGTTGAAAATACTTTTAGGCATACTAATCACATCTTGTTTATTGTTCTAGCCAAAGGCCATGAGAAACTTGCAGCAGTAATATTAATAAAATAATCCAGAACAAAATACATACATAATAAAAGCCAACCTCCATGATGTATGAGAGAGAAGATACCAGAGTCACCAAGAATCTTAAATTTAGCTTAATTTCAGGTTAAACCTCAGAATCACCAAAACAACTTATAACAATTTTATCTATTTCATTTGTCCTGATTTTATTTTTGCAGCTAGTGCATACCGGATGCTCTCTGTGTTATTGTCAAGAGAAGCCAAACCATTCCTGCTTGCTAGTGAGAACAAAGGTTTCAGAAAGTGATCTCTTGGATCTCTGCCAAAAGGGGCAGGCTAAAAGATAATGATTGATGTCTTCCACCTCAGGTTAACCACAGATACAAAGTGTGTCTGTGTATGGGATCTTGTTATAGTGGCCTTCAAAGACTGTGGTGGGCATCACTTGGAAAAGCAGCTTCATAAAAGCATTTCTTAATGAAACTGGCAAGAGTTTGGTCAGATAACTAGCTCTAAAATGCTGTTATCAGGAGTGGGTACCAAGGGGAAAATTGGATGCTCCTGGCAAATAGAAGGGGAAGAAATGGAGGCAGTGAGAGATTTTACTTTCTTGGGTTCCATGATCACTGCAGATGGTAACAGCAATCACGAAATTAAAAGACGCCTGCTTCTTGGGAGAAAAGCAATGGCAAACCTAGACAGCATCTTAAAAAGCAGAGACATCACCTTTCCGACAAAAATCCATATAGTTAAAGCTATGGTTTTCCCAGTAGTGATGTATGGAAGTGAGTACTGGACCATAAAGAAGGCTGATCGCCAAAGAATTGATGCTTTTGAATTATGGAGCTGGAGGAGACTCTTGAGAGTCCCATGGAGTGCAAGAAGATCAAACCTCTCCATTCTTAAGGAAATCAGCCCTGAGAGCTCACTGGAAGGACAGAATGTGAAGCTGAGGCTCCAATACTTTGGCCACCTCACGAGAAGAGAAGACTCCCTGGAAAAGACCCTGATGTTGGGAAAGATTGAGGGCACAAGGAGAAGGGGACGGCAGAGGATGAGATAGTTGGACAGTGTTCTCGAAGCTATCAACATGAGTCTGACCAAATTGCGGGGGGCAGTAGAAGACAGGAGTGCCTGGCGTGCTCTGGTCCATGGGGTCACGAAGAGTCGGACACGACTAAACGACTAAACAAAAACAACAACAACAATTAGTTGCAGATCGCCTTCTAGATTCTATCCAGAAGAGCCAATCCCTTAGTTGTCACTTGTTCAAGGGCAATACAGAGCTCAGTTCTGGAAAACACCAGCAACATCATCTTGACAAGCTGCTTTGCAGGGTTGGTTATCTCAGGAAAGTGCTTGATTGGCTTAGTAGCAATTCTTTTAATATATTTTAACTGAGTGCAGTTAATATATTTTAACTAGAACTCCAGGTTCTAGCTTGGAAATCCATATATTTAATCCCCAAAGAATAAAATGGAAAAGTCCTCTCAAAAATGGGAGGGGGGAATCCTTTTTGGGTTTTTCTTTAAAAAGGGGGGGGGTCCAATTCCACACCCAATCAAACTTATTTAATCCCCCCACAAAAATAAATCCGATTTAAAGACTGAAGAGCAGGCAGATTAGCAAACAGTTCAATAATAAAAGTGAAGTGCAGATAGATGATAGATAGATAGATAGATAGATAGAGAGATAGATAGATAGATAGATAGATAGATAGATAGATAGATAGATGATAGATAGATAGAGAGACAGACAGACAGACAGACAGAGAGACAGACAGACAGAGATATGGAACCTTTCCAGGTAGCTCTCTAGCTCAGTATGGTCTATGTTGGCAGTGACTCTCCGGGATTTCAGAGAAGTATTTCCCATACTGTATCTGATTATGTGCAGAATTGAGCTTCTCAGTGTAAAACAGATGTACTATTACTGAGCTATGGCAGACAGACAGATAACAGTACGGTTGTAGGTTGCTTTTTTACTATTCTAATTTGACTTATTCATTCATTATGACTGATGAATTCAAAAAGCATGCTTCTCATGTGATAATCAGCAACAACCCTACAATAGCAAGCTTGTTCGAGATCTTCAAAATGGATACAGAAAAATGCATATGCAATAAAAGACAAAATGGAATTCAGTCGGATTATGTGGGCTGGTTATTAGAAACCCCTCTGCCCAAGGTCAAGGAATTCACTTTTAACAGGCACCTGTATATACAAGGTTCACTATGTTTTGTGTGTGTGCATGATACATGCAACTGTGTCCCTGGCAAACCTGTAAACGCTAAGCCCGTTCACACCTGTTCTTGAAGCACTACCTGGCAGTCTGGGGCAAGTTCCTATCCCTCTCCACACCCAGTGCTTTCTTCACTGTTCATCAAGGGAGACATGGGTAACCCTTCAGCTTTGGAGAGTCTGGTCCTGATGTTCCTGTGTGTGCCCTCTCCTCTACCCATTCATGTGCTCTGTACCTGTGTACCTCTTTGTACAAGGCATATGGGAACAACTTGTTTTTGCAGATTTTGGTGGTCTATTACAAAACCAAGAAGTTCTCCAATTCGTTTGTGGACTGCCGTACAGAGCTGATAGGCTGCGTTAAGCCTGGTTGGTCACAAATGGCTCAAGACTGCTGTATAATAACAGATATTCAGAACTCTTCCATGTAAAATCTCATGCCCGCTCTGTTCAGGAAATAACCTGGAGGGCACTGCCCACAAGCTTCTGGTAATGGGCTGTAATTATATGAGCTTTTTAAAGTCACCTATCTTTTAGGGAATGCCAAAATTACAATGGGAGTGCAGGAAGAAACTTTTACACATTTTCCGTTCACATTCCGTACTTCTCCCTATGTGGTAAGAGAATGTTGTCCTTTCTATGTGACTGGGAATTAAGGCTCAATCTGTGGTGTTCTATGACCACTACGGCTACATTTATAGGCCAAAAAGTTTGGGACTGTTCCTTTGCAATGTGAACTTCCCCCTCTCACAGAAAACCAGGTTACCTTTCAATAGCAGGATGTGTTTGCTTGAGGCAAATGACTCCTAGAACCAGAGTTTAACGCATGGCAAAACCTTGTTTTGCTGCCACAACAGTAGGCTGCCTGCCACGTATAAATTTTTTTAGCTCACGGCCCCTCTAAAAAAGTTGTAATTACTAGGTTAGAAGCAGCAGATGTTTCCAAATATGATCACTCAGTGTGTAATTATGAAGTCTTAGAATGTCAACCTATGATTTCTCCCCTGCCAAAAGGACCACTTTGTGAACTTTCATCTTGAAGTGAACAACATCCCTTAAAAACGACAACATTGACATGCATATTTAATGCTACCAGTAAAATAAAACTGTCTATCTTCTGTTGACATGTACAAGATGCATGTTCCTCCGAGGTCCTTTTCAATGTAAAACATGCGTGTTATGTTAGCCTAACATGTATTTTGAACTCCTCAGGAAGGCCCACCCCCGCTAATGAACACACGACTCACTTCTAATGTTTTTTCTATTTTAAACTATAATCTTTGCTCTTCTCCGAAGAGGAAATTGTAGGAGTCTGTTAAATTACACACACAAAAGTCACTGTAAGTGTGAGGCCAGCCCAACATCCAGCACTGGCCCTGTGACAATCCATGCGCAGGAGTCCAATAATACATTTGTGGGTTAAACTCCTTCATATGGGAATCACTACTCTGTGTTATTATAGAGCGATGTAGCATTTGTGACATGATGATTGCTTCAATTAGTGCCTTCAGGAGATTTTGGAACATATGGGCAACACTGTGTCAACAATACGCTAAAAAAAAAAAAGGTGCCAAGTTAATTCAGGGCCAAAGTGGAGGTGATGATAACGGCCATGCAGTTTATAGCAGTATTTTCTTTTGCAAATATCTGGCATGGGGATCCCTAAACCGCATGGCAGAGAGTTGGGCATTAACCCTTTCCCCCATCATGGTCCTGATTTCAGAATTGAAATCGAAATATTCACCCATCTCTACTTACGAATCACTCAAGCATGCTGACAATGATCAGTCCTGATAATGGCACTTCCCTCTCACAGGCCTATGTGGTGGAAGGTCTATACTTGCTTACAAACAGCCGCCACCCCCAGTTTAACACTGCTACTCATCAGCAACAACATTACAGAGATATGGACGCAAAGACCAAACCCTATAACAATTCTATCCTAGTGTCTTCTTTGGCAAAACTCTTACAGGGCCTGATAGTGTCACCTACCATATTGGGTACATTAGTTTTTCTCATCTTTTAATGTGACATATGCATCACAATGCATAAACACAGCATAAACAGGGCTTTGTCTAAACTCTTGAACTCAGAGGGAGACTCCAACGTGGAAACATTGAATTGCAAGTTATCCATAGAATGAGTACCATCACTTCTGGATTGAATCAATCAACACAATGGGTTTTATTACACTAAATGTGTTGTTTTGCTTACCAGTGCTAGGATTGGAACAAATAATAACACTATGCATATTGGAATATTGCATGTGACTGTGGTTTTTTTTTTGGTTTTTAAATCAGAACTACAATAGAAGAAATATGGCGGAGGAGCAACAAGTGAAGCTTAAGGCCCAGGCTGTGTCCACTGGGAAGGACTGTGATATTTGCAAATTTTAGTAATCTCTTTCAGGTTGCATCCTATGAGCATTTGCCTGCAAGCACTATTGAAGTCAATGGGACATACTCTTGAATAGAAAGTATGTTTGTGGCAGAGACAAAGCTGATTTCAAACCTGTGGGTTCAAAAGTAGTTTGTGATGCAGCACAAGGAGTTGCTGTTATGGCTTTACAATCAATGTTATTTTATTGACTAGTTGATTTGTATATTTGTTTTGTTTTTGTATTGACTTTAAGCAGTGTGGCAGATATAGTAGTAGTAGATTAAAGGTAAAGGTAAAGGGACCCCTGACCATTAGGTCCAGTCGCGGATGACTCTGGGGTTGTGGCGCTCATCTTGCTTTATTGGCCGAGGGAGCCAGCATACAGCTTCCGGGTCATGTGGCCAGCATGACTAAGGCGCTTCTGGCGAACCAGAGCAGCACACGGAAACGCCATTTTCCTTCCCGCCGGAGCGGTACCTATTTATCTACTTGCACTTTGACGTGCTTTCGAACTGCCAGGTTGGCAGGAGCAGGGACCAAGCAACAGGGGCTCACCCCATCACGGGGATTCGAACTGCCGACCTTCTGATCGGCAAGCCCTAGGCTCTGTGGTTTAACCCACAGCGCCACCCGCGTCCCAGTAGTAGATTATGATGATGTAATAAAAAGCCAACAATGCTGCTCAGCTCTTAGTAAGGCTTCCATCAACAGAATGGGAAGGGAAGCAATTTTTGCTCCCACAATGTCCTCACACACTAGGGATGAGCCAACCCATCAATGTTGGTTTATCTCAAGTTATCATTCCTGCAGTATCAAGTTCAATACCCCACATTTCCACATCAGTTGCATTTCTTTTTTTAAAAAATGTCCTCATCAAAATTCACCAGCATGTTAGTCAGATTTCCATATATATATATATATATATATATATATATATATATATATATGCAATTTTACCTTTATACACATTTTTACCAAGCAATTTTCTTAATACGATGCATGTTAATGTTATTTTCAATGATACATACATTTTTGTGCATGGTTTACTGCAGTATATGTCTTTTTTGTACACAGTAATTGCCTAAAGAACTGCATTGCAAAATTCAGGGAGGTACGAATTTTAAAGGATAGTTGTGTTTTGGTTCTTCTATAGTATCTGAAAGTGCAAATTTGGGAGGTTCAGCTTAAATACAAACAGAATCAATTTTCTCCCCCATCCCAGCCCACACCCAGCTAAAACTGCTCTGAAAGTTTAGGGATCATCCAGAGCAGATTTAGAAAGGCATGAAGGTACAGGGGAGAAAGGGAATCACAGAAAATTGCTTCCATCTTTATTCTGCTGAACATCGGTCAAAGGATACCACTGGATATGCACATCACCACCATCGTTATAGCAATAGTGAAGTCACAACCCTTATTGTGCACAAACATGCCTTTGTATGTAATGGGGCTCATTGGATCACAACTTTGCTCTCATAATTGGGCTCGTTGACTCATAGCTGGACTATTTAGGAGAAACTGTAAGTGCATTCTTATCACCATGCCTTCCAAATGCACATCAGTCATTTAGCTATTATGCTATATCCTTTTCGCTTATCCTCTGTTTTGTCTACTTAAGACTGCAGACAAAACAAAGGGAGGATATAAAGTACGAGTAAAATGACTCATGTCACACTTGGTGTCTGATAATTTTTTTCCTTAGTCGAAATGAGGATTCTTTTGGGGGATTAAAAAAAAAATATTAGTCTCCTAATCAGAGTACAATTTAGTCAATAAATAATATGTAGAGTTGCTTTTCAAATAAAACAAAAAAATGAAATAAGTTAGCTTTTAAAATAAGATAAGGATTGCATTTGCAACCACTGAACGATTGTTCCTTCTCTATGCTTTGTGAACTATCCACTCCACAAATTTAGCTAGCAAGCTATTTTTTTTAAGGACAAATTGCAAATAATAGTTTAAACAAATAAGTCCTTTCCCAAGTTATATAAATGTGTTGAGTCTCAAAATTTGTGCAATGCTGATAAGATTTACAGCAAAATCATAGCCATGCCAACTCAGAAGGAAGTTCATTGAAACCCCTTATGCACTACATACAGAGTGCTACAATTCTCAGAGTGGCTTAAAGACCATTCCTGTTTTCCCAGAGGATGCTGAGAATTGTAGCATGGTGAGGGGAATAGAGGGTCTCCTAACAACTCTCAGCACCCTGAACAAACTGCAGTTCACAGGATGCTTTGACTGTTTGAAGTGGTATGGCACTGATTTAAAGGTGCAAAGGCTAAAAATCTATATCCATTTACTTGGAACTAATCCCTGTTGAATTCAAAGGGGCTTACCACTGAGCAGTGCCGGCCCACCAACCAAGCTAGCTGAGGCCACCACCTTGGGTGGTGGGATTTCAAATGGGTGCCCCACCCTTGTGGGTGCCCCACCAGCCTCCCCAGCTCTACTGCTTGTGGAGCAGCACCAGTGGCTTCCACAGAGCTCTGCGAGCTCTTAATATCTCATGAGATCTTGCCAGAACTTGCCACCACCCCTTGGCAGGCACTGCTGCACAGCCCAGGTAAGGGGGGCTTCGGCAGAGGGGTGGCAACTTCCCATTTCACCTCAGGCAGCAGAATGGGATGGGCCATGCCTTCTGAGTAGACATGGATAGGATTGCACTGTTAGTGGTACAACTCAATGTCCTGTCTGCTTCCTAACTGAGAATGTTTTCTGGATTTCAGTTTGCCAATATCATTGATGGTACTCCTCACAACTGCTCCCTTAATTTCTCAGGTTTATCCCTAAGGCTCACATAAATATTTACAATGCAATTCAATGAATGTCTGCTTAGAGGTAAAGCTCCTGGAATTTAGTGGGGCTTACTTCCAGGTAAGTAGATATAGGAATGGTGTTTTAAAAATCATAAAATGTTTTTAGCAAGGAGGAAAGTTCAAAGAAACTGAATATTCCTCCACATGCCTTGAATAGTCTTTGAATCTAACCCTGTGGCTATAACTTAAGACTGCATCCAGAAATTGTATGCATGCTCTTATTTAGAAAAGGCTGGGCCCAACTTCCACCCAGTAGCTCTTGATCTTGGACCTCACATCTGTCCTGGGGGAAGCAGAACAGACCACGTGGCAAACACAGTACTGTCCTCTAACACTTTGCTGGCATTTGCTTATTGCTCCACTTGGTGCCTGCTCACTGCCCACCCAAACAAATACTGCAATGTGGCAACAGTGGCACCGGCATGCATACGAGCAGACAAAATATATGCAGATGTGGTGCTTGCTGGAGTCTGTGGCATGGGTTGACAGCCACCTGCCTGCTTTCTGAACCAGGGAACTTTCCCAGTGGTGCAGCCTGTTTTGTGTGAAGAGAAGGTAACATGTTCAGCCAAGCCAGGACAGCAACAAGCAAGCATCACCAATACCAGGGCGCGGACCCAGCAGGTTGTAGTGGCCAGGGAGCTCAGGAGAAATGGACCAAGGGACGGCAACGACCAGCCCCCAATATCTGCTGCCTAAGATGTGTTGAAGTAAGAGTAGCGAAATCACAGCTAAGAAGCTCATATCATAGATATGACTGACACCCTTCTTCGGAAATTAAACCAATGTCCAGATTTTAACATTCAAATATTTAACTTGCAGAAACTTATAGATGAATTAAAAGGTAATATTTACAGTCACATGCTTGTCCAAGCATGGGCTTTCAGTCTCTTCTTCTAACTTCCAAACAGTTGCATTTTTCTCTCTTTCCAGAGCTCAGTACTTAACCTTCTGTATTTCAATTAGGCCATGCCTTGCAGATCCTTTGAGAGATTACCACTTTTACCTTCTCCTGAACCTTTCCTGTCTTTCTTTCAAGCAGAGAAGCACTCTAACACTCTATTCAACTTAGCAGTGTTCGCAGTGGATTCTAAAACACAGTCATCTTGCTTCCCATAAAATGGAGTCTCTCCATCGTTATATACCTCCCATGTGACCCCTGTTAGCCAATCACATGAGAACTACTAGAGAACTCTCTAGAATTCAGTTACCAACTAATCAGATTTAAACACAAAGTAAGGCACACAAGCATTTACCATTTCAGTGAAATATAGTACTATACTTAACTGGGTGGCCACCTCACACTGCTTAAAAGTAGGATGCCCTTGATAGAAGAACAGCAAGTTTTTATCAGAAGCATTTTACACTGTCTCTGATTTAAAGCTAAACTTCCTTGTACTCAGATCTGTGCTGAGGTTGGTGGATGAGACTGCCTCACTTGCTTTCCTATCTCCACCCTCTTCCCCTTTAAGCCCACCTTTGCTCCTATGGGAATGAGAGATTTTGACAGGTGGGCAGTTCTGACAGATGTGACCCATGAGGCAGATTCCCAATATCCCTGGCCACTGGTCTTGCTAGCTAAGGATGATGGGAATTGTAGTCCAAAAAACAGCTGGAGACCCAAGTTTGGGAAACACTGCTCTAGATGACACCAACTAGCTAGGGAGAGCCAATCAGGCTGCACCTGCCTCCTTGGTGCATCTGAAGGGAAGCTGGTAACAAGCTTCAAGAAAGCAGGTGAGGGTCTAGTGGAGAAAATATACATTCTATACTTTTTAAAACCATACTAAGTTTGAAGTTACTGACCATTTAGTAACCTAATTACTAAATATATCAACACATAATTATATTAAAAAGGTAAAGGTACCCCTGCCCATAAGGGGCCAGTCGGGTCCGACTCTGGGGTTGTGCACTCATCTCACTCTAGAGGCCGGGAGCCAGCGCTGTCCGGAGACACTTCCGGGTCACGTGGCCAGCGTGACGAAGCTGCTCTGGCGAGCCGGCACCAGCGCAGCACACGGAAACACCATTTACCTTCCTGCTATAAAGCGGTACCTATTTATCTACTTGCACTTAGGGGTGCTTTTGAACTGCTAGGTGGGCAGGAGCTGGGACCGAAAGACGGGAGCTCACCCCGCCGCGGGGATTCGAACTGCCGGCCATGTGATCGGCAAGTCCTAGGCACTGAGGTTTTACCCACAGCGCCACCCGCATCCCATAATTATATTACATTTCTTGTAAAAGTGCTACCATATGACCAACTCCCCTTGGCTGACTTATCTTTCAGATAAGATAAGTTCCTTGATGGCAGGCACCTGTCTCTGTAAAACTCTGTAAGGTGCCCCACACTGATGATATGGTAGAAATATCGGGCCTAATAATTATGAAATTCTCAGCGAAGGAATTATGACTGTCCTAAAAATAGGTTTAAATGACAGTACATTTATGCTATGTAAGTTGCACATTGTGGTATATTACATTTGTCGCATTGCATGTATAACACATTTCAGGAAACATTCCAGCACCTTTTCTTAAGGCTAAGAACCTTACAGAAGAATTTCAACCAACGCAATTTTTACTGAATTTGTTCTTATCATAAAATTTCTTGTCAATTCACCCAATGGGAAAGCAACGCTATCAAGACGACAAAGGGTCATTGTGTATTTTCTTGGAGAGGTCTTTAACAGAACTTTGGTGGCAGCAGGGGGGAACCAGACGTCCTGAATTTTTTTCCACTCAAGTGTAAAATTTTGAAGAACTGTTGCCAGATAACAAAACTTTGGAAAATTATATTTAAAATGAAATAAAACATGTTAACAATATTGGAAAATGAGAAATGGGTCTGTAGGTCAATTTTTTGTGTGAATTTCCCCTGTATTTCTTCTATTTTATCCTGCTTAGAAAATATAGTACTAAGCAGCATTTAAATTATTAAAATAAATAATACAATTCTACATTACCTGCTTATTATTAGGATTACTAAGTGCTTGTAAATGCTATTTAATATCAGATGAACAAACAACTGAGGAGCTTATGTTTGTGAAGATATACCTGCCTATGCACCACTACTGTTGCTTGATTTTGTTTTGACTTGATTTTTGTTTTGACTTGATTTTTTGTTTTGACTTGATTTTTGGCTCTTCATTTCTGTGATGAAATGTTTTAAGAGGGGATGTTGTGTAATTTGTATACTTCTTTTTTTTGCAGACTGTATCAGGCCTACACACAACAATAAACAAAACAATAAAACCAAGAAAGGCCATTTAAAAGCTATTTCAGAGTGCCAAAGGACCAAATACGAGAATTGTCTTATTATTTATTAAATTTATATCCCGCCTTCTCCTCCAAGATACTCAACGTGGCATACATGGTTCCCCCCTGCTCTCTTAATGCCCACAACAACTCTGTGAGGTAGGTTAGGCTGAGAGGCAGTGATTGGCGCAAAGGCATCTAGTGAACTTCATGGCTGAGTGGGTATTTGAAACCTGGTCTCCCAGCTCCTAGTCTGACACTCATACTATTACCCCATACTGGCTTTCAGCTAAGAAAGCACCCGACAGGCTAAAAATACCTAAACATACGAGGAAGAGACATTGTATTCCTTTCCTTTAAAATGTGGCTTTGAAGCTACCCTTAATGGCTTTTTATTAGTGCAAGTCATGTTATTTAAATGTCAATGTAGACAGGGCCATGAAGTTGACTGGGTGACCTTGGGCCAATCACTGCCTCTCAGCCTAATCTACCTCACAGGGTTGTTGGAGGGAAGGAGGGAGAAGAACCACATACACTACTTTGAAAAAATGATATAAATGCAAAACAAAACAAAAACTTCAGCGCAAGACACACTTTACGGTTCATGGGAAGCATATTTGAAGGAGTGGCTTACCATTCCTTGAGCACAGGTTGTCATGGAGAGTCTCTCCCTTCTTGTTGACGTCAATTCTCTTCCAACTGTGAAGATATTTCCTCCCCATCTTCACTACTACCGTCGAGCCTTGTTTCTTGAGGAACAGAAAGCTGTTTTTCACCTCAAGGAGTCCTTCCCTGCTGTGACAGGTCCAACTGGGTGCCTCAGAGCAGTTGGTGGTGATGGCTTTGCGCGAATGGGCCGCCTTAAACCTGCTGATAGCCAGACATTGGCCAGATCTAACATGGAGGAGCTTTTCATTCTTCATCCATCTCCACTGCTGGTTTATATTGGTCAGGTTGCATGTTCCCACATAT
Organism: Podarcis liolepis; assembly: GCF_965112155.1. NCBI lineage: Eukaryota > Metazoa > Chordata > Lepidosauria > Squamata > Lacertidae > Podarcis > Podarcis liolepis. The sequence continues at coordinate 44,611,022 of NC_139562.1, read as the reverse complement.
ACTGTTTTATTGCTCTCATAAATACATTGCTGTTTTAGCTCATGGATAATAAGAAAACCACCTGAGAGGGGAAATGAAGAACCCATACAAATGGGACAGAGTATATGTTAAGGTTCACAGAACAGAAACAATAGCAACCATACAAGCGCCACAAGTGTGATAACCCATTTCCATAACCATTATCATCTCACTATCTTTCTGTTGTGGCACTTGCCTACAAATCATGGTAAAAAGAAAGTTCACAGTGGTGTCAAAAGGAGGTTCGGGATCATGGTGTACAGACTTTCTGCATACTTCTGTGGATTCCCTAAACTTAATTCCACTCAGAGCAGGGGGGGGGGGGGAATCAAACCAAGCCATTAACTGCCCATGTTTTCATTTCACAATGAAGTAATAAGTCGAACCCTTAATAATCCTTTTAAAAACTGGTTTGCAACATGCAAACTATTTGCTTGAAAGTGTTTTCGAATCTGTCTCTGCTTCTTTTGCCCTTGGGCTCCGTTTACTTCATATAAACCTAAGATATGGTGTTATTAATATAAACTCCCTGACATATGCTGCTCATTGCAATGCGGTTTCCATTCACTGCTTTGCAATAATGACTGATTCATACCATGTATACAGCAGTGATTAGACTCTGGAATCACAAAATCACAAGGAATCACTCCCTTGCATCACAAAATAAGTTCTTTCCCATCCCATATTTTACAGCATGGAATAAATACAATTTCAGCTCTTCGGTGATGAGCCCCATCTTCAGCTAAAGAATATGCCTGGCTGCTCTCTTTTTCTGTGTTTCATCTGTAATTAGCTGAGGGATGATTTATATTATGATAAGTTCTAGCAAAAATGCATCTGTAAAAGCTTCTGATTTTATACCTTGCCTGCACAAAACATGGATAAAGTCTCAAAGTCCCTCACAAATGAACATGGACCAAAGAGAGTGTCCAGTGGGGAGGACTTCTCAAAGAATGAAGCAATGATTCAAAAGAAAGTTTATTTCCTTTTTTTGATTGAAACCTAAACAATCTCGGGTTTTACTCGGCCAATGCCTCTCTCCCTTATTGTATAAACTGAAGCACGGAAATCATTCCCTTTCAGCAGCTCAGGGGAAACTCCCAGGAACTCTTGGGAATCACGGCCAGAACAAGCAAGAAACACAAAAATCTGAAGGGGAGCTGTACTTACCAGAGATCCCAAAAGCCAGGCAGGTAGAAATTAGAATGTGAAATAAACTCTCCATTTTTCTTCTAACAACTCCCATTGCTTCTTTCTCTTTCTCTCTCGCTCATTTTTTTTTCTTTTTAGAAAAATGCATACCCTAGATAAGTGAAGCGAAGGCTAGGAAGGAAATGTGCCTTCACAGGAGGAAAATGTCAGTGACGAACACTTCCTTCTATTCAATTGTTTTTTTGGGTTTTTTTATACCACTTTGTCGTTTCATACGATTCTTCAGTATGCACTAGCTATCTGTCCTGGCTTGGCAAAACACAAGCAAAAGAGGGGTACATTTCAAAAACAAATACAGGGCTTAAGCATCTTTGAAAACTCAGCAGAGGAAAAGGGGCTATAATTTCCTTTAATTGCCTGTCTGTAAACCATTCTGTGTCTGCAGGTATTCTTGATTGGCCGATGTAAATATATACTATGTTGTTCTGTAAACACTCAAGCTTGTATAATGATATGTTATGAATCTATCCAGGAGCGCCACGTGATTAGATACCACGTTTGACTCACACCCAGAAGTCTCTCCCATTAGGCTTATTCACACATTATATTGTCCCTATGGGTGTATAAGTGTTTGTGTGAAAGAATGGACACTCACAGATTTGGACAGCTCAGCTGTTCTGAACCCAGGTACACAAACTGAACACTTGTTGAATGTCATGTGTGAACAGTCCTATTGTGAGTTTAATTGATGCCAATGGCTTGGACCTTTTGTATTAGGAAGCCAGCATGCAAGGAAGGCCACGACACTGAATTCTGATTATTCTATCTCTCAGTTGCACAGTGGTACCTTGGTTTTCGAAAGTAATCCATTCCAGAAGACCGTTCGAGTTCCAAAACGTTCGAAAACCGAAAACTCAATAGCCAACAGCTAGGCCTCCAGATCTTGAACTCAGCAGAAGCCGTGTGGCATGTTCGACTTCCAAGGCATGTCCCCCCCAGGTGCGGGGCTGGAAGAACCAGGTCGGGGAACAGCGGGAAGGCGCGCTCTGCCTCCCTGCTGTCCCCCAAGCTTGTGGGGCTGGCTATGGGGAGAAGTGCGCTGATCCCGGGACTGCAGGCAGCTCTGCGTGGCCATCCGGAGTGGGGCGGGACTTCGCGCCCCGCTCCTGGTGGCCGCGCAGAGCTGCGCTTATCCCGGGACTGCAGGCAGCTCTGCACGGCCATCCGGAGCGGGGCAGGATTTCGCGCCCCGCTCCCGGTGGCCGCGCAGAGCTGCGCTGATCCCGGGACTGCAGGCAGCTCTGCGCGGCCATCGGGAGCGGGGCGGGACTTCGCGCCCGGCTCCCGGTGGCCGTGCAGAGCTGCGCTGAGCCGGGGACTGCAGGCAGCTCTGCGCGGCCACTGGGAGGGGGCGGGACTTCGCTCCCGGCTCCCGGTGGCTGCGCAGAGCTGCGCTAAGCTGGGGACTGCAGGCAGCTCTGCGCAGTCATCCGGAGCTGGGCGGGACTTCGCGCCCCGCTCCTGATGGCCGCACAGAGCTGCGCTGATCCCGGGACTGCAGGCAGCTCTGTGCGGCCATCGGGAACGGGGCGGGACTTCGCGCCCGGCTCCTGGTGGCCGTGCAGAGCTGCGCTGATCCCGGGACTGCAGGCAGCTCTGCGCGGCCATCGGAGCTGGTCTCCCGAGGGTTGCACAGAGCTTCCTGAAGCCTGGAGAGCGAGAGCGGTCGGTGCGTACCGACCCCTCTCGCTCTCCAGGCATCAGCGAAAGCCTGCATTCGCCCCATAGGACGCACACACATTTCCCCTTCATTTTTGGAGGGGGAAAAGTGCGTACTATAGGGCAAAAAATACGGTAATCAGTATTTTAGTGTAGATTTATTCTAATATCCACATTTGGGTATACAATTTTGCCTAAAATACACATTTTTGCAAGGTGGTTTCTCTTAATATAATGCATTTGTGTATGTTATTTTCAGTAATGTAATCATTTCTATGTACACTTTCCCCTAATATAGGCATTTTTGACACATTGGCTGGAGAACGGCACCACAAATTTGGAGAAGCGTGACTTTGAAGGACGGCTGTGTTTCAGTTCACATTTTGTTTCAGAAAGTGCAGATTAGGTAGCCTTTAAATGCAAACTGAGTCTCATTTTGCCCCTACCCATGTATAATCCTGAGGTACCTTGCACCCTTGGCTCTGGCTAATTGCCTCATCTTTAGCTAATACTACTTTCACATATCTTTAAAGATGGGTGTGTCAACTTCCGTAGCGCTCACATCCAGAGGGGAGATTTCTGCACTGCAGGTTGAACACTGAAGTACTCAGCTGAAATTGCAGAAAATGTTTCAGGGGAAGGCCCTATGAGCTCACCAATGGCCTTACACCACTTTCTGCCAGCTGAGGAGATGGCCCAGAGCCAGCCCTACCATTAGACAGAGTGGGGAGGGCACCTTTAACAGCTGATGCTGGTTTGGGTACAAGTGGTGAGGTGTTGGAGGACAAAGCTATGTGTGCTGTGATGAGTCCTGTCCTACAGGCCGTCGGAAACTAGTCTGCTGCCCCCGGGTGCACTGGGGGGCACGGTAAGGCTCAGATGCCAATGAGACTACGTTTTGTACATGGAATTAAGGAGGAGGTCAATTTGTCCTTCACCTCAAGCAGAAAAGACATCTTGGATTAGGCCTAGGTAGACCAGAGGAAGGAGCATATTACAGGGTACTGTGGGAAGTAAAATGCCCAGAGTGGGGTATTCCGAGATGAGTATCACTTCAACATAAAGCTAAGAGACAGACCTGAGTTTCATGGGCTTGCTGAGGGAGAAAATTGGCTGGTAATCGGTGAAATAACATGAGGAAAATATAGACATCTTTAAATATTTTGTATCAAGTTTATTGGTTGGATGAAGCAAAGGTAACATAACTGCTTTAGAAACTCATTATCAAATCCTATGCTGAGACTCCTCAGTTCTTGCCAAAGGGGGGTTCCAGCGATACTTTTTTGTCTTTACAAACTGATCACTGCGAAGATAAAAAGAAGAAAACACCAAGATCCTCATGGTCCATTCTAGTTTGTGTTCCCCTGAACACCCATCCATCTCATTACAATAAATGGAACTTCTTGTTTGTTTTTTTAAAAAAAGCTTTCGGTAAAAGACAGGCAAATATTTAAAATTCTTACCATTTAGTATATGTTACAAAGTTTCTCTTTTTTTAAAATTAAAACGACTCACGAGATTTACAAATACACCGGATTCTGTCCTGGAGCAAAAAGCAGCTTCTAAGACAATCGACAGTATCAAATATATACATCAACATTGGAAAAAAGACACTGGGCTCAGTCCACTGGAAATGTCACTTGTGCAAGCCCCAATGAAGCGAAAGAGAAGTCCACAAGGGTACAGCAACCTCGAATGAAACACAGGATTTCTTTTATAACTTTTATTTGTTTCAGTCAGGCTCGCACAGGAAACACTCCCTTTGTGTGGCCGCCATTGTGTTCCACAATGCTTTACAGAATTTACTATACACACTTAAATATCTAAGAGTACTTGGGAGTTGTCGTATAAGACAACTTAGGAGCTGTCATATAAAATACCTAACTGATTTCGAATAGTTTCAAAAACAATGGGCTTTTCTTCTGAATGCTTTTTAAAAAATATTTGTTTCCATTTGAAGCCAATAACTGACCAAGAATCATAACTGGCAAGAATCATAAAAGGCTCGGAATAAAGTTTACCACATAATAGGTAATAGCACTTAACAGGTACAGTAGAACACCTGACAGCCTATTCACAAGACAGACTTTTTGTTGTTGCAAACGTTAAAGCATTTGTACACATTTCTTCAGTGGAATTTCCCAAGTCCATCTATTGCAGAACATACAAACATACGTTACATACATTCTGTGTGGCAGATCCCACTAATACAGAAACAAATCCTCCATAAGATATATATGTGAAATCCAAATGTAACACCAGTACATTAACCTTCATTTAAAAACTGGTTCAGGGAACTCACAATACATTCAAGACAAAGGTCCATCAATCTTGTATGCTTTTGTTTTTGTTTTTAACCATCCACATTCCTTTTACAAGTTGGCTGCAGCGCCACTCCTCTTCACGGCTGTAAACTCCTTGAAGAAGTTGCTGGTAGGTAACGAATCAAATTACCCCAAGAGAGATCAACATATTTGCTTCTTCCTTCTTGGTTTCACTGGACAGCTTCAGCAGATGGCCTGCTTTCGTACAGGTTCAGCGCATGATGCACAAATTCATACTGTTCACTGGTTTGGACCATTCCACCTCTGGGGGGTAAAAAGGGAGAGGTGGAAAAAGATGGCAAGTACGTTTAATGACAGAATAGTTCCCACCACCCCAGAGAGCTTATAGGGGTATCACTGCTAATGGCATAGCCATTCAGATGTTACTGACCTCCAGTTCCCATCAGGTCCAGTCAGCATGGCCAAGAGGGATGCTGGGAGCATCTCCTGGTATGTCCCATAGAGGAACTTACGGTCTTTAAACAAAAACATCCTGAAGGTCCCAGGCCACAGAGAGGTTAGGCTGGCCTCAACTAGAGCCAGGGCTTTTTCGGCTGTGGCTCCAATCTGGTGGAACGCTCTGTCACAAGAGACTAGGGCTCTGCGGGATTTGACATCTTTCCGCAGGGCCTGCAAGACAGAGCTGTTCCACCAGGCCTTTGGTCAGGGCACAGCCTGACTCCCTCCTTTGGCAATCTTCACAGAACTTTAGACTAATGGTTGCCATCAATTTGAGTTGAATTAATTTTATAATGAAATGATTTTAGAATGTTGTACTATTTTATTGTTGTTAGCCGCCCTGAGCCCGGCTTCGGCTGGGGAGGGTGGGATATAAATAAATTTATTATTATTATTATTATTATTATTATTATTATTATTATTATTATTAGTCCAACAAATATTTGGAGGGTCAGAGGTTTCTCATCTCTGGCTTATGGTCTGTAGGTTCACATTACTTTTCATTTCTGTCTAACGAAGTTTCACATGGGGTTCTGTATCGGCCCCAAATACAGTAATGAGCAGAAACTTAATGTTAAAGATGGGTGTTTGCAGAGAATCTGCTGCATCTTATATTTCATGCTATGAAAATCTAAAATTACACTGTCAGATTTTGCTTCCTCTTTTTGCAACGTGCAGCGCCTCAGCCACCAAACTATTTATTCCAAATTAATTTGGACGGAGCAACGTGCGTCTTAAAACATAGCCGCTAATCAAAACCTGGCTCCCAGTGTCAATGCATTTTCATTCTTACACTAAATATGTGACCTATTGTGACCGTAGGGGCACATGTACAAAGTGCAGGTTTTCCTGTCCTTTTTCTAACGCCTCCCAGACTTCCTGCCTTACCAGCTGACACAGGAGAAATTCTACAGCAGTGACTCACCGACTGCGGCATTTGGCCGTGCCATTCTTATTTGGTTTTGACCATAAAAGTATAGTGTGTGGACACCTATGACAAATGTGTTAAAAGTCACTGCAAAAGTACCCTGGAGTTTCTGCACCGCTATCAAACAAGGACCTATACTAAAAGGGAAGGCAGGGGAAGAATTAAGTACCAATCCTACCACCACCACCATTTGTCTGCTGAAAATTGTAGTCTGTTGAAGTTGCTTTTTAATATTTTTCTTCAAAAACTCCAAGCTAGGGATGGGCGAATCTGTCCATTTCACTTTGTCTCCATTTCTACTACTTTTTCCTGCCCTAAGCTCTGTTTGCTGTAGTTATGCATCGGTTTGTGTTAAAAAGCAACAACAGAAAAGACCTCGCAAAAATTATTCAGCATTTTAGTGTGCATTTCTACTAATATACACATCTTCGCAGGCTGTTTTGACTAATAAACACATTTCTGCAAGCAAATTTCCTAATATAATGCATTTTTGTACTTTATATCCATCGGTGCATGCATTTTAAAGCATACTGTCCAAACAAATACCCATTTTTGTACACAAATTTTGGTTCGGGAATTACATCACAAAATATCGGAGATGTGCAAATTTGGAAGGATATCCAAGTTCTGGCTCACATATTATATCCGAAAGTGTGAATTAGGTATTGCAAACCAAACCAAATTTATCTCCATTCCTACTCCAAATGAATTTATTGAGTCTTCATTATACACAAAATTGAGTTTGTTTCTAGCATGATTCCCTAAGGGCCAAACTAGATATGATAATGGCAATGCATGAACGAATCTCCATCTCTTTGGTGTTTTGGCAAATAGTGTTGCATGGGAGAAATGACCAGGACTGGGACTGCAGATGGATTTTGCATGTGGCATCATCTTACCTGTCCAAACGAAGTTGGCAGACAATGCTTAATGCGTCAACAACTCCTTCTTCCTTCAGCTGATGACAACCAATTGCGGTAGCAATGAAACATCCAGTCCTTCCTATTCCAGCACTGAAAGTTTAAAAAAGGGGAAAAAAGCCACACCAAAGATCAAAGGGACAAAAATGTCAGTCATTATCATTTTCCATCATCTGTCAAAGTTCTACCCATGGAGAAGAAGGAATGGTGAGCCCAGGATAATCTTATTGGTTCATATTTCACCCCCCCACACACACCTAGCAGAAAATATTAATGCTTGGTGAATTAGTAGATTGGCATTTTCAGGTTTCTATTCTGTAAAAACACATATGGCCCTGATTATGCTGAGGCAGGGTTTTTCTTTAAAATGGTTCTTTTGTTGGTTTTAATATATCCTTATAAACTCAGTTTGAAATCATCCCCCCCTGCCCTATACTATGAGGGATGATCAGGGCCTGATTTAGGTTTGATGAGGCCCTCCGCTACTGAAGGTAATGGGGCCCTTTATATGTCCAGCTGGCCTTTGTCAACAATAAATTGCCACCGTTTTTTTGTGTTGAATATATGCTATATGGTAATTTGTGGACCTAATAGGTATCTAAAGCCATTTGCATAGGTTGCCATGCAACCAATCCATGAGAATGTAGGCACCCTATATATATAGAAATGAGCAAACCAGTGATATTTTAGGGAGCAGGCTAGCAGGCGGGGCCCATTACTTACATCATTGGAGCCTACACAACACAAAACACTGTTGCTGTATGTAGGTTTTATTTCATTTATTTTTTGTCTTATATTTTGGAAATGTACCTCCAGGTTTTTTTCCCTTTAATTTTTTTGGGGACCCCCAAGAGAATGGGGCCCTAATCTATAGCTTGCTTAGCTTATACGTAAATCTGGCACTGGGATGATCTTGCCTTCTATTCATACAAGACTATAATGTTTGAAATCATAAAAAGAGGAAAATTGTTTTCCAAAAAGAGGAGCAGAATTTAGACACTGTTAACACTGACAAGGAGTGACACATGTGCCATTTCCTCAAAGCATGAAAGGTGTGCTTCAATCTGCCAATTTCCCTCCTAGTTTTCTAGGTTTGCTTATGTTTCAGTTTGCTCCTTTCATAACTGAGCAGCGATCCACAGCACAAAATTGTAATGGTTTCCTGCCCCAGCATGGTGGGAATGTGCAACTGCACATTTCTCTGCTTTGTTAAAAATTAGCATATAGAGATATGCTGAGGGGAAAGTTGAGGCAACACCTTGGCAGAACAGCAGCAGTGTAAAGGTAAACACATTTCTGCGACTGCAATTCTAATTCAGTAGAAATGTTGTTAGCTACATTGGGATGGGAATAACCAGTACAAGCTTTCTATCTTCCTATCAAATGTGAAGATGGCAGCAAACAGTGACTTTACATAGTGATTTGGTTTCTGAATCCCAACCCCCCAGCACCCATATAGAAATTCCACTTCACTGAATTTGCAAGAGAAACAACTTTTTAAAAAAGAAAGAAAGAAAGAAAGAAAGAAAGAAAATTACCTGCAATGCACAATTACAGGTCCTCTACCAACGGATCCCACCCTGTCCTCTTCAACATCCAGCATGAGCTGTATAAGGGGCTGAGCACTATCTGGAGTTTTGTGGTCTGGCCAGGATGTGTACCAGTAATGTTTGACATGTCTTGAAAGGCTTCCTTGCTGAAAATAAATGTGTACACTGGTGATGAACCACGAATAGTGCTTTCTTAATTGTATTACTCGTAAAAAGAAGACACAAGCAGATATGGTAGGAGATGAGAAATGACCAGAACTTTTATTACCTTTAATGTAAGGTTACGGACAGTGTAATTCTCACATTCTTGCACACTGTTAACAAGAACTTCCACTTTTCCATATATCCCTCTCTTCTCTGGCCAATAGAGCACACATTTCTGGAAAATAGAAATTTTAAAATGCTTGATTAAAAACAAACAAACCCTGTTTTGCTTGATAGTGGCGATGGAATAACTCCCTTGTTAGAACTGCGAATATTTCAATATAATTTTTAATATAAATACCAATATTTCCAATATTGTCCTTATTTCCCATGGGCAATTCCATTTTCTGGAACCTGACCCTGTTTTGTCCCCTCTTTGCTTTTTGGGGAGAAGTTGCAGGTGACTCTTTAAAAATGTCATTTGAGTTCAATGGTACTTACCCTAAGGTGTGCGTGTGTGTCTTGTCTCCAGCCCACACCCACATAAATGCATATGCAGACCCACTCCAGCACACCTACAGCACATGCTAGCATTTTACACCTTAGTGAGATTCACTTTTTTGGAAACAGATTTTATGACGATTCATGATCTCCACCATCTACACACCTTTAACTGAGGCTTTCCGATACTTTGGTCTCCAAATGTTGTTGACCTACAACTCCCATCATAGCCAGTGCTGAGAGGTGATGGTGGTTGAGGTCCAACAACATCTGGAGGGCAATCCAGTGATCCAAGTCAATGGTTTATGATGCCAGAAAAAATAGTCAACCATGGCTTTTCCCTGTGAACTTTAGATGCAAACCTTGGATTCAAATTCATAACACATTTTAATTACTTTGCAAATTTATTACAGTTGCCTTTACACGCCTTGTTTTGTGAATAGATAACAGAAGTGGTGGTGGGGGAACCAACATGCAATTTGTAAAAAAGAAATGTTACAGATCAGAAATAGGAGCTCTGTATGTTCAAAATTCATTTAGCTAACACATAGAATATTGCCTGACTTATTTTCCATTGAGTTTTCATAAAAGTCCAGTTTCCCCACACATTCTTCAGCTGTTAGCAGCTTCTTCTTCAACTGCCTACACGTTTTTAAAAGCCCCATTATTATACCAGTGCCTATGAAATTATTTTATTTAAATCTCATGCTGCACATAAATGTCTTGATTAAAAACCAATTGCTATATTAAGGCTGCAATCCTCTCTGGATGGAACTGGAAGTAAGTCCTATTATAAAAAAGAGACTAAGCATGACTCTTTCTAAAAAATAAATTATGTGGCGGGTGGAGCTGTGGGTTAAACCACAGAGCCTAGGGCTTGCCGATCAGAAGGCTGGCGGTTTGAATCCCCGCGACGGGGTGAGCTCCCTTTGCTTGGTCCCTGCTCCTGCCAACCTGGCAGTTCGAAAGCACATCAAAGTGCAAGTAGATAAATAGGTACCGCTCCAGCGGGAAGGTAAACGGCATTTCCGTGTGCTGTTCTGGTTTGCCAGAAGCGGCTTAGTCATGCTGGCCACATGACCCGGAAACTGTACGCCGGCTTCCTCGGCCAATAAAGCGAGATGAGTGCTGCAACCCCAGAGTCAGCCATGACTGGACCTAATGGTCAGGGGTCCCTTTACCTTTACAGTGCAATTCTATACTTGACTATTTAGAAATAAGTCCTACTGAATTCAGTTGAGGTTACTCTTAGGTAAATGTGTATAGGATTGTAGCCTAAAAGACTATTTTTTTTAACCTTGTATTCTTATTACAGGTAGGTAGCCGTGTTGGTCTGCCGCAGTCAAAACAAAACAAAACAAAACAAATCCTTCCAGTAGCACCTTAGAGACCAACTAAGTTTGTTATTGGTATGAGCTTTTGTATCTGAAGAAGTGTGCATGCACACGAAAGCTCATACCAATAACAAACTTAGTTGGTCTCTAAGGTGCTACTGGAAGGAATTTCTTTATTTTGTATTCTTATGTGCATGAAAAGACCTTTTACCCACCGTTGCTGTATGCACCTCTTTTTTAAAACAAACACACACTTAAGTTTTTGGAAAAGCTGAGAAACTTCTCACTCATTTTGTGCCTCCTGAGTGTCCCCTGAAAAGATTGTCATAGGGAACCCCAGTTACCACTTTTCTATTTCTGGAACAGCTTAACAACAAGGAAAAACAACAACAAAGCCAACCAACAGACCAAAACAACAGGTGAAACCTTTCTTGCCCTTATGTCTTTGAGCTAGAAAGCCCTCATACAGCCGTTGAAGGTGTAAAAGCCACACCAGAGAGGGGAAAATTTGCAACATTCCTCTTGTGGATTCATTTTGCAAGTTATTTTGGATTGTAATTGCAGATCATTTCTCCATGAAACCTGCAGGTTTGAGAACTAGACTCTGGGCTAGTTTCATTTCTTGACAATGCTTCTGCATTGTTGTACAACTGCAGTAAAAATGGTTATATTGTTGAACATTTCACTGCTGCCTTTTCCCTTGTCCCCCACACAACAGCACCATGATAAATTTCTCATAACCCAGGTACTTTATTCATGGCACTTATCTCTAACTGCAAACATGCATTTCCCCCCCTTTGGGGAAATGAAAACCACAGATATCTGTACATCCCTATGTAATAATTGGCTTGCTATTGAAAACCAAGGCTGGTCCTTTTTATTGGTTTATCCACTTGTTTCCCTTTCTACCTAGTGTTCAAGGATGATGATGATGATGATGATGATGATGATTATTATTACTACTACTACTACAGCAATACTGGTGCACCTGCTAGCAAATAGATTAATCACCAGTGAAAAGCAGGCCTAAGTTCATTAGTAAAAGGTAAAATTGAAACTGAATATATATACCGAGGAAATTGTCTCAGTGATAGGATCAGCATTTCTCCCCATAAAGGACAAGGGAGTGATTTACAAGATCAAGAAATACATAGAAAGCAGCCAAATGCATTAGATCAAAATTGGCTTGGAAAAAACCTGAGACCGGACTAGAAACAAAAGGCTAAGGGAGGAGTCTTATCTTCAGTCCACAGTAACAAATGTAACCCATCAGGTTCTGGAACTCCAAGATTTGGAAAAGCAGGGGAAAACATTCAGGGAAGCTACCCAAGGAGGGGAAAACCTCCACAAAACAACACAACGAGGAACGAGCATGCTCAATAGGCATGGTATGCTGACTAATGGACAAAGGGAGATTGAAAATGGGGGGGGGGGAGGCGCTGGGTGTGAAATGGAGTGGCTGCCAACTTGAATAGGAGCACCTCACACTGATGGTGATGCTCTTAGGCCTGTTTGGGGTCCACTGCCATTACGGATCTTATGTAAAAACTGCTACTGATAACAACATAATGTTCCTGCTCTTTTGTCTCCCCCAATGTTTCTATTCTCTTTCATATAGATATTGTATGCTTTTCGATTCTGTTGTGTTGCCTGCCCTGAGTTCTTTGAATGAGAGGCAGACTATTAATGGTCTAAATTAATAAAGAATGCTCCAATCAGCTGCTTTAAAGTCTCATTGAAAGCAACTAGAGATGTGGATGGGGTGCCTGCACTCTCTCCTCTGGCGAATATGGATTTAGCAGTAAGCCACTCAAAGTGCTTGGGTTTTGGTTTTTCGTGGGGAGCGTTGGGGTTTGCACATTTTCATCCATGCCAGTACTTTCCAAATAAAAAGAACTCCCCGCTCTTCTTTGAAAGTTGATGAGCAAACAAAGATATGAATCCTCATGACTTGCTAGAGTATTTCATTGAGGCCTGATACCCTCAAGGGAGGGTCAGCTGAAACACTTTAGGCATTATATATTCCTTATTAAAGCTTTTACACAGCTCAGCACCATTTCGATGCTTTGTCTCTTCTCTTTTTTATTCATCAGTCCTTTTCCAGCTGCTCCTTCCTTTCTTCCCCTGCTCTCTGAATATCTGACAGACATTTAGATAGCAAAACAACCGTGTGCCCAAACCTCTGTGCTTCTAGTAGCAAATAAGGTGACAGAATCATTCATCTATCATCGCAACAGTCCTTAATACTCTTGCCAGGGTTTCTCAGCGGAATGTCAGAAGCTCATGTAAACACAGACTTTCTCCATATAGCCTGGGAACTACTTAAGACGTCTCCCCTTCTTTTATTAGGAGGAAATTGCCACTGTCAGTCCATGACAATGTAGATAAACAATATTGTAAGGAGCCTAGGCAATTCAGGTAAACACAGGGCTTCCTGATATGTTGGAAACCACTGGGTGTTCCTTTCAAGTCATTCTTTTCAAGCAGTGTTAGATGTAAGTGTTCAAAAAATTGGCATTTCCTTTGGGAAAATATTTCTACTTTAGGTCATATTATGGGTTTAAGAACATAAGAAGAGCCAGCTGGATCAGGCCAATGCCCCATTTAGTTCAGCATCCTGTTCTCACAGTGGCCAACCAGATGCTGTAGGAAACCCACAAGCAGTACCCAGCACAAGAGTGCTCTGCTTTCCCGTGGCTTCCAGCCAGTGGCGTAGCGTGGGTTGTCAGCACCCGGGACAAGGCAAGTAATTTGTGCCCCCTAACCCGTGGATTTGCGCCCTCTAACCCTAACCCCCAGATGTTGCGCCTGGTGCAGCCGGCCCCCCCTGCACCCCCCACGCTACGCCACTGCTTCCAGCACCTGGTATCTAGAAACATTAGGCAGAACAGAGCCACCATAGCTAGTATCCTTTGATAGCCTTCTCCTCTATTAATCTGTCCAACCATTTTTAAATCAATCCAAGTTGGTGGCCATCACAGGTTTCTATAAGCATTCTTATCAGGTCAGACAAAGATCTGTTTAATTCACGATATCTCACGTGCCCTTAGAATACAATCTTTTAGAACTGTGGCTTGTTTAGTTGCTGAGAGTTGTAAGGAGACACCCTATTCCCCTGGCAGTGTTACAATTCCCAGCGTGGTTTAGCGATCAATGCATCTCCCCAGGAAAATTTGGGAATTGTAGCTCAGTGAGGGGAATAAGGGCATTCTAGGGACGCGGGTGGCGCTGTGGGTCAAACCACAGAGCCTAGGACTTGCCGATCAGAAAGTCAGCGGTTCGAATCTGTGTGCTGCTCTGGTTCGCCAGAAGCGGCTTAGTCATGCTGGCCACATGACCCAGAAGCTGTACGCCGGCTCCCTCGGCCAATAAAGCGAGATGAGCGCCGCAACCCCAGAGTTGGCCATGACTTGACCTAATGGTCAGGGGTCCCTTTACATTTACCTTTAAGTATATTTTGGACAGGGCAATAATTAAATAGATAGGTCTTCAATCTATTGCCTAGACCAGGGTTTCCAAACTTGGGTCTCCTGCTGGACTACAACTAACACCATCCTTAGCTAGCAGGACCAGTAGTCAGGGTGATGGGAGTTGTAGTCCAAAAACAGCTGGAGACAAAAGATTGGGAAACCCTGACATAGACTCTCTTCCTGATCACAGTACCCACTCCACCCACCCTGCATGCTTCAATACAACTATGCTGTCAAGGTAGGACTTGAAGGCAGAAGTCCAGACACAAGGTATGGAGAATGAGCAGTGTGTATCTGGACGGTGTGTATGGAGGTCCTGGGCTGCCCAGATGACAAAAAAACACCAACCCCTCTTGGCCTCGCTGATGTGGTCCAAAGGAAAGCAGAGCAATACATTTGGCACCAGCTTGGCTGCCGGAGTTGCCAGAAGGAGGCATACAAGACACCATCCAACCATCTTAGGGCCTCCACTCTAGATTTGTGTAGGGTTTACACCTTAGCTTTTTCTTCTCCCAAATATGTCCTGCATGGCAATGGGTTCCGGTTGTATATAGCATTCATCATGATGACGTCTTGGTCTTGATCATTTGATCCCAGCACTGGCTGGTTTCCACATTCGCAGGGGTTGTTTTCACAAGTGGCTCATCTGAGAAATCGTACCTCATTTTTCTCCTTCAGCTTTGTGATCATAACAATGACAGGACTGTCCTCTTGCCACACCATCAGCCAGAAATCATTCACTGTATTAATCATCGGGCCTTGGGTTGCGATGAAAGCCTTCTCCTGGCCACCATAACCCTGGTTGAGAAAAAAGATACCTTACATTTGAACGATTAACAGTTAGAGATCTTCATTTGTATAAAAGAATCAGATAGCTAAAAAAGAAGAGAGCTAACACTGAAAGCTTGTACAGCCCTTTAGCTTAAAGCACCAATAATCTAAATGAACCCCCAGACAATATATTATTGTGCTTTCATTGTGATTTGCTTGCATAAAGCTCACACAAAGGTTAGGTGCTATCTGGTCTTTCCTGGGCATTTGCTCTGATTTGTTTGTGTGGAGGCTATCTGTCAATGAGCATTCTTCCTGATTTTATCCTCATTTGCTTGAATGATAGTTATATGCTTGCTGATTAATCAGTCATTTATCCCATCTTTTTTTTTTTTTACTGCATTTCCCAGTCCAATCAGGTCCTACTCAGAGTAGACCCATTGAAATAAATGGGCCTAAGTCAGTCATGCCTGTTCATTCCAATGGGTCTACTTAGAGCAGGACTAGCATTGAATGCAACCCATGGGTTCCTGGGGTAGACAGAGAGCAGAAGTAAAGAGAAACATGGTGGCTTTTAATTCAGCAAAGCTAGGGAACTAATGCTGATAGTCTCCTAGGTAAACAAGAATCAAGTATTCCTAAATTGAAGGCACGAAAATGAACTTTAAGAAAGTAAATCCTCACACAATTCACACTGATTTACTTACCCGAATGTAGTTAGCATTTATGTAGGTGCTCAAAGCATCGCTTGGGTTCTTTGGTTTCAAACAGACTCTGCTTACAGGATCTGGGAGGGGGAAAACAAACTTGGAAATCAAAATGAAAATCCATTTACCTTTAAGAGCTACAGAAGCATACGAAAAGGAATAGGTGGTGAAGTGGCCAGTGGTCAAGAATGATGGGAATAGCAGTCTCTCTTCTTGTGATTCCCAGCATACAATGGAGGTAGAACATAAACATCATGGCTTCTGGCTACCATGTCCATCAACCCCTGGAAGACCACAGGTTTGCCACCCCTGATCAATGAATTTGAGTTTGGCTGCTATCTAGAGTGGGCTGAAAAACTACAGCATCAATTTTAATACAATTAAAGACAGACATTCAAAAGAAATAGTGCTAAATTGATTGAATAAATAATATTAATAACCTGTGTGTGGAGGGATTATTGTTTTCACTTGTTACTATGGTATGCATTTTTGTGTTTTTATATTGTGACCCTTGGTTGAAGGGTGGTATAGAAATTTAATGAATAATAAGAAGAAACCTCAATGAATTTTGAAGAAAATAATGTTGCAATAAGCTATAAATACCGGGGGGGGGGGAATGAAGGGTCCACAACTCAAAAGAACACATGGTCCTTCCCCCCCAAAAAAGGTGTGTGTGTGGGAGGGAGAGAAAATTCTGTCATTTTAAAATTAAGAACCATGCCACATTACGGTTAGGTAACTGACCAGCCCAGGAAAGAAAGATCATAATTCAGAAGTACGGAAAACTTTTAACACAAGTCACTGGCGAACTTCACAGCAATGCACAGGGTGGGGTTGTCAGCCTACAGCCCTTTTCAAAGAAAAGCCATCATTTCACACATCCCTTGTCAGGTGCCCTAGTTCAAAAGGCACACCCAGTGTTGGGAATGGAAAGGCTGACATCAGCAATGGACTGACGATAGGAAAAGGGAGGACTGCACCACTGGATTAAAAGGCAGACGGATAAAAACATCAGTTTAAAAGGACTTACTCGGAAGAATGGTCTTATAGCGGTTTTTAGTTCCGTGACTAGGGATGTCAATTTCTTTAGGATCCACAAAATTCATGGGGATTTCCTAGAGAGGAAGGAAACACATACACCCATAATCAAGTCACATTAGCCTTTATAAAGTGTCACTTACCACTTGCATGAAAGGAACCACAAAGCAGCCTTGAAAGACTATAATTTTGAGTACAGCAGCAATGGGAGGGAGGCAGGGTGCTTAGTCTTTTTCCTGCTGGCCATTTCTCCAGCTCAAAATGGCCTCTCCCAGGGTGATGGATGTTCATAGTGGATGGCACAGTGGAGCTGTGCCACATACTTGTCCTCCCTCTGGCTAAGCAGCTGCTGCAGAAGGGGATGGAAAGTTGCTGGGGAGGTTGGCACGGTGCAAACATGCTGGCAGAGCTAATCTGGTGTTCCTGCCGGTGCATTTGCACCGCACCGACCTTGTTGCCACCTTACTTCTTCCCGTCTCCCTCCCAGTAGGCAGCAATTGGGCCACAAGGAGGTCGGGTAAACAGCACAGCCCCAGTGCGCTGCCCACTACTGGGTGGCAGGTGTGGAAATGTTACTGCATTCAATTTCCCTTGGGATGACTTAGCTCATCAGGACCAGTTGCATCAAGCTGCAAGAGGCTCTGCTGGCTGGACTGCCTTCACAGGTGTCCACCTGGCCATTGTACAGAAGAGCGTTCCTCTGGCAGTAAGCAAGCAGTGGGCCCTGATGCTGGATGGTTTCAACCAGAACAGAGGGGGGAAATGTACTTCTTGTCCTCGCCGCTTTTTTGCTGTTCTGATATTGGTTGTTTGGATTTTTGGTTTTAACAACTGGATACCTCTGAGTATATGGTCTTGCATTATATTTAATATGTAAACCACTTTGGCAATTCATAACAGAAAGCAAAAGCAGCATAGAAACTCTCTAAAATAAATACATAAAAATAAGCTAAGTCGTAGAGGAGGGTCACAGATTTGAGCTAGTTGTGATGACAGGCCAACAGACTTACCATAAATTCGGTCTGGAGCAAATGAGAACTTGTCACTGTGTCTTGCAACTGCTGTCTTGTCAGGATCCGGCTGGCTGACTGCAGGTACTCCATGGCAACCTTTTCTCTTGGCGTCGGCACGGCTACAAAAGGTTCGACGCTGCCCAAGCTGCTCATATCCAAGGTGAGCGATACATTGGATCCTCGCCTGCGTTACAAAACAAGTGATGTGGAATCAGCTCTTGATCTCATGAGGACCTTACCTGATCTAGGTTGAGTGCCCAGTTCTGGGCACCACAGTTCAAGAAGGACACTGACAAACTGGAACGTGTCCACAGGAGGGCAACCAAAATGGTCAAAGGCCTGGAAAAGATGCCTTATGAGGAACAGCTAAGGGAGCTGGGCATGTTTAGCCTGGAGAAGAGGAGGTTAAGGGGTGATATGATAGCCATGTTCAAATATATAAAAGGATGTCACCTAGAGGAGGGAGAAAGGTTGTTTTCTGCTGCTCCAGAGAAGCGGACACGGAGCAATGGATCCAAACTACAAGAAAGAAGATTCCACCTAAACATTAGGAAGAACTTCCTGACAGTAAGAGCTGTTCGACAGTGGAATTTGCTGCCAAGGAGTGTGGTGGAGTCTCCTACTTTGGAGGTCTTTAAGCAGAGGCTTGACAACCATATGTCAGGAGTGCTCTGATGGTTTTTCCTGCTTGGCAGGGGGTTGGACTCGATGGCCCTTGTGGTCTCTTCCAACTCTATGATTCTATGATTCTATGAGTGTTTGCATGTGGAGTTTGGGCTGCAATCCCAAACATACTTCCTGGGCAGTAGGTCCCATTGGAGTAAACATGCACGGGATTGCACAGCACTTTCTAGGTTCCATGTGATTGAAATAGCCATGTGTGTTCTTCTGATCTCTGCCACTCTGTAAGCTCCTCCCTAAAAGCTTCCTAAGAACATCAGAAGACTGTCCATCAGCCCAGGACCTATGAGGTGCTGCTGTTGTCCTGAAGTCATTGGAAATGCAGGCAAACAAACTGGCATGGTTCTGCTCTCAGTTATCACAGCTGGGAGTCATAATCTACAGTGGTACCTCGGGTTACGGACACTTCAGGTTACAGACGCTTCAGGTTACAGACTCCACTAACCCAGAAATAGTACCTCGGGTTAAGAACTTTGCTTCAGGATGAGAACAGAAATTGTGCAGCGGCGGCAGGAGGCCCCATTAGCTAAAGTGGTGCTTCAGGTTAAGAACAGTTTCAGGTTCAGAACGGACCTCCAGAACGAATTAAGTTCTTAACCCGAGGTACCACTGTATTCCTATTATTTCACACTATTCATTTGCTTGCTTTTCTCTGCTATGTGTCAGGCAGATTGAAACCTAATTCACCTTAGAGCACATTGCTCCTTGCACCTAATGGACTTTGACTCTGGACAGTCCTCTGATCTCAGGAGGTTGTGAACTCTTTTTCCTTGGAGGTTTTTAAGCAGAGGTTGGGTGTCCCTCTGTCATGGATGCTTTAGCTAAGATTCCTGCATTGCAGGGGGCTGGACTAGATGACCCTAGGGTCCCTTCCAACTCTACAACTCTATGATCTTCTGGGTCAGGTTTGTGCATGTGCATGTGCAGAGGCAGAGGTAGGAAGAGGTAGTTTCAAGTAAAAATTACCAGGAGGCATTTTTGTCACATCAGTTAAAATCATATGAACATATTGTTGGAATTTGGGATGGACAAATTTGTCAATTTTTGTTTCTCTCAATCTTATCCCCCCCCCCTTCTTAAATTCAATTATTTGCATTTCCACAGAAATTTGCACATTTTTGGTAAAAAAGTCCACAATTTAGTGTGAATTTCTCCTAATATTTCTATGCAGTTTTGACCAATATACACATATTTCTAAGCAATTCCCCCAAATACAATGCATTTCTGTCTATTATTTTTTCTAACACAGTGGTACCTCGGAAGTCGAATAGAATCTGTTCCGGAAGTCCATTTGACTTCAAAACGTTCAGAAACCAAGGCACGGCTTCCAATTGGCTGCAGGAAGCTCTGCAGCCAATCAGAAGCTGTGTTGGATGTCCGGGTTCCAAAGAACAGTTGCAAACCAGAACACTCACTTCCGGGTTTGCGGCATTCGGGAGCCAAAACGTTCGACTCACAAGGCGTTCAGAATCCAAGGTACGACCGTATATGTAATCTTTTGGATGAGACCTAAACAGTAATCAGAGTATGGTGTGGAAAGGCATGGGGCCATCACCTTTCTGAAGCTAAGCAGATCTAGGTTTGTCCAACCCAGCTGAAAGAGTTCTAGAGAACCACATGTTAACCACCTTGGGAACAATGATATGGTAATATAAATGTAAGAAATAAATAAATAACTTCAATAGGTGGATCATGGCCCCACTGCAGGATCACTCCATGTAATATACAATTCTGTCACTGTTAGGTCTGTTAATTCTCATTTTATGGACTTGTCCCCTTGAAAACTATTCTGTTGCTGCCAATGTTGCCCTGATTTTTCAGCTAATTAGCAGCTTCCTGCATTGCAAAACTAACTTAGAAAAGAAACATTTCCCCTTCTTTATATTCTGGAAACACAGCCCTTCATTTTCTCTTATTTGCTGCCAAAGGATCCTTCCAATATACTCAGGTTTGTTTGATTGAATCAGCTCGCTCCTGCCATTTTGCAAGAGTGAAAATGACTTTAATTATTTGGATGTTGCTTGGGAATAATTTATCAAAGAACACTTGCTAAAAATCAATGAGGCCAACTAAAACCCTATTGCTTGCAGGCTTATATCTGTTTTAAATAAGAGCTTTGGAATTATTAATGTATCCACCAAGAAAGAGAGTTGCTGACAGATGTTTGCCTTCCTCTCATAGCCTCCACCCACGGCAGTTTCATAAAGAGCTGGCTGCCTCATTCTGGCACTTTCCCTCGAAGAATCATAGAACTGTAGAGTTGGAAGAGACCAGAAGGATCGTCCAGTCAAACCTCCTGCAAGTCAGGAATCTTTTGCCCACCGTGGGGCTCAAACCCACAGCCTTGAGTTTAAGAGTCTCATGTTCTAACAGCTGAGCTATTACTTGCCTTTCTAAGGGAAACCAGCCACTGATGCTAATCACATGGGACACTCTGCCAATAGAGATTCAGCAGACGCCTTCCGTTTCAACTTTTAAGTGTCTCTTGAAAACTTTCCTAGTCTGTCAGGGTTATAGCTATTCTTACAATAGTCAGTCAATTTCTGATTTTAAAATTTTCATGGTTTTTAAAGCTGGCTTTATGTACAGTATATACTGTTGCCAGTTGTTCTGATATTTTTCATGAATAGAAGCATATAAATATTTTTTATCAATCAGTTGTAGCCTGATGATCTGCCTATATGCAGTGCTTTTTTCTGGGGGTATGAAGGGGTACGCATACCCCTAAACATTTTGTGAATCTAAGTTTGGCCTCATTGAGGGGCAGTATTTCCTATGAGTAGGAAAATGAGAGTACCCCTAAACATTTTTTAAAGAAAAAAAAGTACTGCCTACTGTACAATCACTCAGAATGTAGTGGGAGGGCATCAAAGATAAGAGAATCTTCCTTGATTTTATCCTTGCTTTTAGCAAAGTCCAGAGACAGACATACATACATATATCCCAATAATACTTTACTGAGGAAACTGAACAAAAACAGTATATAACTAAGGAGAAAGAGACAACTAGGTTATATCTTTCTTACTTCAGGCCTTGGACATAGCAGGGAGATATTCAACCACAGGTACAGAGGAAAAGCTCCTTCAGAACTACACGGCCAGTCAGATTACATGCCTCCTCAGTTGGGATCATGCCACTCCGCCTGGTTGGTAAGCAACATCTTCTCCAACACGGGCTTTTGGTTAGCTGACTAACTGAGAGCAGAATTAACCCTTAGGTTACACACTGAATGATCCCCGCTGTTTCATTCCCAGCAGTTTTCATCCTTGCCATCTAGTGGAATACAGCTCCTGCTATTTTACATAGAAAAGGGTCCCCATTTCAATACTCCACTCCCCCAGAGCACTTTGCAAATGGGTGTGAAACTGTTCACAAGGGGGCAAACATCAGGGGGAAGAAGGTGCCAAGGCAACTAGATCAACTGTCCCCTCACATGGTGTGCAATCTTAACTTTCTAAAACGGCCTGCGTTTTCTTTTCCCCAGAAAGCAGAGAAAACCCATTTGTTTTGTTTTGTAACAAAGCACAATTGAAATGTTAATATTTTCTTTGGCTTTTACATTGCTATATCTGTCAGTCGTGGCAAAAGGGCTACTTCCTTTTTAACAACAAAAAAAGAAATGTGGCCAGATCTAATTATAACTTTGAATTTATAGCTTTTTCCAGTTCAAGAGATTGATCAAGAAAACTGTTCAACAGCCCTGCGGGACAGACGTAAAGAAGGCAATTCATTGGAAACAGTTTAAGGAGATGTATGGAAAGAAACACAATAATTATACATATAAATTTGCTATTCAAATGGTTAGGGAATAACAAAGAATTGTTCCAAATGGTATTTAACGTCAGTGTTAGGGATGCAGGTGGCACTGTGGTCTAAACCACTGAGCTTCTTGGGCTTGTTGATCGGAAGGTCAGCAGTTCGAATCTGCGCAATGGGGTGAACTCCTATTGCTCTGTCCCAGCTTCTGCCAACCTAGCATGTGAAAGCATACCAGTGCAAGTAGGTAAATAGGTAACACTGCGGTGGAAGGTAAACGGCGTTTCCGTGCGCTCTGGCACTCATCATGGTCCTCCATGTGCCAGTAGCAGTTTAGTCACACCTTTACCTTTACCTAATGTCAGTGATAAGAAATGCGTCAAGGCCTTCAGCACGTCCTTGCTAAAGCTAAGCAGGTCTAAGACTAGACAGTTCCTTAATCAATGACCACCTGAGTACATCATGCATGCTGTCTTGGGTTACAGGATGAAAGAAGGATGAGATATAAATGTAAGAAGATTATGAGGCAGTTCTTCTTAGGAAGGCTTTTCTGTAGAAACTCACAAATCCTCCTTAAATTTCAGAATATTTCGCATCCTCCCCAACTGATTCACACAGCAGTTTTGAGCGAGTGAGGCAAGGGTGAATGGAAGAGACATTGAACTAGGAAATATTCTACAAGAAACTCCTCTTCTCCTTCTCGGGGGCATCCATGCTGGTGAAAACCACCAAGCCTTTAAAGGGGTTATTTCCTGCGTGTAGTTTACTGTACATTTAAATTGCTTCTCTCGTCATACGTGGCTATTTCATTTGGCACCCTGCTCTCTCAATGTAGTTTAAATTTACTGCTTTCTTCCAATGCAAATTGGACTGCCATGCAAATTTTCCTTTCTTCCTTTTTTATTAATTTAAATTACACACTTATACAAAGAATTTACAATCTCATACTACAAAAAGTAAATTAAAGAAAAAAGAATTAAGAAAAAAGAAAAGAAAATACAGAAAAAAGAAAGAAGAAAAAGCAAATTTGTGTACATAAAAAAACACTTAATCTTCCTAATTAATACTTAATTAAACAAATAAAAAAGACTTCTGACAAAACGAGTCCTCCAATCATTCTCATTGTACTGTTTATACTGTCTTTTTTTGCACTTTACATTTAAATCGCTTCTCTCGTCATACGTGGCTATTTCATTTGGCACCCTGCTCTCTCAATGTAGTTTAAATTTACTGCTTTCTTCCAATGCAAACTGGACTGCCATGCAAATTTTCCTTTCTTCCAATCTGTTCAAGGAATTAAACAAGGCTGACCGATGTCCAAAAGTCTCTGCCTTCTCACTTTGGTATTCCAGACAAAGGGAGGAGCTGCTTCCTTCTGCCCTCCCAGACCTCCAGGACATTTGCCGAGATTCCCCGTTGCTGCTGGGGGCTGTTTGTTAGACAGTGTCAACAGTGCAGGTGGAAGGAAGCCATTCATTAGCTGGCAGGAGGACCGATTACAGAGGAAAGGTGCTTGGCTTTGCATGTTAAGACTGCATCACAACTATGCACATCCTGATCTGGAGATTGCACTGTCGGGAAAAGAGAAAGGATTGCCGAAGAGGCAAGTGTGGTGTAATGGTTAGAACATTGGACTAGGACCTGGGTGAGAGACTTTGGGAATAATATATAGTTTACAGCTTGGGAAAATCTAAGTTTGTTATTGGTATGAGCTTTCATGTGCATGCACACTTCTTCACATACCAATATCTGAAGAAGTATGCATGCACACGAAAGCTCATATCAATAACAAACTTAGTTGGTCTCCAATGTGCTACTGGAAGGATTTTTTTTATTATTTTGTTTCGACTACAGCAGACCAACATGGCTACCTACCTGTAACTAGAGCTTGGGAAAAGTTATGGAATTGGGATTTAAAGTTCACGGCATGTTGTACGTTGAAAGAAAATTATATGAAAATGATGTGCCTATGGTATTTAACTCCTAGTAAATTAGCAAAAGTGTATAAAACATGCTCAAATGTATGCTGGAAATGTAAGGAAAAAGAAGGCACCTTTTATCATATGTGGTGGAATTGTAAGGCAGTAAAAGGACCTTGGGAAATGATATATAATGAGTTGAAAAAAATGTTTCAAATAACCTTTGTTGAAAAGCCTGAAGCCTTCCTTTTAGGAATTCTAGGTGCTGAAATCCCAAAGATGCAGAGAAGACTATTATGTACATGACCATGGCTGCACGGATGCAGAGATGGAAAGAAGAGATGGAAAGAAGATAAAGTTCCTACCAGAGAAGAATGGCAGATGAAGTTAATGGACTATGCTGAAATGGCGAAAATGACAGGGGTACAAGTATTTATTGGACTGGAACCTAGCTGACGAGGAGGTCAAGGTGGTAATGACGCACTGGGCCAGAGATCTAGGTCGTAACATTTACTTAGAAGAGTGGGAAAAACTCTGGAAACAACATCTCAAATTCACAGCTTGTGTGTCACTCAAAGAGAACTTAATGAAAATGTTTTATCGTTGGTACCTAACCCCGGTTAAACTTGCCAAAATGTATGGATCCTGTAACAAATGCTGGAAATGTAAGGAAAGGGAGGGGACTTTCTACCATATGTGGTGGGAATGCCGAAAGGTCACACAGTTTTGGGAGAGCATATATAATGAACTGAAGAAAATGTTAAGATACACCTTTGCCAAAAGACCCGAGGCGTTTCTACTAGGTTTGGTAGGAAAGGAGATAAAGAAGGAAGATTACAAATTGTTCCAATACGCAACAACTGCAGCAAGGGTCTTAATAGCAAAAAACTGGAAACAAGAGAGTGTACCGACAACGGAGGAATGGAGATCTAAACTATTAGATTATGTGGAGATGGACAGGATGACAGGTAAAATCAGATATACCAAAGATCAGAGATTTGTTAAAAATTGGGAAAGTTTTACGAAATATCTGGAAAGCTTAATTGATGAACAGACAACACTAGTAGGTTTCAGAGGTGCTCTGTAAGAGGTAAAGGGTAATGCCAATAAAAAAAAAAAAAAATGGAAGAATGAGAATGACTTAAGGCATTACAAATACGGAAATGCGGTTATATTGTTTACTGTTATTTCGGACGATTCGTGGAATGACTGAAGGAAGTCTTTTATTTTTCTTTTGGTGAATTGATATGAATATTGAAATAGCTTATTTTGTGTTTTGACTTTTGGAAACTAATAAAAATTATGCATTAAAAAAAAAAAAAAGAAATGGCGAAAATGACAGGAAGAGTCAGAAATCAGGAAGACCAAAAGTTTAATAAGGAATGGGGGGAAATTATAACTTATCTGAAAGACCATTGTAAACAGTTAAAATCGTTAGTAGGGTTGGAATATCACTTGTGGTTTAAGGTTGAATTCTGGACATAATGGAAGAGGTAAAGGACTTGGATTACCATAAAAGATGTGGGAAGAAAGGATTAATGATAGGACCCACAAAGGGGAAGATGGAAGACCAGGAGATTCCTTGGAATCTTGTTTTTATGATTTATATTTGATATATCTCTGTAAATTTTTAATTTGAAAAACCAAATAAATAAATTTTCAGAAAAGAAAGAAAGAAAGAAAGAAAGAAAGAAAGAAAGAAAGAAAGAAAGTTGGACTAGGACCTGGGAGGCCAGAGTTCAAATCTCCACTTGGCTATGAAGCACATTGTGAAGGTAGAACACTGTGAGGAAGAGAATTATGTATGCTACCTTGATTTCTTTCGAGGAAAAGCAGGGTAGAAATGTAATAATAAATTTATTATTTTTATTATTAATAAATGCTGCTTGTGCAAGCAAGTTCCAGGTGCACGTCAGACTAAAAAGCATCACAAGATCCTCAAGAATGAATCAAGCTGCCTGGATGTTGACCCTGTAAGTGTGTGTATATCCTGCGAATTCTGCCTTCTGTATATTTGGGGATGAATCCTGAAGGAGGATAGGTTTTTCCACCGTGTTTCCAGGATCCTTGCAATATGCTATAGCCGCTTCCATGCTCATCAGCGGAAAGGTGCTAAATTGTTCTTGTTCTTTTAGTCCAAGTGCAGTACACTGCCCTGTGGGGTTTGCAACCCTATTTTTGGCTCTAGGGCTCTCTGGTTCTCTCTTTCCAAACGGACGTTTAGAGAGCCTGTTTTCTAATATCAGCATCATACAACGAAGCAAAGTAAAATAGTACTTAGATATTTTGTCCTTTGCTTTCAACTGAAAATTTGTAAAATAAAAACCAAACACATTGGAATTAACACCGCAAAGGGGTTGGTGGGAGAGCTAGAGATCAGGCAAATTATCCCATTTGGGTGGGGTGGGGACACACAGAAAAAGCATGCATGCTGCACTTTAGTTTGATAGGAACAGCTCCATAGGGCTTCTTTGTGTGTGACGTTTGTATAGAAGAAAGCACACAGAGCATCATGTGTAGAGTGTGGCATGAACATGCTTTAAAGACCGGGTAGCCAGTCTATGAAGAGTGATCACAGAGAGCAGAACGTGAAAAGCACACTGTGCAAGCACTTGCATGCCTAGGGTGGCATGTGCCAGCTGCTGCTGAGATAGGCCAGGTGGTTGTTTTTAATTAACCACCCCATTAATTCAGATGGCATGAATACACTAAAACGCCAGCTGGTTTAACCCTAGTAATGTCCATGCATACACTATTCTTGGAAGACAGCTGAACACATTTAGGACATCACACAGGCACCTTTAAACACCCCTGACATGTGTAGGACAACTGCGATAAATTCAGTGATATACATGCATATGTGAATCCACCTGGAAGGGAGACCATTTGAGAACCACTTTGGGTTCCATGATGGAAGAAAGGTGGGAAATGGATGGATGGATGGCCTTGCTTGTACTTAAAAATTTATCTTGAAACCGAGTGTTAATTGGGACAGGACGCAGGATTTAGTGCTGACTGCTTAAGCTACTTGTTGCATTTATGGGCAAAAGACTGTGTGAAAATCGACAATTATAGGGCTATTCTAAAATTAAATAAACCACTCTTTATGGGACTTTGTTGACCAGTTAGTTAAATGCGTGAGCAGGGGGACAGGATATTATTCAAGGTATGTGTCCCTGTTAGCCTATGCCAGGGGGCAATCCTTCATACAAACAGCTAACAGTGGCACATCTCCATGGACCCTGCTTCCTGCTGGCAAGCCATGGAATCAGGATAGCATCTAAACAAGCTGTGTGTCTGTTGTCCCCAAGTTTTCTGACACAACTTCTGTCTCCCTTGGTTCTCCTTTCTGCTTATTGTATGTTTGTGTCTACAGCATTCTAAAACCAATTCATTATAAAATCAGTTCAAATCAGATTAATGGTAACCATTGGGCTAGAGTTCTGTGAAGAATTACCAAAGGAGGGGGTCAGGCTGCGCCTTGGCCAAAGGCCTGGTGGAACAGCTCTGTCTTGCAGGCCCGGCGGAAGGATGTCAAGTCCCGCAGGGCCCTAGTCTCTTGTGACAAAGCGTTCCACCAGAACCGGGCCACAGCCGACAAAGCCCTGGCTCTGGTTGAGGCCAGCCTAACCTCTCTGTGGCCTGGGAACTCCAAGGTGTTTTTGTTTGAAGACCGTAAGGTCCTCTGGGGGACATACCAGGAGAGGCGGTCCCATAGGTGCAAGGGTCCTAGGCCGTATAGGGCTTTAAAGGTTAAAAATGTTAAGGGAAGTGGGACCACATTACTTAGGCACCTGTTTTACTTGGGCCACACAGATTGCCTTGGTTTAAAGCTGTGGCTCAATGGTCACCGACCAGGGACGTGGTAGTCGTGGGTTTCTTGCACTGGCAGAGGAGTCAACTGGATGATCTTTGTGGCTCCCTTTCAACCCTGTTGATTCTATGTCTCATGAACTGCCCAGCATCTTCAATGCCCAACTTCACACTCCAAGTCACTCATTCAGACTTTATCATCTCAAAAATAAATAATTAAAAAAAATTAAGGAAATGATTTCGACAAGTACTTCTAGACTTAAGTTTTAAGCAATCAGTATCTGGTTGGGACAGGAATCGCTCAACATCCTGTGCAGGAAAACAGCTGACATGAGAGCAATTTCAGCTTTCCCTCTTTTAATCAGGCTTTCTAAAGTACTGCCAATTCACTCCTGTACTTCCCTCGATAAGGCTGTGCTGCTGAGCAACGGGAACTGACTGTTCAAAACTGAACGCTTAGACAGCCTCCCATCTTTTCCTGTCAATTAGTTCTACCATCAAACTGGAATGTTATCATGTAAACCATACTTTCAGATGAAACATTGGCAGTAAACCCTCCCCCCAAGATTCATGCCTCTCGCTCTGTGTGTGTGTGTGTGTGTGTGTGTGTACACACCCACACATCCACACCCCTATCAACTTCCCAACATTTTGTCCTGCTCTCCTGCTGGTCCATCACTCTCTAGCATAGGGACTGGGACTGTATAGCCCTCCAGATATTTATCCCATCAGCACCAAACCAGTGTGGCCCAATAGTCAGGGATGCTGGGAGTTGGAGGGTTCCCCATCTATTGTGCACAAGAAACACAAATCAGTCTGTGTGGTTAGGAGAGGACTTGATTCTCGACGACTGGAGTCACCACATTAGCAGTGGCCCTGAGTGCATTCTTTTACTTCCCCTTTGTATTAAGTGACTGGTTGCTGTTCATTCCTACATGGAAAGGTAAAGCACCGGAACAGTGCTCTCAGATGCAGCAAGGACAAAAGTATCCTTTGCTGACAGTGATTTCACAAGGAATCATCTTCTGAGGTGCATAGTCAGGCTTGCCCTCCCCATACAGCCTGCCATCAAGGCTGGTGTTAGCCTGGTTGATGAAGAACCAGGGATGCTTCCGTATACCAAGTCAAATCCATGGTCTAGCTAGCTCACCAGTGTCCACATTCTGAGGCTCTCTAGGGTTTCAGACAAGGGACAGTTCCAGTCTTGCCCAGGGCTGTACCTGGGATTTTCTGCATTCAAAAGCTGATGAGACCATTATTTGCACGAGCTGTGGGGAGGGTTAGGGTGGGGCTTCAGAGGAACAATTGGGAGCTTAAAGTGAGCAAGGCAGACCAATATAGACTGAACAATTCTTTAATTTGTACATGCATTTAACTGCATCCACACACCCTGGTTTTCTTAATGCTACAGATTGACACTATCCATCCTCCTTTTTTATTTTTTTTATTTTTATTAATCGACCAATCAAATCAAATCAAATCACATCACATAATTCCGAATTAAAAAGCCGAATTTTAATTTTTTTGTTGGGGGTACCCGTATTTCAAGTTCCAAAGGGGATTCCAATCATCTTCTTGCTGAGCATTAATATCCACAAATCTGTCCAAATAATGTTCATATTTCTATCCAGTCCTCTCTTGCTGTTCCCACGTCTCATCTTATTCATATATTTTTCTTTTTTCTTTATGATCTCTTCTGATAGTCTCCTTAAGCAGACAAACACCAGTTATAATCCTGTGTGAATTTTTCCATTTGTCCAATCACCATATCGAGATGGTTCCATATATCATCGCTTCCATAAATAAAAGCACTCTTTCCATCATTCATCTTTGCAAATCTGTCGCCTTCTTTTAGTCCTCTGAGGAGGCCGCCCGCAATATGAAAATTGATCCATTCCTCCTCCCAGACATAAGTCTTTCGACAGAACTTGCCAAAATGGCGACGCTGGTTTTTTTACTGCGTCATCCCAAGGCTCTTAAACTTTCCACGGTCTCCTTAAAACATGCTTTTGGTTAGAGATTATCTCCACACAGTCTTAAATCATCAGCTTAGGTCATTTAAGCGGCATTTCTGACTTATGGGGGGAAAGTCCCCCCCCATCCAGTCCCGTTGCCGACATACCGAGCCTTGGTGTGTCTTCTCATGATATATTCTTGTTTAGCCGACCCGTCTTCTTTATCAGAGATCTCTTCAATTAGCAGTCTTTTTACTCCCCATTCTTCCTTGAAGTATGTGCATTTGCTTCCACCTAATTGTTTCTTTTGAAGTTGCTGCAGCTAGAGGCGCGAATCAGAGACAGCGTCCAGGAGAGCCAAAGTCCGCACAAGGGCTTTCTGCCTAGTGCCCCCACCCCCTCAAATTTGGGGGTGGTATAGGGCACATCAGGCAAGGGCAGTCCCCCCCACTCCCTTGGGGGGGGCAGGGAGGCTGTTTACTCCCATCACAGCCTCTTAATTACCTCGTGTGGGTCGGAGAGATGTTATTGTCGGCCATCTTCCAATGCGCCCCTAGTGCCCCCCCCCCACGGAGAGAACACTATCCATCCTCCTAAAATGTTGGGGGAACGGAAAATTCTAAACTCTTTGAAAACGATTTTAGTGCTCTCGTGTCAGAAATAAGACTTATTGAGTTCAACGGGGCTTACTCCTAGATAAGTTGCAGTCTAAGCTATTGATCCTTCCCTTCCTCTCACCCCCAGCCACTTATAAATACAAGGAACCTTTTAACAAGCCACTGAGACAAATCACTGACAAGCTACCAAAACTGTCTGCCAGATGTCAGCCAGTGATTAATCTGCCTTAAGTTCAGCCAAAGGGAATAAATGCAATGGGTGGTGCAGCAAAGACAAGCACAATCAACAACTGACTGAAGAAGGTTTCCTGTCACCTTGGGAATGATATTGATTGGCACTGCAGTTTCCTGTGTACAAGCTAAAACCAGTAGCAACGACTGTAACAAGAATCAGGCCATGATAAGAGCTGAGAGCCTGCAATATGCTTACGCTTCTCTTAGGAAAAAAAGCAAAACGAAACACTGGGCTAATTTACATAAAAGGCTTTGTATCAGTGTGGTGGCAACTGCAGATTCATTTCACTCTGGAGATGCTGATGCTGTAAGTAGAATTGTCATAAAAACCGAGTGTCTCTTGGGAGTTGTCTAATCCAAAATATAACCACCACAGTTTATGAGCTCTTTTGAACATTCTTTCTTAGGAAAGGTGGAAGATCTCCTTTGGTATAGGACACAGCATACAACAAAAAAGGCAATGCTCTGTGTTCAGTGGAAAGAGCTTCCGGTTGTAAATATATGAAGTCTCGGTTGTGAATATTTACTGCAGGGGTGGGGCCCTCTAGACAACAACTCCCATCATCCCTGACCATTGACCATGCTGGCTGCAGCTGATGGGAGTTGTAGCCCAAAAAACACCTCCAAAGCCTTACGTTCCCTGTTCCTGATTTACTGTCACAAAGTTGTACTTCGGCCCTGAAGATACTAACCTGATGTTTGTTCTCCATTTCCCCTCAGACTGAAATAGCTGCATTGTGAATCAGTAAGAGAAAATGCCTACTTAAAATTTTAGCTTCTTTTAAATTCACTTCCCTAAATTACAATATTTCTAATTACTTTGTCTTAAGGTCTTTCGTGTGGTGAATATATGTGTGAGGGGCTTGTGGAGTTGTAGTAGTTAGCATGACCCCTGCTGGTGTCATGCATGTCAGTTACATGCACCCACTGGCCTCACATCTGGCTTTTCCATGAGAGGAGGAATCCTAGACCAGTCAGGAGACTCCCCTTGCATGGAGCAGCCCTAGGCATGGACATCTCTTTGCACATGGGGCATTTCATAAGGCCACCAAATGCACAAACTGTAGAGAGTGGGGCCAGTACATGTATTGCCTATTCATGCTTTCAATACTCAAGAAGAATGATCTAAAACTGGGGTTTCCTAAGCTTGGGTCTCCAGCTGTTTTTGGACTACAATTCCCATCCTCCCTGACCACTGCTCCTGCTAGCTAGGGATGATGGGAGTTGTAGTCCAACAACAGCTGGAGACCCAAGATTGGGAAACCCTGATCTACTACTTAAGGACCAGGGCACCTTAAGGACTGCCTGAACCCTTAAATCCCAGTTCAGTCACTATCATCTGCAAAAGCATCGTGGTTTGCCCCCCATCTTGGTGGGGCTCATTTGACATCAACATGAAACCAAGCCTTCTGCGTTACTGACCCACTCCTGTGGAATCCTCTTCCAACAGAGATTCAGCAAATGCGTTCTACAGTAACTCTGGAATGTTTGCTGGAAATGTTTCTTCGCTGCCTGACGTATGCAGACGATGAACCCCCACCCCAATAACAGTTAGCTGGTGATACAGTTTAATTTTTGTTTTTTTTAATGGTATTATAATTGCCGGCACAGGTGCAGAATGGCTATGTCAGGTGAAGGGAGGGCCACAATAATGTCATAGGAGACTGGCACTGGGTTGAATTAAGCCACAACTTTATTGATTACAGGAAAGAATAGGCTTGGCTAAGGCATTGGGCATTAATAGGAACCTGGTGGGGTCGCTTTTGTGCTGCTTTTTATGGTATAGTGGTACCTTGGGTTAAGTACTTAATTCGTTCCATAGATCCGTTCTTAACCTGAAACTGTTCTTAACCTGAAGCACCACTTTAGCTAATGGGGCCTCCCGCTGCCACCGCGCCACCGGAGCACGATTTCTGTTCTCATCCTGAAGCAAAGTTCTTAACCCGAGGTACTATTTCTGGGTTAGCGGAGTCTGTAACCTGAAGCATCTGTAACCCGAGGTACCACTGTATTATAATTGTTGCATACCATGTTGAAATTTTCAAATGAAACTGTGACATACAAACATTTTTATAAATAACTACACCACAACACTCTCCCCTCCACTGTGTCCAATCTTTGAAATACTCTTCTGAAACAACTTTTTTTTTGGGGGGGGGTTATCCCAAGCTTCTGGTTTAAACAATTGTTACTGACATTTCCCTGAAAGCAAATGCCTACGGGTTATATTAAGCACAAAGAAAAGCATATTCATCTCAACACAATGGAGTAAATTTATCCTCCAAATCTATGCAAAGCTGTGTATTTCGGCCAGGAAATTCCAGATCCCTTCCTGTAAATATATATTAGGTTCTCATGCTTGTGAAACCATCCACAAACACTGGCTCGGTTTCATTATTCAAATTGCAGAGAGCTACACAATGCCCGAAAGTCCGTTAACAGAATGCTGAACCATAAAGGCAGGAAATGTTTAATAATAATTAGGTTATAAATAGCACAAGCAGTGATACTTAAGCCAGCAATTCTGCTCAATTAATTAAATATTAGAAAGGAAGGAATTTATCAGTACCTAAAAGGTATGAGAGCGGAAGAGACACTTGAGGCCCTGCTTTTTTCCCACAAAAGTATTTGAAAAAGCAGATAGCTTGTCACAGGTGAATGGTGGCCTTTTCCAGCCTACTCTATACCTGATGAACCGAATGCGCTTAGAGGCTGCACATCCCTGCACATTAATAGGGCTCCCCACCAGGGCTGAATTTAGGCTGGATGAGGCCCTAAGCTACTGAAGATAATGGGGGCCTTTATATGTCCAGCTGTCCTTTGTCAACAACAAATTGTCGCTGTTTTTTGTGTTGAATATATGCTATATGGTAATTTATGGACCTAATGGGTATCTAAAGCCACAACACAACACAAAACACTGTTGCTGTATGTAGGTTTTATTTTATTTGTTTTTTATCTTATATTTTGGAAATGTACATCCAGTTCCCCCCCTTTATTTTTTGGAGGCCCCCCAAAAGAGTGGGGCCCTAAGCTATAGCTTGTTTAGCTTATACGTAAATCCAGCACTGCTCCCCACATTGTAATATATAAAGGTAAAGGTAAAGGTAAAGGGACCCCGGACGGTTAGGTCCAGTACAGATTTCCCCAAATTGCAAAGCAATCCTAATAATGGGTTGCAGTCAACTAAGTTCTACTGAGAGTAGATCAATTGAAATTAACAGACCTAAGTTAGTCATGTCCATTAATTCCAATGGGTCCACTAACCTTGGATACAATCCCACGTCTATTCAAAGTCCTACTGAGCAATGAAGCTTACTCCCAGGTAAGTGGGGTTAGGATTGCAGCCTCAGTCATTAACATCTGTGTTTGAAAAATAAAAACACATGAAACGCGAGAGGATAAACCCATAAATGACACCAGTCTGTGGTATTTAGATAATCTAATTAGAATTACAAGGAAGAGTGGGGCATGTTGCCCTCCTGGGATCAGTAAGCCTAGGCAGGCATTGGGGACGGGGATGACTTGAGGCCTGCAGCATCTCTAGGTACTTTCTCCAGTGGGAACTTGATCCTTGATCCTGAAAAGGTTGACCACCTCTTTAACTGCTGTAGCGTGTGCTCTCTCTCTCTCTCTCCCTACCACAAGATATACAAACAAGGGTAAGCTAGCCGAGGGACACGGGTGGCACTGTGGGTTAAACCACAGAGCCTAGGATTTGCCGATCAGAAGGTCGGCGGTTTGAATCCCCGCGACGGGGTGAGCTCCCGTTGCACGGTCCCAGCTCCTGCCAACCTAGCAGTTCGAAAACACGTCAAAGTGCAAGTAGATAAATAGGTACCGCTCTGGCGGGAAGGTAAATGGCGTTTCCGTGCGCTGCTCTAGTTCGCCAGAAGCGGCTCAGTCATGCTGGCCACATGATCCAGAAGCTGTACGCCGGCTCCCTTGGCCAATAAACAAGATGAGCGCCGCAACCCCAGAGTCGGCCACGACTGGACTTAATGGTCAGGGGTCCCTTTACCTTTACCTTTACTAAGCTAGCCGAGGCCCAGGGGAACAGGTGAAGCAAAGGCAAGTCTAAGAAGGGGGAATGACCCCAGTCAATGCTGTATCTTGCTTTGTGCCAGTGTAATGGGTTGCTTCCTGATCTGTAGCCAATGGAGTCCACAGAGATCAGTTGGTACCACTTAGGAATGGTTGCTGAGGACATGCATCCTATTATCCGCTCTCTTTTTCGCTGTGTAGAGATCAATATTGCCAATGCCAGATTTCCTCTGTGAACACTAGAGAATAAAATTATCACTACCCCCAATCAGCCCTGAGCACTCACTGGAAGGACAGATCGTGAAGCTGAGGCTCCAATACTTTGGCCACCTCATGAGAAGAGAGGACTCCCTGGAAAAGACCCTGATGTTGGGAAAGATGGAGGGCACAAGGAGAAGGGGACGACAGAGGACGAGATGGTTGGCCAGTGTTCTCGAAGCTACCAGCATGAGTTTGACCAAACTGCGGGAGGCAATGGAAGACAGGAGTGCCTGGCGTGCTCTGGTCCATGGAGTCACAAAGAGTCGAACACGACTAAATGACTAAACAACAACAACAACAACAAGACCCCCAAACACATACACATACATGGGGGAAAGAGACCTTCCCCCAGATTGCTACTACCCAGTAACTTCTCTTATGATAGTAATATTAGGCCACACTATAGTGAAAGAGAAATACAAATGGACTACTGAGCTGGTTAAAGCAGAAGGATTGCCACCAGGGGGCACATTCTAATTTCTCGAATGAACTCTTACAAGAATTTGTAACAGATGGAACAGAAGATCCACTGACAATATTATCTTCTTCCGCTAGATGTCACTATCCATCAAGCAACAGCATCATGCCTACACCAGGGAGAACTCTATGGCAAGTTCTCAGCCCACACCATACACACGTAAATAATACTCCAGAGTGAATTTAGTGAACTCACAAAATATTGCTAATAATCTGGACGCTTCTAGAAGAACTAATGCCTGGTAGTATAATGAAAGATGTGGCATAATCCTGATTAATGATGCTTTCGCCACTGTACACCGTGCTTCACGGTGGCATTTTGCACAGCATTGAAGCTGCTCAAAAATAGTTAGGATAATGTGTTGGAACTGTGATTGTCAATCAGATTATATCCACTTGATATTTCCTACTTTCTATTATTCAGACATCAGTATTTGTCTGGTTGTCTCACACACTGTCTGAGAATGTGAATTTCAGGGCAAGATGTTCCTGGTTCAAACTTTGCGTTGGTGACGAATGACAATCCCCATCACACTGACCAGGGAGTCAAACCGATTGATCTCAATGGGGCTTATTTTTGAGTAGACATGTGTAGGACTGCATTGTGAGGAGCCCTAGGCAAGTCGCCATCACCTCAGCCTGCATCTGCAAGGTGTGGGATGCTAAACTGTCCTACCTTGAAGAGGTACTATAAGGATAGCTTACAATAATCTAAAGCCCTGCACCTCATCCATGAGAATTTCACCCCCCCCCCCAAATCTCTCCTTCCCAATGCTATTTATTTTCTTATTCACCAATGGAGAATGGTTGAGAGAGATGTTGGGAGCAAACATAGTACACATTTTTTGGGGGGCAGACATGTCCTTTTTTCTTCACCGCACAGACAATGTCACGTATGAGAAAACTATTTCACACAGACACCTGATTCGCTTAGTTCTCTCTGCTGCTCCCCACCCAATTTAGGTATGAATTGTTCAACAATGCAGTAGAGATCTGTCTGCTCATATCATATATCCCATATTAGCTAGAATTTTGTACACCTGTTTCAGACTTTGTCAGAGTGCTATTTCATATTGAAGTGTGTTGAGGGGAGCAAAATGTTTTGTAAGGATCAAAAGCCCACCCTAAGCTATATTTTAAGACCGATCTGGGGTGGAGAGGCAGGAAGCAGGGCACTTTGAAGAACACTTTATGTTGTTACTTTTTATGAACATGATAATAATAGCAATGTTTTCAACAAATGTCAAAGGGGCCACCTTTATAAGCAAAAGGATTTATGCCTCTAGCATGTATACCTAGGGCATGGGCCTGCTAATAATCCCTCTTCAGCTTGTAAAAATAATGACTTGGCCAGAACTGTAGTTGCTCCAGAGGAAGAAAACCACATGACGTCTGAAAGGGGTGTGGGGAGCTATCATACTCTGTTCTCTTTAAATAAAATTTGTGTCTATCTGCAGCTCAGTAATCCAGAGAGATTGTGATAGACATTGTGATAGACATTTATGTGCAGATTTCAAGATCCCAAAAGAACTTTGGGATCACTAAATACATAATGTTTCTAATCCAACCAAGCAGATCTCCATTTACTTGCTTTTTGGCAGGAAAGGAGAGGCAGTGGTGATGGGGTACCAAAGCCAGCTTCCCATCTTTCTCCTGATTGATTGGGTCTCTCTCCAAAACAGCTGATTGGTGGAAGCTGGCCACAGAGCCTAGGACTTGCCAATCAGAAGGTCAGCAGTTCGAATCCCCGTGACAGGGTGAGCTCCCGTTTTTCGGTCCCTGCTCCTGCCAACCTAGCAGTTCGAAAGCACCTCAAAGTGTAAGTAGATAAATAGGTACCACTCCGGCGGGAAGGTAAACGGCATTTCCGTGCGCTGCTCTGGTTCGCCAGAAGCGGCTTAGTCATGCTGGCCACATGACCCGGAAGCTGTACGCCGGCTCCCTTGGCCAATAAAGCGAGATGAGCGCCGCAACCCCAGTGTCGGCCACGACTGGACCTAATGGTCAGGGGTCCCGTTACCTTTATCTTACACATATATCACTTGCTTACAGTTCCCCATCCAGGTACAGATATCCATGCAACTTGGGCATATCTGTAGAATTTCCATTTCCCTCTTGAGAACCAATGGCCTTTCTTCATTGTTGACTATTTTATTGCACAGAGAAACCAGCAGGACTCCTTTATTTGAACAAAAGGGAAGCCCTTTTAAGTATTCAGAACACATCCTGTACACTGTTGCAATTTCTGACATACCTTTGATGAAAATGCATCTATTGGTGAGATGTTGTTGCTTAAAAGGAATCTGTTCTTCCTTAACAGCAATGCTCTTAAATAACAATATTTTTGAGCACCCACCCACCCTCCCGCCTCGCTTCTGTTGCCTGCATGCTCTTTGCATCTTTCTTTTGTCTGCTAGCTGGGCTTAGGCACTTTAGCCAACAAGAGTCACTGCGCAGCATATTGATGATTTATGAAAAGTGCTTGCACTAGAAGGTATGTTTCTAATTGATGGCTTTCCAGCAGATGTGCTGCAACCGAGGCCAGGACATAAACACCGGAAAGCAAAATGATGAAATTAACCACTCAATCCAAAAAGATCACATTGCGGATTCAAAGCATGTTTGTTTTCCTCTTCGGAAATATTCGGAAGCTTCCAACCTTTACTGATTCCAAACATTATTTCAATACTTGGCAGTTTAAGTGCAAATTATAATCTCTGAAGTACTCAGAAAATAACATCCTTTATAGCAGGGGTGGGCAACCTGTGGCCTTCTGCATCTTGCTGGAGCAAAACTCCCAGAGCATTTGGGTAGATGGGCAGTGTACAAATGGAATGAATGAATAAGCTCTCATCATCTCTGCTCCTGCCTGGCTGGGACTGATGGCAGGAGGAGCACAACAACATCTGCAAGGCCACATCACTTGTCTCACCTGCTTATAACCGCAAAGGGGAACAATGGCGAACTGCATCTGGAGAGGTGTAAGCCTACCTTTCTTGAAGCCCCACTGACTTGATCTTGAAAGGCGATGGGCTGGTTGAAAGGGTGGGCTTGATCTCAGGAGCGCATTGCCCTTGTGGATCTACTATGACATTCACAGCTTTAGGAGCCGGTTCGGGCTGGACCATTCTGTTTGCTGCCTTGTACTCAGACGGAGTTCTCTGCAGTGGGATGGATGAAAGGTGTATTTCCTGTTTCTTGTTCTTATCTTGTCTCACCGAAAATTGTATTTTCTCTTTCAGTCGGTACAGGACCTATGGAAAACAGAGAGAAGAGCTGATTTTATCTTAAATTCGGTGTGGAGGGGGGGAGAGAGACAAACTGGATTAAACGAGGCATCAGTCAACGGCAAAGTATGTCAGTGGCAATGTTTTAAAATGCGCATTTTGTGCTACAGATTCTTTTCAAAAGAGGCCACACCCACATTTAAAGCACATGGTTCCCCCCAAAGTATCATGGGAACCATAGTTTGTTTAAAGTGCTAATAACTGTAGCTCTGGGAAGGGTAAACTGCATTTCCCAGGATCCTTTGGGATGAAGTCACGTGTTTAAAATGTGCATGCAATGTGCTTTAAATGTATGGTAGGGATGAGACCAGAATACTCAGCACTTCCTGTAAATAAACCTCAGTTTGTATTGTCTGCAGCTGAGGGTTCTTTAGGAATCATTTTCATGCCAATATTTATCATTTCAGTTGCTTTTTGAAAAAGATAAATGAGATACAGTGGGAAGTAACTGAGCCAATATTGCTGCAAAGAAAAGAAATGTTGGGACATAATGTATAAAAAGTATAAAAGATTGATCCTTTCCTTCAAACAGCAATCTTGCATAGTGCCCCATACCTCTCAACGGGGCAATATTATTCTTGTGTATTCAATAGTAAGCCCCATTCAGTTCAATGGACCTTACTGCCACACCAGGACCTACAGAATCTATAGATTTATTACAATCTAGGTTCCCATTTAACTCTTAAATACTCCTAGCATACACTTCAAAAAATGTAACCACTCCAATCCATCTAAGGGACATATATACAAAGGATTTTGCACAAATACCCCCCAGCTCTGGAGTCAGCAGATTTCAGCCATGTGGAATCTACATCGCTTTTTTTAGTAGTAGAACCTCAAGATCCATCAGCCAGAACTGGATGCAAAAAAATAGACATTTTCAATTAAATAATTAGTAGCCCGGGTTTTTTTGTTTGGAGTACCAGAACTGCATTATCCTTGCACAGAAAAATCTACTTCTGCTCCCCGCCCCCAACTTCCTTTATTTCATGAGCATAAATGGTGGGGGCATTTTTGGTGTTTAGCAGTTGGGAATAATAAACATTTGACGATATACTTCATTACTATTATTTATTATATATTTATTGTATTTGCTAATTCACTTTAATTGCCCCAAACAACCTGCAACCAAGCATAACAAAGCTCTGATGCTACTTTGAACCAGTAGATTCAATAAATTTAATAATAATAATAATAATAATAATAATAATAATAATAATAATAATAATTTTTTTAAAAATATTTCTTATACCCCGCCCATCTGGTCGGACCTCCCCAGCCACTCTGGGCGGCTTCCAACAGAATATTAAAAACACAGTAAAACATCAAACATCAAAAACTTCCCTTCAAAGGGCTCCTAATCTACTCTCTGCCCTCCCCCCCAGCTGAATGAAGAATGGTCTATGCAAAGAGTGCTGCATAGGGTGGCGTTCAGCACGTCCTAGTCAGAGTAGAGCCTTTGAATCTAATTAACAACTAACTTCAATAGCTCTACTCTGAGTGGGAAAATATCACCCATGGTTTCTCTCCACCAGTCGAGCTGCATAGCCTTCATCTGTGAAGCCCCCTCCAAAAAGCAGTCAGTACACACAAATCAGCTGTTTAGTAGAAGGACCGATGGGCTGGATGTCATCTATTCTACTCTTTCTCCCCACAGAGAAGAACGCTTACTGATTTTTGAGGAGGGCTCCTCATGCTCAGCAACGCCGGCTGTAAGTAAGCACACATGCTTTGAGTTGGGCTCTACCCCTTACAAAATAAATGTGAGGCGTAAGCCGTTTTCGAGTCAGCTGCAGAAAAGCTTTAGTCGTTCCAGATGCAAACACCCAGCTTACATCAAGTCTGGCTGTGCATAATTTTTTATTGCTTTTTGTTAGTGGTTAAAGACTGGACTGCATTATGTAAATACTTCTGGCACAAATCTGCCGGTTGGGCTTTTGAGACAAGCATGAGCTAAAGAAAATGTAAAGAAACAGACTTACCATCAGACATGTCACAATGATAACAAAGATGCTCAGAAATATGATGACAGCATAAAATCCTTCTTTGCTCCAGAGTTTACCCGATTCGTGCTTGCCTTGCAAGACGTTTTTCTTTGATTTTATAAAAACACAAAAGCAAAACAAAATGTAATTACACTGTTCTGGTTGCACACTTGAGAGCCCTTGTCAGGTAGATATGAAGGTTTTTTTAAAAAAAATATTTGCTGTGTTTTTCTATAATATAAAATGCTTGGATGAATCAGTTCCAATCACACTTCTAACAAATCCGATACAAAAACCTCCCTAACCTGTCTAAGAAGGAGACTTTATACCTTCCTTAGTGAGCACTGGAAAAGTCTTTCTACCCATGAATCAAACTGTGTCAAGTTATATAGCCAAGTCTAATTCCTTCTTGGAAATCACCAGGTTCAGCAGGTGAGAAGGTAACTGGAATTGCTTA
This sequence comes from Podarcis liolepis, assembly GCF_965112155.1. Lineage (NCBI taxonomy): Eukaryota > Metazoa > Chordata > Lepidosauria > Squamata > Lacertidae > Podarcis > Podarcis liolepis. The sequence goes on along the minus strand of NC_139562.1, from coordinate 44,569,488 downwards.
AACTTTCGATCGACTTGTTTTGTATCTCCGCCCACAACTCCTTCAATAGCTATATATGGCAACCTTAATCTGTGAACCATATAGAGAACTGAAAGCAGGTGCAAATGAAATCTTAGGAGGCAACTGATAAGCAAAGAAAGATAAGTTATAAAAATCCTGACTTAGTCTGCATCTAACCCAACTTTTGTATTATGTTGCTTCCCAAGGCACTCAGTTTTCAGTAGTCAAGGCTCCTCTCTGTTGATATATCCTCAAATGGAGTGGAACTAAATTTTTGCTCAAGCTAAATTGCATTTTTCAATTGCAGTGTATGCATGCGTATTTGGGTAGTCAAAACGATGTACACTTTGTTTCAAATAAGCCAAAATTTTAATCACAAGCCTTGAAAATCTCATGTCAAAACAAAACAGCTAAGCTTTAAGGTGCCACGAAGTTCTGTGTTAATGTTTTGATTACCTTCTGGCTGAGCCTTTGGTCTTTCCCCCATAATATGTACATCAGAAGCCCCATTCATGCATTTGGTGCCTGTGGTTACCAAACACACCAAGAACATGTGTGGGGCTGCTACCACTCCTTAATGCTGCTGTGTGCATCAACCACGCGCCATGACATGCAATTAACATCAGTCTGAAGGAGGCTGGTTAATGCCAGCTATGTGTCAGCTGGGGGAAGTGGCTAATGAGCAGTTTCAAGTAGCAGGGCTCACACCTCACATTCTCACTGATCTTTTCATAGGTGGGGATAGAAAAGAAATTTGATTCAGATTGCATTTAAATGCAAACTTGCCTCATTCTCATTTGCTGAAACAAAATGTAGCCAGCCTTCACAATTTTCTGAATTTTGCAATGCAGTTTGCAAGTCAAGTAAGGTACAGAACAAAATGCATATGATAGGGTAATGTATGCATATAAATGCATATGTTAATGAAAATAACCCACAAAAATGCATTACAGTGGTACCCTGGTTCCTGAATGGCTTAGTTGATGAACAAATCAGCTACCAAACGCAGCAAACCCGAAGTAAGGGTTGGTTTGCGAACTTTCGTTTCTGATGTCAACATTGTTCCTGGGGCCAATCAGCCAATCAGAAGCCGTGCCTTGGTTTTCAAATGTTTGGGAAGTCAAATGGACTTTCAGAACGGATTGAGTTTGAGAACCAAGGTACCACTGCATATTACAAAACTGCTTTGCAAAAATGTGCATGTTGGGAGAAATTTGCAGTGACAAATTTTCACGAGGACTTTTTAAAAAATTGCGAACTGATGTGAAAATGTTAAAAACCAAACTTCAGACTGAAAAAGTTAGAAGCTGAGAACTGAAATTGACATATCTGTCATCACTGCCTAATGGATAGGAAACATCTGACTAAGGCTAGAATCTAGGCATGACATTTATCTACTATGCACTATATCACTACCTTTTGAAATGGTAGTGCTTAATAAGAGCATACTTGAGATGCATGTTGAATAATGAGATGTGGCATGATATACTCATGATTGCTTACCTCTGGAGAGACTTCAGTAATTCCAAACTGGGATAAACTGTGGTGTAGCACATTGATATTAAGAGATCTCAAGACTTCTTCAGACGGCAGTGTCTCAGAAACGCCTTTTCTGTTTACTGGTGATACAAAGAGCTCAACACAGTTCTTCTTGCCCTAGCAGAATTAGAGAACATAAATATGAGCTGGATGCAGACCTCTAAAAAATCTCTACTAATAACAAAACATGGTACGATTCTATGATTTGCTCTTCTTACAAGTGTTCATGAGAGACCAGAGCTGGGTGAATTCCCCTCAGTTCAAATCAGAATTATTGGATTAAGTAGAATATCTACCAAACTGAGTCCAGTTGGTATTTAGAACATCCAAATGGCACTTCAGATGTTTTAAATTTCCTCTTCCTTATGCTGTGCTTAAAAGTCTCCAAATCTGGGTCCATAGTGATGATGTCATTGCTACGCACCAGGGCAGAGGAGCCTCTGGAAAAACCTAGAGTTCTCATGGGGACTTATCTGGGTCTATTTTATAGCAGACAGATTCCTGAGGACCTAGAATTTAAATCCCACATGGATCCAAGAGAATCAAATACCCCAAATCTACTACTAGATTCACATGAATACTGGAATATGGTGCAGAGTGTGTCCATGCAGTGTCTGTGATATTAATCTGGGGTTGCAGCATCTATTAAGTGATGTTACAGTCAGTTATGTGGATGCAAATGTTTAGGAGTGAGTGAGGTGCAAGCCATCAGTGTGAAGATAAAAACCCCAAGGGCTGTATATAGAGGGTTTGAAATTCATGGATTAAATTTGGTGATTCACCTCCTTTCCTGATAATAGCTACTTATTTACAGTTTTCTAATGTGCCATGTTACCCTTAAGCAAATAATCCGAACTTGAATTCACACCATCAGAAAGATGCTACATCATACATTTGGACAACTTCAACTTCATTTAGTTTGCTCCAGCAAATTCAGACTGCCATGAAAACAGACCTTTCATCTCCCTCATAGGGGCACACATGACATGCTGTCAACCAACCACAAGTAAGTCCAGCCAGCTACAGGACCATGAACTCTCAAAGGGCAAAGTAGAACATGGAAAACTGATCTAGACATAATTGTTGTTAAGTTAATAAATCTAAAGGTGAAGCTCTCACTTTTGTGATTCACGTAACATTCCATGTGACATTTCTTCTGAGTCAGAAGTGGGATTGTGTTTTGCCAAATTCAGCCATGGCTGCTCCTCAGGCCATGTATGAGCTGTGCACATTGATCTTGTGTTGTTAAGAGGAGCATGCTGACTGTGTCTTATAATCCACACAACTAAATTTGGTTTTAAAATGAATTGTCCCTGATTGAGGCGATATACAGTGTGTTGTACGTGTGGAACACAATATAATGTCTATCACTGCTAACCTATTTCTGTGTTACAGTGCAAGTAAAATCTCCCCATTGGACCAGTTTCACCAGGTAAGTTCTGCAGAAGCGAACTGGTTAAGAACAGATGCAAAAATAACCAGAACTTTGTATATGCACTTCAAATATGTTGTGTATAACATTATATAGAGCAGGGCAGGAAAACTCCCTTTCAGCCCAAGGGCCACATTTTTAACTCCTGAGGGTCACCTGCCAATGGTGGGTGAAGCCACAGGCAAAGGCAGCCAGAGCAATTAACACTGATTTTTATTTTTGTATGATAGGCTAGTTTCTACACATACTCTCACATCCCTCTCTATCCTTCATTCAGACAAGCAAGAGACGGTATCAGAGTTGCAGGACACATTCCAGCCAGGTGACACTTCTGAGGGCTAGATGGAGAGTTCTGGAGGGCCATATTCAGCCCCTGGACAGAAGGCTCCCCACACCTCATATATAGAGAAAAGAAGCTCAGAAATGACCCTGCATGATCCTCCTTAAATTGGTGGGTAGATGTTCTCTTCTCAAAAATCTGGAGCAAACTTCAATTGCTCATTCATAATTTGATCATTGTTCTGCTAGATGTCTGCCACATGCGTGCTAACTACACAAGGAACCAGGATGGAATCAACTGAAGAGCTGTAGCTCAGTGGTGGATTACATGCCTTTATATAAACAAAGGCCGGGTTCAACCCTTGGCCATATTTAAGAGAAAGTCTCCTCTCTGAAAACATGGAAAGTGTCACCATTCAGCGGTGACAAAAACTGAACTAGGTGGGCCAGTGGTTTCACTAGAATTCGGCAGATTCTTACGAGCATTGGTGGGATACTTTTCCAGACCAAATAGGAATTTGCCCAGGGGGAAGGTGTTGGGTGTGGTACTTCTCAACTCCATCATAGCCTCTCTGGGCACGGTGTCACTGAACCCACCCCTGGAAGATTTGCTACGTCCTACGGTAGACCTTGCACATAACCCGTTCACCATATCCAATGGCAATTCAAGATGCAAATTAAAGCTAGCTGGTTGGCCATGTGGAATGTGATCATGTGACTTGACCTTCTGATTCTACAGTGGTCAGGTTCTGGAGTAATTTTGGTGCTCAGGACAATATTAGAGAAAAAATTGTCTGTTTTCACACTCATGCAACCACAGTGGTATGCATAAACTGGGACTCTCTAGAGAAGAATGAGCTATATGAAAGAGCTTCAGTGGCTATCAGAAGTCACCCTTGCACTCAGCAGTTAGGGGAAATTTTTTCACTGTTTAAAACTGTGCTGGGTTTTTATTCCCAGGACATGAAAGCTAAGAAATGCAAATTGTCACACAAAATGCTCACCACTTACAATGAGTCTGTTGATGTGCACTTGCTGCGGCAGCAGTCCTAAAGCAGCAGCTACTCCTTGGCGGAAAATCCGAAGCAATGTGATATTCAGCTTGTTTACATCCATTTGCAGAGTCTGCAAAACAAACCCCAAACAGACAAATGCTAATCTTGCTCGGAATACTCGGTTCCCTGCTAATGAATGACTTCGGTGAATTGTGCAAACGTTTTTTCCCAGGACAACGACAAAGCTGCACCGGCTCTACCCGGAGGCAGAGGAGTTTAGGAGGGTCATGAAATGGCAGCAAATTGTTTAGTTATTTAATTTGTTATCATGAAGGACGTTGCGGGGGTTTCTGTTCAGGTGACCAAATAACACCCTGCGGTCCATTGTGCCTTGACCAGAGGAGGAGGCACCATTTGCTGTCCTGCCCACAATTAGCAAAACATGGCCCTGAAATCTGTGAAGCCAATGTGTGTTTTAAATCAAGAACAAGGGGGGGGGGGCTGTTGTCATTTTTCAGGGCGGGCAAATTGCAGTGTGTTGAAGGCTGCTAATTTAAAGTGTGTAACATCTCGTCTTCTCCCAACCTTCATTTCAAGGTGAGGTCACGGAACGTTAGAAGGCTTCTTTGGCTTGCAATCTTAAAAGCTTTACTCAGGAGTAACCCCTCCCCTCCCAAGTCAATCAGAGCAAAAGCAGCAGGGTAGTAACCCCTCTAAAAGAAACAGCATTACATAAAATAAGCAAAGGTTTGTTTTTGATTACCATTTCACTTCCGAGGCATAAAGCAATTGAGTACAAAATTTGATGGCTTTGCATGCTTGTTTCCTGAGCTGTGGTCATTATGCTGAACATCCTTTTTACTGCCACTTCCCACATTCCTGATCTGAGCCCTGATATGCCTAGCATGTTCTCTGGCTGATCCTTGACGCCAATGAAGCCTTGCTGACTGCTCATTCACCGGCTTCGACTATTCCCATCAGCTACTAGTCTAAATGGCTCTCTAGAAAGAATAATCTGTTTTCTTAGGACTATAATGCACCCTTCTTGTCATGAAAGAACTCATCCTACTTTGTAAAACGTGCAACAGATTACACCCCCCTAATCCAGCTGATCTTAATCAGGGCACATGCCGTAAGTCACCTGACATACACCATGCCCTTTTTGTCTGGAACAACCAGGCCTTGCCACGTGGAACCAGGCCTTTGCATGGGAAGTCAGAAATGTCTACCCCCTGGTATAGATTCTTGTAACTGAGCTTAAGTTGGTGAGACAGCAGCAGAAGGGAGAGGGCTGCCTGGTTGTCTCTGCTGCATTTTTGCATTTTGAATCTGCTTGTAGTTATTATAGTCCCCATATGTTTCATTTTATAGTTGTGTTCAAGAATATAGCTTATCTAATTATTCTCTGCACTGCTCTAAAACATATAATTTTTAATAACTTTTTTGCAGTTGATTTGTGATATTTTGGGAGCATCGTAAACTGCTTAAGAGTTTTCCTTTGAAATGCAAAGTGGTATATAAATTACCTAAATAAAATAATGACCTAAATAACAACAATGCAAACTGCCCCTTTACATCTAGGGTATTCATGGAATATAAAAGCAGATCACGGGCACAGAGTGCACTCTGATTTATTTATTTTTTTAAGTCTCCAAAGTATTGCAGACACTTTTAATTCAACAGAGGAAGTGTTGAACTGTCCAGAGTCAGCTGACACTAATTAATCATATTATTCCTTGCTGATCTGTACTGTTTATCATTTACAGCACTTGTTCCCTAAGGGGAATGCAGTTTTGAATGTGTGGTACGTGCTGTCAGCCGTGACTTTGTATGCCTAAAGGAGCGGAAGGTAAGTCACCTTGGAGGGAACACGTTCCCAATGCAATCTATTAATCTAGCTACTGCAACTGTTAGCAACAGTTTCCAGGTTGCTGTGCTTCGGGCTATAAATGCAATGGTGTTATACTGTCAAGAGGGGCCTGGAAAGGTGGAGTTAAAAACAAAGAGGACGTCAAGGTAAAAATCAGTGGCATCATGGAATCTGGCTGGAGTTTCTGTAGAAGGGACAGGAGGACAATTAGGTGATCTGAGAAAAGGAGGGAATTCACCATCCAAACTACAAGGCATATCTCTTATATGCAGGGGCATACATAGGGGTTAGGGATGTGGGTGGCGCTGTGGTCTAAACCACTGAGCCTCTTGGGCTTGCCGATCAGAAGGTCAGCGGTTCAAATCCCCCGCGATGGGGTGAGCTCCCGTTGCTCTGTCCCAACTCCTGCCAACCTAGAAGTTTGAAGTGCTCCAAGGCTCTAGGCTCCAAGTGCACACACAGACAGATGGATTGAAGGAATAGGAGGAGGATGAAGAGGAGGAGGAGGAGGAGGAGGAGGAGGAGGAGGAAGAGGAAGAGGAGAGATGTAGCTGAGCAGGCCTGACCCCGGTGGCTGTGGAAGAAGTCACTGGCAGAGCACAAAAGCTGCTCCTTGCCAGGGATGGGAGGAATGCTGATATATCTCCTTGTTAAGGGTACAAGGGAGCCTATCTATGAAAGTTTATGGAAGCAATCTCAGTTGGTCTAGCATAACAGGGGAATCCACCGACCAGGGGAATTAGAAAGAATAGGGAGGTTCCCCACTTCAGATTTGGCCCTCCAACTCAAGCAGGAGGGCAGGGATAGTGGTGAATGTGTGTGTTGTGCTAAGCATGCATGCTTGTCCCTGCTCACGTGTAGGATTTTGAGGTAAAGTGGCCAGACTGTTGTATCATCTCCCAACATTGCTACTCCACAGGGGGATAATTATGGAATGAGGGAGATCTCCCCTCCCCGCTGCCAGGAGCTCTAACACAATTCAAATAAGGAACTGCTCCTTAAAAATGGCGCTTATGGGAAAGTCTCTCAGCCATGCCCTCTGTTCAGCCATGAGAGAAGGACAATGGACAACAACAGCAGGGCAACCATTGGTTTAGCAGAGTCAAGCAGCCAAGGAGGCAGAGGTGCCTGTGGCCTGCCTTCATCCACCACTGCCTCAGAGAATAAGCAGCTCCGCCTAGCTGGCTACTACCACCACTTCCTATGGTGGGTGCCTGGCAGCAAGCAACAGGTGTGTTGCAGGCAAGCAGTGGCAGAAGCACCCTCAGGAACTGCTGCCTGAGGCAACTGCCCCACCCTGCCTCACAGACAGCCCGGCCCTGATGGTTCTCATAGCTGTTGATAAAGAAGAATTCCAATACATAAAGACAGACATTTCCCTTACCTGAATAAAAGCCTTCGCTTCCTTTTTTTTGAAAATGGCCATTTTGACAAGCTAACCCCTTTATCCTTTCAGGCTTTGGCATTCTAGGCTAAGTCACAGAGGAGGGAAGAAAATATCCCAGAGATGTTTTCTTTAGATACAGCTTGATTTCAATACTTATGCCCAACTCTGCCTTGAAAAGTTTGCTCAGATCCCGCCATCGTTTGATTTGTCATTTCCTTCTGGGAGTGCAAACTAATTGAGCACAAAGTGGTGGGAAGCTGCTTGAAAGAACAGTCTGAGATATATTTCAAAGCCTCTTTTAAAAGGTTTCCACTCTTGCCAGGCGATTTTGGTTTCTCTTTTAAGCAACATGGAGTAATTGGCAAGCGTGGTGTCCCATAGAAGCAGATTGCTTATGATAAAGAGAAACGTGAAGGGCATTGAGCCCAGTTGTACGTTTAGGCTGCCATTCTTCACATGCTGCATGTGTAGGTATTAGGAATACTTTACAAACACTGTGAAATCTCGCTTCGACTTCTGAAAGATGCCTGCAGTCCTCGGAATAATGTCATCTTACAAGCGTGTTTAGCGCAGTAGCGTCTATTTAGATTGCTTTAATTCCCCCACCCCCAACAAATTATTTGAGAATTAAAATAGGAGGCCACTATTGCTGCGGCTACATTTATAAGCCTCAGCTCAATAACCCAAGGGATGCAGATGAACTTAATGCACCCATCCAGAGCTCCTGTATTGGTTCTCCTTTTGTGCAAAATGATGAACAAGCCAAGAAGCCAAAGTTTCCCATAGCTCTGAGGGGTGACGAAACCAGGAACTATAGCAAATGGCTTCCAAGCAATTCAGGGTCTGGAATCCAGCTTTAGATCATGCCTTCGTGTTCCAGTTTGTTTGGAAACCATTAACCATAGCTTCCCAGTTTGGGTATCAACAAGGAACTGCGGCTTCCTGGCTTCCTTTGTCACTCATGCGAACAGGGAACTGAAGTAGCTGCACATGGGCATTTAAGAACATATAATCACAGAACTGTAGAGCTGGGAGAGACTCTGAGAGTCATCTAGTCCAGCTGCCTGCTAGCTCAGTTAATATTCTAATGGGAAGCTACCAATTTGCACTTACCAAAACAAAAACAATATAAAAAGTAAGTATGGTGCTTGAGTAACCTCTACTCACGTATATGGGGCACATTCTTGGAGAATAAGGCTATCAATGGCTAATGATGATGATGATGATTAATAATAATAATAATAATAATAATAATAATAATAATAATAAATTTATACCCCACCCATCTAGCTGGGTTTCCCCAGCCACTCTGGGCGGCTCCCAACAGAATATTAAAAACACGATAAAACATCAAACATTAAAAACTTCCCTAAATAGGGCTGCCTCCAGATGTCTTCTAAAAGTCAGATAGTTGTTTATTTCCTTGACATCTGATGGAAAGGTGTTCCATAGGGCGGGCACCACTACCGAGAAGGCCCTCTCTGCCTGGTTCCCTGTAGCTTCACTTCTCACAGTAAGGGAACCGCCAGAAGGCCCTCGGAGCTTTACCTCAGTGTCCAGGCTCAATAATGGGGGTGGAGGCTACTAGCCACAATGGCTATGTTCTACCTCCGCCAACACAGTCAGTGTGCCTCGGAATGCCATTGGCTAGGAATCACAAGTGCTGCTGCACTCGGGTCCTGCTTTGGGGTTTCCTGCATATACCTGGTTGGCCACTCTGAGAGCAGGAGGCTGGACTAAACGGGTCTTTGGCCCAATCCAGCTGGTTCTTCTGACTGCTGTCACGACACATGCAAGAACCCCCACTAAAATGAAAGGAGGCTTTCAGCAACCTCTGCTACCCGGAGATGGTGGGTGGACCCTGATGGCTCACAAACCCCAGGGTTTTATTTGGAACTTGAAATCCGCACTTCAATTTTTCAAGGAATGACCTTGAAAGCATTGTCTTCTGCTCCGCGAAAACAGCAAAGCAACAGTATCCATTTCTGTTTAAAACAGTTCTGAGTAGAAAGCAGATGGGATGCTTCCTTCCATGTAGCGCTAAAGAGCATAAGCAGAGCCAAGGCATTATTCATTCATTATGGTTTGCTGGCGCCAGTAGGCACACTCCCCATGCTAGTCTGGAATCGGGCTGGTCTGCACGCTGACAGAGAAACTTAGATCTTAAGGTGGCTATTGCAGAACCCCCAAAGAAGTGGTGTTCAGTGGCCACCATGTCTTTGGCATAACCTTCGTAGGTCTCAAGGTGAATGAGTTTTTAACCGGCGGCCCAAAACCAACCAAGGTTGGCATCACTTAAACCTAGAGGGCATGGCACAGTTGGCACATTAGTACTGAGAACCTCCTCTTGCATGCTTCCAAACAGCAGATGCTTGGCAGATGTGGGCATCCTGGCTTGATTGGAACATCTGGGCTGGGTATAGGAGCAGGTATTCCACATAGAGCTTGACAGGTCCAAGCAAGTACCTTGGATATGGCTTGGCCACTGCAAACTGGCAGCCACTGCAGCTTGTTCAGAATGAGTGTAATACGTTCTTGGCAAGCTGTCCTGGTGAACTTGCTGCAGTTTCCAAATGAATCCCAAAGGTGGTTCCATATAGAGTGCATTGCAATAACCCAGCTTTGAGGCTATATAGAGCACCTCTTTCCAGGATTGGAAATCCTGCTCTTGCAGGATTTCTGAGCACGGGGAGAGGAGGGATGTTTGCCTATGCATGTATCTTTATGTCTCTAAGGGAGTCCCAGCCTCACTCAAGTTGCCTACACCTTTCAGATAGGACACCCCGACATGATCACACCCAGAAGCTCTACAAGAGTCAGAAGTGTATATTTTGACACAAATTAATGAAATTAAAAATGGCCCTGTAAATCATGGTCTTTCCTTTTAACAACAACAACCCAGTTTGAAAGTTCAATTTCATGCAACACTTTAAAAAACGTCGGGAAAGAAATTCAAATTCAAGACTGCTGTCGCCACCATTTACTTTGGTGAACCTCCTTCCTCTTTCAACATAATCACAGACCGGGCTAAACTTTATATTAGGCTTAGAGGCTGGAAGCCATGTGCAAACATCAGCTAATTAACTTCCTTCTAGTTGGGGTTGTTTACCTTGTACTTTGCCCCTCCGTTTGCCTTGTTTCATGAACTCTACAGATAAGAAAGTGAATGGAAAAGCAGGCACTTCATTTAGCGGAGAGGAAGCGTTGCTTTTGGAGTTGCTGAATGCCTCTATTTTTCTTTCTGGGTACATTTGACAGGTGGCCTTTCTCGGTCTCCCTGGTTATCCTCAAGAAAGGTACCCAAACACCTGCTTTGCTTCAGAGGTAATAGGTTGAACCCAATGCTGTACACGCAGAGTTTCACTCATGCCACAGAACTTCCATTTTCTCTCCTCCCCCTGCGTAACCCCAAAATACTGTATTTTTCTCCCCATAGGGTGCACCGGCCCATAGGGTGCACTAATTTTTTTTGGGGGGTGGAGAAATAAAGAAAATCCCCCCTGAGCTTGCCGGGCTGGGGGCGGGGGAAGCCCGAGCTTCCCCCGACCCCAGCCCCCAGAACGGGTCTGGGAACGATGGTGAGGTTCCACTCAACCTCGCCATAGCTCCCGGAGCTTGCTGCTATCCAAAGCCCGGGGAGTGCGGCGCTGTAGCCCGCTGCACACCCTGGGCTTAGGGCAGCTATCCGCAAGCCTGCAGCGGGTTGCAAGACTTCGGGCTGCAAGCACCTATCCGCAAGCCTGCGGAGCCTGGTGGGAAGTCCCGCCAGGCGCCACAGGCTTGCGGATAGCTGCCCTAAGCCCGGGGTGCACAGTGCCGCGCTCCCCGGGCTTCGGGCTGCAGGCAGCTATCTGCAAGCCTTCGGAGCCCGCAGGAGTTCCCGCCGGGCTCCACAGGCTTGTGGAGAGCTTCCTGAAGCCTGGAGAGCGAGAGGGGTCGGTGCGCACCGACCCCTCTCGCTCTCCAGGCTTCAGCGAAAGCCTACATTCGCCCCATAGGACGCACACACATTTCCCCTTCATTTTTGGAGGGGGAAAAGTGCATCCTATAGGGCGAAAAATATGGTATATGCTCTGGAGGGTCCCCCTCCAACCTTCCAGATCATATTTTGAGGGCGTGCAGAGGGCTGGAGGGGACAGAAGAGAAAATGAAAGCTCCACTGCGTATGCGAAAGTTCTGCACACTGACCAATTGTTCCATTTCCTCTTTTGCAGTCTCTGAAGGAAGATGAGAGACTGCCAATCCATGCTGGCAGTCCTGCTGTGACTGGCACATCACATTTACCACAGATTTGTCAAATAGCAATTCATTACCCAAACTACCACGGATTTTTTTTCTCATCCCTTAAAAAAAACTTCCCACAAATTTTCAATCAGAGCTAGGATTGTGTGGAATTTTCATTAAACTGAAAAGTGCCGTTCCAAGAGATCGAAAGTGGTCTGAGGGGGCAAAGTCTCAAAGGAATTCCAAACAAAAACCCTTGTCTTCTGTTTTATGTGCTGTGGCTTTGGTTTGGAACTATATTTCCACTAACTCATTTCCTGGTTTTTGAACTCCACTTACCTGGTCTTCCAAATTACCTCATGATACATGCATGACAACATAGTGTAGAAAACCTTTAGGGAAGTTTTTAATATTTAGTGCTGTATTGTTTTTAACACTTGATTGTAAGCATCCCAGATTATTATTATTATTAACCTACAGTAACGCAAGTCGGGTGGTGAATAATGGAGATTGTATGTATATGCCATCATGCTATTATTTGGTGACACTACACTGCTTTGATAGCCATGGAAATAAAATGTCTGGTTGGAGTGGGGGGGTGGCTGAAAATAACCCTTCAGGTTATCTGTTTATTGAGATTTCATCCTGATCTGCTTGCACAAAGCATTTGCTGAGGTTAGGCTATGTCTAGTCTTAATTGAGCATTGGTGCTAAATAGGGTGGTTATATGACTATGAGTATTCAAGCCGATTTGCTTGTGGCTATTTAGACATCTTCCCATTAATAATTCGACCATCTCATTCTTTTCAGTGCATTTCCCTACTACTTTTCAAACTGCAAAAAATCCCGCCCCATCTTGTCACCACTCCCAGAGTGGCACCCTGGGAGACCCACCCCCTCCGCCCCCCCTTCCTACGTCTCTGTATACAATGTCAGGATTTCAGCAGGAAGTTATGGGACATGCTCTGATTGGTGACAAAGCAGTATGTCCTCCGCAAAACTTTTGCAGGCCCAAACAGTATTGAAAGCTGCCTTGATAAAATCTTTATGAGTGCACACAAAACACATGTGGAGAGGTGATCTCCCCTTCCTTGCTAATTTATAAACAATAATTTATAATTTATAATTGAAAATACCAAGACAAAGGCATGTAAAGCAACAAGTGTTTTGTTTGTAGACTTTTAAACTACCAATGGTTGGAGTGGTGTTCGAACGTTGGATGGATTTGCCCCTCTGTGAAACAATTTCCAAACAGAATATTAAACCCTACTTCATTTTGTTTGAATACATTAGATTAAGCATTCTACAAAACAAAGTTTCTCAGCACAATACTTTGGAATTCCCCAGATGCTAAGGATATTAGATTATCCCTGAAAATACAGCATGCCATTGCAGAAGATGGTCATTGGAGACAGGATAATGAATTACAGGGAATGGGGAATCATTTTATTTCAGACCATTTTTTAAAATATATATATAAACCATAATATTTAATAGAAGTTTTTGAATGTTTAATTTATATGTCAAATTAGCCTTTCTCAGTAACAATGTTTAATTCTATTGAGGTATGGAAAAAGTAGTTATCTATATTGTAAAGGGTGAATGGGAAACATTCTGTGTCACTCCAATATGCTTAATAGCCTTACTGAAATCCTGGAGCCACATACAATACAAGAAAAATGCTTTAGTTGAGCTACAAATGACAGCATGTGCTTGCTTTACATGTTTTAAAGTTTTTAAAGGTATTTTTATTTTATTTTTTAATTGCATTGTTTTTTATGCTCTTGTTTATTTTTAACTGTATTGTTTGCCACCCTAGCCTTCTTTGATTTATTTGCTAAAACAAATAATACATTTTTGGGGGCGCAAACAGGAGCAGCAGCATAAATTAAATAATTTAAACACATTATGGAACACATGTGCTCAGAGACACAGACTGAAAATTGCATACAAATGCAAAGAAAAATGCAGCATTCAAATGCAGAGCCTGCCTATTTCTGAGAGTTGAAGAAAATGCTTTCCCCACTTTTGAGTGAAACCGTTTTTGAACTATAGGATTTATTTGAATGAAACAATAGCAAGGCTATGAAGGAAACCGTGAACCAATAGCTTCTTGAAAACACCTTGATGAGTCAGGGGTCAGATGAAATGGCTTTGGGGGGGGTGTTACACTGAGCCAAGTAAAGTGAAAGTAAAAATTTCACGCACACACCCCCTCAGAGTAATTTGCTTTCCTGTTATTAACACCATAGCAAACTCTAAACCACAGCTGATTCGAAGAGAACATTAAAGTGGAAAAACAATTATGCTCTTATTAAATTAGACACCTAAGAACTGGAAAACAGCACCTTTTAATCACTTGCGGTCATTTATCATCCTGGTGGCTAAAATGTAGCATTAACCACCACTGTATCAAAAATGCCCGAAGGCTGTATCTAATAAATAAGCATTATTGCAAGTAAATCCACCTGGAAGCCAATAGGGCTGGTTCACATGAAAAGATGGCTTTGATTGAGGTACCAGAAACGGAACACTTTCAAAAGGATGTGGCAAGGAAGTTTAGTTGAATGAAATGGTTAGAAACCGGGAGATATATCTGCACCCAGCTTGCAATATCTTGTTCAGATTATTATTATTATTATTTTAGTTTAATAAACTAATGCAATCAAGCTACATGGTATGCTAAGCTTTTTAAAAACCGGGTTGTGCAAATTTAAAATCCAATACTATATCAAACCAGGTTTGAAGCCACTATAGTTGCAATCCTTTGCACACTTACCAGAGAGCAAGTCTCATTGAAGTAAGTTGTGCTTGCTTCTGAGTAGATATGGATAGGATTGAACTGTAAAACCCATGATATTGCAGACACCGTAATTCTTAGCCTTACTTAATATACAATTTGTTCTATTTTGTGGTTGTTGTTTTTAAGGGGCAGGGAGGTTGGGGGGAAAGGAAAAAATGCAATATTGTACCTTGAATAATTTCCTGGCTTCTCTACTTTTTTCAGATCTGGCTGATGTCGCCACCTCCATGTGCAAGACACTGATTGTCTCATTTTCTCGTCAGGGTGTGATTCACTCTAACCACCCTGGTTTCTAAGCCAACAGAAATACAGAGCAATTCCCATTCAGTCCCTATAAACTCACTGCCTGCATAACTGGTCCCAGAACTGCTGAGACCGGCTCCTTTGGGATGCAGCTCAGGTGCCTGCTCCTGCTCCTGCAGTTTATCGGAACTGAAACACACAGAGACTTTTCACAAGAGGAAGATCTGGGGAAGGCACAGTGTTGAATAGTCTTCATGGTGTCTTTGATGAGATAGAAGCAACAACAGAACTAAAGATTCTGGACGGAGAAAATAAAGCACAGCCCGTCATTAACCTGCGCAAATTACTGCCACAATTTAGATTCTCAGGGCTCATCCAGACTTCCTTTTGCGCCATGTCTCCAGACACAGGTCTGTGTTTTAAAGTGTCATGTCCAAGTGTTTGGGTTTGTTGCTTGCTTTTTGCCCTGGCATTTTCCCCACGAAAAGCTGCTCTTTACCACTGGACCGCAGCAAACGACAGTTCGCAGAAAACCCAAATTGCTGTTCGTTCCAATTCAATGTTAAAGGCAGTGCTTTTTTTCCTGGGGGGATACAGGGGTACAAATACCCTCAACATTTTGTGAATCTCAGTTTGGCCTCATTGAGCAGCAGTATTTCAATATGAGTAGGAAAACGCATACCCCTGAACATATTTTTTTAATAGAAAAAAGCACTGGTTAAGGATAAGTGTGGATGAGCCCTCAGAGTTGCTCAAGTCCATGTGGCAAGGACAATGCCTCTCTGAAGCACATGTTTGCACAATGTTCTTTATTTAACAAGTTTTGGGAGAAAGTGTTGGACTGTGTAACTATGACTGCAGAAAAAGTTAAATCTCGCAGCGGGGAATATCTTATTGAATTTTTAAATAATAATAAATTTTATTCATACCCTGCCCTCCCCGGCTGAGGGCGGCTAACACCGATAAAATCGCAGTAAAAACAAAATAAGGGAAGGGGAAAAAACCCCACAATTTAAAATACAGGTTAAAATGCAATTTAAAATGCAGCCTCATTTTAAAAGTAGCCGATAGATCAAGACCATAAGGGGAGGGCAACATAAGGGTCAGACCAAGTCCAAACCAAAGGCCTGGTGGAACAGCTCTGTCTTGCAGGCCCTGCGGAAAGATGTCAAGTCCCGCAGGGCCCTAGTCTCTTGTGACAGAGCATTCCACCAAGTTGGGGACAGTACTGAATAGGCCCTGGCCCTAGTTGAGACCAATCTAAGCACCTTGCAACCTGGGACCTCCAAAATGTTGTCATTTGTGGAGCTTAAAGTCCTCCGTGGGGCATACCAGGAGAGGCGATCCCTGCAGTATGGAAATTATCAATGGGAGAATGGAAATGGATTTTCCGTGCCCTAATGGTGGCCAAGAGATTGATATTGATGAACTGGAAAAAATAAAAATATGATACCCTTCAGTCAATGGACTGATGATACGACATCACTGGCAACTGAGGAACCGATTGCTTACAGGCACAGACTCTATATGGTTAAATATGGTAACATCTGGAATGAGTTTTTACAAAATGTAGTAGGCTACTAGCACTTACATAAGCACTAGGACAATAACACCATACCAATTTATACAAGAATGTGTGGGAATATCGTATATTGCTCTTTTGTGTGTATGTTTTCATTTTTATATGTATCTTTGTGGTTGTTGTTTTTCTCCCTCTCACTTTTCCTTTTTTCCCCCGTATCACTTTATTTCTTTTAAATGAAATCACCTTAATAAAATATAAATATTTAAAAAAGAGTTACTCAAGTCCATTTATTTCAATAGGTCTGTTCTAAGCATGTCTAAATTTGGACACCACCAAGGATGTCTGTCAAATCTCTAGTGGAAGAATTGTCTACCACATGGGACTAAGTGCTCAATTTCCAGTTTGAGGCAACTTGGTTCTCTGTAGCAGTCCAATCTCTTCATCCTCTGCTTTTGGGCTTCCCAGAAGCAGGCAACTGTTAGATGCAGTGGAGCAAAAAAGCCCCTTTTCTATGCTAGCAGGACTCTTCTTATGAGTGGAGAGAGCCAGGTTCAAATCCCTTTTAACCACTCAGCTCACTGGGTAATGCTGGGCTTGTCACTCTCTCATTTTATTCAGAGTTGCTGTGAAGGTCAGATGGGGAGACCATAACCATGTGTGGTGCTCTGAGCTCTTCAGAAGCCAAGGTGGAATAAAAGTTCATAAATACATAATAATAAATACGATTCATAAGTTAAACTATTCACAAAATATTTTGTTCTTGGTTGTATTTTGCCCTTTTTGCTGGATATATTTAATTTCTCTAAGGCACACAGCTGTGTAACTGTGTAGATTTGTGAAACTTCATTATCATAAATAGGGCTAATTTAAAATGTCCGTTAAGATTTGGAAGAGAATGGCTAAAAACAAATGGCTTGAATGATCAACGAAAGTCAATGCTGGACTGAGGGGGTGGCACGTGAACATTTCATTTTGAATGCCAGCAGAAGATTGGGAATTCGATCAAATGTTAAGGTATTATCGTGTTTCCTCCACTGGGAATTTTTCAGTCCTTTTTTTCTACATTCTGATGCTATTCACCTGTTCTAATTAATGAGGTGATTCCACACCTCAGTTGTTGCTGCTATCGTAAGTTTTTGTCTAATGTTTCTGCCTTTGTGGTGAAATGCCAAAGTAACTATGTCTTTAACAGAAAGGGGGGGGGACTATAGATTAAAAATATTCTTTCCTGAAAAGAGGAAAATAAAATCCATTTTGAAAATTGTTGTAGCCTGAAGACGTGCCTCAGAAGTCAAACAGAATCCGTTTCGGAAGTCTATTCGACTTCCGAAACATTTGACATCCAAAGAGCAGCTTCTGATTGGTTGAAGGAAGCTCCTGCAGCCAATCGGAGGCAGTGGAAGACCCGTCAGACATTCGACTTTCTACATAATGTTCGAAAACTGGAACAGTCACTTCTGGGTTCTGATCGTTCTGGAGCTGGAACGTTCAGCTCCCAAGGCGTTCGGGAGCCGAGATACAACTGTATGGCTTGAATCTAACAGCATGAAAGTCAGTGGGCCGGTGTGTTGTTTTTGTGTGTCTGTGTGTGTGTGTGTGTGTGTGTGTGTGGTGGTCCCAGCTTTCACTCACCACCTTTCTCCTTCAATGTCACAACCACCTCTACATGTTACCTCCCAGGACAATATTTAGGATCTTCTAAAGATTTTCGTGGATGTGGGAGACTGAAGGGAATTCTGTTCTATTCATAGACTTCAAGTTTGGGTCCAAGCCTAGTACTTTTATTCTGAGCACACTGAAGTAAAATTCTACTGAAAATATCCATTTCTGTGTACTGTTCCTTCTTAGTATCAGATGCGTGATTGTGGCTACTTTACCAGGATCACGCTCAACCAACATCATCCAACAGTGATTTGGCTATTATAGTGGATGAAGTGAAAGCTCTGTGTGTCTCGTATGCACAATATACCTCTCTGGAGTTTGTCATTTTAGTTTCTCTAGCAAATTGGGTTAAAAATGCAAAATTTATTGTCGCAAATTGGACATTTATTTACTATTCTCTATCACATACTCGCATATATGCCCATGTAGGCTGCGTCAGCTACAAACAGCAACTCAGAGAGGAGGGGGAAGGGCGATATTCCAGCTGCTTCTAGCTTTGTAAACACATATTGACTTTATTATGGCTAATGAGCTGAATGTTAGCAATTGACACACAGCACCTGAGGAGTAGCTTGCACAGAATGCAATTTGCTCCTGGTTCCTGTAGGTGTTATTTAATTAGCACAACATCAATTTAAACCACTGAATAAACCCCACAAAGAAAACACAGGAAATTACCAACAGTTAGACATTATCTTTCACAATTTCGTATGTTCAGAACAATCCCATATACGTTTACTGTGTTCCACCAGCTAACTCCTGGAAAAAGCGTACAAAAGATTTCAGCCAAATTGTATACTTACGTGGGGAAAAAGTGTATTGAACACAGTGGAGTTTACTTCTGAGTCTACAGAAGATTGCACTGTTAGTGTACCAAAATAAGTTTCTTCACATTAGCCCCATGCCTCATCAAAAACATAGAAAAGCCAGAGAAGTATATCAGATCCAGGTAAAGGTAAAGGGACCCCTGACCATTAGGTCCAGTCGTGACCGCCTCTGGGGTTGCAGTGCTCATCTCGCTATATTGGCCGAGGGAGCCGGCGTACAGCTTCTGGGTCATGTGGCCAGCATGACTAAGCCGCTTCTGGCGAACCAGAGCAGCGCACGGAAATGCCGTTTACCTTCCCGCCAGAGTGGTATCTATTTATCTACTTGCACTTTGATGTGCTTTCCAACTGCTAAGTTGGCAGGAGCTGGGACAGAGCAACAGGAGCTTACCCTGTCGTGGGGATTTGAACCACCAACCTTCTGATCGGCAAGTCCTAGGCTCTGTGGTTTAACCCACAGCGCCACCATCTGTCAAATGCAGCGAACCCCAAATCCCAAGACAAAAAGGAATGCCTTGAAGAGATTTGAGAATTTCCCGAGATGAAGAGGGATTTGTATCAGGCTGTCCCAAGATTTCCCTGAAGTGTTTCCTGGTGCTTCAGGAATGTTAAGAACATAAGAAATGCCTTGCTGGATCATGTCAATAGCCGATCTAGTCCATTCAGTCTAGATTTTTTTTAAAAAATTATGCTTTTATGCATACCCTTATCAATTTTATTATATTTGTGTCCCAATATATGACATTGCGAAAGGATTGGAAATTTGCCACAGGGACACCAATTCCAATTGTGACAGCAATAACTAAAGTGGTTTAAATCATTAAAGGAAAAGGGGGTTAGTTGTACTGTCTGGGTACACTTTCTGACCCTGTTACATCATCCATTTTAGCAGCTGCAGCTGCTCCTAACGCTGCCCTCCTTGCTGAACGTTAGCACAAACAACTCGGCAAAGATGCTTTGAGTGCAGTAGGCACCAGAGTGGTTTCCAACAATCATTGGATACCATGTGAGTTCACATGTACATATTTATCAACCAAAGGAGCATCAGTTGAAGACTTGCATGAGTGAGCACAGCCATCCCCAGTCAAATACCAAGATGACCAAGGGTTTGTATATCTCCCAATAATAGCTCGAACAAAGGGCTTTTTATTTATTCATTCCATTTATATCTCACCATTCCTCCCAAAGGAACCAGGGAAGGTCACATGATGAGCTGTGAGAAATCAAATTATCAGGTGTGAATCAGCCTAAAGCTATAGGCAAATCTAAAGGGACTCAAGTTAAGAATCAGATTCTACGCAAGGGTAACAAGGAGACAGGAATCGTTCAAACGTCAACTCAACAATTAATGAAACTGAAGTGTGCCATCCATTAGTCAACTTTGGCTTCAGCAGAACTCCTGTCTTTTCAGGAAGCCAGCCTAATGTTCCCTTGCTTTTCCCCCTAAGGGCTCATTTGTGAATTTGATGTAGTTTTGGATGCCAGCCTGACTCCCCTGAAATACGATACATGTTATACCCTCTTGGTAGCTATGGATTACTCTTATTCATTCCCTCGCCATCTGCCACCACCCTTCTGCTCATGAAATTCATCCAAATCATTTCACAAGCACAAAAGGAAAAGGTAAAAATAGAACTCTTTAACCACACCCTGAAGAGGAGGTTGCGGAAAAGCCACCCGTGTGAGGAATGTTGGCCATTTCAGGAATCAGGGTTAATGGAAATATTACTGGGATTAGCTCTTGGCACCATTTTAGAATGTGTGAGCTCACACATTTCAGACTATGTAGCTGCCTAGCTATAGCTGTGGTAAGTCCAGCTCAGATATCCCAGTACAATTTCTTGGTGGAATCAGAGTCCTCTTCCTTACACCAGATGCCAAAAGGTTGCTGTTGCCCCAGGTTTTATGGCTCACACTTATTTCCAGAGCCACTGCTCCACAGGCACACCAACTAGTGCTCTTCATTTGGGTGTATGTACACACACACACACACTCTATAACAATCCATCTATTTTCATCTACACTAACTTTTAAACTTTTGTTTTGAGTTACATGTTTTGAGGCTCCTGTCCAAAGGGGAAATATAGAGGCATTTAACAGTTTGCAGAAAAGCACTGAAAATAGATACCGTATTTTCCGGCGTATAAGACGACTGGGTGTATAAGACGACCCCCCCCCAACTTTTCCAGTTAAAATATAGAGTTTGGGATATACTCGCTGTATAAGACTACCCCTCTTCCAATGCACACCAAATAAAATTTTTAAAAACCAGTCTCCAGTCTGGTCGGATATCCGCTCTACTTCCCAGTGGCCGGGGGCTTCTGGGGCCAATTTTCAAGTGTATTTCTGCTTCATCTAGAGAGCTTGGTGTCCTCTGATTTAATTTGCTGTCGTTTTATCCTTTGGTGGGGAGTTGCTGCTGTAGCTGCTGCTGTAGCCGGCATATAAGACGACCCCCGACTTTTGAGAAGATTCTCCTGGGTTAAAAAGTAGTCTTATACGCCAGAAAATACAGTAATTGAGATAAATACAAAGAAATACATTTTAAGAGCCTAAATGTGCTTTCAATTCACTAGAATCCCCCTTTTAAAAAACCCCACTTATGCCTGCTCTTCAATATCATATTTTGTTAACAGAAGAATGCATGCAAGTTTATCCTACTGGCCCAGGGATGAAATGTAAGAATGCTTTTGAATGCAACTGGATTAAGTGTTTGATTCCACATTAATGTAATAACTACACAATTTAAATCACACTCATAACCGTGTGATAAAGCCACTCCCAAACTAAGGAGGGGGGGGTTGCGGGCTCACGCCCCCGCCTACATTCTCGCGGGGCTGGTGCCAGCCCCACAAGACTCAGGGATTCCCATTCTCATTAATAGTCATTACCCACAGCGCCAGCCAATCGGCTGGCGGTAGGGGCGGGGTTACTGAAGGGCATTTAAGGTCGGGGCAGCCCTGGCTCGCCCCTTTTCTTTCCTTACAGCAGCTGCGGTTTCCCACCCACACACCCTCTAGGTTTGCATTCAGACTTTGCTATGGGCTTCGGCTGGTCGCCACAAGGGGCCTGGTAGGAGTTTTTCCATTTGGCTAATTGGCTGTATTTTAGAAGCCACTTGGTTTTTTTGCCTACCTCGTAGCAAAACGTCACAACTCCTTGGTTTTGGCGGTAGGCATTGGCAGGGGTATTGTTATGCAAATGAAGTCGGGGGGGGAACGCCATCACCTCCCCCAAATCTTGAAGGGTAGTTCGTTAAAGGACTCCGGGGGGCATCGCCTCGTCTGAAACCTACAGAGGCTAGGGCCTAAAGCGCGCCCCCGAGCGGTGACCCCTTGGGGAGCGCCTAGGGATGTGCATCTCGGGGGCTCCCCCTGTTGGTGCTTAACCCTTCCCGGTTAGACCGGGTAGTCTGTTAGGGCCAATGCCTAAAGCCAATACCGCTCTTACCTGTAATCAATAAAGTTGTGGCCATTTTTCACCCATTAACCTATGTTCTGGTGTCCGGTGTCTTTATTTCCTCCATCTGGGGAGGGGGCGGGAATCGCCACACAACATTTACAAAGTCCCATCAAAAGAAAACTGCAATATTTGGGGGGATATCTTAGCAAACTGAGTTTGGTTGTTTTTTTGAAAAGTGCCGCGAGTCTCTCTTCTTTTTAATTCTTTCGTTATGAATCAAGAAATAAGAAGTCACACACATTTTCCCTAAGTGGTCACAGAATTAGGGACGTAATGTAATAAATAAAAGCAGGAAAAATACAATATAATTGCAAATCTCACCACTTTAGGAAATCAAAAGCCTAAGCAAATACTGAGCTAACCAGAACATGCTTATGATTCAATCCTATGGCTAGCTGGGCAAAAAATTAAATTAGGTCAGCATCACCGGCAGAGATCTCAGCAATGAGCAGTGCTGGGGTGCTAATACGCTTGCATGCTTGATGATTAGTTACTTCTGCTCTCTGATTACATTCTGTATTCATTATTTCCAAAGAAAGATTGTACACTTTCCTGCTTGTCCGTGAGGTTTTCCTGCTACCTTATATGGGTCACTCCTTAAGGGGAACTGGATTACTGACGGTTGCAATGTTAGGATATAGTTACTGTTGCATAAACCTGTCAAAGCCAATTAGTTTCTGAATTTTCTGAATGAACAGGGTTCTTTTGATGTTCTATTTCGGTTTGCGGTGTCCTCTTTTAAACCAAGTGAAATCACATTTGTATAATAGGACGTTACATATGGACCTGTTATGACAACAACAGCCATTTCTAATAGATGCTTCTCTGGTTAGTTAGTAAAGCAAATAAACATGGACAATGAAATTTTGCTTCTGGACAAGCACCACAGCAGTAATAGGTAATGCATGAAAGCTGAAAACTAGAATTAAAAGCAACATTGGCAAAAAAATATTGTTACACACTAAAAGGTAAAAAGGTAAAAGACCCCTGGACGGTTAAATCCAGTCAAAGGCAACTATGGGGTTGGGGCAATCATTTCGCTTTTATGCCAAGGGAGCTGGCGTTTGTCCACAGACGGCTTTCCAGGTCCTGTGGCCAGCATGACAAAACCGCTTCTGGCACAACGGAACACTGTGACGGAAACAAGAGCACACAGAAATGCCGATTACCTTCCCGCCGCAACAGTACCTATTTATCTCCTTGTACTGGTGTGCTTTCGAACTGCTAGGTTGGCAGGAGCTGGGACGGAGTGACAGGAGCTCACCCCATCACGGGGATTCGAACTGCCAACCTTCTGATCAGCAAGCCCAAGATGCTCAATGGTTTAGACCACAGCACTACCCAAATCTCCAAGCAGTGCAAGATTCCAGGGGCACCACGTGCCTGGATGGTGAGATATGCGGATGGATGTAGAAACCCTTGGATTTCACATAGCTAGAAAATGCAAACACACAGAGATCCGCCCTCTTCTACCTCAGGCTCCGTCCACTTCTAGCATGTGACCTTTGGAAGAAATGTGGTCCTTGCGTGGAAAAAGCTTATTCAGTGTGACAGCACCAATGTTAAGGAATTCCCTCCCCATCCATATTAAACCAGCTCCCTCCAATTTAGCTTTACAATATACGATATCTTTATTGTCATTGTCCCATGCAGAACATTGAAATTGAACATTAGAATGTTCTTGTTCAACCAGTCTTTCAAAGTGTAATGAGTTTGGTTTTGGTTTTTTGTTTTTTGCATTATTACATATCTGATTATTGAATATATTTTTTTAAAAAAAGTAATTACATTGAGAAAACCTAAGGATTTTAGGGCGAGCCATTCTGTGAAATCGTTGCTTCTGCTCAATGAATGAGCAGCATTATTTATTTTTAGTTCAAACCGAGTGCTAGAGGCTGTTTATGAGGCTAATGCCAATTTATGCACCCCAAGGGCTGCTTGCAACAGTATAAAAATATATACTGTATATACTGTAAATGAAATAATGCTGAAGTAAAAGCAAATGCCTAAGGCCACAATCCTGCACACACTTACTTAGGGAGTAAACAGCAAAGTACCTGTGATGTTAAAGGTGTCCTTAGAGACAAGGGCAGCTTCAAAATATAATAATAACATGCGTGGGAGATACATTTTATTGTGATGGCAATGTGATGGGATGGATGGCTAAGTCCTTTCTCCCTAGCCATGCTTCCTCCATGTTGCTATTAGGCTTAGGAGGTGGGATAGGGGTGAGGAACACCCTATTACTGATATATATTGCTATAGGTTTTGGGAGGGGTACCCCCCTAAACCCTAGAAATTAATAAATGGTAGGTTTTTTTATTATTTGGGATGTGAAAGGAGAAATGCAAGCTGCAGAGGAATTCCTAAACTAGCCTATGCAAAATGACCTGGCCAAGCTAGGGCCATTAAGAAACAATACAGGGTCACTGGGAGCCAATGGTGATGCAAGAAGACTGCCCTCCCTCCTTGCCCTGAGGTGTGAACAGGGGATTTTGAAGGTTGCCAGGGTAACTGGGTGTGAGGTGACAGGAAAAGAGAGTTTTTAGCAGGGTGTTCTAGGAAAAAGAAGAGGAAGAGGAAGAGGAAGAGGAAGAGGAAGAGGAAGAGGAAGAGGAAGAAGAAGAAGAAGAAGAAGAAGAAGAAGAAGAAGAAGAAGAAAGACTGAGATCCATCTTGGGCAGGCTGGCTGAAGGCCAGCTGCACTGCTGTGCGGGGACAAGCCTTCTTGAAATGACCATGCTGTAAGATCTAGTCTCCCCCCATGCAGACTGAAGGTGTAAATAGGTGAATAAACCATATTTCTTAAAGCTACAACAGTTTTCGCTATATCTCAATTCACCAAGGGAACATGGACCCTGGGTAAATGCCTGGAACCTTCAGGAATCTTGCAGAGATTGGGGGCAGCACACAACTTTTGTAACAATATATAGATTAGACTTAGGTTTGGACCCTGTCAACTCCTCGAGGAACACATACACACTGCATTGTTCTTAGATACCACAGTATCACTTCCTTACACCCCTTCTGCTGGTTTAGCATGTGACAGCACCTGCTGGCAAAATGGATCCCAGCATGGGAGAATCTCTGCACTTGAGCCATATCTATCTCACTCCCTTCTCCCCCTTGCTTTTAAAACGACACATTCTTGTCCTGTGCCAAAGCGTCATGTAACACGATCCCCTTACCCTTTTAGATGCACTCCTTAGCGACTGCAAAGTTGTGCGAGTCCCATGCGTTCCCTTTCCCCCTCGGATAATCATGTCTCCCTCTGCGATGGGGAGACAAAGGCACTCTGTGGCAATTAGCTTTTAAGACCTTTTAGGTAAGGAAATCAAACCTAATTGAAATGCACTGTGACAGTTCTCTTGCTGCAAGTCATGTCAACATTAAAGAGGATCAGATTTAACTGATTAGTTTTCCAAAGGGCAAAGCACATTACCGAGAGCATAGACAAGGCGTCTTTGAAGTAGCGTCGTGGTGCTGGTGAAGGTCTTCAGTAAGTGGATCCCTAATGCAAATATCAAAGCCGGTTCTTAGAAAACTGGCAAAGCAATTATTCTGCATCAACACTTGGCATCGCATACTTGCATTGAAAGAAAAGAGCATCTGAATGCATGGTGGAGAGCAGGGAAGGGAGGAGAAAATAGGAAGTCTCTGGCTGCGTTTACTCTGGCTCCAGCATGCTCCCACCAGCAAAGTTTGAAGCCATGCACACTTGATGTTAGCCACAATCCATATATATATCCCAATATTGCTGGTTTGTGCATTTTCTCTCAAAGCAGTGTGCAAGCACATGACAGCTTCATGAATAGGAACAGAACGGGTGTGGCATGCATGAGGAAACCAAACAGGTCACACAATTCAGGGGAAGATATCCCTGCCCTCTCTCTGCTGTGCACCAGAACATGAAAATGTACCTTGAAACACAGAGGGGGCGGGACATGACCTCGCTAAATTTTAAGCTACTCCATAGCCTCTTTCTCTGCACCAGTGTGATGGGGTACAATTTCAAAAACATTCTGGCTTGTTCAGAATGTAGCATTAAGTAGCTGTCCCACCAGTGCAAGGATTTCTGTTTGCACAAAGGGATTTCCCCACCTCTGTGCACCCCGGAAATCTGTTCTGGGGGTCTTCCCAACCATCTTGGGGAGAGTATGGGGTGCAAGGGGGGAAGGAGATGTGGAAGTCCCATCACACAAGTGGAAATCCTTGCTCTGATGAGACAGTTACTTAGTACCTTTGCAACGACACAGTGACGATCCTTTGTAGAATCACTACATTTTCACGCAGCAAAAACAGCACCACCCAGATGGACAGAAGTATCGGCAGGCATGGGGGAGTCCCAATTTGCAGTCAGTGCTGGATTTACATATAAGCTAAACAAGATATAGCTTAGGGCCCCACTCTCTTGGGGGTGCGGGAAAAAGGGGAAAAAACCTGGATGCACATTTCCAAAATATAAGATAAAAAACAAAAAAATAAAACCTATATACAGCAACAATGTTTTGTGTTGTGTAGGGTCCTATCATGTAAGTAATGGGCCCCACCTGCTAGCCTGCTCCCTAAAATATCACATATAACGGGCCCCATTACCTTTAGTAGCTTAGGGCCTCATCAAACCTAAATCCTGCCCTGTTTGCAGTAGTACTATTTATTTTATTTTTTTAAAAGTATAGGGAAAATACCAAACCAGGACAAAAAACAACAACAGACAATGAGAACTGAAAATGCTCAGAGGCCAGGTAATGTTAACTGACTATGGGAGACAGAAAACCTGGGGCTGAGAACAGAATGGGAAATGGTGTGGCTATAAATGAGAGCACTCCACAGTATAATTTAGTGTTGCAGGTCTCACTTATTTATCTCTGGCCAGGAAGGACCAAGAAATTGTGGCCAGCTTTGGAGCTGGGCATTAAGGGTTCTCCATTGGCCATTCAATTGCTCTAGATTCTTGCAATGTTTGGCTGACCCTTGTGATTGGGAAGACATTGTGTTCTGGTTCCTCCTTGCTCCTTGTCAACGCACACCTGTCACCCCCCAATTCTCCTTCCATCATTCTTGAGCGAAATAAAACAGACAGGCAACATTTCAAATTCTAGGACAAGTCCCCCTGCCAAATTGTTCTGGCCTAATGAACAATGCCTATTAGGGACCATTGTGTAAATATGATTGATCTATTCCAAGCATACATTTCTTGGCTTTCTTGTTGTCTGCCCACCTCCGTTTTTCAATCACAGAAGCCACTTTGTATTTCAACTTCAGAGGAAGACACTGTTAAGTGTTACTGGGAGACAGTGACCTACATTTCTCAATGAATTGCAAGTTCCTGCCAGCCATTCAGGCTTGCAATGAGCAAAAATGGAATTGATTCACTAACTCAAAAAGCATTAGGATGTGTCGCTGCAGAATTATCTACCAGGCAGAAGGAGAATCCCAGACAGAGGAAACACAAGCCTTCTAAGAGGAGGTGTGATCTTATTCCAATGAAGCATTAGCATGGATTTGCAGTCCATTGTTCAAAGTCAACGGCTAGCTTAAATATTTTCAAGGAAGCTCTTGGTCAGTTTTAGTCTTATTAGTGCCCTGCTTTTCTTCTGTTTTAGCATGCTGGGTTTATCCTGCATAGGACAATAACAGAACCTTTGGGGTGAGTGGGAAAAAGATGAATCCAATATGTGTCTCCAGGACAGAATATGAACTGTTGATGG
Organism: Podarcis liolepis; assembly: GCF_965112155.1. Classification (NCBI taxonomy): domain Eukaryota; kingdom Metazoa; phylum Chordata; class Lepidosauria; order Squamata; family Lacertidae; genus Podarcis; species Podarcis liolepis. The sequence goes on along the minus strand of NC_139562.1, from coordinate 44,541,529 downwards.
AGACACAGAGGCAGGTCTTCATGGTTCTCATTGGGTTAGCAAGCTAGAACCTGTACTTTTGTGTGTGTGTGTGTGTGTGTGTGTGTGTGTGTTTTTAAAGCAAGCGAGGGCCAAATTCCCTTCTGTGCAACATTCCAGAGGCCACATGCCAGTGGTGGGAAAGGCCAAGGTGTGACTGGTGAGGGTCTATGGTATGGGTAGAAGACTCACTACACACAATTTATCTATGTTAAAATTGGCTCATCAGTCCCTCCTCTACTGCAGCCTAAGGCATCATTTCCCATTAAAAAGGTAGCTGAAACTCTATGGAATCTCTGTGGTTAAAATGAACTTTGCACTGGGACTGGGAGTGCAAAAATTATAGATACAGTAAGCCCGCGATTTGCTTGGAGGTTATGTTCCACGGATCGTGCCTAAAGTCAAAATCGTGTACAGTCAAAATGCACTGGGTTCAACGGCAGGTGGGATTGCCAATGTCATCGTTCCCAGAACCCTACCCATTTTTTACAAACATTTTGCCACGCGTATAAAGCTGAATGCATACAAGTTAAATGTGCATAAGTTGTGGGCTTACTGCATAGAAAAGATTGGAGCAGGCATAGGCAAACTCGGCCCCCCAGATGTTTTGGGACGACAACTCCCATCATCCCTAGCTAATAGGACCAGTGGTCAGGGATGATGGGAGTTGTCATCTCAAAACATCTGGAGGGTTGAGTTTGCCTATGCCTGGATTAGAGTCATACACCACCACAGGCACTTCCACTTTCAAAATGAAGGGGCTTTCCATTTCTCTTCCACTGCCAAGCATAGAGGGGTTTCATCACAGAGATGCCAAGGGATAGAGTTACACCACTGTGGCCATGTGATCTTATCCTCTTAGCTTCTGAGCAGTCAGCCATGTAAATTTCAACACTAGCGAATGAGCCTTTCCCCTTCTGGATGATTTATGTGTTGTTGCCCCCTGCTGGGGAAGGAAAAAGAGGCAATGAGTGAGTTGCATAATGTGATACTGGGTAATCACTTTGTCCTGTACACCCCAAGTCAATTGCTGAGATCATTGGGGGCAACTGGACAGGGTTCCTGACACTAGATCTGAGGCTAGTGATTAGAAGCCAGCAGAATCTGTGCCGGGACTCTCATGGATGCCTTTCCCCAGGTGCGATTTACCTGAGTTAAGTGCCTTCTATTTCACTGTGCCTGCCCAATTGCACCATGGAAAGAAGGAGCAATGCGATGGGAGGTTACTCTTTTAAGGATTCACCCTCCTCAGGAAAGCGGGTGAAGCTAAGGGTGAATAGGCTGGACCCAGAGACTCTTCGGTTCACCTCTAGCCTTTGTTGGAAGACATTGCTCACTGGGAGCTTTCCATGGTGCTGAAAACACTGCCCTGCCTTGTTTCCTCCTGGTACAAGCTCCAGATGGCTCCTGACAAAAGATTAGATTTCCAGCTTCACTCATGCAACCCTACCCACCCACCCCAATGGAGGAGTGCACTCAATTGAGTTGTTAATGGAGACCTTATTAAGCACTGGGTATACTTTACAAGGAATTAGGTTTGCTAACCTCCAAGCTTTCAGAGTAAAGCCTGATATGTATAAAGGAGGGAGGGACATCAATACAAGATTTATAGAAATGGGTTTTTAGTAGGACCTCCTGCTGACTGTCACTTTGCATTACACTGATCACTCACTTGTGACTAAGTTGGCTTCAATGGACTTTTCCAAGCGATATCACCCTAATGTACTTAACAGTGTCTAGAAAGGTCTAGGTGGGCAGCTTTCATCTTTGTAAAATTGTGCATTACAACAATTCTCCTTTAGAGTCATTGCTCTGCTCTTCCACAAGACAAGACTGTTTAACTATTATTTTTATTGTGATCCAGTTAAGCAACAAATGATTAAAGATGGTAACTATCCTCGAAAGGATCACAGATGTTTACAAGCAGCAATTACTGCCTCAGAAGGAATGATGACTATCTGGAAAATGAATGGCCTTTGGACAGGTGAGGGCAAAAAAACCCCTGGCACATTTATTATGCACAGCAACAGATATACCATTAAGAATGCTGCCTCTGGAATTCCAGAAGCATTCTGGGATTGGAGAAACATGGAGGCAACTGGAGTTCTTGTTCCAGTGGCCATGGATTTAACTGTAAACATGGGAGGAGATGTGGAGGAAGAGGAGAGGAGCCCACTGCCCAACCGCCAGTGGTCTCAATTCAGCAACTTTTTGAATGTTTAAAACAGGGCTTGCAAACCGAGTACAGTGGTACCTTGGGTTACATACGCTTCAGGTTACAGACTCTGCTAACCCAGAAATAATACCTCGGGTTAGGAACTTTGCTTCAGGATGAGAACAGAAATCGTGTTTCGGTGGCGCGGCGGCAGCAGGAGGCTCCATTAACTAAAGTGGTGCTTCAGGTTAAGAACAGTTTCAGGTTAAGAACAGATCTCTGGGATGAATTAAGTACTTAACCTGAGGAACCCTATGTTATGGGGGACAGAAATCACATTACAGTGGTACCTCGGGTTACATATGCTTCAGGTTACATACGCTTCAGGTTACAGATTCCGCTAACCCAGAAATAGTGCTTCAGGTTAAGAACTTTGCTTCAGGATGAGAACAGAAATCGTGCTCGGGTGGCGCAGCAGCAGCAGGAGGCCCCATTAGCTAAAGTGGTGCTTCAGGTTAAGAACAGTTTCAGGTTAAGAACGGACCTCCGGAATGAATTAAGTACCTAACCCGAGGTACCACTGTACCTCTTATGCAGCCTGTGAAAGGTATATATTCCCACAATAATCCACAATGCACAAGAGGCTGCTTGACCTTGCTTCTCAGTCTTTGCACTGCTTTGGGCCTCTCTGACCTGGAATGCTCATGTTTCACTGGTGTATGTGTATTTTTTCATGGTTGGGGAGGGACGGGCATGCCCACACTTCTTGTGGTTTTTGTCTCTTTTTCAGCTCTTTCACATGTGGTAGTCATTCTGTGTTAAGCAACATCACTGTGGTAGCTATTTCATGACTTGCGCCCATTGCGCTTCCTCAAAATGCCAAAATGTGCCCACTGGTGTAACAACAACAAAAGACGTTGGTGACCCACAGTTTCATTATTTTTTTTAAAGAAGCCACTGTTACAGAAGGATTCCTCATCCAAACTGGACAAACTGGTTTGGGGCCTTACCCTTGAAATAGCTGCCCCTATTTCACGGTGATGAAATTGTCTCTTGTTTCAGGGGCAAATTGTGAAACTGGGTAAAAATCTCTCTCCTTCTCTCTCTCTCTCTCCATATATATATATATATATATATATATATATATATATGTATATGTGAAAAAAGATACACTATTGAGCAGCAGCGTGTATAGAGAGCGCTCATCTGAAGATTTGGAGGGGCCAGAATTCACTTTAAAGGGTTGTTAAAACTATTTCCTTTTCACTAATTATCCCCTGGAGGGTCCTGTACATTTACAATTTATTTTATTTTTTTACTGTGGGTTTGCCAATACTAATGTTATTAAAGTATTGATCTTGGCAGCTTGTGTCTTAATCATGAAAATCTAAGGAAACTGAGTTCAAACAGAGAGACCGAGACCTTAAAGTGGCCACCAGTACTTGGAAGAAGAGGCTGACAAAAAGTGGAAGGTGGGAACAAGCGTGAGATCAGCAAAGTCTAACAACAGACATTTCCTGAACTTCACCAAAATCTTCATATCCGCTGGCCTTACTAGCCTAATTTGCAATGGTGCTGGTGGGGAAATCATTTGCTGAATGGATCAGTTACCTCAAGTGATCCACACTGATGTGTGTGTGTGTGTTTGGCCTTGTGCCCATGCCCATTTCCCCCATTCTCACTCACTCTGTGCAATGAGTGGGGAGGGGATAAGTGTAATTTAATATCTCTCCTTGAAATGCCCTTGTACTTTCCATTCCCTCGCCATGTGTTTTGAAAGCATGGAAGAGAACCTAATGGCCTTAGGGGACTATTCTATCTCCTTGATGCCTGTGGCTTTCTCCCGTTAATGTTAATGGGAATTGAAAGTTGCATCCAGGAAAGAATACAGCATTGCTTTTAACATGAAAAAGCAATACAGAAAAACAAGGAGTAAATGTAGTGTGTGCATAGTGTGGATATAAACCACAATAAGCTATGAACACACTTCATATAACACGGACATTGAGATTTTAATCATAGGAAAATGACAAAACTCATGACTAGAAATAATTTCAATGCTCCAATTTCTTGCCAATGATACTTAGGAGACCAGGAAAAAAAGGTTGAGTTATGTACCAGCCAAAATACATGTGAAAAGTGAAAGAAGCTTCCCAGTGAATTAATTTCTGATTTTCATTATCTCTCTTTCTGCATTACTGTATCCGCAAAAGTCAAATATTATGAACTCTAGAGACCAAGCTCATTAGTGATATATTATTTAGCATTTTAATATGCTGGAATTGTGGAAAGCACTCAACATGGCAAAAGAGAAACTCGGCTAAGGAAACGAGACTCCACAGATATTAGTAAAGCCTGTTAAGATACCTGCATATATTTTATAACTGATCATTTGCAGCACATTCCAAAATGATCACGCTATCGTCACATAATGATGTGGATATTCTGCAAGTCACAATGAGTAGAACGCACTAGAATCGACAAAATGCAGCTTTTACAAAAGTTCAGGTGTGATTGATAAAGGCTGGAATGTAAACAACCCATTCTCGAAAAATAACTATGTTTCTAAACAATTGAAAGAAACTTAAATGAAATTTGTGTACAAGGTGTGAACATCAAGCAGCATACCAGGTTTGTTTTATACTTTTCCAAAAGAGAGATGAAATATGCCACCGGGGATGCTTCTAGCTGTGCATCTTCACAATGTGGCTGCATCAATTGCTAATGGAGAGAACGCCAGAAGTCAAGCTTAAAATTGGGCGGGAGGAGGGAATACAATTTGGGGGGTAGAGGAGCTACGAAAATGCAGCTTCCGGTTCGGCGCCAGCGCTAATGGCTGCTCTCTCTCCGAGCTCCGGAGAGAGGACGGCTCTGCGAGTTCGGGTCTGACCTGCTTCGGCAAGCGGGGGACCCCTAAAATCACAGGAACGGATCCTGTGAACAAGGAGATTCGGTGGGCACCCGAAGCGCCCCCTCTTTACCGCAGAAAGAGCCTTTTTAAAGGCTCCGGAACGACAACGAGGGAGCGCGGTGCTGAGAATCGCTACCCAGCCCGCAGAGTGAAGCCGCGTCGCCATTAGTGGAGAGCGCCGATTCCCTTCCTGAATAATCTGGACAAAAAAGACCCGTGAGTAAGACTGTACCTCTATTCGTGCTAAAATTACCTGAAACTAGGCTGAAAACGGGAAAGGCAAAAATTAAGGAAGTCTGCCTTCCCCCGACTGCATGACAATCAAAGCAACGAAAGTTACTAAGCTGCATCCGCGAGGGAAAATTGTTTTTAACTGTTTGAACCCGACATTTGGACTTTGACTATCCCCTCCAGCTTGCAGGGCAGAGGGGAGGAAAAGGTGACTTTATAAGCTGCATGACTAATTTAATGGAAAAGGAAACCTTCTGCAGCCTCCAACCTGGTACGAACTGCACATAAAACAAAGGAACACTGAACTGACTTCAGATTCCTGCGAAAGTAACAAAGTGGAAGCTTCATTGTTTATTTGTTACAAAGTTTTGGGACTTTGCGGATATATTATATCAGGGAAGGCTGGGACTCTATCTACTGGGAAAGTGTTGCAATATATATATAGAAGCCTCCTGATAAATTTGCTTTTTAATACTCTTTATTTCGGTTTGCGGACATTCTGCTTTGCTCCCTCTAGAGGGTAAACTAAAAGTTGCTACGCTTTGGGACAGTGGAATTTTCCTTTAGGAGAAGGCTCTTGTGGGAATTGACCTTGGGATATGAGTGGCCCAGCAGAAGAGATAAGCACGAGAGCCAAGACAAGGCAATATCAACAACAGCTACAGCAACATAAGAAAAGAGGCTCGATCTCAGGAATAACTTCGACAGTGACAACAGGACAAGAAAGAGGTACAGCAGACTCTATGGATGCAGTATCGCAAACCCTTCTTAAGATAAATCAATCCCTGGAGAATTTAACAAAGCAAACGGCAGAGAACACTAAGAAATTGACAGAGAATTCACAGAAATTGACAGACTTGACAGCAAGACTTGATTTGAATACAGAATCTATAAATAAGCTTACGCAAGAAAACTCTGCCACACGTCAAATTGCGGAGGAAGCCAGAACTATTGCTGGAGAGACTCAGGAAAAATTAGAACCGATTGCCAGGAAGGTCTATGACCACGATGCAACTCTGGCATTGTGGGAATTACAAAGAAAAGAAAAGAATCTGAAATTACGATCAATTCCAGAGGATGAAGGAGACAATCTTACGGACTTTTTAATGAAGGAGTTTGCTGATGCCTGGGAAGACTTAGAGGAAGACGAAATCAAAATCATAACGGCATTCAGACTGGGCAGAAGACAGAATAGAAAGGTACCGAGAGACTGCTTGATTACCTTGAGATCAAAGGAGGAAAGAGACAAAATATTAAGACTGCACTTTGAAAAGGCCTTACAAATTGGGAATTCACCGATACAGATCTTTAAAGATATCCCTAAACATATTCTGGACTTGAGAGCTTCCTATAAGGACTTGGTCTACCTGCTTAAGAAGAATAACATTCGTTTTAGGTGGGAATTTCCACAGGGACTGTCTTTTGATTACAGGAGGAAGAAGGTGAAAATAAAGACGACACAGGATAAAGACAGTTTCCTGCATAAAAATCAAGAAGATCTACAGAAAGGAACTGTAGACCCAATTGCTGAACAAAGGAGCGTAATAGACATTTTGAACCTCTCATTTGGACAGAACCTTCCACCACCAACAGAGGAGGAACAACAATTGGGAGCAGTTGGAGGAATACCAGAAAAATAACAAGATGGCCCTGCAATTCCTTAGCTGGAATTGTAATGGGATGAACATGCCTTTGAAGAGACGACAAGTATTCCATATTTTGTACAGAGAACAATTGGACGTGATTTGCTTACAGGAAACTCACATAACCAGAGCCCACAGGAGACTGCTTATGAATAAAAAATTGGGACAAGAATTTATCTCGTCGGACAAAGTGAAAAAAAGAGGAGTTGTGATTTATGTAAAAGAGAAGTGGGCCCCAAAAATGATTTTTAAAGATGGAGAAGGAAGATATTTAGCGGTGGAGATTCAAGCACAAGGAGAAAAATTTTTGATAATTGGGATTTACGCACCAAATGAAGGTAAAGCAGAATTCTTCAAAAAACTTCATGAAACCCTGACGGACTACTTGGAATATAATATGATAATCATGGGAGATATGAATGGTGTAGTTTCTACAAACATGGACAAGACACAAAGACTGATACTTACTAAAGAAGGGAGACTCCCGAAGACTTTTTTTGAAATGACTGAAAACATGGACTTAATAGACATTTGGAGAACAAGGAACCCTCTTGAAAGAGAGGGAACCTTTTTCTCCCAAGCAAAGATGACCTGGACCAGAATTGATCAAATCTGGATTACTAGTGGAATGGCTCCGAAGATTAAGAAGGTAGAAATCTGCCCAAAAACCTGCTCCGACCATAACGCCGTGAAGATGGAAATGAAACTTACAACAACTGGTCAGTTTAGATGGAGAATGAATGACACCCTGTTTCGAGATAGAGAGTTCCACTTGAAGGCCCAAAAAACCTTAAAGGACTATTTTGAAATTAATCTAAGGGGCGATGTGGAAAGAAGAGTGATCTGGGACGCAAGTAAAGCTGTGATGCGAGGGTTTTTGATTCAACAAAATTCAATAAAGAAGAGAAAGCAAAAGGAGAAAAGAGAAAAATTTTTGGAAAAGATAAAAGAAGGAGAGAAAAAACTAAGGTCAAAACCAAAGTCCCAGGAGATTTTGAGGGAGATTAAATTGTATCAAACACAATATATGGAATTGATGAACCAGGAGATAGAGTGGAAAATAAAGCAAATGAGACAAAAGACATTTGAGTCGGCAGACAAATGTGGCAAACTCTTGGCATGGCAACTCAAGAAAAGACAGAAATTAAATACAGTTTCAAGTTTAGAAGTGGATGGAAGGACCATATCTAAACCAAATGAGATAAGAAACTGTTTTGTGAGTTACTTCAAAAAACTTTATTCCCAAGGATTACAAAATGAAGAAGACATAGATAAATTCCTTAATAAATATGGATTACAAAAAATCTCTGCTCAAAGTAAGGTGGATTTAAACCAGAGAATAACAGAACAAGAGATAGAGGGTGCCATTCAGGACATGCAATTGGGCAAATCTCCAGGGCCAGATGGACTGACTTCCAGATACTACAAATCGTTAAAGGAATGGTTGATACAACCGTTAAAGGATGTCTGTAATGAGATCTTAGAGGGAAAAAAGGCACCTGAATCGTGGAAAGAAGCATATATTTCACTCATACCAAAGACAGAGACTGAAAAGACTCAATTGAAGAACTACCGCCCAATCTCGTTACTCAATGTGGATTACAAAATTTTTGCAGACATTTTAGCAAAAAGATTCAAAAGAGTACTGATGGAAAAGATTCATAGAGACCAAGCAGGCTTTCTCCCAAAGAGACACCTCTCAGATAATGTTAGGAATATAATAGACATTTTGGAAAAGTTAGAGGTGAACATAAATACTAAAGCAGTTCTGATATTTGTGGACGCGGAGAAAGCCTTTGACAACATCTCTTGGAGTTTTATGAAAAAGAACCTTCATGGGATGGGGGTAGGCCAAGGATTTGAGAACGGTATGGGTGCGATATATTCTGAACAAAGAGCTCAGCTGATTGTAAATAATGTAATAACTGAGGAACTCAAGATAGAAAAAGGAACACGACAGGGGTGCCCAATGTCCCCATTGCTCTTTATTTCTGTTCTGGAGGTGTTGCTGAATATGATTAGAAATGACCAGCAGGTTAAAGGTGTACAGGTCGGAGCAAAACATTACAAGTTAAGGGCTTTCGCAGATGACTTGGTTTTAACTTTACAAGAGCCATACACTAGCACGAAAAAGGTGTTGGAGATAATTCAACAATTTGGCCAGGTAGCTGGATTTAAATTGAATAAACAAAAAACTAAAGTCTTAGGGAAAAACCTGACAGATATGGAGAAGAATAAGTTTCAAGAAGAGACAGGTTTGATGGTGGTTAAGAAGGTGAAATACCTAGGGGTTAATTTAACATCTAAAAACTTGAATTTGTATAAGGACAATTATGAAAAATGTTGGTCAGAAATTAAAAAAGATCTAGAAATATGGTCAAATTTGAGATTATCAATGTTAGGCCGAATTGCAGTAATTAAGATGAATGTATTGCCTAGAATGTTATTTTTGTTTCAAACTTTGCAGATTATTGACAAGATGGATTGTTTCAAGAGGTGGCAGAAAGATATTGCGAAATTTGTCTGGCAGGGCAAAAAACCCAGAATAAAATATAAAATACTAACAGATGTAAAAGAAAGAGGGGGATTTGCCCTGCCGGACTTAAAATTGTATTATGAGGCAGCAGCATTCTGCTGGCTGAAAGAGTGGATGCTCCTCGAGAATACAGATATCTTGGACTTAGAAGGTTTCAATAACGCATTTGGTTGGCATGCATATTTATGGTATGACAAAATCAAAGTGCATAGTGCCTTTAAAAATCACATTGTAAGGAAAGCGCTGTTCAATGTATGGATGAGATACAAAGACCTGTTGGAAAACAAAACCCCTAGATGGTTGTCACCCTTAGAGGCGAAGGCCCATAAGAAAGTCAATATGGAGGTCGGATGGCCAAAGTATTGTGAGATTTTAGAACAGGATGGAGAGAAACTGAAATTAAAGAGCCATGAAAAACTAAAACCCAAAGTACAAGATTGGCTCCACTATTATCAAATAACGGAGGTTTTTAAACAAGACAGGAAAATTGGCCTCCAGGTGGAAAAATCAAAACTTGAGACAGAATTGCTAGAACCCAATACTAAGAATTTGTCAAGAATGTATAACTTGCTGTTGAAATGGAATACACAAGATGAAATAGTTAAATCAGCTATGATTAAGTGGGCACAGGACATCGGCCACAACATTATGTCTGCTGACTGGGAAAGGTTGTGGAACACCGGAATTAAATTTACGGCATGTAGTGCCTTAAAGGAAAATGTGATGAAAATGGTATATAGGTGGTACATGACCCCAGTCAAGCTAGCAAAAATTTACCACTTGCCTGACAATAAATGTTGGAAATGTAAGGAAATTGAAGGTACTTTTTATCATCTTTGGTGGACATGCCCGAAGATTAAGGTTTTCTGGGAGATGATATATAATGAAATGAAAAAGGTATTTAAATATACCTTTCTTAAGAAACCAGAGGCCTTTCTCTTGGGCATTGTCGGCCAATTGGTGCAAAAAAAGGATAGAACTTTCTTTATGTATGCAACAACAGCAGCAAGAATACTGATCGCAAAGTATTGGAAGACACAAGATCTACCCACCGTGGAAGAATGGCAGATGAAAGTGATTGACTATATGTCATTGGCGGAAATGACGAGCAGAATTCGGGACCAGGGAAAGGAGACTGCGGAAGAAGATTGGAAGAAATTTAAGATCTATCTTAAGGACTACTATAAACTTGAGGAGGTTTAGAATGTCGAGATTCTACAGAGAGAAAGGGTTGCAGTAATATAAGATTAGAATAAGAAAGGACTATGACGAATTAGAGTTGAAAAAAAAAATATTTATAAGTTGCTATAAAATTTGGACACGAGGATGCAGAAAGGGGAGGTATGGGGAAGTCCGAGGAAAGGAGTTTATGAAAAGACATCATGAAACTATACTCGTTTGTTTGTTTGTTTTCTTTTTTGTGTTTGTTTGTTATAAAAATTTTTGTAAAACTAATAAAAAATATTATAAAAAAAAAAAAGAGGAGCTACGAAAATGACTCAAGACTGCAATCGTAGCCCCAGTTATCCAGGAGCGTCACTGAATTGAATAGGACTTCTGAGTAGACATGGCTGGGATTGTGCTGTCCATTTATTCTGAGCCAATTCAGACTCTGCCGCTAACCGATCCACTTGCCTGCATCTCTCCAAGCCCTGTATTTGACTTGCTCACCGAGAGCTGAAAAACAACATTTCCCTACACTCCTTGCAACTGATGACCGCAGCAGTGACCCAGACATCAGAGGCTGGAGTGAAAAGTGAGACCTCCCTTCCTTCTACCAACCTGGATAGGTTTATAAAGGGATTAGATAAATACCTGGAAGATAAGGCTGTCCGTGGTGACTAGCCACAATGGCTATGTTCTCCCTGCACTGTTGGAGACAGCAATCCTCTCTATACCACTCGCTGGAAACTACAAGTGTGGCGAATGCTGTCACCCTCATGGACTTCCCACAGGCATCTGGTTGAGCACTGTAAGAACAGAATGCTGGCCATCAGTCCAGCAGGTCCTTCTTATGTTCTTATTGGACTATATTGGAAGGTTGCTTATTTCCCAGCTGAGGGAGGTGCAGAACTGTCCTTTAGTATCTGACACAGATGCAGAAAAGAACAAGAAGCTTCCCTTTCTGCCCCCTGCACAGTCACACAACCGCACCTGAAGCCACTTCGTTGCTTGCTTTTACCTTATTTGCGGCACGGTTGCCTGAGCCATGGCTTTCTGTGCCTGTTGACTGAAGAAATTAATACCTGCTGCTGGAGCATCTCTCTGGCTCTTTAGTGCACACAGACTTCGGGGAGATTCCTGCCCTCATTTCGAGTCCTATTGACACTCATTTTGAAGTGCATGCAGAAGAGCTCTCCAAAACTCCAGCTCTGCATGCTCAATATCTCTACTGTTTCTCTTTGATCTCATTCTTCCCCAGTGCCAAGAACTCACCACTGATTTTTTAAAAAAGCATATTAACACATGTGTTTGGAAAAGAGGAAACAAGAGGTGGAGGAAAGTCAATTGAACTGGAGACCTAAAGCATCCTTGCAGCCTGTCTCTGGGCTGATGCTTTGGTTAAAGCGTGGCACAGCCTCTTCTTACCTTGCCTCCTTCCTCAGTGGTAACAGACACTACCACACTCAGGAGAAAAAGGAATGCAGAGGCTATAACAATAGGCAAGATCTGGAGCATGTAGCAAACTCCAGCCATTGAGATTTCTCTAGGGATGGGGGAAATATTCTATTTTATTTGCATTTTAACGAGAAGCTATCTAATTTGCACTTCTCAAACCAATGTGCAAATGAAAACACAGCTATCCTCTGAAAACCACACTTCTCCAAATTTTGTGATGCAGTTCTACAACTCAACTGTATGGACAAAATGAGCATATTAGGTGAAAATAACATACAAAAATGCATCAGGGGAGATTGCTGGCAAAGATGTTTGTGTTAGTTAAAACTGCACACAAACTTGTATCTATCAGGAGGAATTTGCGTTAAAATTCTTGTGAATTTCAGGAGGGTTTTTCTGTTTGAATAATCTCAAATTGCTGTGTAAGTCTGAAGAACTGAATTTAAGACTAGAAAAATGAGAAACTTAGGGAAGCAAAACTGGCAGATTCATCCATCCCTCAAAAGGCAAATTAATCGGGATACAGATTTAGACTGCCCAACATGCAATCTCAGTTGTGGATGTCCCTTAAAATCTTTGCAATTTTAAGGTGTTGTCCCCAGGTAGAAGTTTAGCCATACAAGAGAGGGACCCTAAAATAAGAGGGAGGTAATTTTCTATCATCTGAAGATGGTATTGCTTTACTTTGGGGGTGGGGGGACATGCTTTCTGACCACTAAGTAAAGCTACCGAAATTGGCTTCCCTTGACTTCTTATCTAGGCAATCACCTGAAATGATCTTTGCTAATATAATGACCACCACATTTTTCTTTGCTTCTGTTCTGTGCTTCTCGGGGGACTGATATGCTTCAATTAAGGATTAAGAGAGATGCAAGCAAAGTGCTGGATGTTATGGTTTCAAAAAATAGGGGATCTGTCATTTTGATTTCTTAGTCACAACAGCCCTCTGTGCAACTTAAAAGCTCTTTAGTACCAGGCAGAGACTAATCTCAATTAAGCCTGCACAACTCCTCATTAAACCGATTTTAAACTGCAGAAATTCTGGCTTAACACTGTTCTCTCTCTCACACACATAATAGCAGTTGACAGGGCTTACCTGACCTCCTGTCTACCAGTCGCAGCTGGTAGGTGGAATAGCTCTCAAACCTTTTGCTGGGTTCCCCCACCCAAAGCCTGCAACTCCTTCCTTCCTGATGCCCTGCCTCCCTGACAGTCCTGGATTGTCCTGGGCCATTCAACCCCACATATGACCACCTGCACCAGATTCGTCCAATGCCTGAGTCACCCTGAGTATGCCTGATCTGGCTCAGTACTTGGGCCTCAGCCAAATCTGGTGCACAGCCCTAATAGAAAGTTGCATTAAAGAGCGTATTTCACAGAATGCACCACTTCATATAAATAAAGCTTTTTCTGAAGCTTTTTCTGAAGACTATAGTAACAAATATATAATAAACTGGAATTACATATAGAGAAATATCAGAGTTTGTGTTTCTGGTTTTTAAATGTTCAGGAGAAACCTATTTCTGTCTTCTGCAGAATGCTTCCCGTAAGGCTAAAAGGCAAGAACAGTTGTGTCATCTGTGTGATTTGCTGACTGAGCCCAGTAATAGAGTGCCTATTATGGAGGTAAATTTAGTCATTCCTATAATTATGGGCTGCAGCCAGAATTTTACCACTGGGCTTATCTCTCTTGCTCCTTTATTTTCTGTTTCTATTTACTCCAGCAACAGAGCAGCACATCTTTCTGGCCAAGTGAGTGAGGATGAGTTATACCAAAAGGAGCCATATACAAACAGTCCATAATTTAGGGCTGCCATATTTCAAAAACTGAAAATTCAGCTTTTTTTTTTTTAGAGGGCAGAATACCAGCTATACCCGGGAAATTCCAGACATTTGGCAACCCTGCCAAAATTCTGATTGCTTCAGTGACAAGGTTTGGTATAGCATTGTTATCGCAGACAAATATTAATTCCTTAGACTTACAAGACAAAGTTTCCATTGTATCCCTAAATTCTAAACTTGAGCTTGGCAAATCAGATTTAAGTCTATCTCTTTATTAAGGACTAGGAAACTACTTTTTAAAAGGCTGATATTCTAGAAGAGGCTTCCAGTATGAACATAAAGGCTTTATGGCGTCTACGCTAATCTTAATCCATTTTTGTTTACCAGGCCTATATGCAAATTGCTAATGTTTAAAGACAGTCCAATTATTCAAAGCAAATTATTTATCAAAGGCTATTTGACTTGACTTGCAATGAAACCCCTGCTATACTATTTGAAACTCTGGCTAGCTGTATAATTTCAGTGAGTGGGATGCTCAAGTATTTCTTTCCCCCTTTATGATTTATTATTATTGCATCTCCATTTTCTTCATGAGCACACAGGAAAATTGCACATTAAATTCCACAGTTAAATTGCACCTTCTCCCCAATGTGTCTGAGTACTGGATTAGAAACTCTGGTTTTACAGATGTTTAAGATTTATATGGCCCCAACCCTGTGCTAGGCCAAACAAACACCAAAAAGGAATGAAAACCACTCCAGACGTTGTTGTTTTCAAACAGCAACTGGAAAAATGAAGTAAATGAACAAATGTTCACTAGAATCTAATAAAGTCAATCTATATAGGAGATGGGGAAATAAAAGTTATGCTACTGTCTCAGTTCATCTGATAATAATATCCAAAAGCAGAGATGCAAATCACATTAATCAAATCACATAAACAATATTTACCAAAATCTATCAATAGATAAATTTCTAACTACTGATTCCCTTTTAATGTTAATGACACCTTAAATCCCCAGGCTCTTTAATCATCAGTACTTACATAGTCACTCTTCATTTTTTAATGTACTTGTAGCTGGTGCTTGCCAGTATGTTCAAAGCAGTACATTAATTTGAGAGTCTTTCTTAAACTTTCAAGTTGCCTCCATACATGGTACAAAGCATGCAAAGCATCATATGCTATGAGATTATGCCACTACGGATATTCCCGGAAGCCTCAAATAGGATGACAGGATTAAAATATATAGTTAGCTCCCTGTAAATGTAAACGCATCAGCTTCATTTACATCCTATAAACCAAGGGTGACTCATTTTCCGAGGGTAGATCCTTATAGTTAAGATGACACCCTTCACACGCAAAGGGGGTGGAGATCAAGAAGCTGAGGAACCCCAAAGTTTGCCAAACGGTAGTTTACAAATTAAAACAAAGCCCAAGGAGAATAAATAAAATAAAATAAATATCCAAATAGCCAGTAAGGATTGGACATGCTCAATTGCTATGGATTGCTGGCAGTCAAAGTAGGGAATGGAAAACTGGGGAGGCGATAGTGGAAGGGAGTGTCCTGGAAAAGGTGTATGGCACTGAATAGGAGCCCTTTACATTGCCACGTTTTGCTGCTGTTCCCACTTATTTTTGTTCTAGTAGTAGTAAAGTATCTGAAAGCTATTTTATTGCCATCAACGAACTGCCTATAAAAGTGTCTTGTTTTTAAAATTTTGGATTTCAGTCACTCTAAATATGCAATTCTTACAGCTAAGAAAATCACTGCCTTCAGTGGCACACGGATTGCATTTAAAGCCTTTTAAAAAAATGAAAACTGCATCTTCCATTCTTTTTAAAATAAAAGCATTTAAAAGGGGGAAAAACATTTTTGTTATTGTATGAATCAGGAGGCATGGGTAATGTTCTATCACACTCTTCTTTTTGCTCAAGGAAAAGAGTATGCCATTTCCTTTACTCTGAAGTCAAGGTTTCCTTTTATCGCCTCGTGTTGTTGTATTCTCTTTGGTCCAGCTGTCTCTTTGCAGGAAAATGTGAACCGCCGATGATTTCGTGGAAAGCAGAATGGTACAGATCTCCTGCTTATGAACAGAACGTGGTTGTCAGGAGCTGAATTAAAAAGATCCTACACTATTCACCCTCATATATTTCAGGAAAGGTCATTTGCACAAAAGGTAATGACATCTGGGGTCCCTGAATATATATAGATTTTTCATTCTGCAAAATACTTAAGATCCCACGCTTGTTCCAAAGGAACAAACAGACTTCTTACATATCTTTTCATGGTGTGTGCTTTCACAGGGCAGGGCATCATGATGCACTGTGCACTTGAACACAAACACCTATATCTCCCATTTAATTCACCTCAGCTAGATAATCCCTATACTACACTCACAGTACAATCCTGTAATCTCATTCAGCCAGAGCACTTCCTGACATCTTTGCAGGATGGACGGTCAAAGTCATGCATAGGGTCCCTGGCTACTGATGAGAGTTGGGTGATCTCTTGCTCTTTGTGCTTTGTAAATCTACCCTGACTGGCACCCTAAAAGTTCAAATCCAAAAACCCTTCTCTACTACTGATCTGTATAATAATAATAATAATAATAATAATAATAATAATAATAATACGCCAGCTGAGACCCTACCTGCCCTCAGACTGTCTCACCAGAGTGGTGCATGCTCTGGTTATCTCCCGCTTGGACTACTGCAATGCACTCTACGTGGGGCTACCTTTGAAGGTGACTCGGAAACTACAACTAATCCAGAATGCGGCAACAAGACTGGTGACTGGGGGCGGCCGCCGAGACCATATAACACCAGTCCTGAAAGACCTTCATTGGCTCCCAGTTCATTTCCAAGCCCAATTCAAAGTGTTGGTGTTGACCTTTAAAGCCCTAAACGCCTCCGGCCCAGTATGCCTGAAGGAGCGTCTCCACCCCATCATCCAGCTCGGACACTGAGGTCCAGTGCCAAGGGCCTTCTGGCAGTTCCCTCACTGTGGAATGTCCTCCCATCAGATGTCAAGGAAATAAACAACTATGTGACTTTTAGAAGACATCTGAAGGCAGCCCTGTTTAGGGAAGTTTTTAATGTTTGGTGTTTTATCGCGTTTTTAATATACTGTTGGGAGCTGCCCAAAATAATAATGATGATGATGATGATGATGATTTAGAAACATATTACAGAACATTAAAGATTAAGACATAATAAAAGCATACTGACAGCCTAATAATAAAATAGTCATCCTAATAACAGTCTTCTCCCCCACAGGCCATAATTTAATAGCCATAGGCCTGGGTAAAGAGGAATGGTGCCTAAAGACATATAATGATGGTGCCAGGTGAGCTTTAAATGTCGGGTGTGGATCTGCCCAAAGTGGCAGAGCTCAGGGACACATTTCAGCCAGGCAAAGGAGGTTACTAAAGCAAGGGTTGTGAGGTAGCATAAAAGAGTCAACTCCTAGGGGCTGAGTTCCCCTCAGCCCCCATAATAAAATATTTGAGGAGGCTAGACTGCCATTGCCATTCAAATGGGATGTGCACATCATGTCTTGTGATCAATTATATGGCAAAGGGCTTCCCTGGGCCCCCCTAATATTTTATTCAAGTTGGCAACCCTGTGAGTTGGTGCAGTTCAGGAGGGGTGTGGCCTGGGAAGGGCCAGCTGGGGTCACATTTGTCCCTGGGCCTGACGTTCCCTATCCCTAACTCAGGGAATAAATAGCAGCAGTACCTTATTTGAATATTTGTTCTAAATTCAATTTTCAATACAGAGCTCAAGACTTCCAATGCTGAATGCTTTCACACTTGGCAGCACAAAGCATTTATGTCAAACAGTTAGGGGTTGTTGGGGTTGGGTTTTTTGCTTCTCATATTCTTCACATGCCTTTAACTGGGTATTATAATCACCTATGTGTCCCTGCAGTTCTTGTATAAGCCAAGAACCACAATAAAGAGGCAATTTCTTGCTAGTTTGCCTTTGGGTGGATGCTAATGTATTTGATTTAAAATGACTTCAGAGGTAGGCTTTTAAGGGATTGCTTTGAACTAAAGGAACAAACTGCCTGGGAAACTGAGCAAAGCCCCCTCATCACTTGTTGCCTGTCATCCCACGTAGACACGTTGCAACAATCTCCCATGGATATCTTCTGTTAAAAGGACAAAAATAGGGAGCAAATTGACAAGATCAGTGGGGCTGTGTTGGGGGAATGTGGAGGAGTGCAGCTCTGGGACTTTTTTCAGAGCAGGAAACGTACTGCTCTGCTTTCCTTTGGACCACATCAGAGAGGCTATAGGGGTGGTGGTCTTGTTGTCTGGGCAGTCCAGGACCCCCCCCCACACTGCCCAGGCTTGCACACCCTGGAAAGTTGCTTCAGTGCTGCTAGTGCAGTGGCTTGACTTCACCCCTGGAGGCACACTCCATTGTCTCTCGAGACAGCTGGATGCCGCCAAGAACCCTGCTTGAAAGGATTAAGATGTCCATTTGTACATATAGCATTTTTTTTTACGCATTTGATCCTATGCCAGATCGCTGGACAAAAATTGGGTCTCTGCGACTCATTTACACTGACTGAATAAAGAAAGTGATTAAAGTGAAGGACACTAGACAAAGTCTAGTCCTGGTCTGTAAGTATGTTGAATATAATTAGATTTTAGACTGCAATAATTAATTAATACGTTAATGGAAGTTGTCTGGCATGCTGCTAATGAATCTGCTTGCTCTCCTGTGTCGCTGTCTTGGCTTTCCCTTAAGATTCAAAAAATCCATGAGCCTTTGCACTGGACGTACATTAGCTATGATTTCCTATAAGTGTTTAGAATAAAACTGAACAGGCAATCAATAAGGATGGTTCGTAAAAAGACAAGACATATTGGTCACATTAGGACGACACAAATGAGTCCATTACATGCAGGTTTTGCCCTGTATGGAAGAAGTTAGGAATTGCCAGCAAAGCAGGGCTTGTGTTCATTAGCCTGGGTGACTGTTCTGTTATCGGTCAAAGTCATATTATATGCAGCGCAATGTAAATTGTGCCAGCAGCCATTTGCCCAAATAATTCATAATTACAAAAATACTAACAGATCACAGAAAGACCAAAGCAAATAAACAAAAACCACTTGTACCATTCTTGGGCAAAAAGACAGCCTAGCCAATACAATTTCAAAACTGAAATCTCTGTATAATGTTGTTTTCATCTGGCATTCTTTAATTTGGCTGGTTCATACTGTATTGCTCAACTGTGTTATTTGGACCAGTTGGAAAACATTTTGCACCCCCCAAAACAGTATATTAATGTCCAAAATAATAAATAATTATGGGAGAAGGATAATTGGGGAGGGGAGAGAAGGAAAACAACTACCCAAACTGTTACTCTGAATTGAAGTTTAACACAACATAGATGCATTTATGGACTAGATGACTCTGGGGGTCACTTCCAACTCGACAGTTTGATGATTTCCATACCATCGTCTCTCAAGTATATATCACCCAAGACTGTGGAGAATATATTCTCAAAATATTCTCCAAGAACTGATAAAGGACATAAAACTCTATTTCAAACCCACATTGGAACTAAGATTGCATGAGGGTAACACATATATTTATCATATATCTTCCTGACCATACCCAACACTAATGCCTAATTATGATGTTTTATTGCATATATATTCTTAGCTGTAGTTCTTCCCCATAAGGCTTCCACCATGCAGTGAACAGGACATGCATTAACTCAACCTTCGATTTCTGAAAACCTTTCACCCATCTCTTTCTGGAACACAGCCAAATAAGAATTAAGCTCCATTACCAATTGTCAGTCAGGAGTGACCTTGAAGCCAAGGACAACAGAAGGATGATACAACATTTGTTATGGGAACCATAATATAGTACTAATAACGATAATAGAGATCCCAGCTTGGCCCCATTTGCAAAACTTGCTAACAGTCCACTAGTTTTTTTTAAAGGCAAGGTTTCCTCGTGGATTTACAGCCGACAAACTATAGGCCATTAATCATCCACAAAGTCACATCATCAGGAAGAGGGTCCCCATTTTGGTCCAGATGGAACAGAAGGATCAATGTGGGGTCAGGGTCAGGGGGGTCAGGGGGCACAGGATTTTGAGGGAGCGTCTCAGCATAGGGATTCCCATCCCACCCTGCCTGCTGCTGCTGATCTCTGGGTCCCAGAGTCCAGCCTGGCTTTGCTGTAGTGTCACAGTGCCCCTCGCTGAATGGATGCCTGACCAACATTGGGGTGATGCACCCGCCTAGGGCTGCATCAGTTGGCTGGGCTCCCCGCTGCGCAGGCTGGCGGGCAGGTGGCGCAGCACAGCCCTGTAAGCCCTCTGTGCCCTTTGCCCACCCCGCAACAGCAGCGGTGAGGGCTGGGCTGCCACAGTGGGTTTTGTATACATGGTATACACTAGTCCTTGTATACACTAGTCCTTCTCAGAAAAGATCCCTTGAAGTTAATTTACATGATTAACATGTTCATTCATTTCAATGGGTTGGATTCGAGTAGGATTTAGTTGAATGCAGTCCTACGACTGCAATCCTATGCCCACTTAATAGAATAGAATAGAATAGAATAGAATAGAATAGAATCATAGAGTTGGAAGAGACCACAAGGGCCATCGAGTCCAACCCCCTGCCAAGCAGGAAACACCATCAGAGCACTCCTGACATATGGTTGTCAAGCCTCTGCTTAAAGACCTCCAAAGTAGGAGACTCCACCACACTCCTTGGCAGCAAATTCCACTGTTGAACAGCTCTTACTGTCAGGAAGTTCTTCCGAATGTTTAGGTGGAATCTTCTTTCTTGTAGTTTGGATCCATTGCTCCGTGTCCGCTTCTCTGGAGCAGCAGAAAACAACCTTTCTCCCTCCTCTATGTGACATCCTTTTATATATTTGAACATGGCTATCATATCACCCCTTAACCTCCTCTTCTCCAGGCTAAACATGCCCAGCTCCCTTAACCGTTCCTCATAAGGCATCGTTTCCAGGCCTTTGACCATTTTGGTTGCCCTCCTCTGGACACGTTCCAGTTTGTCAGTGTCCTTCTTGAATTGTGGTGCCCAGAACTGGACACAGTACTCCAGGTGAGGTCTGACCAGAGCAGAATACAGTGGCACTATTACTTCCCTTGATCTAGATGCTATACTCCTATTGATGCAGCCCAGAATCGCATTGGCTTTTTTAGCTGCCGCGTCACACTGTTGGCTCATGTCAAGTTTGCGGTCAACCAAGACTCCTAGATCCTTTTCACATGTACTGCTCTCAAGCCAGGTGTCCCCCAACTTACTCAAGAGCAATGCCCATTTAATTCAGTGGTGCTTGCTTCCAAGTATATTTGCATGGGACTGCACTGCACTCCACACATGATAAATTAAGAATATATTGCACTCCTATTTTTCCTCTTCATTTTATATGGAACAAGACAAAAATAAAAATAAAAATAAAAATGCCTTTGGGATGTTCTAGTGTACATTAGACTCTAAACACAATCCTTTTTGCCCTCTCTACAAAGACTGACAGCAAGCACAATGCCAGCATAATAGTTCATCCCACAATTATCCCTGCTGAAGTGCACCGAAGGAAGCAAAAAGGAAATGAGGCCAGCAAACTTCTTTGTGCAAACAAAATACAGAACGACAGAGCTGGAGGCTCCTGGAGGCCCCTTGGTTGCCACTTGGAACACGTGGCGTGCCAGTTAGAATTATTCACAAAATAAAGGGGACGAGGCATCTTTCCCTAAGAAGGAAATCTGGGATCTACATGGCTTGAAGGAATCATGTTGCCATAAAATGGTCCAAACCATAAAAAGAAAATGAAGGTGTTGGGTGTGTGGTTTTTTTTTGGGGGGGGGGGGACAATCATAGGAAGGTGAAGTTAAATGATAAGAGACATGCATGTAATGACCTACTTCCACACTGCAAGCTGCCAGATGATATCCCTTGGTACCAGTGTGCAGGCCCAGCCCTAGCATTAGACAGAGTGAAGCAGCTGCCTCAGGCGGCAGCTGCCAGAGGTCACCGCAGCCCTTTTACTGTTCTCCCTAAATCTATAGTGCTAGCCTGTTCTATGCCCCCCCCTGAACTACCCTGCAACCCTCGGGCACAGTGTTGTTCTGTCACAAGTACTAAAGAAAGATTCAACTGCTAGTCCAGTTGGACTAGGTACAGGATTGGAGGGTGGGTGCTATCATCTTCTTCGCCTCAGGCAGCAAAATGTCTTGGGCCAGCCCTGCTAAGTGGTGTTTCTTAGCGCTGCAGGGCTAGATTAAGACATGCTGAGGCTCTAAGCTTTGCCAAGTTTAGGAGGCCGCATCATGTTAGAAATATACACGTGTTTTTCGGTGACACAAAGTACGATGAAAACAGAAATACTAAACTTTTAAATTTTCATATATGAGGATTCAGCAAAAGCCAATCACCTAACAAACATAAACAACTTGCCATCAGCCTATTTGCATATAAAATACCTTTAAATGAAAACACCTTATGAATGGCATATACAAAACTACATTATAGTTATTTATGCACAGATTTATCAACACTATATGACAAGGAATTGTGTAGGAATTACCATATTTTTTGCTCTATAAGACTCACTTTTTCCCTCCTAAAAAGTAAGGGGAAATGTGTGTGCGTCTTATGCAGTGGCGTAGCGTGGGGGGTGCAGGGGGGCCGGCCGCACCGGGCGCAACATCTGGGAGTTAGGGTAAGGGGGCGCAAATCCACGGGTTAGGGGGCGCAAATCCATGGGTTAGGGGGCGCAAATTACTTGCCTTGCCCCGGGTGCTGACAACCCATGCTACGCCACTGGTCTTATGGAGCGAATGCAGGCTGCGCAGCTATCCCAGAAGCCAGAACAGCAAGGATTGCTGCTTTCGCTGAGCAGCGATCCCTCTTGTTCTGGCTTCTGAGATTCAGAATATTTTTTTTCTTGTTTTCCTCCTCCAAAAACTAGGTGCATCTTATGGTCTGGTGCATCTTATAGAGCGAAAAATACGGTAAGTGCATTTTTTCCCATCTCACCATACCCCACAAGTGCCCTGGAAAAAAGGGACATCCCAATTTCTTGTGTGAACATGGAAACCATTTTTGGTGCTGGGATCTCATGAAATTTTGCATCAAGATCTTGCCCAGAAAAAGGGTTTTTTGGGAGGCCACAGTTCTGGGGCCCCATGCAAGCATGGCCCTGAAAAGAAGTGCATATTTTGGGCTTCGTGATCTTGTGTGGGTCATGTGACTCGAATGGGAGCACAGGTGGGAAGACCCAACATACTGGTTTAGGGTCTCAAGATGTTAGAGGGTATGCCTCAAAACAACATCTGTTTTATAGTCTGTTTATCCTGTTTCCTTTATTAACCAATTATGCAAAACTTTAAATCTAGTTTTTAAAAAATTGAATTTAGAGGCCCCTCATAATCTGAGGCTCTGAGTTGTAGTTTGCTTAGTTTATGCATAAAGCTGGCCCTGCACATGGGCTATCACACAGTTCATTGGCAACAGGTGTTTTTGGCATTTTGATGAAATCGCCATTGTGTGGGAGTTGCAAAAAACGTCCACATTGAGGAGCATCTACTCCACAATAATCACCTGCCTGCAAGAGTCCTAGAGCAAAGGCCAGGCCAGAAGATCACATTTCAAAGTGCAAATAATAACACCTTTTATTTTCACTTTCTAATTTATTTTTCAAATTGCACCAGACAGTTCCCATTCAAACAGGGCAAGTTGTGAAGTTTGATTGGATTCTTCTGTTTTCAGTTCAGCCACTTCTGTGAACATCAAATCTTCTGGGAAACTAGGAAAGCCACATTTGATCTTATATTTTATTTCAAGTGCTTCTTTTTTTAAAAAAAATCAACAACAGAAACTTAAGGCAGTCGACTGTGAACATTTGAAAAAAAAGGCACAGTTAAAGCCCAAACTTAAAGAGGAACAGTCAGTCTGAATCTGTGGGGCCTACTTATGGTGTAATCAAATATTGCTTAGGGCACTTAGAAATTGCATTGCAATTTCCTGTTGCTCCTTAATAGAAAAGGCTAAAAACATCAGATAAGAACAACGTTGTCTTGCAGTAGGAAGCCCCTCAAGGTTATATGAAATTATGCCTGGGAGGGGGGAAAATCCCTCTACCTCCTATTCATACAAATAAAATGATCAGGTTTACACCAAGATGTATCCTCAGATTATTCATTAGCATAGTTCCTTTATTGAGAGATTCACAAAGCAATTTTCTTTTTCTTTTTGCTTAGCTACATCCAGTTCTCAGCATCTGCAATCTGTTTCAAGGAAACGGTAATAGCGTAGCAATACAGCTTTTGGTGTTTTGTTTTTTTGTTCAGATTCTCATTTTCTAATGCAAAATTTTCACTCATAATAAGGAGGATTGATAGCACATTCACCCACCCACCATTCCTGCTTCGACTTTGCAAATACATAAAACTGGATTGCGCTCAGAACCTTCTTGTTCTGCTGCAAGCGCTGGCAGCATTTAAAAGGAAAAAATAAGCTCACTTTCCAGACTTTCCTACGCCATCATAATGCACTCAAAGGATGCAATTGGATTGCAGGAGATATTATGACCTGCAATTGCTCTCATGAGTTCAAGAACCAGGAGCACTAGTAAAGTCAGGATCTAAAGGTCAGGTTTCCTTGGCAAAACCCACTCAAAGAAATGGGATCTGTAAAATAACGATTGCTGATCTGGTGGCGGGAGGGGAGAAGGGATATCTTAGGCAGCCATATTCTTTATAATAACTGGTCCCCATGCTTTGAACTCTTTCCTCCCACCCCGTTTCCCTCACATGCCATGTATTCTTAGAATGTAAACCTGAGAGCAGAGATTCCTGGATTTTTGTAAGCCACCCTAGCAAGATTGAGTAAATGGTTGAAATAAGTATAATTTTATTTAAAACATTGTTCCACCCTTTCCCCAAGGCATCCTTCACTGATCTTACCCCATTTTTCTCTCTCCTGATAATAACCTTATGAGCAGTACTATTTTTCTAGAAAAACAGGTGCCAGTACTCACCATGATCACCTCCCTTATTCTCTTCTCACCTGAGAGGTAACAGAACTGAGCTCCATCGAGCCCTGAGCTCCATCGAGCCCTGCCTATGAGGTACGCTGGCATGAGATAGAGCAGCTGGCCCAGGTCAGGGGCATAGGAAATGGGTTGCAGGGGTTGCGGTCTACCCTGGGTGTCACCCTGACGAGGGGGGTGACAAAATGGCGGGTGGCACTCGTCACGGCGGGGCCTGCAGCACACACAAGCCACGCGTCTCAGTGCCTGCAGGCTCCGCGCTATCCGCCCGCTGCCTCCCCCCCTCCCAGTTGTAGGTCAGCTGAGGCCCCGTTGCACGCCCTGTCCCTATGAGTGCCGCACATCCTGTATGGGAGCCACACGCCCCATCCTTATGGGCACTGTGTGCCCTGTGGCGCCCATAGGGTTGGGGCGCATGACACCCATAGGGGCAGCACGGGGCGGCATGGGACAGCATGGGATGCCGAGCGCCCCGTTCTGTCCCTGTGGGCACTGCACCTCCCGCCCCTATGGGCAGTTCGCCCTGCCCCTGGGCACACTGCCCCAGGTGCCTGAGAGGCTTCCTCCGCCGCTGGCCCAAGTCACCAGCTGCAGATCTGAACCATTATTTGAGTAGGTGTGTTAATATTGTAAACCTGCCTCAGTGGCACTTTGGGTGATCAAATGGTGGTGCAACCGGGGGTTAATAAATGAATAAATATAATGGATTCAGATAAAGACCACCTGAGAGAACACAGGAGAAGCCCTACTATCAAAGCCTTCACTGAGATTTTCAAAAAGCAAAACTGGGTGGGGAAGCTGTGACCACCACAACCCCTGGGAGTTGTTGGATTCCAGCTCCCATCAGCCCCAGCCAGTATGGCCAATGGTCAAGCTTGATGGAAGTTGTAGTCCCAAAAAAACCTCTGAAGGCCGCCAGTTCCTCAACCCTGACATAACCTCATTTTTTTGAAGGTGACTAATGCACAGGGGAGCGTCTTTGCGTATTAGTGTTCCTGAAAAGGTCAGCAAAATGACAAAAAATGTTCTTGAAAGTTCAAAGCAAAAAAAGGGGGGGGAGCAAAAGCAGCAAGAAAACAAAGAGGAAAAGTGCACGGCAATAAATGCAAATCATTCAAAAAATGTTTTGAGAGAGGAATGACTCTCTGCGGGGAAGAACATTCAGATTCTTAAACCCAAATCTCTCCTAACCGCTCGCTGGCCCACAGCTTTCCTGGAACACGGGAGAACCCCAACTGTCAAGGCTTCCCCAAAGACATTCCTGAGGGAAATTTATTTGCGAATGATTATTCAGTTTGGCAGTTGACTCTCCTCTCCATAATTGTGCACTGAAATGCTTCTCTGCCCACCCCAACGAGGCAATACTATAAGTAGAAAGTCCTCAGATATCCTCACAGAAGGGCTTGTACTCTAAATAGAGGCTAACCGGGTGCTTAATTCACACTGTTGTGCTCCAGCCATTGCTGCCCATATGGCTCTCCGTCAGGCCGGCACTCGCAGGAGAGCAGCCTTTGCTCTGCACAAATGCATTAAGTAGAGGAAGTCAGGACTCTCACTAGGCAGCTAATGGAGATTTAATAGGGCAGTTATGTAAGAATGACCAACTGCAAATGTGCTTAATTCAGGCTTCAGGTATTTATGTAAAAAAAAAAAAAGCCCCAAACCCCCACACAGTAGAAGAATTCAGGCCAAATTGAGGGAGCTTTCACATTCTGTTCTACACATGTGGGGTTGCCATATAATTCATGCAAATTGCAACACATTTTCCTTTTAAAAAGCAGCTGCTGCTATGTTTATGGTAGCTGTGTTAAGCGTGCGCCTGCCTCCCACCTGCAAGGCTCAGCTTTATCCATATGTGGGAAAAGAAAGGAAGTTTGGCAATTCTTTTGGTCTTTGCTGATCTGGTGCTTTGGATGCAACTCCCATCAATCTCAGTCAGCATGGATGGCCAAGGCTGATGGGAGTTGTAGTCCAAAACATCTGGAAGACACAAGGTTGGATTTCCCACCTTATTTTCATTGACACTGGTGCTGTATCTCTAACAACTACACAGAAGAGGGGCAGATGTCCTCGTCACTGCATCTCCTCAGCGGCATTTCTTATAGCCTCCATATATTGCTAGGTTTCAACTCCCATAAGCCCACTCAGTGTGCCCGGTGGTCAGGGATGACCACTGTTGCTCCTCTCTTGGAAATGTGATTGTTTGTCCTATATATGCTGTCTCTAGTACACCCAGGGCAACCAATGGCAAAAAAGCTTTGTCTTGAGTTGGTGGTCCTCAACATTTTTTCGTTTTACACTAGGAAAGTTTGTAAATTCAAATTCATTCATCATTTTGCTCTTCATTTCCTAGCAAGCCTTCAGGGCTTCTTATACTTCATCACCTTCTATGTAGAACAGGTTATAGCTAGGTTTGTCTATTTTATAGACAATAAAGCAGATGTTCCCAAGGTATCCTACAGCATCGGAACGGTTTTGGTTTTGTTGAGGAACATTCAATCACACTCCACCCCTAACTTCTAAAACATACATGGTCTCTGCCTTTTGTGCCACCAGCAGCCTAAAAACCAACAACAGGCTATACCAGGAGTAGATAACACATTGCCCCCAAAGTGTGGTGAGCTACAACTCTCATTATCCCCACCAACTGTCTGTGTCAGCTTGGACTGATGGGAGTTGGACTTCAATTACACCTGGATGGACAAAGGTTCCTCACCCCTGGAGTAGATGGTTCTCAGCTATTAGAGTGAGAAAACTTACCACAGTTATCACATTAGCTGCTGGAATAGGCAGATTTTCCACTTCCTGGTCCTCATCACCAGTCATAGCTAATAGGTTGAGGGACGGTTCGTACGCTGGCTTAACTATGACAGCAGGGTGCAGCTTGCTTATTTTTCCATGGGAAGATAAGTGGGAATTGTGCCCATAATCCTTCCGATCACTTGTATCCAAACTTTTCTCGACACTTTGCACATGGTGGTAAATGAATATTGGCTTCCTGCTCATTCTCTGATGAATTGCCAAGAAGTGATCATTGTCTCCTGAAAAGCATCCTGTTAAAAAAAAGAAGAAGAGGAAGATAAGTCATTATTTCCCCTTACTATTTCTTGATTTAGGATGATTTAAAACAAAAACAGAAACAAGACTCTTTCGAAAAGGAAAATAAAGAGAGTTATTTTTTGGTTATGCCCATTTCCTTACCATCTTGAAGTAATGAACCGTATTGGGAAAATGTAGAGAAATACATTTGAATGTGGTATGCTGCGTGCCTGAAATGTTTTGTGGGGCTGTATTTGTTGCCATTGTCATTTAAACGCTCACACTACAGCTCATAAGAAACCTTATTCTTCACTTTTTGCAAATTTGTTACATTTGCCACCATATGCACTATGTGCACACTGCCTAAATCTTTGACTGGATTTGCTAAGCTCTTCCCCATCTATATGACAAGATGCATTTTTTAAAATAAAAAATCCACTTTACATACATGATGCTCTCTTCAAAATATGTTCCCAACAGCTGCGGTTAAGGAAGAGGTTTGCTCCTATCTCTGATGTAATTAAAGTAATTTGTACCTTGTCTGTCGATTAAGGGGGAAACAATTATTGTTGATTAAAAACAGCCCCACACTCTTGTCTCCAGATATCAGATTTCATGGAGAGAACAAAACCAGATGGGGACTGGGAATTTAAAAAGCAAGGCAGGCCTCCCACCTGACAGTATTAGGCTCAGAGAAGGATGGATATATGGTACATCTTGTTGGAAGTGGAGGGGAAGTCAAAGGCATCGAGCTCTTGGGTTTGAGCTTTGTGAGCATCAGAAGATTTTCCAGGTCTGTCTTATTACAAGGAATTTATGCAGAAATGTAATGTAGAAGTCATGTAGCCCTTGGCAAGGAGCTATACTGCCCCCCCATCCCTTGTGCCCTTGGCAAGAAGATGTTGGCTGCCCAGATCAACGGAGCATCCCAGGGAATGTGTAGGCATGTGGGCTCCTAGCCACTCTGAGCCAAAGTGGGGAAGTGCAATTTTTGTGCCCCCCTGCGCCTGCACCCATGCTGGGGGCTAACCTAGCCAACCCCTAGGTATGTCCCTGTAGACACAAGATTGGAAAGGATTTAACCCATCCAATATCATGTATGTGTTTTGCCAGATTTTACATTCAACATCTAAAGGGCATTTTTACATTAGAAATGGCTTTTAATCCAGGAAGTGTCACTGGTAAATACTGTTAAGAAAAATATCTCTGTTCCAGTTTCTTTAGCATTTCACTGAAGGTAGACATTTACTGTATTGGTTTAGAGGCACGGGAAGTGCAAAAAACTTTATTGTATTTTTAATACCAATGATGCTTCAAACAAACCCCATGGACACATTTATTTAGGAGCATAATACTCCCAAAGAGTGGGCTATGAAATCTGGGTGAAACTAATCCAGATTGCCTGTAATAATGGGGAAATCCAAGAATGTTATTAAACACAGTTCCCCAATCGGGTTGGCAATTGATTTGTGGAAGTGGATGCACCAATGGCAAATTTCATTAGGTGTTACATTCCAGATGACACTGGGAGTTATGGAGTACCTCATATCAGTCTGAAAAATCAAGGAAAGAAGGATCTAAGACCATAAACATAAGAAGAGCCCTGCTGGATCAGAACAAAAGCCTATCTAGTCTGGTACCCTGTTCTCAGGGTGGTCAACACAGTACCTATTTTGAAGCCTGTAAACAGGACCTGAGTGCAACTGTACTCCACTTGCGATTCCAAGCAACAGGTATGCAAGATGCATGATGCCTCCAACAGCAGAGACAGAACAGAGCCATCATGAATAGGGACCACCGACGACCAGAGATGATGGAAGTTGTAATCCAACAACATCTGGGTGGCACAAGTTATTTTTAGCTCTTCGTCCGGGTTTCCCACACTTGGCTCTCCAGCTGTTTTTGGACTACAACTCCCATCATCCCTAGCTAGCAGGACCAGTGGCCAGGGAACTGTAGTCCAAAAACAGCTGGAGATCCACGTTTGGGAAACCCTGCTCTACACTGTGAAACAGCCCTGGTCGTACATCCGCATCAGCACATAAGAAGAACCTGTTGAATCGTGCCAATGGGGTTCATCTATCTCAGCATCCTGTTCTCACAGTGGCCACCCTGATGTCTACAGGAAGCCCAAAACCAGGACCTGAGGACAACCTGAGGATTTGCAGCAACTGGCCTTTGGAAACCTACCGCTTCTGACAGTGGAGGCAGAACACAGCCACAGCAGGGGAGACAGAAGGATTGCAAAGGACTGTGAGTAGATTAACACAAAAGGTAGTCAGTGTGGTGCCCTCCTGATGGGGTGCCCTCCCATCACCCAGTGACTATGATTGCTGGGGCTGATAGGGGGTGGAGTTAAGCAACCTCCAAATGGTATCATATTGGTGGCATAACAGGATGGGGTGGATGGTTTTTTTTGGCAATATTTTACTTTGCATATCAGCATAGACCTGTCCTTGAAAAATACATCTCTAAATAGCGATGGGATCTCTAATAACCGTCATGGTATTTATGATATCAGGTGAAGAGTCAGAGAACTAACAGGCTGTCGCAGCTCGGGGGATATAATCTTATGGTCTTTACCATCAGACATCAAATAACCCTGTGAGTTTGCTACATCAAAAAGTAACATGAGACAGAGCAATATGAACTTGCAGAAAGATCCTGCAATCTGTGACTAATTAAAATCAGGATCTTACACCTACGATTTCAGTTTATAACCCCAAAATTGTATCTTCTTGAAAGGAGTGTACGGCCATATCAGTTGCATACTCATTTAAATGTACAGAATCCAAGAACTGCCAAGGAATCCTGGGATACTGAGTCTGGCTCAGGAGCTGAGAATACTTTGTTAGAGAGCCCAACCATTCCTTGCATATCTGCAATTCCCAGAATTCCCTGGGGGGGGGAATGTCTCTGACACCAGCCCATAGTACAGAGATGCTCTGTGTGTGTGTTGAAGAAGGAATTGGCATGTCTGTAGTGCTTGGCTAGTGGCTTGTGCGCATAGTATTTAACCAGTTATATTGGGAGCAGAAGACCTTGGGTTGATGTAATTGTATCAGTACAAGATTTCCCAAGTATATCGTGACGATCCTGAAAAGGTTACAAGATTATCCCGTAAATATTCAATTGTTTCATATCTTCCTGCTTTCAGTAAAAGACAAAAGTCCATACTGTACCGTCAACTTCAGATATGGGACTGAAAGGAAACAAGCAATGTAGCTTACCAGTTATTTTGTCTTTTATTCTGGATAATGAGAGGATAAGGATTTGATTACTCAACATAATTCGGAAACAAACTACACCAGGAGAGCAATTTTTGCAGTCTTTGAAGTTTTTTTTTTTTAATCATTGATCAAAATATGTTTCATAAGCAACTTTTTGAGCCAGCATCCACTCTTTGAAAATATGAGCAACCCCATTGTTGTAAGTGGCCTTTAAGGGCTTGAATCAAAGTCAAATGAAGTCAGTGGGAAGTCTCCCTTTGATATTAGTGGTCTTTGGATCCGGTCGTATCGGTGAGATCAGAATTTGGCCTCAGAACGGCAACCCACACAAAAATCTCCCGCTTCATGAAAGGACTTGACTAATCGCTGAATGTTGCCTACACTTTAAAAAGCACAAAACATGCTCATAACCGTCTGGCTTGCACTGAGGACGCAGAGTGAATGGAAGCTGTTAAGGCTTGCTTAATGTGATTCCTGTTTGTCATTATTAAGTGTGCGTGGAAAAAAAACAAAGCAACAGAGCAGACTTTTGACTCTCAGTGTATCAGTCTATGCTGGTGCGTGACAGAAACACAGCGTCGTGCTCCAATGCCATGAGGGATGGTCCCTCAGGGCAACACAAAACTTCCTGTGGAAAACTAGCACGGAAAAGAGGGAGCCTCAGCTATTCTGTGCATGGGGAGTTTAAGAGGTTTTGTACAGGGCAGAACCAGCTCCAGGAGTTGGTGGACCCATGACCCAAGCAAGTTCACTGTGTGTCCCTTTAACCTAGAAGAGGCACAGCATTCTTTCATTCTCTCTCCAGTCCTCTTTGATGGGCACTGAAGCTAGTTTGTGACCCTTTTGGGCTTGGGAGCCCTAGCAATAGTCTCATCTTGCTACCCTCTTGGGCTGGCTATCTAGGGCGGGCTCCCTCTCCTATCCCTTTACCTTTACTTTAGGGTGGAGTACAAATCTGAGAAGCTAAGAATTCTAAAAGAAAGGAACTCCTGAAATCTTTCCTCTATGTTTGTTACAGGAGACTCTATGTTTGTTACAGGAGTATACAGGGGGAAGGTGCTTCGAAACAAACATAGAGGAAAGATTTCAGGAGTTCCTTTCTTTTAGAATTCTTAGCTTCTCAGATTTGCACTCCACCCTAAAGTAAAGGTAAAGGGACCCCTGACCATTAGGTCCAGTCGTGACCGACTCTGGGGTTGCGACGCTCATCTCGCTTTATTAGCTGAGGGAGCTGGTATACAGCTTCCGGGTCATATGGCCAGCATAACTAAGCCGCTTTTGGCGAACCAGAGCAGCGCACGGAAATGCCATTTACCTTCCCGCCGGAGCGGTACCTATTTATCTACTTGCATTTTGACGTGCTTTCAAACTGCTAGGTGGGCAGGAGCATGGACCGAGCAACAGGAGCTCACCCCGTTGTGGGGATTTGAACCACCGACCTTCTGATCGGCAAGTCCTAGGCTCTGTGGTTTAACCCATAGCGCCACCCACGTCCCGTACTCCACCCTAGCCCGGGCAAAAGTAAAACTAGATATGAAGCTAAATGCATCCCTTGTTGCTGTGTCCTTAAAACAAGAAGAAGCAGAAAGCAGGGGTGGATTTTATTGGGAATATGAATCACATGGAAAAGAGTATAACCAGGGCTTTATTTCCAGCCAGAACTCACCAGAACCGAGTTTTGGCACCTCTCATGTGCCGTTATAAGAAAAGAAGGGAGGTGTTCATGGTGAGTTCCAACACCTCTTTTACTAGAAAAATAGCACCCTCCACTGCAGACTCTATTAGCTCTAGGAAGGAAGCTCTGTTTAGGCAAATTTTGATATTTCCCTATTTTAAGAACACATTATATGGGAAGAGGTCAGAATTATTAGACAATTTCAGACAAGTTTTTACGGTAAAAAACACTTTTGACTTGTCTTAATTTTCGGTTGCTGGGTGGAGGAGGAATCATGTGAATTCAGTAACACAAAAGGACAACTGAACATTATCATTCTCCATGTGTATGAGATCATATGTTAACACTCTCACATGCCCAGACTTCAAGAATATTAAGTCTCCTGCTGTAGACTGAATTGCAGTCTGTCACTTCACTTTGATGGAAAAGGCAAAATAAAACAGAGTTAAATAGCCAGAAAGTAGTTCAGTAACCTAAGAGAGGGGGAAAGGATGGATGGATAGATGGAAGACCACGTGCAGTAGCAGCATCTGAACTTTGGTAAGTGATGGACAAGGCTGAGTATAGCAGAGTTAGTAGTGAGAAAAAAAATCAGTAACCTGAGAGAGGGGGAAAGGATAGATGGATGGATGGCCAGTGCAATTGCAGCATCTGAACTTTAGAACTGTGATGTAAAAATAAAGGAAGTTGAAGTTCCATGGAAGAAGAAAAAAAAAAAACCCCCAAGAACTATACAGAGTTTCTGGATGCTCAAGGAGATTCCAAAACTCAGATCTTGCAAACAGATGCAGTGGGACAGTTATGCAAGTGAGTGCTTTTCTAGTTGTGTTCAGGTGACATTTAATTCTGTGCTTTTGTAGAAAGAGAACCAGACAACAGGTTTGCAACTATGTGAGCAAGCCAGGAAAAACAAAAAAAGAAACCTGTAACGAAACAAAAAAACCAACAAAAAAATCAAGCCAAGAGTGATTGACATTTATATATATTTCAGTAGCCATTAGATATTAGATTCAGGCTTGCAGTCTAGGCACCAAACAGGCAGGTGTTCACATCAAAGAAATCCGAGTTGACACCTGTCAAGATAATTATACATAAGCATAACAATGCACCGACACTACCTCTATAGCAGCGTTAACCTCTGGAAACATACACAGCCCATTTCAGCTGCCTAATATTCCAGGTCCTTGAGCAGCTACAAAAGGCCATCAGTTAATATTTATAGCATAATTTGTTTCCCACAGAAATAATTCTTCCAGAAATGGAATTCTTCTTCCAGACTCCCAACATTCTCTCCCTTTGTTGCAAAAGTGGTCAGTTCTATTTTTAGAACAGTAATCATTTTGAGTCAGTGCCATGAAAACGTAGAGCCAACCAACATTTTTGGATCCCTTTGTTATACTTCCCCGGTATCTTGGAAGGACTGATGTTTTCACCTCCCAGCTCAAGCCTGCCCCAAAGGGGAACAAATATTTAGTGTTGGCGCTAAGGGGCTTTCAGCTTAATTTCCCCCTGTCCCCCCCCCCCCGAAGAAACCATATTGAAGTATCTTGGCAATTCTGCTCATGCCATTTTGTCATTTTAGAGCAGGGCTTCCCAGCTGTTTTTGGACTACAACTCCCATCATCCCTAGCTAGCAGGACCAGCAACCAGGGATGATGGGAACTGTAGTCCAAAAGCAGCTGGAGACCCAAGTTTGGGAAACCCTGTTTTAGAGCAAGCAATGAAAATGGATACTTTGAAAAACAATCTACACCACGACTCTGACATGGTGGGAATGTGGATTGATGAAACTGTGTGTTTTGCTTGTACAGAAGGGGTGGGCAACATTTTTCAGTCTGAACGCCATGTCACTACCCCATCACTTCTGGGCAACCTTTTGAATGCTGCTTGCTGGTGGTGTGGAGGTCAGAGGCAGAAGTGGGTGAAGCAACAAATACGACGTTTAGCTTTGTACACTAGGCTAGTTTTTGCACACATTCAAACACACCGTACCTTCAATCCAGACACACAAGAGGCATTATCAGAGTTAAAATCCTGGAGCTGTAGAATTGGAAGGACCCCCAAGAATCTTGTAGTCCAACCCCCTGTAATGCAGGAATATTTTTGCCCAAAACGAGGCTTGAACCCACAACCCTCAGATTAAGAGTCCCATGCTCTACCAACTGAGCCAGAGCATCAAGGAAGCATTTTAGCCAGGCAAAAGCACTTGGATCAGTGATAGATGTGGCCTAGGGAGAAAGGCCAGACAGAGAGGCCTAAATTGTCACATTCAGCTCCCAGGATGAAGGTTTCCCACCCTTGGGGTAATATGACTGCTTCATCACTCACTATTCAGTGAGCATCCAGGTTTTTCATTCAGCTAACTTTCAGTAGCTTCACAACATTAAATACAGGTTGACTTGGGAATTACAGTCAGGGTGAAGAATCGCACAATCCTTTCATCACACCTCACCCCACATTCCCACTGGGACAATTTGGTCATATGAATTTTGACCTCGCAGGGATGGATTATTCCTCTTAGTGAGAGGCAACGACACATGGTATCTGCCATTCTGTTGGCGTGAATAAAATCCAGTGAA
This sequence comes from Podarcis liolepis, assembly GCF_965112155.1. Lineage (NCBI taxonomy): Eukaryota > Metazoa > Chordata > Lepidosauria > Squamata > Lacertidae > Podarcis > Podarcis liolepis. Next base: position 44,506,059 of record NC_139562.1, on the reverse strand, counting down.
TTATAATTAGTCATCTTAATGGCAGGTTATTTCACTTTTATCCTCTGGTAATTATCTTGGGTCTATGGGGATGTTCAGGAATGGAAACCTACTTCACACCCGAGTTTCCCAACCTTGAGGACTTTCTTTTTCAGAACCTACCATGCAGATAGGCTCTGAAAAATAGAAAAAATTCAGAACTTACCCCCTAATATGCTTTGTCTTTCTCTAAAATGAAAAAGAGAAAGAATTTCCTGTTTCCACATAAAATCCTTTTCATACAATCACCTGATCTCAGTGTAGTGATGGAAAAAGTTTGAGAGTATCGGCTCCTTTTGTGATTGGGTGTCATTCTAATTCAAAGTGGGTTTCTTTTGTTTACTGTTGAAAACTGAAAGAGATTTATTTTTCTTAAGGCAGCTTCTGTCCCTTATCACCACTGTCGCTTTCCTGGTTTCTTTTCTCAATCTAGATCTGACCTACCATTCAGACCTGTGTTTCAGGTATTTTTTATGCCCTCATTCCTCAACACACACACACACACACACACACACACACACACACACACACTATAGCTATCAATAAAATCCATTGGCTGCTCTGTATAGGTTTTGAATTGACCCGACATCCCACTTGCCACCTCTTCACAGCAGATGGTGCTTCCTACTGAGAGAACAGGCTGCCTCTTCTATCCTCCTATTCAATGCACTTAACAACGAAGACTACTCCTAATAAATCAGGACTGCGAGTTTTAATCAGATTAATCAACTGGACCATTAATTGACAGTTGGAGGCAAATCTAACGAGTGAGAACTCGTGACAGAGTTGTTAATCTTTCGGTGGCTATTTTTGTCCTAGTGTCCTACTGCAATAAGGAAGAAAAAATAAAAATCTTTACGATGCCATCTCCTCCTAACAAGGAGTACTAACTTTTGTTTCTGAAACTACAGGTTCCCATGCCCTTTTTTCTTCAACAGTGGAAAAAAAGACAACTGGTGGGGCAGCTGAGTGGGGCTACTTTCCTCTCCCACCTTTCAAACACCGTTCAACACCAGGAGGAGGAAGGGGGCTACTTATAGCTCCTTCTATAAGAAAGGAGGTTGGCAGGTGCAGGCATGGCAGTGGAACCATTTCAGTGCTCCTGCAGCTGTGTCCGCACCATGCCAGGCTCACTGCTGCCTTTCCCCTCCCTCCCAAATTGGCCGCAATTTTATAGGAGCATACAGTTTCCATGTTAAACACTTGAAAAGCATGGACCTGTGGCCAACTTCCTTATTGCTGTCTTTATGCAGAGTGTGTTCCAGTGTATATCTTACACGAGGCATGAGGCGAAGCATGTTTACTCAGAAGAAAGTCCAACCGAGTTCAACTGACCATGCCAGTTTGCATAAGATTGCGTCTGTAGTTTCCTACACACACTGCAAGGAATGTCACTGTTGTTACCACTGAACAGCTTTAGAGGACTGATGCTCCAAACTCTCCCAGTCAGGGTTCAAATCCAGATTCCTCATCTTTCAAGCCTTCTCTCACATCCCTAGATCACACTGATTCTCATGAAGACAACCAAACTACTACCATATTTACGTGAATCTAACGCACCATCAAATCTAATGCATACCTCAGTTTTCAAAACCTTGAAACCAAAAAAGTATTTGCTGGCGCCATCAAATCTAATGTGTGCCCTAATTTTTGTGATGTAATTTGGCCAAAAAAAAAAAAAAAGTGTGTTACATTTGAGTAAATACAGTACATCTAACCCCGACTTCTGTTGTACTCAGCCCCACCACATAACTTGTATTCTTAAACTCTACACAGAAAGTGTGCACGCATCCAGCTTTGGACTATTATGGACTTGGGTTTGGAAATTCATAGATTTCAACCGACTTCAAAGAAGAGATTCTGTGCTTCATGGTGATGTTGTTCTCTATATTCCTTAAGCATCCCATGTACCTGTTTAACCATTCCAGCTACCATTTTTAATCTTACAAGTATGAGTCAGCCACGATTGGACCTAATGGTCAGGGGTCCCTTTACCCTTTACCTTTATGTGTGCACTGATGATAATCATTATCACATCACCTGTTCCACATGTGGGGAAGCTTTGGGCCTCTAGATGTTGCTGAACTACTGTTCCCATCATCCCAGGCCATTTTCCATGTTTGTTGGGGGTGGGGGTAATGGGAGTTACAGTTCAGCAATATCTACAGGGCCAAAAGTTCTGTTCACCTGGCCTACTCTTATGGTTTACAACAGGGGCTGGAAACCTGTGACCCTCCACATGTTGCTAGACTGCAACTCCCATAATCCCTGAGCATTTTTACCATGCCTGCTGGGAGCTGGAGTCTATCAGCATTCAGAGAGCCACAGGTCTTCCATCCCTAGTTAAAACGAGACATGGATAGAAGTAGTCATTTATTTACAGTGTTTTGATTCAATCTTAAGAAGATCAGGGAGCCTAACCATTAAAGCAATCAATTAAAACAACGGTCACCAATAGCAAAATATACCGAGTAAATTAAAAGCATTAAAAAAAGAAGTTGTTCTTAAAAACCATAGAAACCCAGAGCCAGGAAGGGTAAAAAAAACAAAACAAAACCTATTATAATAATCGCTATTAATCCTAAATAAATACAAATACATCTTCAGTTGGTGCCAAAAAGATAAGAAACCTGGTGCCACTTGGAGGACTGAATTCCAAAGCCTACTTAGAGTTACGTCTGCTTGCAATATTTTGCTGATAATTGAAGGCAGAGGAAGCAGTGTGAGTATAAAGAGTGTGTTCTCCCCATCTCAAACCCCATAAGTAAACACACATATCTGATTCCATGGACAACTCTACTAAAAACTGCTTAGACAAATAGCTTGCTTTAATTATATCCCCTTTCCCAATTAAACAAACAAAAGCATAGAACATATTTACCCAAAGGATGCTTTCAAATGATGCTCAATGTCCAACTGAGTACAGAGCCATCTGGAGCTAGCATCCCTGGCATCTGTAATATCTGCTTAACAAATCCATCTCAAATGACCAGGAGGTCACATGCCAGTTGCGACAGACTCATTGCCTGCATTTCCCCTCCCCTAAATCCATTGCATCCAGAGCAAAGCTCTTCCTTGATTTTGCATATTTTAACATGCATTTAAAATATACTTTGTGAAATAATAAAATACTGTTCGGTACACTTTTAAGCGAAAATCTGACAGCCTAGAAGTCACTGAGAATAAATCACCCATATGTGTTTAGCTCATGACCAAGGCAGCATTTTAGGGCTCAAAACCAAAAAGGGCTTATTTGAGCTTCTGACCATAGAGATGTATTTCATGATCAACTTTTAGGTGAAGTGGAAATCTGATATTGTGGGCAATTGGATTTCTGTGGTACACTCATGTGAATTAAGAGTTGATGGATTGGTCCCTAATGCATTCACAATCCTGACTCACTCATACACAGAATATTGATTCATTTAATGTTGCGCAAAATTTGGACATTTTCCAGAAGGTGCCTTTTTTTCATCATCCTTGAGAATCCATTGAACTGAATGGATAATCTCACTTTAAAAGGAATGAATTTGGGATTATTTTCATGCATCCAAGGCTGCGTTCATGTGTTAGATATTCCGGAGCGTCTACCTTCTGCATTAACCACACTTGTTTTTGAATATAAATTTATTTTTTGCTTGTTCTTCACATGGCATTAAGTAAAATCAATGAAGCTATCAGAAGTACCTTTTACTCCTATATGTACCATCCCATTAAAGGTAAAGGTAAGGGGACCCCTGACCATTAGGTCCAGTTGTGACCAACTCTGGGGTGGCGGCGCTCATCTCGCTTTATTGGCTGAGGGAGCTGGCATACTGCTTCCAGGTCATGTGGCCAGCATGACTAAGCCGCTTCTGGCAAACCAGAGCAGCACACGGAAATGCCATTTACCTTCCCGCCGGAGCGGTACCTATTTATCTACTTGCACTTTGATGTGCTTTCAAACTGCTAGGTTGGCAGGAGCAGGGACCGAGCAATGGGAGCTCACCCCGTAGTGGGGATTCGAACCACCGACCTTCTGATCGGCAAGTCCTAGGCTTTGTGGTTTAACCCACAGCGTCACCCCCATCCCATTAGCAATGTACAAAGCTGCCTTATACTGAATCAGACCATTGGTCCATCTACTTGAGTGCTGTCCACACTGACTGGGAGCAGCTTTCTCAAGTTTCATGTACAATGGGAAGATATCTCCAAATATATCCCAGTTCATCACTCTTCTCAGTTGACAGATAAAGATCTCCTTAGGATCATACTAAGATCTGCAGGACACGTGGAACCCAGGCCTCCTCAATCTCAGTCTCAAATCTCTGTCTGCTGGATTACAGCGGTGCTGACAGGCTATGGTCTGAAGACACATAAAGCTAGCACCTTGCTGATGCTAATCAGGTCTGGGTTTGGGTCAATGCCCTGATAGGCAACTGCTGAGGAACCGTGATTTTCACAACAGAACAAAGGCAGGATAGAAATGTCAGGAAATCAATCAATATGACTTGCACCATGCAGTGCTCATTTGATTGCTTTACCATGTGCATAAAGGCAGATTTCAACGTGCCACTGCACTGGTTTCCAACAGGGGTATGGTGGCAGCATAATAAAATATAGGTGTGCTTTGAAACAACAACAACAATCATGCAACCACTCCATCACATTTCTAAAGTGAGATTGAGTCCACTCAGCCCATATATTACCACACAAGTCCGGGATTGGTCAGAATCTTCTCTACCGATATTCTTCCATCCTACAGATTTGAAGATATTTTTCAATGTAATAACACATACAGTGGTACCTCGGGTTACATACGCTTCAGGTTACAGACTCTGCTAACCCAGAAATAGTGCTTCAGGTTAAGAACTTTGCTTCAGGATAAGAACAGAAATTGTGCTCCGGCAGCGCGGCGGCAGCAGGAGGCCCCATTAGCTAAAGTGGTGCTTCAGGTTAAGAACAGTTTCAGGTTAAGAACGGACCTCCGGAACGAATTAAGTACTTAACCCGAGGTACCACTGTACACACACACACCCCTCTCAATGCAGAACCACCAAGCTATTTCACATGCACACACCCTAACTAGCTTCTTCTGAAACAAAGCAAAAAATAACTTTGTAATATGTCTGCTGAGCTTTCACATAGAAAAAAAGATAATCGTCTACATCCTCCTAGCATAGATTACGTCCTAATAAAATTTCAGCAGGGAACCTTCTGCAGCAGAACAAATTTAAGGGATAATGGCTGGAAAGTGTTTAAATTAATTAATGCCGTGAAGCAGAATTCTAAACACGTTTCAAAGCAGAGTCGGCTACGCTCATTCTAAATATTCTTTTCATATGCATAGTAGACTTGCAATGTACATAGCAGCGCAAGTCCTCCTTCCCCCTAAAATAATTCTGCACATGGAAATTGCATTCCCGTAGAATGTAGTTGGATCACACTGAGCAGTCCACCTCCATGGTGACAAGCTCTTCTCTCAAGATAATACATTATGTTCCTCTCTGCTTCAGTTTAGGCAGAGCTCCTGGAGCATGGCATGTAGGCAATATGAAGATCAGCCTTCATCAAGCAGGAGCTCTCCAGGCATTGTTGGACTACAACTCCCATCAGGCCCCAGCCAGCATGGCCAACAGTTGAGGATGGTGGGAGCTGGAGTCCTGCAACATCTGGAAGGCACCAGGATGATAAAGACTCAGGGATGGTGAACCTGCGCCTCACAAACACCTTGATGTTTCTGGACTCCTGTCATTTCTGATTATGTTTGCTGGGGTCAAGAGGAATTGGAGTCCAATAACATTTGGAGAACCATAGATTCCCCATCCCTGCTTTAGTTAAACCAGAAAGGGTCAGTAGAGCATATGCCAGGCATAGGCAAACTTGCCCCCCAGATGTTTTGGGACTACAACTCCCATCATCCCTAGCTAATAGGACCAGTGGTCAGGGGGTGATGGGAGTTGTAGTCCCAAAACACCTGGAGGGCTGAGTTTGCCTATGCCTGGCATATGCTCTATTGCGTGGGGACTCCCTGGTCCTGAATGGGGTAACTGTGCCCCTGAAGGACCAGGTGTGCAGCCTGGCAGTCATTTTAGACTCATTGCTGTCCATGGATGCACAGGTCAATTCTGTGTCTACCAGATCCATCTGGTACGCTGAGACCCTACCTGCCCACAGTCAGTCTCTCCAGAGTGGTACATGCTCTAGTTAGCTCCCGCTTGGACTACTGCAATGCGCTCTACATGGGGCTACCTTTGAAGGTGACTCAGAAACTACAACTAATCCAGAATGTGGCAGCTAGACTGGTGACTGGGGGCGGCCGCCGAGACCATATAACACCGGTCTTGAAAGACCTACATTGGCTCCCAGTACGTTTCCGAGCACAATTCAAAGTGTTGGTGCTGACCTTTAAAGCCCTAAACGGCCTCGGTCCAGTATACCTGAAGAAGCGTCTCCACCCCCTGGACACTGAGGTCCTTCTCTGAGGGTCTCCTGGTAGTTCTCTCACTGCGAGAAGTGAAGTTACAGGGAACCACACAGAGGGCCTTCTCAATAGTGGTACCCTCCTTGCAGAACACCCTCTCTTCAGATGTCAAGGAAATAAAGACCTACACAACTTTTAGAAGACATCTGAAGGCAGCCCTGTATCAGGAAGCTTTTAATATTTGACGATTTACCATGTTTTTATACGTACTGTGAGCTGCCCAGAGTGGCTGGGGAAACCCAGGCAGATGAGCAGGGTATAAATAATAAAATTATTATGATTATTAAAAGCTCACAGATTCAATCCATCCATTTCCTGGTAATGCTGGAAAGACTGCTTTCTGAAAGCCAAGATGGTAACTTTCAGACAGTACCAACCACCCTGAGCCAGATGAACCACTGGCTTGAATCCATATAAGGTGGTTTCCTATGTTCCAAACCTATCTGAGCCTACTTGGGTTTTTAGATCTTCAGCAGACACTTTTCTCTGTCCTGTCACCCTCACCACACATTTGGTGAGGATATATGAGAGAGTCTTGTCGAGGGCTGCTCCCAGATTTTGAAACTCCCTTCCATGGGAGTCCAGGCTGGCCCCCTCTCTGGTTTTCTTTCACCAGCAAGCAATGACTTTTTTGTTTAGAAGGGTCTTCGGCCATTAACTGGCTGTTGTGACAAGATCCTTTAATGGTGGGTGTTGTACATTTTCTTCTCCTCTTGTGCTTTTGGATGCTTTTAACTTGTTTTGATTCAGCGTTGGTTTTAATATGCAAAATTTCCTAACTGTTCTATGCATGTTCTTAGCTGCATCTGTTTTTTATTCTTGTTGTGATCTGCCTTGGGTCCTGCACCGATTAAAATATAGGATATAAAATAAAGTAAACCAAAACAAATCGTTGTTGGCTAGTGCTGTGCTGAAACCCGTCCACCCAATTTCTAAAAGTTATCTTCACCTGTGAAAGAGCCTTCTGTTTTTCTACCTCACTTGGAGGTTGGGTGCAGTATTGAGCTTGCTTTATTCATGTGAGGTCAATGTGGGTAGTGTGGGTTTTTTTCCATCCCATGAAACATTTCTTCAGGGCTCTGCAGCCTGTTCTTCCTGTTCTCGGGAGGAAAATAACTCAAGGGAGGAGTTCTCATGATGTATTCCCCTGGGTTTTGATTGAAGCATGGGAAGTAGGGAGGGTGGCTGCTGAGCCCCTAAGATCGGTTCACTCACTGGTTTTGCTTTTAAGGGAAGTGCTTCCTTTATTTATTTCTGTGCTGATTTCTATAAAAGCAAACCGACTAAACAACAACAACAATGCACAGCTGTCAGGCACATGGTGGGCAGGGTCCTTGAACTTATGAAAAACCAATGCTAGGACAACAGAGTTTTCAGGTAGCATGGCCATCCAAGGAAAGGTCATAGCCCAGTCAGTGGCAGACAATCTGCTTCTCATGCAAAAGGACCCAGGTTCAATCCCTGTCTGAAACTCTGAAGAACTGCTGTCAGTCAGTGTCGACAATTCTGAGCCAGATGGACCAACAGCCTGGCTTCAAAGAAGGCAGCTTCCTCTGTTCCAAGTGTGCAGAACACTGGATTTGTAGAATGAAAGGACACTCACAAGCATCCTTTGGCCATGCCAGAGGTACGGTAAGTCCTGAATTCCACTCATGAGACTTTTACAGAAATTTGTGGTAGAATGGCTGAAAAATTCAGGATAATTTGTCAGCATAGCATTCTTGTTGAGAGCTTTAATGTGACCTGATAGATTTGTTTTAGAGGCTTACATAAAGATCTTCTGAATCAATCATCTCCTAGTGGTGGTAACCAAGTTCTGATGCTGAACAAAACTACCCAAAACCTTCCCCAAATGTCCAGGATCCAGTAAAGGACAGGGACAGATCTGCCCTATAGATCTGATTCAATAGCTGCAATCCAGCAGTTACGCAGCTTATGCCAATTCATTTTAATGAGCTGAATTGCACTCATAGCCTTTAAATAAATACTCTAATGTAAATAAATACTCCAAGGTAGGTGTTTAGCACAATACTTTATATATCTACCAGTTTTAGATATCATTACTGCCTTCCTTAAGATGTCTCCTAAAAACTGTTATTCAAACATGCCTTTACAATGTGAATTTCTTTTTACCAACCGGTATTTATTTATATATTTTACTGGTGCTTTTATTGATCTTACTGTATTTTTGTATGCTGTATATCACCTTGCTGCCTTTTACTAAACCAACAAACCTATGTGGCATTCTTTTTATTAACCTGTAGGCCTTGTCAGTGCAAGCCTTTCACTTACATAGGACATCCTCCACACCCAGTCAATGGGATAAGATGTGCTCTAAAGACGCTGTACAGCCTAAATGTTTTTTAAGTCTGCTTAACTTTTTGGTGGGCAGCGCTGTGGCCGGGCCTAGGGCCTTGCAGTGATCCAGCTGGGGGCGGAGATCAATGCAGGGGCGGGGTCCCACCCATCCCACCCATGGGCGGGACCCCACCAGCCAATCAGCACTGGAGGGAGGCGTGGCCAAAGGAGATTTAAACCGCGGCACAGCTGGGGGCCATCCTCACGCGCCCAAAGCACAGTGACTTCGTTTCAATCAGCTTTCTTCTATTGCTGTTGCAATAAACCAAACTATATGGTTCTTGGATCTCTCCCATACAACAACAACAACAACAGGAATCAAACTTCTGGCCAATGGCATCCTGGAGCTCAGCTAATCAAAGCCCACAAACCTATTTTCCTTCCTAGCTTAGTGAATGCTAGAGATTTTTTAAATGTGTTGCTTATTGTTAACACTGAAAATGTCTCCGCTTGCACCACAGAATGGGAGCCATACTGAGAACCAGAGATGTTTCAGCCACATCTCACAGAGGGATATAATGAGAGACTTACAGCCGCACTAAGTGCAATGCAGCTGATGGCTATAGATGGAAACCACCATGTATAATTCATAACTGTAGTCCGTGATTAGATGAATTTCACAATCTTGTTGGCCAGATTCCTCTTTTGCTGTATGCAAGAGATACAGGAATCATAGTTAGGTGTATCACAAGAGCAATATGGGGAAGGCCATCAAAATTTGTGTGCATAATATCAAGCCATGCATCAGGGAGGTACAGTTTTAGGCGGCACGTGAGGGCTCTCCAGAGTGAAAATTACTCCATTAAAAATAATAATCCTCTCACTTAGAAAACCAGAATGTCTTGGAGAAGGCTAAGCTAGAACTCTTCCCTGACACCAAGTATTTTATGTGCAAAGTTGTTGTTGTTGTTGTTGTTGTTTTTAATAGAGAAGCATTATGAAGCAGTGCTGCTTAGACACAGGCTTACTTCCACCATGAGAACTAAAAGACACAGGTTCATAGAACTGGAAGGGACTGCAAGGGTCATGTAGTCTAACCCTCTGCAATGCATGGGGCTTGAACCCATGACCTTGAAATTAAGAGTCTCATGCTCTACCAACTGAGCTATCCTTTGCCTAGTGGGTTGTGATCCTAAACTCATTTACTTGTGGCTTACTCCAGCTAGATGGCTTATAGGGCATGACCTTAAGCACAAGACTACATTCTTAAGAATATTGAGTCATGAAATAAGATTCAAATGAAATAATGGGTTTCCATTGGAATGGGCTGCACATATGCAATCCTAAGCAAATCGAATGGCTCCTCAATTGTTATGCCTACACACTCAAAGTACGTAGATGTGCTTGTCCATGAGGAGGTGCGACTGCCCATTCAGCAGACCACCAAAAAGGGCAACCTATGTTCCTATAAGCAGAACCTATCCACCTGATGTAAAGTTCCTGACGGTGGGGAGAATCTACAGCTGAACACACACAGGCTCTCCTTTCCTATAGTCCAGGCATGTCCAACTCCGAAGAGACTGATCTACTCCCACAAAAAAAAGTGGCAGTGATCTACCTACCCTCTTCTGGATTGAGCTTCAGGGGTCTTAAAATTTTATTTAAAAATAAAGGACAATAGTCAGCTAAGTTTTACTCAGAGTAGACCCACTAAAATTAATAGACTTAGCTTAGTCATATGCTGTCATTTCAATGGGTCTACTCCAAGTAAACTTTAAGTGACTACTATCCAAACACATGCAGACATGCAAGTTTAGACTGTCCCAGCCATGGCAGAAGATCAGTTGAGGGGCATAAAAAGGGCCTTTTTCTGTAGCCACACTTAAACTCTAGAAGTATTTGCCCTGTGAGGCTCAGTTGGCAGCTTCTCTTATGCCATAGGGCAAAATCCATTTCCTTTGGTAGGCTTTAGGTTTATCTGATCCACAATTTGTATTATCTGCTGCACCAGTCTCTGTTTCCACTATATTGTAGCTCTGAAATATTTTGCATTTTATAGTTGGTTTTAGGGTGCAACGTTGCAGTCCCCAAGAGTACATCCCAGGGGCCAGAGGTTATTGTGGAGAGAAAGGTCCACCTGTGAAGATGGAGGTCCACAGGTGGAAGCCCTCCAGGGGCAAACCATCCATACGAATGCAGAGCTACAGAGAGCGCTCAGGGCTTTAAGGGTTCTCACTGAACAGTCTTATAATATATATTCAGATGTAAGTTTCACGGTTGTCCAGTGGAACTTACTCCCAGGTAAGTACGGTAGATACAGGGTTGCAGCCTCATAGCCTCCATCATCCAACACTAACTAGATACAATTAGAGATTATAAAAATGTTGCATTAAACTAGCAGGAGTGAGAGAAGGTACATCATTCCAGTATTAGACAGATGACTCAAAACTGCAATCCTAAAAGAGTTATTCCCATTGAATGCAACAGTATTTGCTTCTGAAAAGGCATGTAAAAGAGTTACATGCTTAAACACCTGAGTTTTATGCAATACCTGAGTTTTATGCAACAAAATGTGACCAGCTGGGGGAGGGATGCTCAACTCCAAATCAGTGTGAGCCTGTGATTAGTGAGGTATTGAGTCCGCAAGATTTTTCTTTCTTCGATTTTTCCAAACAAACCCCTCGGGCAACTAACATCTCCCCACCACACCACCACTACCAAACTGTAGCTATGTAAGACCACTCAGACAAACTGGGAGTGAAGCTCCTTAGCAAACGACATCCATTTTCATTGCAGGAAGAACTTAACAGCAATGTTTGCTGAAATGAGGTGATGATGTGGTTCTATTAACAGAGAGTTATCTTTAAGTAATGGTCCTTCTGTTTAAAATGAGGACATTGCACTTTAAATGACGGGGATCAGTAGCCCAAGACGACTGCGATATTCTTTGAACCATCTTTCTCTTTCTGTGCAGAAATTCAAGCATATAATAACTAGTCTAAAACCGATGGCCAAGATTGAAAAGGGGGCTGTAATGCTTTAATTGCAGCGTTTCCCCGAAGGCGGCAAAGCTTTTGCTAGGTAAGCAGAGAGGGGATTTATTATCCCCGCTGTACGGCTATTGCACAAGAGAGAGCTGTCGCAGCAGGATTTCACCTTTCCTAAAATGCTACTTCCACATCCCAGCACGCATTTAAAGCGCAGCCTCCATCATGCTACAATAATGACTTGTGCGATTTCCCCCTGGAAACAAAAAAGAAAAGAAAAGAAAGAAACGTGCACAGGCATAAACCTCTAGTCCTTCGATCTCTTGTTACCTGGAAGGGCAGCCGCTGAGCGTTTGCAATGCTGTGTTGTTTTGAATTACCGTATTTCTTATTAACAGAGCTCAGAACAGCGGGGACCATATGATTGCAAGATGTAGAATTGTCTGGCCCGGTTCCCCGCTGCTTCGCATTTCTAGGTATTTCGGCTTGTCGCTGACCCTGGTGCTGAAACCCGAAAACATGCACTGTACACAGACGGACAGAGGCGCCCACACCAGACAACACCGACAGAAAACAGCCCCACCCGCTCCCCCCAAACTGCTCCTGTCTGTTCAGAAAGCAGACACTTTTCCCGAACAAAAGAGGGATCTTCAGCTTTCGAGAGAAGCAGCTCCGGGCTGCTGGGGGAGAGCTGGAGGCGAATCTAGCCCAGATTACGGCGGGGCTAAAACACGTCGCCGGAGCTGCAAACCAGATGGTCTGCCTCTACTAAAGCGAACAAGCTATTGCTCCAAATCAACCCTTTGGAACGCGCAAAAGCAAATGACCCACAAAAACGCGCAGATGAACAGCGGGGAGGATCCAACACCTCTTTGTTCGTTTTTCATCCCCAAAAGCCTTCGTGGGACGCCAATAAAGGATGGTGGCCCCGCACCTAAGGAGGGGGACCACCCAACAGGTGGTTTAATGGCCCCGATTCTCCCTCCCTGTCTCCCTCTCAACGTGCCCGGGCGCTCAGAGAGACCCCTTCCAACCCTCCTAGCCCAAGCCTCGGCTGCTCTGCACGCCATCCTAGCACGGCCAGATTGGGTCCTCTTGCGTGTTTACCTGCAGCCTGGAGCTGGAGCAAGAGGCACGCCACGGGCAGGCAGGCTGCTGTCGTCCACATGGTGCGCGCCTGCGGCTGGGAGATCGCCGATCTCCGCCTCGCTCGCTCTGGCCGCGCTCGGGGTTTTGCTTCCCATCAGGTTTTCCTCCTTCCTGGTTAATGAGCACGCTGGGGGAAACGGCGCGTGCGCAGCTGCAGCGAGCCGAGCGACGGCCCCTTGGCCGGCCGAGCCAGCTGCCGGCGGAAGGGGCTGCCCGGAGGGGCGCTTAGATGATGGCAGGCAGGCATCCAAGTGGACAGGCTCGGGGAGCTGGGAGGAGAGGGGGCATCCCTGGGTCTGGATAGGCAGTTGAGGACGGGGAAGAAGGAGCAATATAAGAGCCTAGAGACCAGCTCTCTCAGTCAGCTGCCACAGCTGGTCAGAATTGGAAGGTACCGCGAGGGTCATCCAGCCCAACCCCCTGCAGTGTGAAGGGATCTTATGAGACTCAAACCCACGACCTTGAGATTTAGAGCCTCATGCTTACCCACTGAGCTATTCCTCCACCCCTTATTTTCACCCATCCACCCACTTTGCATACTGTGATACACAGACAGTTGGGTTAACTCTCTACAGTTGCCCAAGTAGTGACCACCATATTTTCCCACTCTGCCTCCAACTCCATAAAAACTGTTCCAGCCAGCTGAGCCAGCCCTACCATGAGGCAAAGTGAGAGGGCCATGTTGCAGCCACCTCAGACAGTTGAATTTGAGTGCCATGAAAGCTCAGCATATTACTACTTTACATGTAATATTATATAAAGGGGGAGAGAGGCATGTGTGGGAATTTTCTGCTTCAGTCTGTCTGTCAGTCAGGTGCATTTGTTAGAAACCGCTGGCTGCTGCAGAAATGAAGTACAGTGGTACCTCGGGTTACATACGCTTCAGGTTACATATACTTCAGGTTACAGACTCCGCTAACCCAGAAATATTACCTCAGGTTAAGAACTTTGCTTCAGGATTAGAACAGAAATCGTGCAGAAGCGGCGCGATGGCAGCGGGAGGCCCATTAGCTAAAGTGGTGCTTCAGGTTAAGAACAGTTTCAGGTTAAGAACGGACCTCCGGAAAGAATTAAGTACTTAACCCGAGGTACCACTGTACGGTACATTTTAGCAGAGGTGGTCATCAGACATGGCTCCCCATGTGGTAAAATTATATTTTGTCTGAGCTGTTGGGCTGCTAAGGCAAACATAGCAACCTTATGTGTCATGCATTTATTCCCATCCATGAACAAATAACAGATTTCCCCATATAATTCAAAAAGGAAATGCTGGAGAATTTCTGACTGAATTTGACTGAGTGTGCCAACATCAGAAGTAGTGGCTAAAGTGTTGTACTAGGACCTGGGAGATCGGGGTTCATAGCCATGTTAAGTCTGGAAGCTCACTGGGTGCATTTTGGGCCAGTTGTTAATATCTCAGCCTAACCTACCTCTCAAGGTTTTTGTGAAGATTAAATTTGGGGGTCGAGGAACATGTATGCCATCAGGAGCTCCTGGGAGGAAAAGTGGCATATAAATGGAGTCATCAGCATCATCAGCATCATTTTCACCTTGACTTGGAGGGAAGGAATGTGTGCTATTTCCACAGTCAATCCATATCAGATGTGTTTTAAGGGTCACATGTGAGTGCACACATACACACAAAGTTGTTAGAGACATTCTCTGATGGCAGGGAAGGGCTACTGCAAGACTTGCCACAGGTCCAGCACCTTTCTAGTTGCAACTGGGTTTTACATCTCACCTGTGTTGCCATCTCTTGTGCCAATTCCCACACCTTCCCCAGCCAAAAAACTACAATAACCACTCTGACTTGGGGAAAGAAGAGGCAATTACAGACAGCAGAGTCAGTCATCGCTTTCAGCAAGCCCCACAATTCCTTTCCTCATCCATAAATGACACGCAGAGCATCATTTCCAAGATTCGAAGACTACTGTGAAAGAAATTGCTTGTTGCTTCAAAGAGAGAGAGAGAGAGAAGAAAAGAGAGAAGAGAAGAAGAACTTTGTTCCTCTTCTTCAAAAAAAGAAATCAGAGCAGCTGACAACATAAAATAAAATCCAATTTGCAACAATAAAACCATAGCTTCAAAGGATAAAAACAAAAACATTTATTTATTTATTTATTTATTTATTTATTTATTTATTTATTTATTTGACACATTTCTACTCTGCACTTTTAACACACGGTGTTAAATCCAGGTAAAATATAAAGCTAAAAAATCTTTTTCATGAAAACAATGGAGCAGCAGATCGGGGGGGGGGGAGGGGAGACGACGATGACGACAATATTAATGCAAAACCAGAAAAGGATACAAACAACAACTGACCTAAAAATGTTGAATGTCGGGGGTAGCTGGGTCAGGAAGTAAGGTACCCCACAGGGTTGGCATCCCAATTGAAAAAGTCCTGCTATGTACCGTATTTTGTCCACAAGATAGCAGCCATCTATAAGGAAATGTGCAACATTTACAGCCAAGAAAAGGCCTTGTGGGGCTTTGTTTGGAAGGGAGTAGTCTGATGATATCTCCTCCTCAAATCCCAAAGTAGAAAGTTGTTGGTTATTATTTATTATTTAGAGACCTTCAAAGTCCTCAGATCAACCACACTGCTCAGTCTATGAATCTTGCGACTACAGAGCCTTTGAGATATGTCTATCCACTTTTTGCTTAAATACCTCTGGTGGAGAAGTTCCTTATAATGCTGGGCCCAAAACCTTGCCATTTCCACCCATTTGTTCTAGATTTGCCCTCTAAAGCAAGTCTAAAGAGAGCAGGTCTGCTTAATCTTCTACGTGACAGCACTTCAGACCCTTGAAGACACGCCTCATGCCTCCCCTTAATTTCTCTCCTCCAAGATAAACATACGCAGGACTTCTCAACCATTCTTCATGAGACTTGGTCCTCATCTGCACTATATATTTAAAGTGGTATCATACCACTTTAAACCATTGTGGCTTCCTGCAAAGAATCCTGGGAAGTGTGGTTGTTAATGGCGCTGAGAGATGTTAGAATACCCCTGTTCACCTCACAGAGCTACAGTTTCCAGGGGGGTTAACAATCATTCCCCCTTCCTAAGGATGGGGAACCTGTGACCTTCTATATGTTGTTGGAATTCATTAGTATGGCTGGTAATCAGGGCTGATGAGAGCCCAACAACAATAGGGGGAGCTACAAGTTGCTTGTCCCATATTTACTCTACCTGGCAACACCCTCCAAGGTCTCAGGGAGAGGTTTTTCCTCACTGCACAAAATTTGATGCTTTTTACTAGCCTTGGATCTTCTGCATTCAAGGCATGAGGTATGACCCCTTACCTATTTAAAATATTAGTAACTGAGAAGGATAATCATCCTTTTTAATGTTAAATATCTGATAAGAGCAGCATCTTAAAGAGCAGGTTTTTATTAATGCTAGTCAATGCACCATATTTTAAAAAAAGAATATTTTCCTCAGTTATGTTCAAATCCTCTTCCTCCACTCCATAATTTGAAACCTATTCGCTTACTGCAGTGGTTTAAAAAAAACAACAAAAAAAAACTTATGTCAAGATAAGCAGAAGCAGACGAGATAATTTCAAACTGGATTTGCAAGCTGTTGTCTGAGAAACACTTTGCAATGGTCTGTGGGAACCTGCCTGGTTAAATTTGTGCCCACTCAGTTCCTTGTTCGCCTCAGTTAAGTAACGTTCAAAGCTGTGTGACATACATTCATTATGACTTTTTCGTATGTTCAACCACAGAGTTAACATTTGGTTGCCCGTGGGAAAGAGAGTGGGCCACATACCAAAGGGCTGTCTACATTGTCGTAAAATGCACTTAATGTATGTATCTACATAATAAAGGACACCTGACATATGGTTTACAAATAAAGGATAGAAGTGCTGAATCTCTCCTGGAATCCACACCACAGACTTAAAACTGGTTTAACAATTCTTTCCCTATAGCAAAGGTAGAGCTAGAGATCTCAGCATATTACAGTTCCCATGATGCTTTGTCAAGAAGCCATGGCGGTCAGAACTGTCTGATGGTTGTGCCCATACAATTGTCTGCCCCCAAAGTAAGGAAGTCACAAGTGATTCGATTTATTAGACTTGTATATTGCTTTATACAAAAAAGTCTCAACACTAGAAGAAGAAGAAGAAGAAGAAGAGGAGGAGGAGGAGGAGGAGGAGGAGGAGGAGGAGGAGGAGCTTGGATTTGATATCCCGCTTTATCACTACCTGAAGGAGTCTCAAAGCGGCTAACATTCTCCTTTCCCTTCCTCCCCCACAACAAACACTCTGGGAGGTGTGTGGGGCTGAGAGACTTCAAAGAAGGTCACCCAGCAGCTGTATGTGGAGGAGCGGAGACGCGAACCCGGTTCCCCAGATTACGAGTCTACCTCTCTTAACCACTACACCACACTGGCTCTATAGAATACAATGGAAAAAATATTAAATGGCACAATGGTGGTACAATAAGAATTGTGGAAAATGCACGCAACATAGTGACCTGGCTCACTCGTCATACTGAGCCAAACCATGGTTTAGTGTAAACCAGGTTCCTGCAGAGGAGCTCACAGCTGCTTTGCTCCCTCCCTCCCTCCTTTTTGCTACCACACTAAGCTAAGCCCAAGTTGGCTCATGGTTAAGCTCTCTCTAGATGTGCATTGAGCTGTCACCAAGGCCTGCTCTTGATTTACCATGTGTGGTTAGTCTGGGAGAGACTTAGATCACGAGCCCAGATTTGGACAACATGCTAAACCAATCCTTGGCTCGACTCAGTGTGGTGCAACAGCACAAAGGGCCTGGGAGCAGCGAGGCTTCTTTCCAAGAGATGCCCACTCATATGTTCACGCTAAACCATGGTTTGATTTCATGTGCCATGCGAACCAAGCCACTGTTGCAACAATATCATGAGAGCTCCCCACATGTGCAGGGGGATAAAAACTGCCACTGAAATGATAGTGAAGTTGGTTCCACACATGCCTTGCTGAGAAGTGTGTTCCAACAAGGGAAGTGGGTGAGATCTCAATCTTGTGAGATTTCAATTAGTAACTGAGAAGGATTGGAAGACTTAAAGAGGAGTTTCTCCTCTCCAGTATTGCTGCTGATCTCCTTGCCTCATGTGCCTATATTGTCCTATTAGCTGTGGTGCTTTATCACCAGGGATATTACTTCCCCACAGTATCAAACCTGAGAAACTCGTGGGTTGGATTATGGTGGGTTAGTGTCTTTACTGCATCGCAGGAGTAAACTCCATATCTGATGTGTCTGGTTTCCCTAGCAACCGAGCATATTAAGTTGTCTTCCCAACTAGAATTTACTTCAGTCTCCTAACTCAATGCAGCAGTTTACCTTTCTCTTGGTAATAGAGATAATCCAAAATTATAGGTCTTCTGTAATTTTCTTTAAACTGTTTGGAGAAAGGGTGGCTGGTCTTGATGAGTGGGTTCTAAGAACCTAGGACAACAAGGAAGACATGTGAAGATACACATTTTTTTCCACCTGCAAGTTGAAAACAGCAACATTTTCTGAGACCCTGAGCAACAGATTGATAGAGATAAGTGCATTTAGGAATCTGCCTGGTGATGATTTTGCCAGTAATGGTGTCATCCTATGCATGTCTGAGAAATAAGCATCACTGAGTTCAATGGGACTCCCTCTTGAAAGTGCATAGTTGATTGCAACCTAAATGTGGTTTTTGGGACTATATTTAACCATGATAGGAAAACAGAACCTGTATTCAGGTGTAGTATACCTCCAAATACCTTATGCTGGAAACAAACTAGTGGGTAGAACTTCTGTCTTCATCTCCTCCTTGTCTGTTTCTCAGAGCATTCTATGGGAAATGTACTGTGTGAACATTATCCACATTGTACAGCCTAGGAACTGGAGTTTACCTCTCATTGAGTTACAGTTCAAATTGTTTCATCATCTTCATCATTACAAACAAAAAACAAAAAACCCACCCTGTCATCTTGGTACATATATATTGACCTTGAATTACCAGTACTCTTGGAAGGCGAACACCTAGGGGTCTGTTTCTTGAAAGCAATTTTCCTGGTTGCAGTGATGCCTGTTTCCAGTAAGTGGCAGTAAAAGATCCATGCTCAAGTCTGTGCCATCATGAAATCCTTCAGAAAGCTGAAGGGGGGAAAAGCAGAAGTATGGCATGGACAAAGTATCTCTGTGTCTATCTGGCGTGTTTTTCCCAGAGTCAAGAACCTGCTTGGAGTCAGTATGACACAAGAAAGGGCATCATAGAAGGCTTAGAGGACACACCAGTTAGGAAGCTTGACAAGCACATCAATTGTCTCTCCCCAACAAGAACGGAACAGTCACAGGAAACTCCAGACTGTTTGAAATACAGATACAAGGCCAGTACCAATCAGCTACTAAACTGTGTACACTGTGTATACAGTGGTACCTCGGGTTACAAACACTTCAGGTTACATATGCTTCAGGTTACAGACTCCACTAGCCCAGAACTATTACCTCAGGTTAAGAACTTTGCTTCAGGATGAGAACAGAAATTGTGCAGCAGCGGCACAGCGGCAGCAGGAGGCCCCATTAGCTAAAGTGGTGCTTCAGGTTAAGAACAGTTTCAGGTTAAGAACAGACCTCCAGAACAAATTAAGTACTTAACCCAAGGTACCACTGTAATGACATTATCCACACAGATGACCAGCCATCTTCAAATCTGATCCTAAAGCGCTTAAAAGAGGTGTGCTAACACTGGTGGTGATGCTGATCCTGTACTCTGATTTTAGAGAACTGTACTCTGAGAACTACCTGTCCAAGGATTTGACCCTAAGTGCAGCTAGTCCAAACCTAGCCCTCTTATTTGCTTCCCCACACTGGCTCTCCAAGTTCTCCAGTTATGGCCAGATCCACACTATACATTTAAAGCATGTGGTGTCCCCTGAAGAACCCTGGAATCTGTAGTTTGTTAAGGGTACTGGGAATTAATGTACAGTTCCCAGAATTCTTTGGGGGAAGTCATGTGTTTTAAATGTGTGTTGGGTGTGCTTTAAACACATGGTGTGGATCTGCCGCATCTTTCACTGAGTATCAGTTTAATTTCATTACGAAAGGCATAAATATCAATCTTATTATTCTTTAAAATAAGCTGGCTGTAAATAGGACAAGGATTAATGTGTATGCCAAGATGGAGTTGCTTGTTGCAATTTAGCTCATTTGATTTTCAGTGGAACTAGTCTTAAGTGCTCCCATTACTGGGATTTTCTTCCATTCCGTCTAAATATGTTGACTACACAATTTCACAAGATTTATTCTTGGAAAGTACAGATTTGGTCAGCAGCGAGGATGACTTGGAATGACAGCGTAGCAGCCAGAGGGTGAGCACTTTCCAACATGTCAACTTCAATGCTATTTTGGGATTTCTGGGATTGTTCATGACAGTTTTTTGATCAAATGGTTGCGTAGGAGAACTACACAGTGTACTTAAATCCTGGAAATATGAATTGGACAAAATAATATGAACACTGCATGCATTAATGGACTGGGGAAAATGGCTGATTTCTACCTTATAAGAGTTGCGTTCTGAAGTTGCTTTGTGGTCACAGAGGTAATTTCTCTGTATAATGACAATTATATCTGTGTGGATAATGTAATTATGCTGCTTATTACATATTTTGTCAAGAACGTATACTCTCAATGAGTTCTTAGTCTTTCTCATTAATGTAGAAAAAACACATGGAAGGTGGATCAATCTAAGACAGTTTTAGTTCTTGCTTTTTTTCATATTGCATTGCTACATCAGAGAAAATGTAATATTGGATTCCAGACATTCATTAACCTTCTTTGTTAATATATGTCTTCTGCGGTGGAAGGCCACCTTACACAGACTCATACATCACTGAAACAGAAAGCGTTGACTATCAACAGAGAGCAGTTTCCCCCTTTGGTGAGTGTTTGGCAAAACATGTTCATTGTTCTCTCCCGAAAGTTGGACATAAGATTCTTTAAGGCAGCGTAGGCCAACTGATGGATATTAACATGATTAATTGGAATCTCCGGATTCTCAGGCAGTTCTCTGAGAGTGCCAACAAGCATTCAGACAAAGGCGATCCAGTCAGCAGAGTGTACTTAGACTTTCAAAACTCCTTCAACAAAGTACCTCACCAAAGACTCCTGAGGTAGCTTAGCAGTCGTGGAGAGGTTCTCTTCTGGGTAAGGAACTGGTTAAATAGCAGGAAGCAGGGAATTTACATTGAATTGTTTTCAACATTTTATTGCCCATTCCCTCAGTTTGGAGAAATCCTTTTTGGAGCTCTTTGTAATCTTTTCGTTTTAATGACCCTGAACAATTTAGTATTATCAGCAAACTTGGCCACCTCACTGCCTACTCCTAACTCAGAGGTAAAGGGACCCTTGACCGTTAGGTCCAGTCGTGACCAACTCTGGGGTTGCGGCGCTCATCTCACTTTACTGGCCGAGGGAGCCGACGTAGAGCTTCCGGGTCATGTGACCAGCATGACTAAGCCGCTTCTGGTGAAACCAGAGCAGTGCACGGAAATGCCATTTACCTTCCTGCTGGAACGGTATCTATTTATCTACTTGCACATTGACGTGGTTTCGAACTGCTAGGTTGGCAGGAGCTGGGACTGAACAACGGGCGTTCACCCCTTCGCGGGGATTCGAACCACCGACCTTCCGATCAGCAAGCCCTAGGTTCTGTGGTTTAGACCACAGTGCCACCCGCTCCTAACTCTAGATCAAGTTTAAAAGCACAGGTTTGAATTCTGACCTTGGGGTGGACTCCACTCTTTTCTCTCCATCTGGAGAACTGTCCATTTATTCCTACTCTTTGCTTGCTTCAACTTAACCAATTTCTGACCTCTCTTCCTATTCTTTGACTACTAAGTTTACTCAGGAGTCTGTGGTGAGGTATTTTGTTGAAAGTCAAAGTACTCTGTGGGCAACCTTCCGGGAGCCACATGGCAGTGGTTGGCGGGACCAGAGGCAAAAGTAGGTGGAGCAATTAATGTACATTTCCCTTTTGTACAGGTGCCTAAGTTTCTACAAATACTCATACATCCTTCTCTGTCCTGCATCCAGGCAATCAAGAAGCATTACCAGAATTCAATGAAGCTTTCCAGTCAGGGGGAAACATTCATGGAGGTTAGGAAGCAGTGCCAGTTGGGGTGTGTGGCAGTGAAGGTGTTATGTAGTGTAGTTTCACCCTGGGCCAACAGGGGGATACTGTATATAGTTTTCACTCAGGTCTGTAGATAGTTTTCACTCAGGTCTGCAGATAGTTTTCACTCAGGTCTGCGGCAGTTATTTTAGGCGGGAACTCTGGGCTGTTGTGGTTACAATGTTGTCTGGTTGCGAAGGGTTGGAACTCTGATGCAAAAGGCCCTTGTGGCCACCCCCTCCACACCCAGTTGAGCACCCGGCTGATGGTGCGATCCTGGGCAGAGGCGGAGGCCACAGTGGCAGCCGATACAGGCGCTGCCGGAAGATCCTAAATCAGAAGGAGCGATGAAGCTGGAGCCGGGTCTTCCACAAATGCTGGAAGAGGGCAACGGCTGAGGGCGTCGGCATGGCCCATCGATTTCCCCGGGCGATGGATGAGCCGGTAGTGGTAGGCAGCCAGGAAAACAGTCCATCGCAGCATGCGTGGTGAGAGGACCGGTGGAGTTGGACGATCACCGGCGAGGAGGCCCAGGAGTGGCTTGTGGTCAGTGATGAGGTCAAAAGTCCTGCCATAGAGGTATTCATGGAACCTCTTCACTCCAGCCACAAGTGCCAATGCCTCCTTGTCGAGCTGGCTGTAATTCCGTTCTGTCGGAGATAGTGTCCTGGAAAAGTAGGCGAGCGGTGCTTCTCTTCCATCTGGAAAACGGTGACTAAGGACAGCACCGATGCCAAAAGGTGAGGCGTCGCAGGCAAGGACCAGCGGCCTGGATTCACTGTACTGTACCAGCACACTGTCTGAAGAAAGGAGGGCCTTGACCGCGTTGAAGGCCGCCGTCTCTCGATGACCCCAGGCCCAAGGCGTCTTAGTGCTAAGGAGTCGGTGAAGAGGCTCAGCCACTGTGGCTTTGTGGGGCAGGAACATGTTATAAAAGTTCAGCAGCCCCAGGAATGCCTGCAACTCCGTTTTGTTCTTTGGTGTGGGGGCCTGCTGGATAGCGCGGATCTTGGATGTGGTTGGATGAAGGCCGGAGGCATCGATAAGATAGCCCAGGAACTCTACATGTGGAACGGCAATCTGGCACTTCTCCCTCTTTACCTTGAGCCCGGCCTCCTGGAACCTGGTCAGCACGGCACGGAGGCGCTCGAACAGCTGCTGGTGTGAGTCTGCAGACACCAAGACGTCATCAAAATATGGTACCACGCCCGGAAGCCCTTGCAGGAGACGCTCCATAAGGCTTTGGAAGATGCCAGGAGCCACACTCACCCCGAACTGCAACCGGCGGCAACGGAATGCCCCCCGGTGGGTGTGGCTCCTGGCAACCACAACAGCCCAGAGTTCCCGCCTAAAATAACTGCCGCGGACCTGAGTGAAAACTATCTACAGACCTGAGTGAAAACTATATACAGTATCCCCCTGTTGGCCCAGGGTGAAACTACACTACATAACACCCCTCCCCACCGAGATAAGGCGTTAGTTACAATCGTAATGGTTTCCTTATATACAGCACTACGCGTAATGGTTCAATTAGGCACAAAAGCATATCGGTTACATTTCCCATACTTAGACCAACAGTGATACCTGTCCAACAACATAGTCCTTTAAATAAGTTGGGCGCTTGGAAACTCTGCCAGACCGCCGGGGACTGGTAGCCAAGTCCGGAGGGCCACACAGTTCTCGCTGAGGCACTGGCGCGCCTGGACCGGGGAGACTGGCATGAGCGGGTCGCCGAATACTTGTTCGTGCAACACATCACCCCTCATGCGGCCACAGGGAGGAGTCCTGCTGAACTGCTTATGGGCCGCCGCCTCAGGTCACCGCTCGACCGGCTACACCCAGACTTTGCCGTGGCTGAACCCCCAGGCTGTGCCAACGCACCACGGTCATTTGTCCCAGGAAACCAGGTCTTTGCCCGGAACTATGTGGGGGACATCCCTTGGGTGCCAGCCACAGTAGTGGGAGTCACTGGACCTCGCTCGTACCAGGTGGCACTCGAAGACGGACGCTTGTGGCGACGGCACATAGACCAGCTTAGGCGCAGGGTTGGGGACTTGGACACTACTGAGGTGCCCCCAACTGCGCTTGCGGCTCCAGAAGAGACACGTACAGATGGCGAGGCCCCACTTACACCTCCCTCGCAAACTGCCAGTGTGGAGCCGGACCAAGCCGTTTCAGAACAGACTCAGACCACTCCACTTGCGGAGGCTCCACCCACAGCAGCGGATCCAGGGGAGTTGGTTCCAACGCCACCTAGGGTCGCACCACAGCCTCAGCGAGAACTGTGTGGCCCTCCGGACTTGGCTACCAGGCCGGCTGACAACATTGTAACCACAACAGCCCAGAGTTCCCGCCTAAAATAACTGCCGCGGACCTGAGTGAAAACTATCTACAGACCTGAGTGAAAACTATATACAGTATCCCCCTGTTGGCCCAGGGTGAAACTACACTACATAACAGAAGGGGTGTTGCCAGGGGGGAGTCCTGAGGCCCAGACAGAGAGGCGTTGAAGATCACATTTGACCCTGCAGGCCTGAGGTTCCCCACCCTGAAACAGACCCTTACCTGGATCCCAGATGGCTCTTATGTTCTCTGCAGCTCTGATTTGCAGGAAAAGCATGACTGACTTTCGTCAGGGAGTGGATACAAAAATATAGACGCTGTACTTTTTATATGGAGAATGAGACATATGTCCACATTTTTATTCTTGGCACAAACAAGCTGACATTTTCTGGCAGGTGTGAAGGCTGCAGCATTCAAGGAAGCAATGCACACATCTTTAAAATGACAGCTTCCAAGCTCTCCAGTTTGCAAAAAAGCTGACAGTTGGCAGATATCTTTGTAACTTGCCAAAATCCAAACAGATCCCCTGTGAAACATTTCATTTTGGGGGGGGGGGGAAGGGGAATGACAGGTCCTGGCCTTAATGCCTCCTGGATTACTGGAGTAAATGCCGTCCAAACTTTATAGCAGCCTTCTTGTTCTTCTTAATGAAAGCCAAGAAGAATCCTGAAATGATTTGTAATGAAGAATGAGGTGTTTAATCCTCAATTTCAGCTCAAGGCAATTGGGAGCTCCTTCTCAAAAACAACAACAAAAAACCCTCTAGCTTTCAAAACTGCAAAGAGCTGTTGTTCCTTGGAGCTAGAGAAGGAAGCACAGAAACTGCTGGCAGTTTAGGTCAGATAAACTGATCCTGGTTACGTATTGATAACAAGTCAACAGTTTATCTTCCTCTGCCACATAGAAAATCTTGAATTGGTCAGCAAATGCTGGTGTGCTGCTTGATGCAGTGTTATATGTTCTTGGGAAGCTCTTTAGTAAAACAAGACTCTTTTACATTGTGTTTACATGGTCTATTTCAGAAGGTCCAATGCAAGAGAAGAAGAGAAGTAGAAGAGTTTGGATTTGATACCCCGCTTTATCACTACCTGAAGGAATCTCAAAGCGGCTAATATTCTCCTTTCCCTTCCTCCCCCACAACAAACACTCTGTGAGGTGAGTGGGGCTGAGAGACTTCAGAGAAGTGTGACTGGCCCAAGCTGCATGTGGAGGAGCAGGGATGCGAACCCGGTTCACCAGATGAGGAGTCCACCACTCTTAACCACTACACCACGCTGGCTGTACCTCTTTAGTCAAGAACAGTGTGATCCTGAAAGTCCTTGAGTCCCATCACGCTTCTTTGTCATCATCCACAGAAATTCACCAACACAGCTGTATTACAGAAGGATGTTTAGCATCATGCACACAGCTCGTGCCTGGTTGTGCACTTGTAGAATACCAATGGGCAATACAGGAGGTTGCATGGTTTCCTAATTTGTAGGTTTTCAAGGAAAGGTTGGAAAGGCTTCTTTTAATCATTCTTGTCCAGTCCATAGGCAGAGGGTTTGGTTTAGGACAGTGCTCAGGGCCAGCCCAAGGCATTTTGGCATCTGAGGTGAACCACAAAATGGCGCCCCCTCCTTTCCAAGGAAGAATGGGTGAGCAAAGTTCTACATCAAAAGCAGGCAGAGGAATAAAGATCTACATTGGGATCTGCTGCCTCTGTGGATCCTGCCACCTGAGGCAGTTGCCTCACCTTGCCTCATTGGTGCGCCGGCTCCTGATAGTGCTGTATGTTATGGCAGGAAGCATTATGCACACATGCCCACCAACACTTCATGCACACATCATTTTATTTCCTCCAGTTGTGCAGTTTTTATCCATCTCTGAGACTGTGAATTCTGTGGGTATGCCTTTCACTTTTTAATTAAGGAATATTTGGTTCCTTATAACATGGAGATTATAATGTGCAGATTCATTACAAGCACATATGTGGAATGTGACGGTGGGCTGTGGCAATGGATTATCCACCAGTAAACTAGAAATAGCAACAAAAGACATGTTTCTTGGCCGATATGCATAATGACCGGGAAATGTGTATAATGCCAAAGAACATACAAAATGCAGTTGAGATGTATACATTCCCCAAGGTTTTTTTGTAGTTTATGCACATTGCCTGGAGGATGTACAAAACCCTGTTAAGTTATGGATACTCCTCAAGGCCTTATCGGAGAGTATGCAGAGTGCCCAGGGAATATCCAAAAAGCAGCCAAGATAAGTAAAACTCCCTTATTCCGAATAGGATTCTTCACAAGAAAAGGGAAAAGTTGAGAGCTAGGAGATATGCACATTCCTCAAAGCGTATACGTATGCCTGGGAATTGTGTACAGTTTCTTCTTCATGGACAGATAACGTGAACATTCTTCATAAGATATAGTAAATGTGCACAATGGCTGGTTTTTATGGACATTAACCACTTAACTCATATTATCTCTAACACATACAGCACTTACAGTTCTAGGGTTTTTTCCTAGAAAAATAGGTGCCGGTACCCTTGAGTACCCCCTGAGGGGGGGAGAATCGGCAGTAATACAAACTTTTATAATACAGACTTTTGCCTAAAAGTCAAATTACACATTCAGAAACGCCACGCATTCTGTGTTATAGGAAGGCTTTACTAAGAAGTCTTTCCAGTGCATAGAAAAACTATGAGTCTGGTTGACAGCTGAGAGGAAATGCATAGCAGAGCATTTTTGCCGTTGATGCAATGGTCTATATGTCATACCTTGGGTTTTGTACGATAGCCCAGAAATTCCTCACAAGGCTATTTGCCTCAAAGCATTTCTAGGCTCCCTATCTAAGGAATAATTTAGTGTCTTAGAAACATGTCACAGTGTTGGCAAGGATTTTAATATGAAGATTAGTGCTTATACTGGCACCTCTCTGACCTCGAGTGAAAGGAAAAAATGGTCCACCGCAACAACAATGATAGCAAAGGCATGTGTGTGAAAGACAAATGGAGTCAAAGCAAGACTGCCTGACTGCCATTATATAAGCCAGGCTGGTAAAAAAAAACCAGAAGCCTTTTTGATAGGTATTTTAGGCCAAGAATTACCAAAAGGGAAATGCAAGTTATTTATGTATGTGACCACTGCGGCAAGAATTTTAATAGCTCAGAACTGGAAATCTGAAGAAATACCAAAAAAAAGAACAATGGCAAGAAAGATTGATGGACTATGCAGAGTTATCAAAGTTAACTGACAAACTACATGAAAAAGATAACAGTGACTTTAGGAACCATTTACAATTTAGCTGCAGAAACAACAAAAAGAAATGGACTCATTGGCAGGATTTGAATAAACTTTCACAACTTTATTGAATACAAAAATAGAGGATGACAATGCAATAACATTTAATAGTATATATACATGCAGAATGGGACGCGGGTGGTGCTGTGGGTTAAACCACAGAGCCTAGGACTTGCCAATCAGAAGGTTGGCGGTTCGAATCCCTGCGACGGGGTGAGCTCCCGTTTCTCGGTCCTGGCTCCTGCCAACCTAGCAGTTTGAAAGCAGGTCAAAGTGCAAGTAGATAAATAGGTACCGCTTCCGCGGGAAGGTAAATGGCGTTTCCGTGCACTGCTCTGGTTCGCCAGAAGCGGCTTAGTCATGCTGGCCACATGACCCGGAAGCTGTACGCCGGCTCCCTTGGCCAATAAAGCGAGATGAGCGCCGCAACCCCAGAGTCGGTCACGACTGGACCTAATGGTCAGGGGTCCCTTTACCTTTTATACATGCAGAATACAAGAAACAATGTAACAAACCAGAAGGGGAAGATGAGGGATGTCAGGGAGGGGATTGTAAATGTAATGGTAAGGTAGGATTGGATAATGACATATGATATTTGCTATTTGCAATTAAAAATTATATAAGCCAGGCTGAATGAGCTACAAGTCACCAGTATACTAATATACTATTACTTGGTTATTCCTCCTAAGCAGCTTTGGATTTCCCACCCCTAATTGCACATTTATTCCAATTTGCAAGGAATCTAATTCCTAGAGAGACAGATGAGCAGATGGTGGTCCGTGAGGAGGAAGGAAACTGGGAGCCAGGCATCCATCTTCAACCAAATGTCAATATGCTGAGCAAGCTTCTTGGATCTGTTACTTAAATGAAGGAATTGTTTTGTCTACATACCCTCAGAACTGAATGCAGATACCATTGTCAAAAGGAGAGGCAGAACTAACTGAAGTGAGAAAATGCAGCTTTAAGACCCAAATATTCTTCTGATGTGTTTAAGGAGTTATTCCCCCACCTCCCTTTCCTATCTTGTATGGAATGGTTTCCCAATGTCTCAAAAGAATGTTAAAGGAAGATCTGGCAAAAAAGGAGAAGAGCTTTAAGCAGAATTTCTCAGTCATATCTGATAAAGTATGTTTTTTGTCCTGACTCAGAGCTCTGCACATGTCTAAGTAGTTCATAAGTGCCTCATCATATTAGACAATTATTATTCTATTAAGGAGTCCAGATTTCCACTCCATTTGATAACATCCAAATCCAAAAGAGGTCAAGGTATCACCTTCTGTTTAATCTGGGGCCAGCATCAGAGCAGCATGGATTGTCTTTGCAAAGCTTACTTTATTTAACTTTCGTCTGCTCAGTTGTCGCTGCATTCCTAAAATCTCTTGATCAAAGGCGTCAAAGATTTCAGCCAGTAGAAACTTTCACAAGTGCCACTTGAAGCATTGCACTTCCCGTCGCTGAAACTCAAATCTAAATTCGACATTGGCTATCTTTGATTTTAAAAAGTCTCCGACTCATTTTCCATCTTAACATTTGTGCATCTGAAATGCATTCCAGTATCATGTGTAAAATGTCCTGAGTCTGACTCTGGGTAGTTTATGCAGTTCCTGTAAGACCTCTGGGTGAACTTCAGAAGATATATGGATGCCACTTACAGGAGAACATAAGCAGTCCCTCCCCCTTCCCCTTGCAAGATCATGTTATGCATAATCATATCTTGGTCTATGCTGTGAAGCAAACATTTATACTGGTCTTCTTACTGCAGCCAAAATCTTGTGCATTAGCTGTATCCTCTGCAACTGGAAGGAAACTAAACCTCATTGATTCCCTCACCCTCACTGCGATACCTCCATATCTTAGGTTCCGCAAAATAAATATTAAGCTTCGTCCTGCTGCCATCTTCGGGAAATCAAATAAATCAAAAGGAATGAATTAATTTGGAATGCCGCAAAAGAAGTCGTGTTCGTGTTCTAAGAATACCACACAAACAATTATAAGCTCAAGTAACACAGGCAAGAGCCTGATCTAACTAATATGATGAGCCTGTCTGGCGCCAGCCGTAGTTTTGGCGAGATGCCAGCCAGTGGCCCAACATTCTAGTCTTGCACTTCGAGTTGAAATGGTCAGAGATAAGCTGCAAAGTATTTCCTTTTGGAATAACCTCCCTGTTGGAAAGGCCAGGATTCACAAGTCACATTTTCCATACCAACCTTGTGGCACTGTCAGTGGCAAACACTGGCAGAGGAAGAGGGGTGTGGGGGAAGCGCATTGCCCCTGGCAGCGAGATCCCAGTGGGATGCCATTGTTGCTCCCCCCCTGCCCCCGCTGGGTACCACGCCCCTGCAGGCAGCGCGTCACGCCCCTGTGGGCAGCGCACCACGCCCCCCGGGATGCACACCAGCCCTTCCCCCGCCTGGTCTCTGCCCCCCGGTGCCGGAGCATGAAGCTCCACCACTGGTGGCAAATGATCCTTACAGGCAGGAATCTTAATCTTCACTCTGTAGTGATGTACTTCAGCATGGTTTTTAAAGAAAAACATGGAAATTTAAGTGTGAGAGGTCTTTTACAAGGTACCCAACAGCCTGGTCTAGTGCTTCCTTGGTTTGCAAGAGATACTTGCTTCTGGCTACTTAGTCACATCTTAGATGGTCCTACTGAACTATCCAGCAGTGACCTTTGTCAATCTCATGCCCTCCCGTCTTGGACGGCAGTTCCCATAGAACCAGACTGGCCAAGGGCACCAGACTGGCAAAGGCTACCCTATTGTCATCCAACTGATATTTGCTAGAAACACAGAGACAAAGCATGGGCATCATCCTGACCCCAAAATCATTTTTAATCCACTGTATTTTTGTTGTTTTCCCATATTTTATTGTATTTGTATTACTCTTGTTAGCAGCTTTTAGTTGCAGTTACATCATATGGATTTGAGGAAGAGATAAATTATACACTGTATTCTCCATTAAAATCAAGTAGTCCATTTTTGTGCCTTATTCAGAGTTCTGGCATTAACCTTGAAATACCTGAACACTTTGAGGCCAGGTTACCTCAAATCCTACCTTCTCCCATATATTCCTGCCCTAGCAGTTAGATCTTCAACAAGGACACTTCTCTGGATTCCTGCACCTAATAAAGTGAGACAGGGGGCTATTATATATATATAAATAATCTTTATTAATTTAAATTACACACATATACAAAGAATTTACAATCTCATAGTACAAAAAGAAAATTAAAGAAAAACAATTAAGAAGAAGAAAATACAGAAAAAAGAAAGAAAAAGCAGATTTACGTGCATAAAAAAACTTAATCTTCCTAATTAATACTTAAATAAACACTTAAATAAAAAAGACTTCTGACAAAACGAGTCTTCCATTCGTTCTCATTGTACTGTTTATACTGTTGTTTTTTCCACACAGTTTAATATTATTTAATATTGTTCCCGTCTACTCCACAAACGGTATTTGTTGTGTTTACAAGTATGCTAAATTATATAGCCAAGCAAAGACCACTACAGTTTTCAGTGGAGGAAAAAGTGGGCACATCTGGCTTGTGGTTTTTTATTATTTGGCCCCACAAGCCTGGCTACTTAGTGAAGCATTCAAGCTAGGAGAGGACCATAGCTCAGTGATAGAGCATTTCCTTTGCATGCAGAAGGTCCCTGGTCAATCCCTGGTGTCTCCAGGCAGGAGACTGAGCAAGATGGATTAGTGGTCTGACTCGGTATAAGGCAGCTTCCTATGTTCCTCTGCACCTTAAGCAATATTCGGTAATGTCAGATTGCTATTGCTTGTCTTCTGTTGCATCAAGCAGTGTTAGTTGATTGCTGCCTTTTCATCTCCAGATCCTGATCTCAGCCCCACATTCTCCACTTAGAAGACACAATGGTGGAGACAGAGGTCTCACAAACATTGAACATATATCCAAGTACTGTTCTTCTTCATTAAGGACTGGTTCTCTCTGTCTCTGTCTCTCTCACTGTGTGCATGCATTTAAAGGCCAATACATTTCCCCTCCAGCTACATAATGAGAGTCTTGAGTTTGCATTGAAGCATAAGAATCTATTATTCCTGGGAAAGGAGAGGTTAAGTTATTCATTTGTGTCTCACAAGTATATTAGCGTCATTCCACTCCCACCTCAAATTGCGTTCTCTCACCTTTTGCGACTTCTCTCCATGGGAGCTGAAAGAGCTCTTTCAGTGGGTGGAAGATGTCTTAAAATGACACTTTCCCTATTCAGTCAGCTGACTCAGCTGTGGGTGTTTGTCAGAGTAGAAGAAGCTACAGCAGAAATTACATTTGTGTGTGTGTGCGTGCGTGTGCGTTGGTCTGGGTATCCAGGAAAGGCCACAGGAAGGTGAATCAACCTGTAGATTTATCTGAATACATGCCCTTTCAAGGGTTCAAATGTGCTCAGGGTCACTCTGTTACCTTTTATGTAGCCTATGCGCAGGTGGTGTAGTTTGAGAGTGGAGAAAGCCTGGCTTTTTATCCTCCTTTCAGAGCATACCCACAGGTGCTGTGTCTGTTTGCATTGATTGCTCTTTGCACCTACCTGCAGGGTTATTTTTAGTTAATTGACAAGAGCGTGTGGGCATGACCTTGGATGTGTCACAATAAATAGTTGCCTAAAAGCTAGATTGTGTTTGCTGGAGGGCATGTTTGTGACATATCGACTCTTGCTCAGGAGGGAAAACATGCTGATCTGGAAGCAAGCATTATTTGCAGCCAGTGGTATGGCACAAATAGGTGCTGGGCACGTCCTTTATCACATGTGAATGCAGGGATTCTTAAAAAAATAAAATAGTATTGCTTACTGATTGATGTACATAATTTATATCCACCTACCTTCAACATCTATTTATAAGGTGGCTAGCCGGTAGTTAAAAAAAACAAAGCAACCAAATTACAATACAAATAATTTGCAATCCAGAATTCCTTGGAGAGATTAGCAAGTGCATAAAACTCAGCTTTTTGAAAATAAAATATCACCAAGTTAACTCACCCGACTTTTTTGCTCCTCCAGAGAACCTTTCTAGTCTTCAAATTTGTCTGCATTTCCATTTGGTGTGTTAGACCAGGAGTGAATCCATTGTGGGCTGGATCTGGCCCACAATGCTACTTCTGGTAGCCCACAATCAGGTGCATTTTTTGTAGTTGAAAAAAAACCCCATTTGATCTTCAATGAGTGAGACTATATCTATATGTGGAATTACCCATTGAGGACCAGTCATGTGAATGCTGGGAGAGGTCAGAGCTGTAACGAGACCACAGTTTATTCCTTGCTTCAGGCTGCCCTTCCAAAAAAAATTCCAGAGTGAGACAAGCTGTGATCTCTCAACGTAGATAACTTTCTGCTCTGGAGTGGCATACAAATACTTGACTATAATGAATTGCAGTATAAACATGACTAGACACTACTATTACTATTACTACTACAAGAAGATCAAACCTATCCATTCTTAAGGAAATCAGCCCTGAGTGCTCACTGGAAGGACAGATCGTGAAGCTGAGGCTCCAATACTTTGGCCACCTCATGAGAAGAGAAGACTCCCTGGAAAAGACCCTGATGCTGGGAAAGATGGAGGGCACAAGGAGAAGGGGACGACAGAGGACGAGATGGTTGGACAGTGTTCTTGAAGCTACCAACATGAGTTTGACCAAACTACGGGAGGCAGTGGAAGACAGGAGTGCCTGGCGTGCTCTGGTCCAGGTGGTCATGAAGAGTTGGACATGACTAAACGACAACAACAACAACTACTACTACTACTACAACTAATAATAATAATAATAATGCCTTGCCCATCTGACTGGGTTGCCCCAGCACTCTGGACAGCTTCCAACATATATAAAAACATAATAAAACATTACACATTAAAAGCTTCCCTACACAGGGCTGCCTTCAGATGTCTTCCAAAGGTTATCCAGTTACTCATCTCCTTGACATCTGATGGGAGGGTGTTCCACAGGGTGGGCGCCACTACTGAGAAGGCCCTCTGCCTGGTTCCCTGTAGCTTCGCTTCTTGCAGTTGGGGAACTGCCAGAAGGCCCTCAGAGCTAGACCTCAGTGTCCAGGCTGAACAATGGGGGTAGAGATGCTCCTTTGGGTAGTTATTGGCTTCAGTCCCCTACTTGTTTATAGGAAGGCACTGATTATCTTATATCCATTTGCACAGCCATCTACCTCAGCGTTAAGGCAAGATGGTCTCTGTTGACAGACCCATGTAAAGGTGGTTTCCCCTCCTTCTAGTTTATGGAACTAGAATTGGCCACTTACAGTTTTGTCATTTTCCACTGATAAATGAATCCTCAACTGTGCCAGCCCAGCATCAAAGTACCTCACCACCAAATGTTGCCCTTCAAGCCTGATGCTACAGAAGGTCCTAGTATGGTGAAGCAGAACAAAACTCAACCGCCATTGCCCCAGTGACTCAGTCAAGCTGTGTCTGTATCTGTATGTAAAAGTGTACATAAAGGAAAGGTTATCAGCAGTTCATTATTTCAACGTTCATTAATGCTGGCTGACTTGTTACATTAGTTGTTAACTTGGATACACAAAGATGGCCGAGGTGTTTTGACTAATTTTAGCCAGCACAAATCAGAGCAACCGACTCTTTGCAAACCTTGTAAAAGCTAGACAAGAGGTTATCTGTCAACACACAGCCTATTCAGTCCTTCACAGTGTTTGCTGTTTACCTACTTTAACTATATATCAAATGAACATAAATCACGGCCTGCGACTCAGATGCCTGGTATAGGATCTCCTTGTAAACGACAGGAAATCATTCGCTGCTCTATAAACATAGGTCTTTTTTCCCATTCCAGTTATTGTAAAAGAAGAAGAAGAAGAAAATATCTGAGCACTGGCATTAAAAACCAAGTAACAGCAAACAATCAGACCTGTGACTCCCAGTCATTTGTTTGTCGGCAAGAGAGTTCAATATTTGACGAATGAAAGTAGCCTTGAAGTTAAGTTGATAAGATGCACTTGAAAGCACTGAATAACCTCATACAGATTTTTTTTTTCCTTTCTTTGAAAGAACTCATCTCATTTCATAAATAATGCATGATATTTCGATTTTGACTAATAGGTCCTGGTAAGACTCAGTTGCACTTTAAGGAATCCATTAGCAACTGTGTGCTGTTGACTATGCTATGCTGATTTTTTTTAATTTGGTGCGTACAAGATACAGATGTGTTCTTTTTAATTTATACACACACACACACACACACATATAGACAGAGGAACTAGACATAAAAATGCAACTCATATGAGTCTGAGACTGTTATCACATGATATCCAGAGGCCGTTGCAACAGATCAATCAATCAATCTTTATTGCGGTCAAAGACCAGACAGCAAAGCTAACAGCAACAACATATGCCACAGATACGTTATAACATAGTGATGTTATTAGGAATGGGTCAGAAATTCAACTCAGCTCACAATGTCCTGCCTGACATCCATCTGCCTCGGGAAACAGCAGAGGAGTGTGCCTTTGGAAGTGAAATCAAGCAGTTGGACAGTTGCAGTGCCTGCTGTAGCTGTAGAGACCGATATAGGAGAGACATGTTTTGTTGCAGCTGGGGCAGATGAAGGCATCCAGTTGTGCTGCTGCAGATTCTGGGATTCGCAGGATACTGGATAAGTCTGCAGGCTTCAACAGGATGATGCAATACTCTGCTGGGTCAGAGTGACTCAGCAGGAGTGTGATTAGTGTAATTGGCTATCACCTGTTTTAAAAAGGAAAGCCTGTTTAACAGTGGGGTGGTGGTTGTGCTGTAGTGTGGTGGTGTTGTGGTGGAGAGTACTCGTTTGTAAGTACTCTGTATGGACTGTTTCTTTTGTATATAGCCTGTGTATAGCTCACATTAAAAAGGACTGCACTGAAAAACCTGGAACTCTTAGTGTTTTGCTGAAAACGCCGCGTGGAATACGCGACAGGGTTATGGGCCCAGCACGCTTCCGCTGCGCAAGAGTACAGGTGGCAGTTATCTAGCCGTGGGTGCTGGAGGTGAGCTGCAGGAATGGAGCAGTCCAGAACTGGCGTGTTGCTGGAGAAGCTGACGGCCACGAACTACAGCACCTGGTCGGTCCGCATGCAACACTTCCTCAAGCGTGAGGGCCTGTGGAAGGTGGTGGAAACTACACCGCAGCCCCCTGAATGGGATGAGGACGATGAAAAGCTGGCACTAGCAGAGGCCCAGCTTGAAAAGGATGAGAAAGCTTTGGCTACGATCATCCTTGGAGTGGACGACAGCCAGCTAGTCTACGTAGCTGATAAGGTGACGGCAAGTGAGGCGTGGAATGCGCTCAAGGCTGTCCATGTGCGAGAGACAGCTGGCTCACTGATAACACTGACCAGGAGACTGTACCGGTGTCGGAAGAAACCGGGGGACTCCCTGGTAAACCACCTAAAATTCCTAACAGGCTGTTTCCAGGAGCTAGCCTTAAGAGGGAGGCCTGTGGGGGAAGAGGACAAAGTCTTTATAGTCCTGAGTTCCCTTGATGACAGCTATGATATGCTGGTCAACTCCCTCGAGTCTGTAGAGACTGATAAGCTGACTCTGGAATACGTGACCGGACGGTTGTATGCAGAGGAGGACAGGCGTGCAGAGCGAAAGATGACCTCAGCCCAGCTGTTGGAGCATCCCAGAGGGAACAACAGCCGGGAAGAGCAGAGGTGTCGGGAGCCGGAGAAACAGCCAGGAGGAGCTGCTGCAGACCAGCCGGTGGTCAACAAAGTAAAAAGGTGTTTTTGCTGCAAGTCCAGTGGGCATCTGCTGCGGGACTGCCCGAGAAAACAACAAAAACACCGGAAGTACAAGTGGCAGCAGAGAGAGTCTACTGCTTGGGTGTCTGCAGATGGTCAAGAAAATGAGGAGCTGTGGGTTCTGGACAGTGGAGCTTCTCAAACCTTTTGTAAAAGAAAAGGATTGCTAACTGATGCTAGGGCTTCAAACAAAAAACATGTAAGTCTTGCTACGGGCCAGAAAGCTAATGTGGTTTGTGAGGGGGAGGTTGTGTTCCCACAGCTGGGACACACATTCAGGAATGTGTTGTGTGTGCCTAGTTTGCAAAACAATCTCCTGAGCATTCCTGATTTGGCAAAAGCAGGCTTTGAAGTAAGTTTTGTGGGAGATCAGTGCCAGATAAAGCAAAATGGGGCAGTGTTGGCAAATGCTAGCCTTAGAAATAATATGTATGTACTGCAATGTGAATCTAAGGTTGCAAATGTGCAAAATGTCCCAACCCATGATATGTGTATTCATCTCCTGCACAGGCGTCTGGCTCATGCTAGCTATAAGGTGCTAAACAAAACATTGGAGTTGTGTGGGGGGATGAAAAACATAAAAAGTTGTGATAATTACTTAGACTGTAATATCTGCAAAGAGGTTAAAAGCAGGGCTTGCCCAGTAGCAAGAGCAAGCCAAAGAGAAACCAAAAAACCACTGGAGTTGATTCATGCTGATGTAACTGGTCCTTTTCCACCTAGTGTCTCCCACAACAAGTATTGTTTAATCCTAGTGGATGATTTTTCTAGATTTGGCTGGGTCTATCCGTTAAAGCAAAAGTCTGACGTTGCCCAAACCTTGAAGTTCTGGGTAAGAAGGGTAGAAAGGCAACTTGGTGAAAAGGTGTCCTCTATTCAATCAGACAGGGGAGGGGAGTTTATGGCAAGCTCCCTACGAAACTGGTTGTGTGCCCAAGGGATTAAACATAGGCTTACCAATGTGGCCACGCCTCAGGAGAATGGAGTAGCAGAGCGTAGAGGAGGTGTCTTGCAGACACAAATGAAAGCATTGTTAGCAGATGCAAATCTTCCAATTAAGTACTGGGCTGAAAGTATTAAGACCGCGAATTATATTGGGAATCGCTTGTGGTCAAGGGTACTAGATGACATACCCTATAAAATTCTCTATAACAAAAGTCCCAGTTTGCAACATTTAAGAATCTTTGGGACAAAGGCATGGGTTGACATACCTGTGAAAAACCGAAGAAAAGGTGGGAAAAGGGCACAGCAGTTGCTATTTCTTGGGTATGAAAGTGGTACGAAAGCCTACAGGTTTGAAGATGATAAAAACCTTTTGAGTTATAGTCGGTCAGCCAGCTTTAATGAGCAAAGAAATTGGCCCAAGATACATGCAAACCTGCTGCCAGAAAAAGTTTTACTGCCGATCATACCTGATAAGGCAGCTGAAACAAAGCTAAAAATTGGCAGCTGTCCCAGAGAAACTGAAAGGGAGGAAGTAAAGGTTGAGCATTTTTCTCCAGCTGCTAGCATGGAGCAGGGGAGAGAAGAAAGTGCAACAGGGACAGGAGGAGGTAAATCTCCAGAGTCAATCCACCCCAAAAGCAGTCCTGAAGGTAGCCCAGGGGGTGAGATTAATGAACCAAGGAGGTCTGCAAGAAGTAATAAAGGTCAACCTCCAGACCGTTATGGGTTCCCAGCCACCATAAACCAGGTTTGTGTAACTGAGCCAGAAAACTTTGAAGAAGTGCAAGAGTTACCTACTCTAGAGAAAGAGGCGTGGTTAAAGGCAATGCAGGCAGAGTATAACTCTCTGCTAAACAACAATGTGTTTGTACCTACAGAATTGCCTGAAGGTAAAAAGCCCATAAGCTGTAAGTGGGTTTTTAAAGTGAAAAAGCTGGCTGATGGAAGTTGTCAGAGGAAAGCCAGGTTGGTTGCACGGGGCTTTACACAGAGGAAAATGATACATTATGATGAAGTGTTTGCCCCAACAGCAAAGGCTGAAACAGTAAAATCAGTTTTAGCAATGGCAAGTCTGAGAGGGTTAAAAGTTAATCATTTTGATGTTGCCTCAGCATATTTAAATGCTCCTATTGACGCCGAGGTATATTTACAGCAAATACCAGGTTATGAGCTAGAAAAAGAGAGCATGGTGTTAAAACTGCAAAGGGCACTATACGGTTTACACCAAAGTACACGTCTATGGCATGAATGCATAGACACAACTTTGAAAAAGATGGGATTCAAACAAAGCCTGGCTGATTCCTGTTTATATTCAGCAATGGTGCAAGGAAGTGTTTGTTATTTACTTTTGTATGTTGATGATATCTGTCTATTAACAACTGCACAAAAGCAAGTGTCTTGGTTTATAAACAGCCTAGGTAACAAATACAAACTGAAGTATTTGGGAGAGATTCAGAATTACTTAGGAGTAGAGGTTCAGAGAAATGAAGAGGGCGTTTACTCTATGAGTCAAAAGGGAAAAATCGAAAAGTTACTGAAGACATATGGAATGGAGAGGGCAAATGAGGTTGACACTCCCATAACTACCCAGTACAAAAATGAACCAGAAGGGCCAAAATGTGAAAATGCAACAGCGTTTCATTCTCTGTTGGGTTCTCTGTTATATTTAAGTTGTTGGACAAGACCCGACATAACATTGGCAGTGCACATGTTAAGCCAAAGAAGTGCAGACCCGGCTCAGAGAGATTGGGTAGCACTTAAAAGAATCCTAAGGTATCTGAAAGGCACAAAAGATTACAAACTGGTGCTGGATACAGGACATGATCAGCAAGTGTATGCATACGCTGATGCCAGCTGGGGGGACAAAGAAAATGGAAAGTCTACCACTGGCTATGCCATATATATTGGAAATGCCCTGGTTCAGTGGAAATCCCAGAAACAAACATTTGTTGCCACAAGTACTTGTGAAGCAGAGTACTCAGCCATAAGCGAATGTGTATCACAAATAGAGTGGTTTGCTTGCCTAACAAAAGAGCTTGGAATACCTTCTGAAATGCCAATCACTGTGCTAAGTGACAACATGGCTGCACAACAACTTGCTAACCAACAGAACTTTAAGAGCAAGAGTAAACATATTGCGAGAAGATACGGAAATGTGAAAAATGCTTTGGAAAGAAATGTGTTAAAGGTACAGCACTGTAACACAAAATGTAATGTGGCAGATTTGTATACAAAATGTTTGGATGCTCCTAAATTTCGAGACTTAAGAGAATTATTGGGTCTCAAGCCTTTGACTTAAGGAGGAGTGTTGGGATTCGCAGGATACTGGATAAGTCTGCAGGCTTCAACAGGATGATGCAATACTCTGCTGGGTCAGAGTGACTCAGCAGGAGTGTGATTAGTGTAATTGGCTATCACCTGTTTTAAAAAGGAAAGCCTGTTTAACAGTGGGGTGGTGGTTGTGCTGTAGTGTGGTGGTGTTGTGGTGGAGAGTATTCGTTTGTAAGTACTCTGTATGGACTGTTTCTTTTGTATATAGCCTGTGTATAGCTCACATTAAAAAGGACTGCACTGAAAAACCTGGAACTCTTAGTGTTTTGCTGAAAACGCCGCGTGGAATACGCGACAGCGCCATGGTGTTTCTTCTCTCTGCGCTCCTCCC
The DNA here is from genome assembly GCF_965112155.1 of Podarcis liolepis. Lineage (NCBI taxonomy): Eukaryota > Metazoa > Chordata > Lepidosauria > Squamata > Lacertidae > Podarcis > Podarcis liolepis. The sequence goes on along the minus strand of NC_139562.1, from coordinate 44,466,002 downwards.
AGAGGTCAGTCCTCCTCTGGTCACTACTATGGATGCACAACTTGTCTGTTTATAGGCACTGCGGCCATCTGTAAGGGATTCCTACATGGCGGCGTTGACGTTGCCAGCCTTCATGCCACATTTAAAGGCAAGACTACCTAATTCACACTTTCTCAAGCAATACACAGATCAAAACCTTTCAAAATTCTCTCTTCTCCAAATTTTGCAGTGCAGTTCTCCAGCCAAGCAATGTGTACAAAACGCCCTAAACTAGTTTAAAGTGTGCATTAAACATGTATATACTGGTGAAAATAGCATATAAAGATGTATTATATAAGGGGAAATTGCTTTCAAAAACATATACAAAACTGCATACAAAATGGATATATTAGAAGAAGTCTACACCACACTGCTGAAAAAAATTCATGAGGATTTTTCTTAAAAGAAAAAAACACATGAACGGATGTGGAAATGTGAATAAATGAATTGAAAAAGAAAAAATGAGAAACAGAGAGCAGCAGAAATGGATACATTTGCCCATCCCAGGTTATTTAGACAGCAGTTGTTAGGAATTGTTTCCTGAAGAAAAGTGCATCTTCAAACGTAAAAAAGTCAGGTGGGAACACAATTCTGCCTCGCCTCCTTTGACAAATGTTGATCACAAGGACTGTAACAGCCACACACACCCTCCAAAAAAAAAGAGAAACAACCCAGGGTTTTTTTTTGAAGCATTCAAGTGGTTTGTTTTTAGTACTGGTCCCGAGTTAGCTTGCCAACCCTCACAGATTTTGAGTTGCCACTTTGATAGGCTACCATTTGCTTCTGTTCAACATGTGGTTTTCTCCAGCATATGGAAGTAATATTTCGCTACACTTCATACTCCTTGTTAAACCCCAGTTTCATTGCAGATTAAGCTTCTCGCTCGGTTCTCCTATTCTCTTAAACCCACTCTGACCCTGTTAGGGCACATACCAAGGGCTGCCCGCAGAAAATTCCTCCAGAACCTTGTACCCGGCACAATGGGATTCTGCTTCGCAGGACTGTGCATTGTCTACAGTGTGGCTAGGAGAACATTTGCTGCCTTGAGCTTTTAAAACTAGGTTTGCTTACAAGAGGAACTATATGAATGACTGAGTCGTTTTAGTTAGAAGGGGTAACTTTGGGACATTTGGGGTGGGTGGATGGATGGATGGATAGACAGACAGACAGACAGACAGACAGACAGACAGACAGATACAGTGGTACCTCGGGTTAACTTAATTTGTTCTGGAGCTCCGTTCTTAACCTGAAACTGTTCTTAACCCGAGGTACCACTTTAGCTAATGGGGCCTCCTGCTGCTGCTGCACCGCCGCCGTGCGATTTCTGTTCTCATCCTGAAGCAAAGTTCTTAACCCGAGGTACTATTTCTGGGTTAGCGGAGCCCGTAACCTGAAGCGTCTGTAACATGAGGTACCACTGTAGACAGACAGACAGACAGACAGACAGACAGAAAGATGATAGATAGATGTCTGTCCTTGTACAAGTAGTGATTTGAAATGTCTTTGACCCAGTTCTGAAATAAAGTTTGGGGCTCCATGGGAAAGATTCCAAAAACTGGCCCAAGGATACAAGACAACACTTAGAAGGAAGGTGGGGGAACTAATTCTCTAGATATTGCTGGACAACAACTCCCATCATCCCTAACCAGTGGCCATGCTGGCTGGGGCTGATGGGAACTGGATTTCAACATCTAAGTGGCCTTAGGTTCCTCACTCCTGACTTAGAAGATATCTCCTGACTGAAGCCTGATCAGTTATCATTGGCTTTATACGCACCATACATTTAAAGCACCTTCTTTTCCCCAAGAATCCTCAGAACTATTGTCCCCCTTCACACAGCTTCAATTCCCAGGATTCCTGGGGGCGGGGGGAGAAGTAATGTGCTTTAAACGTATTATTTTTGGTGAATTTGTTGTTGTTTGCTTCACTTATGTGCTTGATTTTATAGTGTTTGCTATGGTTCACTTGTCCAATGCTGTTGGGATTCTTGTGAGTTGCTTGTTGCTGGAAAAGCAAAACACAAATACAGTGGTACCTCGGTTTTCGAACGTAATTCATTCTGGAAGACCGTTCGACTTCCAAAACATTCGAAAACCAAGGTAGCATTGTATCAAAAGAAAGAAAGAAAGAAAGAAAGAAAGAAAGAAAGAAAGAAAGAAAGAAAGAAAGGAAGGAAGGAAGGAAGGAAGGCACAGGTGGTTTTGCAGGTATGTGTGTGCAAATAAATACATTTATTAGGAAGGTCTCAGGATTCATGGAACCAAAAATTTAGGAAGAAAAGCATACAGGCAGGAATTCCCTGATCTCAAATCTCCAGGTTTCAGTTCAGCTTTTCTATACAGATATAGTATACAGGTGCTTGTGCATTAGTTTTTGGCAGTTTCACTTGCCAAGTCCTGCTGGGAACTTAATTCTTGACAGATTGTGGATCCCTTGTATTTTAAAAGGCTGAGTGGAAATGACATACATTGTAACTAGCAAAGGTAAGATTTGTAAAATGTTGACGTTGGCAGTGCTGACCTTAACACTCCTTTATTGCCCTGAAAACACACCTGTGTTTTTATACTTCAGCATCTTGAAACAAGCTGTGCAGAAACTGAACCTGGCAGGTTTAGCACATCAAGGACAGGGCGGCTGTCATGGGTGCCTACTGGCTATTGCCTGTGCCATCACCCACCCACCCACCTCCCTCCCCCACTCCACTGCCAATTCCCATAGTGATTTTGAAACTATTCTTTCATTTTTTCAATATCTGTTTTAGTTGATAAGCAATGAAAATATGTTCAATTGTTTTTACTGAATATTTATTCCCTAGATTTTTAGCTGTTCTTATTTTTTTATCTGTAAGCTGTCTTTAGTCCCTGTCAGGGGGAAAAGGCAGGATATAAATATGTACCCTTTATATGTGTGCTCCCACCACATCTGTTTAGGTTTTCCCTCATGAGTCACTGCAGGCAGCTAGAGGCTGAACATATAGGCAGGCATGTACACACCAAGAGAAAGAGTTGGCTTCACTTTTGTCACCTTGCTCAGTGCATGTTGGGAACTTTGGGCAAGCATAGCTTCTTCCAAGTTTTGATCCCCCAAAGCGATCCTGAAGAAGAGTTCAATAAAAGGGGAAAAGCTTGATGAGCTACTACAGAACTGCAAGGCACACCTGTCAGAATCTATGAGGAGTTGATTGCATAAGCCAGAGAAGAACTAAGATGTCTTAAATGGTCTGTGGTGGCTGGCTATACATAATTGATACCAGCAGAGCCAGTGGGGTTTTGGGTACAGAAACTGCAGTTCCCAAACCTGGCCCTAGAGGTCAGTGACACATAAGCTGTAAACCTTGTGTGGTTTAGAAACATGGTGAGCTTTGAGGGCCATTTTCTGAGGTCCATATCACAAAACCTTTGAGAATTTGTTTGTTGTCTTGCTCTCTCGATTGGCTGGTCCAGGCATAGTGCATGCAGTACAGTCGTACCTCCAGTTATGAATTTAATTTGTTCCAGAGGTCCGTTTGTAACCCAAAACCACTCCTAACATGAGGCACGCTTTCACTAATGGTGCCTTCTGCTGCTGCCGGCGCTCAACTTCTGCTTGCATCCCGGGGCAAAGTTCGCAACAAGGGGCATCTACTTCCGGGTTAGCGGAGCTCGCAACCCACAGCATTCGCAAGGAGGATGGTACGTAACACGAGGTTCCACTGTACAGTGGTACCTCAGGTTAAGTACTTAATTCATTCCAGAGGTCCGTACTTAACCTGAAACTGTTCTTAACCTGAAGCACCACTTTAGCTAATGGGGCCTCCTGCTGCCGCTGCACCACCGGAGCCCGATTTCTGTTCTTATCCTGAAGCAAAGTTCTTAACCTGAAGCACTATTTCTGTGTTAGCGGAGTCTGTAACCTGAAGCATATGTAACCTGAGGTTCCACTGTACATGACTAGTGCTACAGTTGCACATTGGCAAATGGCTTGCGGCAGAAAGCGGCTTGCCTCTTCTGTAAAGAGGAAATGTGTTTCCATCTCTGACTTATGTAGAGATCAAAGATTCGAGATGCCTATACACACCCCCAGTTTGTGACTGACGTAATGAAACCTCTACAGATTTAAAATATCATTGATCAAGAGGTACAAACATTGTCTGGTGGTGAGTTGCAGCGGGTTGCTCTTGCCCTCTGTCTTGGCAAGCCAGCTGATGTCTACTTGATTGATGAGCCTTCTGCATACCTAGACTCAGAACAACGTCTGATGGCAGCTAGAGTTGTCAAACGTTTCATTCTCCATGCTAAAGAAACTGCCTTTGTGGTAGAGCACAACTTCATCATGACTACCTACCTTGCAGATTGTGTTATTGTCTTTGATGACATTCCATCCAGGTGCACAGTGGCAAACAGTCCTCAAACTCTTTTGGCTGGCATGAATAAGTTCTTGTCTCAGCTTGAGATTACTTTCAGAAGAGATCCAAACAATTACAGACCAAGAATAAGCAAACTCAATTCAATCAAGGATGTGGAACAGAGGAAAAGTGGAAACTACTTTTTCTTGGATGATTAAATGAAAAGTTGATCATCAGTTTATAAAAATGAAAACTTTGTTATATGAAAATATGTAGAGATCCTCATCAGCACACTAGACTGGGCGGATGTGGCCCCGAACTAAACGCTCAATCCAATTGCATCCAGTTCCTGAGAAAGGTGGATTTATTTTACTTATTTTTTGCGGGGAGGGGACACCATATTTTTCCTTCATCCATGGCGTATTTCTGTTGCTGTATGGAAGTGCTGCATCCCATGTGCAAACCCCCTGTTTTATCGGAAATTGTTGCATCATTAGGTGAGGACTATCCCATTTTCCTCCAACCATTGGCTGCTCTCTGTGATAAGAGTTCATGTCACTTTAACATCATCATCCAGATTTGTCCGGTCTCTAGGAGAGAGGGAGGCATGGGAAGCAGGATCACTCTGTCGTCTCTGCTCGGAGACCAGTTTCATTCAGCCTTTCCTCCCTCAACTGTTCCCTGACAGCAGCCATTCCACGAGTCTGCGGCAGAAGGCTTTGCTGGAAGACCCATTACATTTGACGCCTGAACTCTTTCCATTCTAGTAGCTTGATGCTGGCAGAATGACAATTTAACTTGACACACTGGAGTTTGCTTTTCCCTCTGCCCTCCTACTCCCTTTTCCCTTTTGTATCATGTCTTTTAGATTGTAAGCCTGTGGGCAGTGACACATCTTATCTTTATTGATTGTATCTAAGCTAAGCTGCTCTTAAGAGCCTTTTTTTATTTTTGCCGAAAAAGTGGTATAAAAAACATGTTTTCAATAAATCGATATCTTATTAGTTGCAGGATATCATCAAGGAGTCCAGTGCAGTGAATAAAGTGGGCAAACACTTTGCTCCTGAATAATTGCACCACAGCATAGGCAGGAGTTCCTGCTCTGCATTTTAGATGTTAGTATGGCCTTAACCTGTACAATAACATTGTCTATTGTCCTTACGAAAAACACCCTTGAATGCCATTCCCTGCAATCCAAAGGGAACAACATACCAAACACATTTCAGTTCCTAGGGACAGCTGTGCACTTATCAATATTCAGTTTAAATACTCTGTTTCTAAAATTTAGATAGGGTGGAGAAAGCTATCTGCACTTTTAGAGAAGCGTTTTGTAAGCAGAGTTGTTTAAGCTGCAAAGAATGCTTTCATCATTATTCATGGCATCACGTTCCCCGGTTCCTTTTGTTTTGGATCTATGATTTTTAGGTGCGGCATTCAAGCGTGAAAACCCATTGACTCATTTCTTTGACTCTCTTCTAAATGCTGTCAGCTTGGCAAAAAGATAGCTCGACGGAGTGATTTCCATTATGTACTTTAGTTTCATAAAGCCAAACATGTCACCAACAACCTCCCCGTTATACATCTTAATATCCCGTTGGATAATTCAGATCACACTCTTCTTCCTTGATCATTTTGATTTCAGATTTCACTGTGCATAAAAATATTATCTTATTTATTTTATAACGCAGGAACGTTATCTGGACACCATCATCCAGGCAACAAGAGATGGATGAAATTACCTTGTGACATTCGGATTCACAGGCAAAGCAACAAAGCAAAAAGAGGGGATATTTTGATTCAACCTGAAAGGAAATGTAAAAAGCTTTTTAACTTGTGTACTATGAGTCATGGATGGGGACCAAGTATGGAAAAGTTTAACACTGGGAACTGAGAGGAAAGGCAATATCAACTATTTTTAAAAAAACACCACCACCCCATATGTAGGGGGCTGACTTGCCAACCTCTAGCATATTCTCTACGTGGCCCTCTAATAAAATGAATTATCAGAGACAGGAGAATGTAGATATGCAGCTTGCTCATGCCTTGTCTCCTCTTGTTATGTACTGAGTTATATTTCACCTCTTGTATGCAGTCTCTTCCCCACGCCCTTGCTTTCAGAGCAATATATTGCTGACGATAGGATGGACCACACTAAGCCATTAAAACAATGATGGAGGACCAAGGTCCCTCCAGATGCCCTTGAGTTTCAACTCCCATCAGCCCCTGCCAGTGTGGCTAATAGTTGGGGACGATGGAAACTGTAGATGAGGAGCAATAGGTCTCCTCCTGTAAGTCATTATAAGTACAATGACGCACCTCTTTGCTCTGGTTTTTGACAGTTGAAGTGTCTATTTTCAGGACCCACCTTATTTATGTGATTCTAAGTTGCTTCAAACTGTTTTTCTTTAATACTGCATTTTAATGTTGTAGTCCATCCTGGGCCCTTAGTAGGAAGAACAAGTAAATCACCACCACCATCACCATCACCAAAAAAGGGTATGAAAGGATTCAGAGCTGAGACATTTATTTCTAGCAGGGTTAGAATCCTCTGCAGTTTTCCAGTTCAAAAATCCCAGATGTGATCGCTGTGCTGAGTCTCCTGACAAAGAACATTTCAAGAGCTGGCTAAATGAACTCAATGAAATAGCCCAAGGAACAGAAACACCAGGATAGGATAGGATAGGATAGGATAGGGTAGGGTAGGGTAGGGTAGGATAGGATAGGATAGGATAGGATAGGATAGGATAGGGTAGGGTAGGGTAGGATAGGGTAGGGTAGGATACACACACACACACACACACACACACACACACACACACACTGTAGAGTTGGAATCACCTGAGGATCATCTGATCCAACCCCTGAAATGCAAGAATCCCAGCTACAGCACCCATGGCAGATGGCCACCCAACCTCTGCTTAAAAACCTCCAAGGAAGAAGACCTCACCACCTCCCGAGAGAGTCCGTTCCACTGTCGAACAGGTCTTACTGCCAGAAAGTTCTGCCATGAATGGCATGTTAAAGCTTGCCATATATGAGCTAAATGAAATATCTAGCAGTTTCTCTCTGTTCTGAAACTGCTATCAGCAGTCTAATATTTGATACTTAGAAGCATATCCCTTTTACTAACAGCAACTCTTTCCTCAATAAAGTGACACTGGTCCTTGGAAAAATCCAACCCAGGAACTCCTTAGCCGTGCAGGACCTACTGGCTTCAATCTTGATGCAAGTTAAAAAATCTTTGTAGTTTGGGTTTACGGGGCAGGCATATTTTACTGCCTTGACCATGTTGTAAATCACTGAAGACGTTTATTAGTTTTGAATGTTCACTCCATACCATCCAGTAAAGCAGTTAATGAAAGCGCTATTGCCTGAGCCAACAGTAGCTGCAGGTGTTGTCACACAGCCAGCAAAACAGCAAGCAGAAGGTGTGCAGCTCACATCTTTACTAATACCTTCAAGAGGCACATGGGAAGAGCAGGCTGCAGCAATTCAAAGCCCACTCAAGGAGGAGTTCAGGAAGGCAGAAATTCAAAATCGATTCAGATCCCTTAACCCACTGTACATTTGCCATAGAATCAAGTCTAGTTCATCAAGTCAAGACATCAGGGAAGTATTTGGACGTCTTCTAAGAGATGCCCCACCTGTATAGATCTAGTTATAGGTAGGTAGCCGTGTTGGTCTGCTAAGGTGCTACTGGAAGGAATTTTTAAATTTTGTTTCACCTGTATAGAGTTCATCTCCTACCGCAGCACCATGGAGTAAATCTGAGCAGCAGCTTCTGGCAAGTGTGAGGCTTGACCTTCTGTATAAAGGTGAACAGTCTGAACACTTGTCTGTGGTTTAGCAGTCAGAAGAGGCTCTATGACTGCCACCTGCTGGACAATGAAGTAATCATAGAGCTTATCACGGCTACTTAGCCTAGTTTTCAAAAAACCAAACCAAACAAAAACCTACAAAATCTATAGCACCATTTCTACCCTTTCTGCAAAATAGCCTCTGGGAGATATCTCCTGAAAACAGCTGAGTCTGAATGGAACACTACCTCCTTCAGCCGTTATTCAATTTATAGAATTCTTTTTCAAAAAGGAAGAATAGGATCCCAGGAACAAAATAGTAACAAAACCCAATTCCTCCCCGCCCTGCGCTCAGTTTCAGTGAGAAGCATTCGTTTCTGCAGCTTCCAGCTTCAACATTTTCAGCACTCTAGAATGGCAGCTAATACAAACACCATTTGGATGGTTTGCACTACACCTGGGCATTCTTCAAGCATCAGAAACTTCCCCGCTGCATGGCCTGTGTAGAGACAATCTGTTTACAGAAAAGCAGGGTCTGTAAACAACATGCATTTTGGACATCCAGTCAGCTGTGGGGTCAGGAGCATTGCATAAATATATCTGCTTGGCTGTTGCTTCACTCTCTTTCAGTCCAACACATTGCACTAATGCCGCCTTTTTAATCTGTCTCATGTTTTTTTTGTTTTTTAAAAAACATGTTTTTAATCTGATACTGCGTGTGCTGTTTGTTACTTTGCTGTTTATTTTTTAAAAAAACTGTTCAATTGTGATTCCACTCTGTCGTTTGGTGAGTCATCTTGGAAAAATGGTATTTTTAAAGGAAGGATAAAAATTTCTTAAGTAACTAAAACAAATAAATGAAACCAAACTGACACACACAGAAACACAGACACTTTCCCTATCTTTCAAATGTGGTCCGTGCCACACATGAAAACCATAAGCACATAGTTTGTAAAGTTGTTAATGAGAAACACACACCCTTATATTCTAGAACAGACAAATGACGAGGCAACATTAGACTGTGTTGGTGTGTGATCTGCCAAAAAAGCTGAAAAACATCTTCATGTATGCGACAACGGCCGCGAGAGTTCTATTTTTTAAAAAAATGATATTTATTAAAAGTTTAGAAATTACAAAAAGAAAAAACAGCAAAAAAATTAACAGGAAATACATTACAATACATAAAAAGAAAAACACAGAAAAACAATACAACAGTACAACAAAAAGAAACAAAGACACTAAAACGCGGATCCAATATTCCCTATCTTTACCTTTCATTTGCTTGTTTCATCGACCTCCTCACACCTCCCTTCTTTGTATTCTAGTTCAATTAATTGTTTCAGCAAATTCTTTCCACCTTACTCAATTTTTGTTCTATAATTTACCTTAACCCAATCTGACCTTATATTTTACACTTTGGCCCATTAACAATCCATTTTTACTTAATTCTTTATAACATTTCTGCTAAAACCATGTAACTTCATTCCAGCATCCTTCTAACATTCATTAATTTTGCTATATTTTTGTAAATATATTTTAATTTTTTTCCAATCTTCTTCCACCGACTCTTCTCCCTGGTCTCAGATTCTGCCAGTCATTTCCGCCAGTTCCATGTAGTCCATCAGCTTCATCTGCCATTCTTCCCGGGTAGGTAGATCTTGTGTCTTCCAGTGCTTTGCAATAAGTATTCTTGCTGCTGTTGTGGCGTACATGAAAAAAGTTCTATCCTTCTTTGGCACCAATTGGCCGACCATGCCCAGGAGAAAGGCCTCTGGTTTCTTCAGAAAGGTATATTTAAATACCTTTTTCATTTCATTATAGATCATCTCCCAGAATGCCTTAATCTTTGGGCATGTCCACCAAAGGTGAAAGAATGTACCTTCAGTTTCATTACATTTCCAACATTTATTATCGGGCAAATGGTAAATTTTTGCAAGCTTGACTGGTGTTATGTACCACCTGTAAATCATTTTCATTAAATTCTCTTTTAAGGCATTACATGCCGTATACTTCATACCAGTGGTCCATAGCTGTTCCCAGTCAGCCATCATAATATTATGTCCAACATCTTGTGCCCATGGCCACAAGTTGAGGCCACAAATTGAGGGACTATGCAGAACTGACAAAACTGACATATAAGCTACGGGACAAGGATAACTGTGACTTTAAAGATGAATGGGAACCCTTTATAAAGTATTTGAAGATGCAACAAAGCAAACTGGACTCCTTGGCTGACTTTGAATAAACATTCACAAACTTTTTATTGATAATAATCAGCTAAACAGTTTGAGGATCTATACAACTTTGTAAGATGCAGAAAACAGCATTCTCAGAGAAATCAAAGACTGGAACTGAGGGAAGCCGGGGGGGGGGGGGTTGTGTGGGAGGGTGGGGGGAGGGAGGAAAAATGATATGTTTCTGGATAATATGTTTTGTTTTAATTTTGAATAAAAACATATTTTTAAAAATAGACTGTGTTGGTGTGTATTCTAAAATTCTACACTGCCATTAAAACACAATGCAGAATATTCAAGATGGCATTTCTTATGAGAAGCACTACCCACAAACACAGAGAAAATTTTCTTCACAAATACTCAATGTCACTGCAATTATAAGGTACATAGGAGCCAACTCCTAGGGGCTGAGGGGTCTTCACCTCCCCCCCCTAAAATATTTGAGAGGTCGCCCCTCCTAAAGTTGATGGGCATTGCCAATCAAATGGTGTGTGTGTGTGTGTGTGTGTGTGTGTGTGTGTGTGTGATCATGTGATCAATTATGCAGGGTGGGGCTTACCTGCCCCCCCCCCAATATTTTATTCAAGTTGGCATCCCTGATGAGGTAGTTTCTCAGATAGTTCACTGATTCACTACTAGAAAGAGGTATTCCAAAATATTTAGGATGATTTTTCAAACAGTATTAGTCTTAGATGAATGGACTAATGATGCAATTCTAAATTATATTATTATTATTATTATTATTATTATTATTATTATTATTATTATTATTATTATTAAACATGTTACAAATGGCCCACTTAGTTCAATGGGGCTTCTTCCCAACTGAGGCTGCAACCCAATGCCCAGCTGGAAAGAGATGGGGCTTGATGGGAAGAAGTGGTGCTTAGTGGAGAGAGGGAGGTCTTAATAGAGCAGCAGAATCACCACTGTATTTGCAGCCCTTTTCCTCACACCTGTCAGGGTGGAAGATGGAGGCAGGAAGGGATGGAACAGGACTGGCAGCTGAGTCTTGCTTCAGCGCAGGACACAAGGCAACACTCTCCACTTCCATGGCCCATTTAGCTCTTTTCTCTACACCTCATGGCTGCTTCTTACTACCCAATATCTGTGGTGGGATCCTCATTATGCCTAATAACAGGGCCGCTGGTACAGCTATAAAACATGAGAGTGCTTCAGGTGAGCATAAGAATAGATCAGAAGCTGAGTTTTCTGTCAAGTCAGCAGAGACTTTTAAAAACCTTGCAGATGGAATGATGCCTATTTCTATATATATACACGATGCACTCTGTACTTCTCTCTGCCCTTTCAGGAAGGGAAATGTGAGGTTGGCAAGTTGCAGTACCAAAAATTCAGTTTCGGGGGATAGTTGGCAAACAGAAAAAAATATATACCGTATTTCAAGTGCACTGTTATGCCAGGTGTCTTAGCTTTGTCTCTGGATCTTTTCTAGTTTTACTGATACAATCTGGCAGGAGAATGAATGCCAGCAAATAATCAGGTTTGAATTCACAAAGAAAAACAACATCTACATGCATTTGTGTGCCCATACAGTCTGAAACAAGCCGAAAAATTATTTACAATTTTCTGTATCCCAGCATCCTTTGCCAGTACTGCTAAGAGAATCTAATGACCAGAATTGCCTTTTCAAATGAGTCAGTTTGATAAATAAAACATCATTTTTACATCTGCCAAAGATTTTGGTCTACGATTAATAATTTGAACATCATGGCTGGTAAACCAATGTGTGTCTGTGATTACAGCAACCTTAAGTATAGTACATTCTGAATAAATATGCCAGAAATGATTATTTAAAAAAACACTTTCTGCAGGCTTAGCAGGGGGGGGGGAAAGAGTTGTCTTTGGGTCAAGTATGAAAACCTCATTATACTTAAATACCACAGGCACTGGGAGGTAAAATACCAGAATACAGGGTGCCACTAACTCAAATATTAGTTGTGAGATTTAGATCAGTTCTTGTTCCAAATCTTGTTCTCGTCCCCCTTCCCATCCCCACTGCATGCAATTCACTTTTGCTGATCTTCTACATATGGTGTTTAAGGCAACCTTTAGGCTGCCAAGTACGCCATTATCAGAAAACTAGAAACCTAAAGCCAAAGAATGGGCTGGTTAATTCAAATAAATATGTGGAAAATTCTAAAATTATATATAAAAAACCATCCATCCATTCCAGAAAAGAGTTAGGCCCACTTACAAATTTTCTCATGGGCCAAAAAGTATAGTAATTGTGAGTTAAGGCACTTATCTTTAACCCCTGCCACATATAAGCAGTAAATATTGTTACAGATCTGGGGTAACAGAGTTTGGAGGTGTAAGGGCACACATAACTGCTCAAGTCAATGAATGTTAGAAATTAATGAATGGTAGAATGTGGATAATATTTGGAGTATTGAAGGGAAAATGCCAGACATTATATTTAAATAAAGGCTGAGGCAATTCTTCTGTTCAGGAGATCGCCGATATAATGCCAACACAAGGAGAACTAAGTTGTCAATGTTGGCATCCATCTGTCTTGAGAAATAATGGAGTGTGCCTCCAGGGGTGAAGTCAAACTGCTGCATGAGTAGCACCAAACTGCCCTCCCCATGGCATAAGGCCGGGCTGCCCAAATGACAATACCCTTGCCCTCGGCTTCACTGATGTCGTCCAAAGGAAAGCAGGGCAATGCACTTGGCAGGAGTTGCCAAACCCACATTAGCAAAATCCAGGTTCTCATCATGTATTACTTGGAAAATAAATACAACCCGGGTGGTTAAGAAAGCCCAACAGAGACTCCATCTCCTCAGAGTATTGCGGAAGAATGATGTCAATCAACATCTGATGATCTCCTTCTACCGGTCAACAATAGAAAGTGCCCTTTCATACTGCATCACAGTGTGGTACGTTGGTTTGACACCATCTGATAGGAAATGCCTACAGAGGGTGGTGAACACAGCACAAGATATTATGGGCTGTCCCGTGAGCCTGCTGGATGAAATAGCGGAAGAACATTGCCTCAGGAGAGTGAGGAAAATTCTCAGGGATGATTCACACCCTGGCCGGCACTTTCTGGATCTCCTGCCCTCAGGCAGAAGATATAGAAGCATGATTAGTCGCACCAACAGGGTAAAGAACAGCTTCTTTCTGTGGGCTATTAGGCTGCTGAATGAAAAGATAACAACAGGGCAATAAATGAGGGGAATTAAGACTAAGAGAGCTGAGTGGGGGGTGCTTGTGTAATCTCACTGTATACAAGTTATATGACAATAAAGTATTTCAATTATTTCAATGTATGAGTTGTAATTCAGACATAATTACTTTCATTACGACAGTTGTGGGAGCAATCATTACACTAAAATGGGTGAAAAACTTTATTACTGACTTCAGTGGTTCCAGACTCTCTTAGTCCCCCCCCCCCCAATGGATAGGATCCAGTGTTTAAATTAAGTAATATTGACATCCAGTGGAGAGTTAGAATCATCGCAGGCACATAAATTGATCATATAAAGATAATCTTTCAGGCAGGATGCATGTATATGAGAGCAAGAGAGAGAGAGAGAGGATTGAAATTTATCTAAATTGCTAAACAACCTTGAATAGCATTTGTGTCCATTTTTAATGGACAAAATACAGCACTTTTTACTGGTGGCAGCAAGGCAGATTATAACAAAGTATTGGAAAACAGAAGAAGGAGGTACTCTGCAGGAGTGGGAGTCTATCAGAGACGCTTAGTTATAAAATCAAAGCAACAAGACATATAGGTTGTCTTTAAAGATGACTCTAACGCTCAGTGCTTTGGCTTTTTGCTATGGGCAAGGGATCAATTTGTCGTCGCCATCTACTGCTCTGGAAAGATCTGCTGGGATACAAGGGAAGTATTATTTTGCTCAAATGACAGGTAGTTATTTATTTACCTGTACCTCAGCTGCAGCTCTGATGTATCATGTATTGTTGATGTTACTGTTAAAAGCTAAATAAAAACACACACATGCGCACGCGCACACACACATATATTTCTGAGGAAATCTGGGAATAAATAGAAATGCAAACTCCCTTCTTCCAAATAATTTATTGCTTTGAACACTTAGATTGTTTTCAAAACCCTGTCGGAGACAAGGACTCTAGAACAATTGCTTTCTTGAGTATTTGCCATCCCTTCTTTTCTATGGGGAATCCTAAAATTATGATAGATAGCTGGTGATGTTCCTAAAACAAGTTCTCTCTTGATATCCTCCCCTCAAAAAAAGATCACGAGGAAAGATGGCCCCATACAAAGAGATCCTGATTTTATTTATGCTAAGGTTTCACGCTGATCGAGGGGCTGATGGGGACCACAAGTCAAAGAATGCAAGCAGTAAAATGTTTAAGTAAACTATCATACCCCTCAATTTTTATTAAATGAAATTTATTTGAATATATGTATCACTAGCAGTCCTTATGTAGTCAAAATGGCACCATCCGTGTAAAAAGAGAGAGGCATGAGCAGGCATTTACTGGTGGATTAACAGCCTTTACTGGTGGAAAGTGGGGAAGATATAGTTGTTTCTGGACTTTCAGGAAATCCATCTAAGGTTGTCAGCATTCCCATATGAATGTTGACGTTCACCAGATTTGGGAGATTCCGTACAACTTGTATATTCCACATGTATCGAGCTTGCTAAATGGGATGCATATTATGATGGAATTATGCACGATACATGATTCATCCATCACTCACATCACCTATCAAATCATAATGATGCTTATATGGGCTGCCTCACACACTCCATATGATATACATCACATCACCACCTTAGAACATCTGCTCTTGCCTGGACTTAAGCGCCTCACCTTCAAAAGATGCTGGCAAGTGACTCATCTTGGGTATGTTTCAAAATGATCAAGTCCCTGCGAGAATGATTGATTATTTCCAATTTCCATCTGTCTCCGGGTGTAATGTTCACGGATTCAAGAAGCTGGCGCAGTCCAGGTATGAAGCAAGTAGCCCACCTGGCTCTGTTTATACGTTTTCTTCTTCTTCTTCTTCTTCTCCCCCCCCCTCTCTCTTTGAATTAAAGGCTGTGTAACCTAAAACCTCTATCTTCTGCTTTTTAACATTTCACACAAGGCCATTTGGGAAATTTATGGTAGTTTTTAAAAGATCAGACTTTTTCATTTGGTGTGTCACACTACAAACACAATACAGTACCTGCTAACCAGATGGTTTGGGAATTACCGGCCAAAAAAAAAAAGAAGAAGAGAGGGGGAAAGTACAATATCTCTTATTTAGAAGTTGCTGCATGCCATACGCATGGCGTTCAGGTGATATTAATGGGGGGGGGGCGGTGTCCTGAAAAAATTGCGAGGCATTATTTTAAACACAAACAGCATTCCGCCTCCCCGTTTTACAAGTGCACACAATCTAAATAAGCTTTGAACTTCCAGATCTGAGCGTTTGCAGGGGTTGGCTTGTAGCAGTTGCTCAGCCAATATGACGGCAACGTTGGAATGGCTCCAGGTATTTTTAATCAGGGAAACTGCACTGTGCTGCATGAAACAGATGGGTCACGTTTGCCTTTTACATGGCTAACATTTTCTTTAACTTAATAGAAAAATCAGTACAAACCATACACTGAGTTCCAGAAGGATTTACAGCTTCCCGGCAGCACATATAGTACTGCCGTCATAACTGCAAGGCCTAATAGGATCTTGTAACGTTTTTATAGAACACAATTTATTTTTAGAGATTGTAAATGATACAATGACTGTGTCAGTATAGGGCCAATCAAACCGGTTTACTATCATATCAAAATTAATTCTGCGTTTTCTTTTCTTCCCCCACCCCCACCCCAAGCTGGCATTAAAGCATACCAGATGTTTCCCATGAGTAGTTTAGTATTGTTAACCACGACAAAGCAGAACGCAAGCTTGCAGGGACAGTCCGAGCTCTCAAATTCTCAGAGAAATGGAGGAAGGTGGTGGATTTTTACATTCACTGCACTGTAAGGATCAGGCCCCATCTGCACTATACTGTACACTGAAAGCAACGTCATACCACTTTAAATAATCATGGCTTGCTTCCCCCAAAGAATCCTGGGAAATGTAGTTTTGTTAAAGAGGCTGAGAGTCGTTAGGAGACCTCTATTTCCCTCACAGAGCTGGCCGAAGAAAAGTCTATTAAAAACACAGAATACTTTGTAGAGAGCAAACTGAAGCATCTTGATGACAGCATCACATTCAATGAGAGATTTTTGGAAGAAGAAGAAGAAGAAGAAGAAGAAGAAGAAGAAGAAGAAGAAGAAGAAGAAGAAGAAGAGTAGTAGTAGTAGTAGTAGTAGTAGTAGTAGTAGTAGTTTGGATTTGATATCCCGCCTTTCACTCCCTTTAAGGAGTCTCAAAGCGGCTAACAATCTCCTTTCCCTTCCTTCCCCCACAACAAACACTCTGTGAGGCGAGTGAGGCTGAGAGACTTCAGAGAAGTGTGACTGGCCCAAGGTCACCCAGCAGCTGCATGTGGAGGAGCGGGGAAGCGAACCTGGTTCACCAGATTATGAGACTACCGCTCTTAACCACTACACCACACTGGCTCTCTAAGAAATATATTTATCGGACAAGATTTAAATACAGCTCAATCCACAAAAACCTCTAAGCAGTTTAATATCCATTGCAAATACCAATAAAATCAAACATTGAAAGCAAATGGGCATAAACATAATCAAAATACAAATAAGAGCAGAAGATTTTAAAACATATCTAGAATAAAATAGCATGCATATATAGAATAATACTGGCATGTCCAGTAGTTTCCAGTACCTATTTTGCCAGGCTTTCAAAGATTACTGAGACGTAGCCTGTCTTATTGTGGTTTTTGGTGCATCTTAACCTGTCTTTATTGTGACGTGTTTTTACTTACTTTGGTTTATTGTATTGCCTTTTAAAGCTGTGTTGTTACTGTTGTAAACCACTTTAGGATTTATATGAAGTATTAACATCAATCAATCAATCAATCAATCAATATGCCAGGACTGCCTTTTAACAAGTCAGATAATTGGTGCGTTTAGCTCAATAATGTCTCCTCTGGCTGGCAGTTCTGCTGCAGAGCTTTCCAACCCTGCCTGGAGGTGCCAAGGATTCAACCTGAACCCTTTGGTGTGGAGAGTGTATGCTCTTCAGAGCTACTAGAGCTCTTCTCCAGGATTCGAAATAAAAATCTACTCCAAGACTCAAATCGGATTGAGAACTAGCTGTTAGTGAAAAAATAACAACTGTAGAATGAATTCAGGTGCTAGGCTATTTTCTTTCTAGGCTAAATATGAGGAAATGGTTCCATAAGCATAACCTTCAGAGATGTTTAATTATTGTTTACAACCTACAGTTAAGGGAGTTACTGACGTATATATTTCTTAAATTTCTATCCTGCCCTTTCTCCCAAAGGAGACCAGAGCAGCAAACAACCAAGCATCAAAACAATACAAATAAAACAAACATTAAAAAACACCTAGAAACTTGTTAAGAACACTGTTGAAACATAAACACTAAAATAAATTTGCATAACTTCCTCAAATTCAGAATAAGATCTTTGTACTTACTTTGTACTTTGGGACGTGGGTGGTGCTGTGGGTTAAACCACAGAGCCTAGGACTTGCCGATCAGAAGGTCGGCAGTTTGAATCCCCGCGACGGGGTGAGCTCCCGTTGCTCGGTCCCTGCTCCTGCCAACCTAGCAGTTCGAAAACACGTCAAAGTGCAAGTAGATAAATAGGTATCCAGCCGGAAGGTAAACGGCATTTCTGTGCGCTGCTCTGGTTCGCCAGAAGCGGCTTAGTCATGCTGGCCACATGACCCAGAAGCTGGACGCCAGCTCCCTCTGCCAATAAAGCGAGATGAGCGCCGCAACCCCAGAGTCAGCCACAACTGGACCTAATGTTCAGGGGTCCCTTTACCTTTACCTTTTTACTTACTTAGTCATTCTTCTGTTACCGGTAATATTTTTCCCACTCATTTCCCCCCATTTTAAAAAAATTAACACTCACCTTCTTCTTCTTCTTCTTCTTCTTCTTCTTCTTCTTCTTCTTCTTCTTCTTCTTCTTCCTCTTCCTCTTCCTCTTCCTCTTCCTCTTCCTCTTCCTCTTCACCTGCCCCTGAGCCATTTCCCTTTTACAGCTGTAGTGTTCTTTGTGTATGTGTTCAATTTTAGAATCAATTCCTAAAATATTCATCAGAAATGTAATTTAATTATGCTAGAAGTGTCATCATCATATCATATTTCTTACCCACCCTTCACTATAAGTTCATGGGATGGCGACTTTAAAATACAACATTAACAACTTTTTAAAATAATTGTATTGCTAATAATTGCTGCTGCATTCTCTCCCAGTAGTTAACATCCAATAGTTGTAGAGGTACAATTACTTGTGTGTTCTTCTGCGCTGTTGTGTGACCTTTCCTCTGTATGCCACCCTAATTCTATAGACATCCCAAACCACAAGACGCAGAGCACTAATAATGTCGCAGGCATTAGCACAGTAGATGGTGATGGGTATGCTCAAACTAGAGGCCAGCTGATGTTGCTCAGAGGACTTACCATTTTGGATCACAAGGTGTCATGGAATGGTAGGGGTGCTGGGGCTGGCAGGATGAGGACAACCCAGAGGAAGGCATCAGGTCAGGAGACCTCAACAGTCTCATGGAACATGAAGGTGTGACAGAGGGGCTGGGGGTCAAGGGGTCAGTGGGAGAGCAGGAAGACAGCATGGAATGCTAGGAACACAGGGAAGAAGAGATCACACAGTCCTCCATCTCAGAGGGAACCAGGACGCTGGGGGAACATGACTCCTTCCAAGAGTCAGGAGGAGGATTAGGAGGTGGGAACAGCTGGAGCGGTGGTAGGAAGGAGCACCAGATTGAAAGCACATGACTCACCCCCTCCTGAAGCCAATTAAGAGTCAGGTCAGCAGCTGGAGCCATTGAAGCCAAGGCACACACACACAATGGTGAGTCTTTCCCCAGCAACTAAGGGCTGTATAAGTAGAGACGTAGCAGGCACTTGGATGTTCACTTGATGTGAGAGTTACATGGGAGGAGGGACATCAGAGACCGACAGAGGCAACAATGATGGAAGCAAGCAGGGAGAGAATCACCTGAATGATGGAGGAGCACATGGGTTGGGCCAGGGAGCTGCTGTGTCGCTGGGTGGCAGGAAAAGGCCAAGGCCATGGGCGCTTTGGGAGAACCATCACTGCCAACATTCAGGAGCCACCCAAGATAGAAGACTGCAGCATAGCTAGCCAATGCATAGGAGCCTCAGTCCTGGTGTTGGGACTGAGAAATACACCTGGGGCCAGTGTGGCACGTGGTCCACTGACCTCGGCACTTAGTAGAAGAAAGTTGTTCATGTTTGAGTTTACTTGAAATGCCTGGAGTCAACTTCTAAGAAAGTCAGCCCTGCTGTAGAACATGTAGCTCCAATGGCTTAGTGTGTGTATAGGGGCAGTTGCTGTTGCCCTGGGCTCAAAATTCTTAGGGGCGCAAAATTTCAACACCTGTTGCTGCCTCAATACATCTGTGTGTTTCTGTCCCTGGGCTCCATTGAAAATGCTTTCTCCATTCGAACCAGGAAGTGACCTCTCCAGACACCAGAAGGACTCTTCTCTTCTTATCTCTGTGGCTGCAATCTCCTGGGTAACTCAGATGCTGTTAGGCAGTTGAATGTGCATGTGAACTCTGTCCATCTCTCCCTCCCACCCCACTTTGTTTAGGGCACTGACAACCCATGCTACGTCTCTGTGTAGCTCCCCCCCCAAAAAAAATCTCTGCCCACGAATAAGTTAGAGAATTTTGAGAGTCCATTTGGACACAGCCCTATGACAAGCCTCTGCAGACTTGGGACTGGCTGCAGGTTTCCCAGTTTGGTATATACCGGCAGTGCAGAAAATCTTCACTGCAATGTCCTTTTTCATGAGGGGTCGTGTGTCCCTAGAGTACTTCTTTCAGCTATCCTCCTGCAGTTATCACCACACCTTACAATTATATGCTCACGATCAAATAAGTAGTGTAGCAAATGAGCCATTTTCTGTAGCACTTGTAAGCTCACATGCTGGCAGCCAGAGCTGCTAGAGAAAGCCATGGAACGCTTTAAAACAAAACGTTTAGAACTATTATTAGCGCCTGTGTTATATGGCTATTGGCTTTTTCCGCAGAGTTCTGTTCCAGAATAATTCTCAGCAATATCCATCCCAGGCTACATAAATAAGCAAACTCAAGAGGATTTGTAACCATAAAAATCTATACCACCTATGGTTTCAAAATAATATGAATGCTTGCCATATAGCAGAACACATGCCAGCTGTCTCCCTCGGAAGATTTAAAATGCATTCTTCCTCATCACTAGGTCCTCTCCACCAGCATGAAATCCATGACAATTGAGGTCCCTCCCCCACAACTTTGTTGCAGTTGTTATAGCTAGAAAAGAAGTTTATTAAAATCAACTTGCAGTTACCTCCATCCAAAAGCTGAGCTCGGCTTTTGGGAACCCTAACAGTGAAGCCAAGTTGCGCTCTGAGAAACTTATTTTTGTACATTTTTAGTTCATGGTCCGTCCCCCCCAAAAAAAAATACCCCCCTCCTGAAGTGAATATTCTCAACCAAAGGCAGAGATTAATGGAACGTTTATGCCTTGTCATACATTTCAAATTTATGAACTCATAATTTAGCAAGATGACTGGAGTGTCAGTCACAATATTTACAATCCTGTAAAATTGCTTACAGTGGGGAAGATTTTGTATCCCTTAAAAGAGAGATTGGTAAGCACTGGCTATGTTGTTGAAAGGGCTGCGGAAGAGTAATTAATTGAAAATTATCCACTTCAGGAAGACACCAGGCAACCTAGATTCACTCTCATGTGGTACATATTTAAGACGCTGCACAACTCCAAAGAGTAATAGTCTTTTTGCTAA
The DNA here is from genome assembly GCF_965112155.1 of Podarcis liolepis. Classification (NCBI taxonomy): domain Eukaryota; kingdom Metazoa; phylum Chordata; class Lepidosauria; order Squamata; family Lacertidae; genus Podarcis; species Podarcis liolepis. Next base: position 44,444,696 of record NC_139562.1, on the reverse strand, counting down.
CATTTTGTGCTAATGAATAACACATATGATCTGTTTCCTACAGAACTCGAAGACTCTGGAATTCATATTTCACTCCTTGACATTGATGTAGGGCAAGTAATGTGTATTAACTATAAACAGAAAGAAGCTGGATGATATTGTTTTCATCTGTAACATGTAAAGTATCCAGTCTGCTCTCCTTACTACTGTCCAACTACCTAGTAGAGATGAGCCCAGTGGGTGTGAAGATGAATTTAGCCCCACTGGGTTATAGTGTATGGTTACCAGATTTTTTTTCAATGAATCCAGGAACACTTTAAAAAATAAATAAATTACATGCTTTATTATCCCTAATTACATCTATACTTCAGCTGCTTTGCTGTCTTGAGAAGTCCAGAGGAGGAGAGAAACTTGGGGGGTGGGGTGGAGTTGGAAGCAGAGTTTGAGAATATGACTGTGGGATGATCACAGAATCACAGATTTGGAAAGGACCTCTGAGGGGCATCTAGGCCAACCCCCTGCAATGGAGGTACCTCAACTCAAGCAGCCTCAACTTAAAAGAGCATAAGGCTTCCCTGCTCCAATTTGACTTCTGCAGTTCTCGGCCATCAGGGACATTCTCTCATTCACGCTCTCTCTCACGCTCAGCTGCCTGGCTCCACGCCAGCTCCGCCGCCACTCCAGTTGGCCGAGGGGATCGAAGTCATCTCACCCCTCCGTGCCTTGCCAAGCAGAGAAACCGCGCACCTTGCGCACCCTCCTGGACATCGGCGCGCCTCCCACCCATGACTCACGAGCCTCCCTGATCTCCTACCCCCTTCCCCCTTCCTTTAGCACAGCGGTTCTCAACTTGTGGGTCCCCAGATGTTGTTGGACTACAACTCCCATCATCCCTGAGCTCTGGCCTTGCTAGCTAGGGGTGATGGGAGTTGTAGTCCAACAACATCTGGGGACCCACAGGTTGAGAAAGGCTGCTTTAGCAGATTGGGGGAGGCTTGGGAGTCATGGGCGGGCAGCTGTTTCCCGTAAGGGGCGCAAGGCGACTCCCGAACCTCACCTGATCTCCTGCCCCTTTCACCCTTCATTTTGAGAGTTTCACAGGGTGCGAAAGAAGAGCTTTGCACCTTGCCCAGCAGAGAAACCATGTGCCTTGCACCACTCCTGGGCAAAGGCCGACCACCCGCGATCTCTCAAAACAAAGGGGGCAGGGGGCAGGAGATCAGGGGTGGCATGCTGTTGCCCAGGAGGGGCACAAGGTGCGCGGTTTCTCTGCCGGGCAAGGTGCAAAGCCGTTCTTTCACACTCTTCAGTCCCCCCCCACCTCTGCCTCTGCCTCTGCCTCTGCCTGTGCAAAAACTATCTTCCCACCCCTCCAGCTGAGCAGGAGAGCAGGGTGTCACATTTCCCGGGGACATTTAATGAAATCCGGGGGCATTCCGGGGACGGAATTTGTCCGGGACAGATTTGCAAATCCGGAGACTGTCCCTGGGAAATGGGGACATCTGGTAACCCTATTATAGTGTCACAATGGTGATTTCTATTTGATTGGTTAGGATTCTGAGGCTTTTTAATGCTCCAAAGCATGTGAAAAAAATGATTCTGATAATCTGAAGTTCTGTTTCTCATTCTGAAATAGGAAAGAATCTTGTAGCATCTTAAAGACTAACAAATCAATTATGGCATAAACTTTTCTGGGATAGACTGTGCTTCCTGATTTGGCTCCACTTGATGCATCTGATGAAATGGAATCTAGTCTGCAGAATTACTTTCAAAGGAAGCTGAGTATCTCTCTGCATGTTCATTCTGAAAGGTTCTTGCTGCTTATCATGGGCTTATCGTGCTTTGAAGAATACGTTCTGTTTGTGCCACATTGAACTGGATTGTGCAAACTGATCTGTGAGGGATTAGACATGTAGATCATTTTGTTTTGCAGCAGCAGTGGTGTGACTTTGTGTTGCACTTGATTTGTCCACATTCAGGTGCCAAATTCAAAGTGTCTATAGGCTAATTTAAATTTAAATTGGGGCTCTGGGACTGTCATTTTCTTATTCATTGCCATCAGAATGATCTAATATAGTATATTATTACAGAAAATATAATAAAGCATCATAGTGATTACCAGGCCTTTTTTGAGCTGGAACCCACTGAAACTCAGTTCTAGCACCTCTCAGGTGAGAGTAATTGCCATCGTAAGAGAACAGGGGAGGTGTTCGTGACGAGTTCCGGCACCTCTTTTTCAAGAAAAACGGCACTGATCATTACTATTAACAGTATCTGCATGCTTCTTTTTTGTCTGAAGCCCCCTCCCTATTGTGAGTAACAGATCAGATTGCAATACAATACAATACAATACAATACAATACAATACAATACAATACAATACAATACAATACAATACACACATTTTCATGGAAGAAACCCCATTGAATGCATTGGGATCTCTTTTCCCTTACTATTTCCCTTACTTTCCCTTATTTTTAAGGGCTAACAATTATTAGGGCCGGCTCTCACAGCTAAATTATAAGCCAGCACATGCAAAATTGCACCAAACATCTTGTATTGAAAAGGATTGTGTTGTAAGATTATGTAGGGTGGTAGGAAATTATTGCTGTTGGTATTAGATCAGGGATGCCTCATTCACACATGCAATCATTACTTGATGTAGTCATCAAGTAGTACACATGCATGCGTGATCTGGTCCCATCAGTGCTTATCATCTGCTATCTTTCTGCTGAGCAGTTCTGACTTTCTTGATGTTTTCCCTCTTCATCTACAAAACTATTCACAATTCTGTGCTTCAATGTAAATTTTTCTGACTCTGCTTTTCCACCTTGGAGTTTACTTTGTTTTGCCTCCAAATAAGAATCCCTTAGAGATCAACCTTTCCTGGTACAATCCTTTTAAGTGATGTTACAAATTGTTCTTTGGAGAGAGTCTGACCTAAGTATAGTGTCATCTTGGTCGGGATTCAATACTGAGACATAAATCAACAGCTTGCAGCAAAAATAAAATAAAATACAAGCATGATTTTAATTTGGGTCTCACCTCTTCTGGCAAAGGGAAATGCAGGTTGTTGGCTTTACTGTTCTTTTCCTTATGGTCTAATATTGTAACGATTTGCATCTATGATTTCTGCTATTGTAAATATCTAATTTCTTGGCCTCACATCTCTTCCATCTGTTTGATTTAACTGGCTTACATGAGAGCTCAACCTAACCTTGGCTATAATCATTGTGGTGTAAAAAAACAGTGCATAGATTTATCATTCCATTGAGGATTTACTGTCAAATTCCATTTTTAGCTGTTCCAGACATTAACATTAAGCAGTGAACGTGGTTGAAGAAATTGGCCTCTTGGCACTTTAAAAATAAGTTAATTGGTAATGCAACTGTTCCCTTTCATATGCATATTGAAAGTTTTATTTTTTTTTAATTTGCTGTGCTACATTTGTTCTAATAACGTGCTGACATCTACGTTTTGATAGACCGGCTTTCTCATATGCAGCATAGCATAATTAATGCCATTCATTGATTCTGCTGCTGTAGGATGATCTCCAAGGATTTGATTTTTTTGTGGCACATGCTGTACTATACCCTTAATCGCAAGAACAGGGAGCTGATATTGCATCAGACCAACTATCCATTTAGCCCAGCATTCTGTCTCCAAGTGTGGTAGTTCTGCAACATTTCTATTTATCAATCCCTCAATTACGAAAGGATCCAGCTTCTTCTTCCCTTTCTCACATTGAGATAGAATGCCCTTTTTGATCATTTCCATAGGGAGTCCATTGCAGCAGAAACTTGTTGTGCCCTAGGGTCTTAAGAAATGCATTGTGTTGTGAGCTTTTGTTGATGAGATTCTGCTTCATACATCTGGTGGAGCTGATTCTGGTCCATGAAAGCAAAGGCTGTGATAAATTGGTCAAGTCTTTAAAGCTGCCACTCTTTGTTCTTCTTTCTTATTATATAAATTTCACTGATTACACTTACAATTCCCATGTCCCATCATCCAGCTGTTGTGTTCCATCCTTCCCACGTTGCAATGAATAATTACATAAAATGAGCAGGCATCACAAGTGATAACTGGACAATATGAAGACACAGAGAGGAGTGGGGTGGGGGGAGGAATAGAAACAAGTTGTCTCTGTAAGCACAGATATCAAATCAAGCTGCAATGGCTTGCCCTTGTGTTGTTTAGTCGTGTCCAACTCTTCGTGACCCCATGGACCAGAGCACGTCAGGCACTCCTGTCTTCCACTGCCTCCCACACTTTGGTCAAACTCATGCTGGTAGCTTCAAGAACACTGTCCAACCATCTCATCCTCTGCCGTCCCCCTCTTCTTGTGCCCTCCATCTTTCCCAGCATCAGGGTCTTTTCCAGGGAGTCTTCTCTTCTCATGAGGTGGCCAAAGTATTGGAGCCTCAGGTTCACGATCTGTCTTTCCAGTGAGCACTCAGGGCTGATTTCCTTCAGAATGGATAGGTTTGATCTTCTTACAGTCTATGGGAGTCTCCTCCAGCACCATAATTCAAAAGCATCAATTCTTCGGCGGTCAGCCTTCTTTATGATCCAGCTCTCACTTCCATACATCACTACTGGGAAAACCAGGCTTGTCCTACCACCCACCAAAAGGGAGCCTTCCCTCTGCTCTCCCACCTCATAGGGAAAGTCTGCTGGATCAGGCCAGTAGCTCATCTAGTCCAGCATCCTGGGCAACCAGATGAGAAACCAGCAAGTGGGACCCAAGCACAAGACCACTCTCCTGTCTCCTGTGGTTTCCAGCAACTGGTGACATTCAGAAGCATACTGGTACTTACTTCAAGCACTGCCTTTCCCCCAGGCTTGGCTCTGCTCCTGTCCTGGAAAACAAGGGTGGGTCAGAACTCTGAGGTACCTGCAGAGGAGAAAGAGGGCAGCAGAAAAGTCAGACCTATTAATGCTGTCTCCTCTTTCCCCACGCTGAAAGGATAGTGTGGCTGTGAGATGCACAGAGCCCTTTAAAAAAAAATAGTGTGTGAAGAACTCAGAGAAGGCTGTGCATCCTTACCTATGAATAAGCCACATTGAAAACTGTTGGGCTTCCTTCCAGGTAAACAGAAAAGAAAACTGTACTCCATGTCTCAAAAACATGGAGTTTGCAGATTCCTCCGTTACCGCTGCCCTACAATAGAGCATTATATAAATGGCCTTGTGCTGTGATTCTGGCTCTTTTCATTGCAGCCAGCTAAGCTGCTTTTGGAGGCAGAATCTGATAATACTTAGCACCCACATCAGCAACTTCTTCTCAATCCGAAGCAATAGTCTCCAATATTTTCTATAGGGAATAGCACAATACCACTGATGTCAGTAAGTATGCAATTGGCAAGCCTCTAAGGGTAACCACAGTCCATTTCTCTGGCAGATGAATAACCAATTGAATCTTTTCTTGGATCCATACCAATTAAATATCATAGCAACATAATCAAAACAGAGCAGCTTGAAGGCTGTGTACTCAACACAGCACAAAGGATATTTTTTGGCAAATAACTACCCTGACTTCAAAACTGGAGATACTTACCTTAGCTCTTCAGACAATTGCAATATTAGTATTGTATTAAAAATGCCAGCCCTGACTCCCTCTGAAGTGCCTTCCATTCAGTTGCTGAGTTTGATAGAAACTGTCCAATGTCTCCAATTCTGATTCTAACAGAGGAATAGGGAACTCTATTAGATCTTGAAGGGCCTGGAAAAAACGTGTCTTCCTCAGAGATGCCACACAAATATGGCTGTTCAGCAGTGGATTCACCCAGAATTTAGGTCTCTTGTCTTGCAAGAGGTGGGAATGGATAATTGTCATAAAAAGACTGTCATTCCTTGACAGAGTATAGTACGAGTGGCAGAGACCCAGTTGACTGTTGCGATTCACAGAGATTGGCTATGAGAAATGGTATAGGAAACTGTAATGTTTAGAAATCCACCCCATGTTCTTCTGATGTTTCTTTCATATCATAATCTGAAGCTCCTCCAGCTCAGGTTTTAGTTAGGGTTCAATCTCTCTCTCTCTCCAACATCAACCTGGTGCACCTTCAAGATGTTTTGAACTACAACTCTCATCAACTCCATGCAGCATGGCTGATGGCAATGGCATTCCTAAACATCTGAAGGGCACTAGGTTGATGAAGGATGCACTGCACAATCTTGATTCAGTCAGGCAGCCATGAAAGACTCTAGTTACATTGGCTTGTTTGATACTGAATTTGTTGCAATAAAACCGAGTTCTCCTTAGACCTTGTTTCTGTTTTCCTGGATCCCTGAATAATCTTACACACTTTCCTGAAACCATTTCTGAAAAGGCAGCAATTGAAATAAATCTGCCCTATGTGTCCCCCTGACACACAGTGGAATTAATAGAATGCTTGACTAGTTAAAATATCAGATAAGAAGTGAAAGTTACCTTGGATCAGGTCTTCAAAAGTGCTTTGAGCTCTCAGCGCCTATAATTTTGAATTGCTTAACCTGAGGCTTTTAAAACTGAGCCAAGTACACACAGAGTTTTAAAAACCAGTTACACAAATGTGTGTTATTCCCTTTTTTGGGTAGTCTAATATCACAGCCAAATGAAAATATCAGATTCTATCTATCTGACATTAACCTAGAAGTAACTGCAAGGGTGGCTGAGTTTTTGTCAATAGTATCTCTTAGAGTGGTGAATAGCACTATTTAGTGGGAAGAAATCCCAATGAAAATCCTCATTATTATATGTTTTACATGGCTGTTTATTTGTATATATTTTAAATTTTTATATATGGATTTTTTGTGGGGTTTTTTTGTTTTACAATGGCCCACACCTGTAACGCCTAACAAAGGTTTGGCAAAGTAAGAAGTAAAAATTAGATTTGGCAAATATTTTATAGCATCATTCCTTCTTTTTCAAAAACCTTTAGAAACAAATTAGTTAGTGAAGAGGAGGAAAAGGGATGGGAGTGCTGGGCTTGATCTTTTTTTGGGGGGGGGAATTTTTGGGAAACTAAACAGGGCTGGTTGAAAATAACAAAAAATCTCATGTAGCCTGTTATGTACTGAGTTGAATAGGATCCAAACTGCAGCAGTCTGATTGGTCCTAGAACAATAGGATCCAAATTGCAGCAGTCTGATTGGTCCTAGAACAATAGGATCCAAATTGCAGCAGTCTGATTGGTCCTAGAACAATAGGATCCAAATTGCAGCAGTCTGATTGGTCCTAGAACAATAGGATCCAAACTGCAGCAGTCTGATTGGTCCTAGAACAATAGGATCCAAATTGCAGCAGTCTGATTGGTCCTAGAACAATAGGATTCAGAATGCAGCAGTCTGATTGGTCCTAGAACAATGCAGCAGTATGATTGGTTGGCAGGAACCACCCAATCCTGCTCCAGATAGAAGTGAATCCACAACCTGATTGGCTTACAGTAGAATCCCGGGATTAGCCAATCATGTGCAGCCCATTGTGTAAATAATGTATATAAAGCAGATACTGTGAGGGGACTTTCATTCATTCCTCCTCACCACTATGAGCTGAATAAAGAGCATGAAATCACTTTGCGACTCTGAGTATATTTCATAGCCCAAAATACACACCCGTCTATTCATTCTAAACGATTCTAGCCTTGCAGCCTTTCAAACTGACCTCTGTTGATAATTTGGCTGCATGGAGTATGACTTTAAAATACAGTCATCCCTATTGGAAAGATACTGAAGAGTGAAATACCCTCACAGAAGATATTTGCTTCAGAAGGTGCACCACACAGGTGGGATGACTCCTCTGGGCTGGGTAATTTTGCTTTCATCGCTGAGTGGACTAACCTAGCATCTCCCAATCTTCCTGTACTACAGCTCCCATTATGTCTCAGCACTGGTCTTGTATTAAGAGTTCAACAACATTCAGAGGTGCACAGCCCGCCCCCTGTCCCTGTTATAAGTAAAGCATTTCCAGTGGTGAAGCTGAAGTGTGTGTGTCCAGTTTTAATTCCGAACAAAAAAGTATTCCTTGCTTATCAGAAGTCCGGAAAACAGTGCGCTGCGACAACACAATATGTGTCAAGTCAATATGCTTCATTTTGTTGACAAGTCATCTTCAAATTAAAAAAAGGTGGCAGAAGTGTACACTTAGGTATGTATTGCATTACAAAGAAACTAGTGACAGATCATTAGTTTCTCTAATTTTAAACAGATTTTATTTCATAAGTCATGAAGAGTATTTATCCATTGGTGCTTCGGCTGTTATCATCACAGCTGCTTCTGGCATTTATTTGTGGGTGCCAAACCAAACATCCATCTCTCAATCTACAAAGGTTTCTCATTTGGCTAGTGGCATATTTCTGACACTTCCATGGTTTCATTTTCTCTGGATTTGGCAGTAAAGGCTCATTGAAAACACCAGACCAAGAACCTGGAAAAGAAAGATGTTTATGGTATGATTTGGCAGCTTCAGAATATCCCCCACATACAGGCAAATGCGCAGCAAGAACATTTTGTTTGCAAATTTCTTGGATTTACATACAGATGAAATGTGCTATGCTGAAGACCATTTCCAAAGTAATTTTTAGAAGTATGACTCGAGAATAGTGGGATTTTAATTAAACCCATATATACCACACTATGGGAAACTTAAATTTATTCTGAAAGATGGATTGCTTTAATGGGTGAAGACATTGCCTTCTATGGAATTTGTACTGCTGTTTTCTGCTGTAACGTGGGGAGGGAATCAAATCTCATAGTAGCTAATAAAGGTTTTTCATACTACTTCTCTCTCAGAGAAAACCGTCCCAGAATGAAGCCCTTCAGTTCATCAGAAATGAATCACAATGTTATTCTAATGACTTGCTTAATAGTGACTTTGCCGTAGAGGAAAGCTCTCACACTGAGGCAGGATGGGGGCACTCAATTTTAGCAGATCACCCCCTTACCTAATGCATCCCTCTTCACCATTCTCTGTACCATTCCAGGGGGTCCCCTTACTTCTTATGAAAGCCATTCAGCAAATACAAATGTACAAAACAGACTTTTTAAAAAATGGAACATACTATTTCCCTTTAAGAAACACACTTTCAGGTTCAGCACGGATATGGATAAAGGGTAATCTCAGGATCAGTTTTAATTAGAAACCTGTAATTCTTTTTCAAACCTAGCTAGTAAGAAAAAGGCTGCGTGTCTGACTCCTCTAGTAGCGAAGCAAAAGGGCAGCCGTGTAATTCCTCACCTCCCAGCCCACATATTTCCCACATCATTAATTACCACACAATTATCACATGATTTGTCATCAGCTCATTTTGTTAAACATTTGTTATTCCTTTTTATTAACAGCCGTTTATTTTATTACATTTCACGGCTCCTTCCAGCTTCAGATGAAATTTAGTAGCAGTGGTTTAAGTGACAATACAGCCGATTTGCAGCAGTGTTGGGATACTGACAAAGGGGGAGATGGCCATGGGCTCACGACATACACAGGACCACATCTGGGCTAAGGGTGGATACTGCTGGGCACCATGTGTTGCATAGTGGCCAGATTAAACCACTCTGTGTGGCTCCATGAGACAGCAAGGTCACTTATCCAAAAGAAGACCATCTGTTGTGGCTGCTGACGCTGGTGGAATTCACAGATCAAGGGCCACCAATTCGCACCAGTCAGGAATGGCAAAAATACAAACTGATGCAGAAATGTGGTAAACTGTGTTTAAGGTGGGCAGGAAATACTAAGTGGGAGAAACTGAAATCAGCAGATTGGTTCATCTCTAGCTGAGACAAAACTGTTCTTTGGCTCCTTCTCTCCCAGACGAGTCTTCTTCAGGTCAAAGGTTGGAAGTGGAGGCAGCATGCACCAGGATGCCTCTCCTCATTTTAAACCCACACACATTTACATAAATGCCATTCTAGGGCTTTTTAGCCAGCCTAAGGTGCTGCACAAAAGTGGGACATTTCCCCAGAGCTCCTTGGAGAAAGAGTGAGACAGAAAGAGCAAGAATAGCTGTAGATCTACCTCAATGAATGCCAGCCCAAATGCTATCCCCATAACGATGACCATGTTATTCTTGAAGAACTCCATTATTACTTCTCTGCAAGGCTGAAAGATAAAAGAGAGAAAAATTAATGCAAGTGAAATGTTCACTAGTAATTCATAGGCTTCTAACATGAACACTTAATGGGAATGAACCGAACTAGTGGAATCTCCCATCTTGTGCCAAATATAAGCCATTTGCGGCTTGGCACCAGAAAGGCAAAACAGTGCACAACAAATGTCTATTGTCTTAAAACATATATGCAAGTTTAATCTTAATTGAATGGTTAATATGCAAAACAAGCTACCCCTGTGCACATTCATCGGGCCTTATGGAGAAAGTGAACATAATCCTTCCAGGAAGAGGGAACTATATATACACAATTTCCAACAGGCCTTGAGGAATATGCATATCTAATGTGAATTTTCTGCATTCTCTGGCTATTATATGTATATAATCTCCAAACAGGTGTTGGGAATGCATATGTGTTGATGGAGGTGACTCAGCTAGGTTCTGCTTTCCTCCTCTAGGAAGCTGGCAGGGCCGGGGGAGACGGGACCCAGAGAGGTCTGATGCACTTCTCTGTGAAACTCATGCTGTCATACCCTCCAATATCCCACTGATCAAAATCAGAACACTTGTTTTTTGGTCCCAAACTCTCATGGGAGCCAGCTGATGTGCAGAAGAGTTTGAGACCACAAAAAAGCATCTTTTGATCCAGCGTTCTGGCATGACCCAGCTGACTCATGTCAGAGCACCGGACCAAAAAATGGGACATTCCAGGATCCAATCAGAAGCCAGGATGGCTTCTGTAACTCTGTGATGTCCCACTCAAATCAGGATGATTGAGGAGTATGGAACCAATATCTGTTCAAGTTAATGCAGTGAAACTTCATACTGAGCCCATACGGACACACGTATACATTCACGTGTGTAAATAGACCATACATCACAGAAATGCCAGAAGTCTTCGGCGACCTTCATTCCAGGGAAAGTACCTGAGTTTATAACTGTGATTTTGCAGTTCTCAACATTCAGAAAAGGAGGTATTGGGAATCCCATCAATGAAGAAATGCAGGATACAAGCAAAATGCAACAAACACATCACATTTGTTGAAAACTGTCCATAGTGACAATGAATGTGAAGGCATGTACAACTTAGAACTTTAAATAGCTTGTGGCATTTTCATTCTCAATTTTTTGCAGACTTTGTTCATCTTCTCAGCCCTCCATTAACGCATCAGGTTCTGGATAGCACGCTGTGTGCTATAGTACAGGGGAGATGCTACAGTACTGTATGTTTAAGCCTTTCCTACTCCCAGGAGGGAAGGGATTGTGAGCGGGAGACGATTCCTGCGTCATGCAGGGGGCGCTCTGCCCCCTGCTTCAACTCCAGGGCTGGCGCCATGCCCCTCCCCAGTTGGGCACCCAACAGGGAAGCTCGGGGGGGCGTGGCTTGCTGCTCAAACGCAGCCGCGCCAGCCTTCCCCACCATTGCACACACATTTTCTTCGAGTCAAGAAAGGCAACAGAAACATGAGTTTTCACATTTCGAGGTAAGAGGTGACAAGTGTTTGAGGCAAGTAATAGAGCAACCCGTTACCAATATGTAATTTGCCATGTCGCCATGAATATTCAAGCCGTCCAAACAACAATAACCCTCAAAGGAAAATTATGAAACACGTTTTCATTCTTCTTACCGTTGTATACTTATCTCCTTTGCAAACTGATGTCCCTATGTCTTTAGTATCACATTGACAGCCATTATATACGGACTGTGCCTTTCCCCAGTCACTCTCTCCCTTAAGCAAACCACAGCATTTGTTCTATAGGAGAGGAGAAAATAAAGAGACAATGAGAATTCCTAACTAGGATGAATGGATGGATGGATGGATAGATAGATAGATAAATAAATAAATAAATTTTTTCCCCAGCCACTCTGGGCAGCTTCCAACAGAGTATTAAAATACAATAGTCTATTAAACATTAAAAGCTTCCCTAAACAGGGATGCCTTCAGGTGTCTTCTAAAAGTCTGGTAGTTGTTTTTCTCTTTGACATCTTGTGGGAGGGCGTTCCACAGGGCGGGTGCCACTACCGATAAATGCCGTGTGTCGAGATCTCAGAGAACTTTTTAAAAAAGCAAACCATGTGACTAAACTTGCATATGGGGGGAAAGGAGAAACAGTAATAATGGTACCACGTTGAATGGCTCTTCTTCTTGCTGTTGCAGTTAAATGATACTCACCAAAAATCAATGGGAAGCAGGGAGGACTAAGTGCAACAAATAAACAGACATTCTCAAGAAAAGCAACTTTCTCAGAATACTAACTATCCTTTTATAAGATATGTGTGATCCAGAGAAATCACATTTTTCTTTCAGTTATCAAAACTAAAGCAGATTTCTTTTAGAATTTTGTTCCCATTTTATCCAAATGTCCACTTTTCACGAGGAGAGAAAGGTTTTGACTTTGAACTTTATTTTAAAAAATCAGCTGGTGCCACTCTTTACAAGAATCAAGGCTCACAGCTGTTGTAGTCAATTTAATGGGGTGTTTATGTAGGGATGGGTGAATCTGCCAATTTAATCTTCTGTCATTTTCTAATTTTTCCAGTCTTTAGCTCAGTTCATGACATGTTCAAACAAACTTTTCTTTTTAAGTCCTCATGAAAATTCACCAGCCTTTCAGTGCAACCCAGCAAAGTTTGCGATAAAAGTTCTCAACTTAGGAAAACCCAAGAGTCCTGCCTTGCTCCCTGAGTTTTCCACCATTTCCAATCATTTGTGTATATCTGTGATGTGTGTAAATAATGCTTTAATCGTGTTTGTTTTAATATGTTTCTGAGACCTGTCTGCTTTTTGTGTTTGTTTGTTGTTTGTTTGTTTGTTTTTGGCTATAACCTGTATTTAGTTGGTCAATAAAATCTAATGCATGCAACTATACACATTTGCAAAACATTTTTTTCCTAACATTATGTGCTTTTGTTTGTTTTCTTCTACTTATATATGAATTTTCATGCACACCTTCCCACAGTATATGTAGCTTGTATACATTTTTTGGCTGTACAACTGTATGACAAAATTTGGAGAACCGTGAATTTTGCAGGAAAGGTGTGCTTTTGTTTGGGTATTGTTTGGGGAAGTGCAAATTAGGCTGAAGCAAATTTCTCTCCCCAACTATATTTTTTATAAACTATGGGTCGTATCTAGCAGAGCCCTCCACCTGTGCAACAGAACTTCCTCCCACTCTTTTCTCTGCATGCACCTCTCCAAAAACTGAACCATAGAATCATATAATTATAAAGTGACCCCGAGGGTAATCTAGTCCAACTCCCTGTAATGCAGGAGTCTCAACTAGATTATACATGACAGGTTGCGATCCATCCTTTGCTTTAAAATCTGGAGGATTAGGGAAACTCCTGGAGTATTTGGGAGGGCACATAGGGAGAGAAGAGGAAAAGGAAATATCATTGTTCAAGCAGAAGTCCTTGTACTAAGGAGATGACTTTCCTAGATGTAGCCCTATTTCTAGGGAATGTCTGAAGGCAGCTCCTTATAATTTCATACACTGGCGACTGATTAAGAAGTAGAGGGCAACTAAGAGGTAATCATTTCTTTTCAACTCCAGTGTAGCTACTGCTTTAGGAACAAAACTCTTATTACTAGATTAGGATGGCTTATTCCCAACATTTCCATATTGGTTTGACATTGGCTTACTATCCTTCCTTGTTTTGAAGCCATTGACCATAGTTTCCTAGTTCAGATGAAAAGGGAAACTAATTAACGGAAGGCTTCCGATTGATTTACTTGTTTGTGCAAAGAGAAGAGAGAAGGGGCTGTGTGCGCACCCTGAAGTATCGCTGATATCTTGGCTTATTAAACCAAAATATTATCATCCAAACGTGGCCATTAGGAAATACCATTATGAAATAATACCATTGCCATTTTCTTTGAAGTAGAAGGGATACCAGCCAGCAGTGGAGGAAACCGTTTAACTAAATGAGGTTAAGAGTCTGCATTCTGTAACTCTACATTCTTCCACTCTAGTCCCCCTTCTTTCATAGTTTTGTTCAGTAGAAAGTTGGTTCCTTCAGCAGAAAGCAAAACTGAGAAGTCTCAGGCACCACATAAACAAGAAGAGGAACAGTCATCCCGGCATAAGCTGAAACAGATGCTTGCCATAAGTTCTTACAAAGACACTGTGATAGTTTCAAAGCCTATGTATTTGCTGCATTCAGTTCTCTAATGTGAGAAACCCATGTCTCTCTTATGATAGGCACCTTGAAGCCACAAGGAGCAATGGGTGTCTCCTGGCCACTTGCCTCTTGAGCCAGTCACTCAGTAGACGCCCCTCTCTTAGCCACCTTCCAGCTTTGAACTGGCCTTGGGTGAGAGTAAGAATGAGTGAGATTTCTAAAGGCCCAAACACACTCAGGTTTACTGAACATTTATCCTAATTCGTTTGCACAAAGTTTGTGAACAGGAGATACAAGGTTGGCTGTTTATCAAGCATTCCTTCTGATTTGTTTGCGGGGAGGTTATACGCACAACAAGTGAGTATTACTCTACTCTATCCATTGCCTTTCCCCCATCACTTTGATTATCACAAAAAGTTTGATTAATTTACTTATTTAGGAAGCAGGCTTCTTGTGCACCAAATCCACTTTAATTTTACAATCTGAATGTGCTGACACATGACTGATTCCCACCTACAAAATAGCCACAGTGTAGAAGTGGTCTGACTTAATGCATGAAACTGGTCCAGGTTTCAGATCCAAGGCTTGTAACTAACATAGATTTACCCATTAAACAGCTTGGTTCCCCAAGAATTAAGGGTCTAGACATATCTTGAGTCCAAGCACCAATGAGTAAGAATTTCAGCTTTTAGCATTTATTTTAAAAAAATGTTAATATCATGTTTGTTTTTATTTTATCTTTAAAGTTTAAATATATAACATCGCAATTAATTAAAAATAGCATATGGCTGCATTTACACTTATCGGGTTAGATTTATCGGGTTGGTTTACTTGTATTCCGAAATAAGTTAATATGACTATTGCCACAACAGACCAACCTTTTTCAATCTATTCACAAAGAGTAGGGGTTGTGTTCTTTTTCCAGTTTCTTGCTATCACTATTCTTGTAACAGTAAAAAAAAAAACAAAAAACCTCCTCATTTGCCTTTATCTCAAATAAATCAGTAATATCATTTACCGCTTGCTCAAATTTGTGAAAACCAGCCTGGAAGTCTTGATTATTGCCTGTAGTATCCTGCAACATTTGAACCTCCTCAGTTAAGGTCTTGTTAACAACTTCTTCCACCTACAAAAAGGAATGCAATATCAATCAGCATATTTGATATATTTTCTTAGAAACAATTAAGCATGACTAAAAAAATGTGGTACCTTAGATTTATACACTCCTCCCAAAATACCAGCTACGATTTGAAGAAGCAGGATTATTAGTAGTCCAATGAAAAACTGTTGAGGGGAGAAACAAAAAAGAGAACAATTAATTATCTAAAAGCAGGGTAAAGGTCAAGGTAAAGGACCCCTGACAGTTAAGTCAAGTCGCGAACGACTCTGGGATTCTGGCACTCATCTCGCTTTACTGACCAAGGGAGCCAACGTTTGTCCGCAGACAGTTTTTCTGGGTCATGTCAGGGTAAAGTAGGTTTCTGTTAATCTGGCCATTGTATGTCATATTTTAAACTGAGATGCAAATGTAATTTTTTTTAAAAAATTATTTGTTAGTTGCTTGTAGGCTCCATTTTACAATTGGCTAAGCTATTCCAAATTTTGTCATTGTTCCTTTTGCAGTTCTCCTTTTCCTTATGTATAGTTTACTGTTGTCAGTCATTTGTGGGGGGGGGGGTGAGCAAGTGAGATACAAGCCTTTAACATAAATAAAATGGCACATAGATCTTGGTCTACCATTTTGAGTGTTATCATGATGCACCCTCCAGAATAAACACCACTGCTGATTCCGTACTTGTCACCAGACTTGTTCATGTGTTCAAATGTGTAGAAATGAAAGCATTAAGAGAAGACTGGTGTTACTTCATGTTGACTCCAGTCATCATTCATTTACACAGCACCTACATGCATAGGCTCCCATATGTGGAATCCATACTCTAGAAAAATGGAGGTATGGCCTGACACTGATTGATTGATTGATTGATTGATTGATTGATTGATGGGTTGAGTTAACTTATATGTTGCTTTCCCCCATAATGAGCTGTGCCCAAAGCAGCTTACAGGAAACATTCAAAAACATCCAAATACAGAACAATGGAAAGACACATGAATGGAACACAGAACATGTCAGTAAATTCAAAAGTGTCAAAAAGCAAAAAAAAGTCAAACAGAATAAATTCAGTATTACAAAACAACAACAACCACCCACCTAGGCTTAAGTACATAAATACTGAAGCAAAACAAAAATTAACCAACCAAGTTTCTGGTACTGGTCTTGCTGCACTCCAAGGATTCTGACAAGAATTCAGTTCAGAAGGGAGGAGTAGATGACATGCAACTGGCTCCCATAGTTTTACTCCAGAGGAGGCTGACAACAGGCTGTGTGTGCTTTCAAGTTGTGTACTGTATGCTCTGGCTGTGTCCAAACTGGGCCCTTGAAAGTGTGATAATCAGGAGTGGTGGAGTCATTGGGTGTGACCCAGATTCATCGCCTCTATGTAAACACTTCTAAACAGGGCTTCAGAAATGTAAAAACTTCCCAGCCTTTTATTGATGCAAGAGGTACTCTTTATACATTATCCCTAATGTAATGGCTTGGGAATTATGCATGCTAAACTATATATTTTTATTGTATTGTGTATATCTGTTGTTTTAGATTGTACGTCTCTTGGGGTATAATTTTGTGTTTTAATTGTATAGAGTCATGTGTGCTGATGGTGCTATATAAAGAAATGATGATAATTAAATTAAATTAATAACAATAATAATCCGAGTCAAATTCCCTTACTGTATCCTTCTGTCTCATGTTTCCTTCATAGTCCACAGATGCAAAGAAGAGAATTCTTGCCTGTTGCTTTGGAACTTTTTAGAAACACTAAATCATTTCATTGAATATACAGTGGTACCTCAGTTTTCAAACATCTCCACTGACGAACGTTTCGGAACTCAAACGCCAAAAACCAGGAAGGAAATGCTTCCGTTTTCGAACATGCCTCAACAGTCGAACGGCTTCTGCTGAGGTACCACTATGTTTTTTCTCAAATTTCTCTGTAAACTTGCAGGCCACCCTTTGCACCTCAGTTTTCGAACATTTCTGAAGTCCAGAACAGATTACGTTCGAAAACCAAAGTTCCACTGTAGAATGCTCCAAATCACAGACAAAGAAAGGAGACAAGAAGTGAGCACATCAATGTAAACATTGGTGTGGAGAGGCTAGTGTTGAAGTTCCCGTTATTGAATCTCTTACCAGGAGGAGCATGCACTGGCTTTCTTTCATGGCACCACAGCAGCCGAGGAAACCCATCACCATGATGATAGCGCCCACAGCAATGAGGAGGTCAATCCCGGCAAACATGCCACTGCCTTTGTTGAATGACTGTGTAGACAGAAGCAAATATGGTAAACAGAGAAAGGACATTCTTCTTCAAAAGCAATGTGAAAGGTAATCAACAACTCTTTCCTCTAGTCTACTGTGGATGGGATCAGTGGGAAAAGGCATTTGCACCAGTGCTATTTCATGAGTTGAGCCACAGCCTATCTCTTACACCCAAATACCCAAAGGGCACTGCAGGAGTGTTGCAATTTAGGGCAATTTAGGGCAGAACAAAAGAGCCTAGGACTTTCCGATCAGAAGGTCGGCGGTTCGATTCCCCACGACGGGGTGAGCTCCGGTCCCAGCTTCTGCCAACCTAGCAGTTCGAAAGCACCTCAAAGTGCAAGTAGATAAATAGGTACCGCTCCAGCGGGAAGGTAAATGGCGTTTCCATGCGCTGCTCTGGTTCGCCAGAAGCAGCTTAGTCATGCTGGCCACATGACCCAGAAGCTGCCTGTGGACAAACGCTGGCTCCCTTGGCCAATAAAGCGAGATAAGAGCCGCAACCCCAGAGTCGGTCATGACTGGACCTAATGGTCAGGGGTCCCTTTACCTTTCTTAACTGCTACAATGCACTGTTTTGCGTTGCTCAGGTATGAGTGGAGAAGGGGCACAAAGCAGCACAGGGGGCGTGGAAGCATTTTGCACAGCCCTATTGGCTTCAAAGGCCCCTTCAAATGGCATATCCCTCGATATGTACACATGGCTAATGGGGAATAGGAAGGTGCTTGCTCATTGCATGCCTGACTTCCATACATTCCGTGGAAGGTTGAACAGAGCCTATGAATGTACATGTGTGTATGTGTGGGGGATTGTAGACTCTGCCTTTGCTGGGTCTCCCACTGCAAGACGTGTGCCTGAATACAAATGCGGGGCTTCTCTCGATCTGGAAGCTGAAGTTAGTGAAGATCCCTGCAGCCCGATTGCTGACAGGAGTGAGAACCTGTCAGCATACGACACCACTGATCAGAGGCCTGCACTGGTTGCCCATTTGCTAGCAGGTCACATTCAAATTATTACTATCAGTTTATAAAATCCTTAACAACTTGGGACCAGTCTACCTGCGAGGCCACCTTGCTCCATATGGGCACTGTTACAGAGACCACATAATACTCATTCTGCTTTTGTAAGAAATTAATTTTTTAGTGCAGCAGAGCCCACACACTGGAACTCCCTGCCCATTGATATCACTGTATTCTTTCTGGCAGCTGCTAAAAACATTTTTGTTTAGACAACATATGCCTACCCAGGTATTTCGATGTGTATTTTAATCTATTTTTAGCTCATCGTTGATTTTAATTATTTATAAAAAGCTGCTTTCAGTGACATTATTATTGTTTTATTATTCTTTTTGGAAACAGCTTTGAGGGGCTTTTTGGGGTTTTTTTTACAATCAAGCAGCGTAGAAATGTTCTGATGTAAATAAATATAGGGACAACTGTGCGGAATTCAGGCACCTCCAAATATCCTTTTTTTATTGCGCAAGGTGATTGGTGCTCATGATGGTATCACTATAGTTGCAACTCTACTTCCAGGATTGCCTCTCCAGTCACTTCAGTTAGTGGAGGCACCCAAAGAAAGGTTTCAGGTGATGGTGTTGGAGGATGGGCAGCTTTTTAGAGGAGAAGATGACTGCATTATCCCTGCTAATGGGACTCCAGCAGCAGGCCAGTCATAGTCCTGTTTAGGGAAGTTTGGAATGATGTTTTATCGTGTTTTTAATATTCTGTTGGGAGCTGCCCTGAGTGGCTGGGGAAACACAGCCAGATAGGTGGGGTATTAATAATAATAATAATAATAATAATAATAATAATAATAATTGGATTGACTGCATTGACTCCAGCAGCAGGCCAGTCATAGCCCTGTTTAGGGAAGTTTTTAATGTTTTATGTTTTATCGTGTTTTTAATATTCTGTTGGGAGCTGCCCAGAGTGGCTGGGGAAACCCAGCCTGATGGGTGGGGTATAAATAATAAATATATTATTATTATTATTATTATTATTATTATTATTATTATTATTATTATTATTATTGGATTTGGCTTAAAATGTATATGTATATTACTTAAAATGTAGCATGTATTCATATACTCATCTGCATTCCTTATATTATGTTTAAAGTGGAAATCAGGTATCTTGTCCCTGATCACATAAATAAAATGTCTTCAGCACACCTCTTTTTTCTCTCTCTCTTCAAAAGAGCATTCAAATTAATACAACTCGAGTGCATCTCTGGATTATTCAAGAGTTTAAACCTGCAATCCTATGCACAGTTGTTTGAGAGTAAATCCCAATGAACATAGTGGTACTACTTACATCCCCATCTCCCACACCCAAAAAATCAATTGAATGATGTTTTTCATTATGTTTCTAAGAATGAAATATATTTTTGAAGCAGTGGGTAGCTGAGATAAGGCCCACACTTTAAATGAAGGATGTTTCTCTTCTTAGGAGCCCATCACATGGAACCAAGCTTTCCTCTTTCTCAAATGTGTCTTGAATCAAAAGAAGGTCAAGGCAAATTATGGATTTCTAAAATTATATTTCTAAAATTTAAAAAATGATTTTTTTATAAAAAAAAACACCCATTATTTCTTGGAAAGCACAAGACTGGATGCCCAGACCATTTTGGGATCAACAAATCATGGAGAAATAATATAGAAAAATAAGGATAAATAATATGGTGAAAAACAAACTTACTTCTTGAGCATCTTTGTTCACACGCATGTAAATAGAGGCTGCCAGAATAGCACATCCACACATCTGTTTATGGAAAGACATTGATCAGCAGTGTAGACAGAATGTAAAACAATCACTTTTCAACAGATGCCTGCTTGCAAGTTCAGTACATACAATCACATGGAGTAGATATAATAATATCATGTGTTCCAGCTCTCCAGTCTCTGTTTGCCAGGAACTGTCCCTGGCTGGTGTTTTGCTCCTAATTTTCCTTTAGAGAGGAAGAGGAAGAAGAAGAAGAAGAAGAAGAAGAAGAAGAAGAAGAAGAAGAAGAAGAAGAAGAAGAAGAAGAAGAAGAGTAGTAGTAGTAGTAGTAGTAGTAGTTTGGATTTGATATCCCGCTTTATCACTACCCGAAGGAGTCTCAAAGTGGCTAACAATCTCCTTTCCCTTCCTCCCCCACAACAAACACTCTGTGAGGTGAGTGGGGCTGAGAAGAAGTGTGACTAGCCCAAGGTCACCCAGCAGCTGCATGTAGAAGAGCAGGGACGCAAACCTGGTTCACCAGATTACAAGCCTACTGCTCTTAACCACTACACCACACTGGCTCCTTAGAGGATGATTTGGTAAAAAATCTGTCCACATGGACCATGAACACACAGAGAGTCAAGTTTCCCAGGTTTCAGCCCTCTCCCAGGTGTCCAGTTAACATCTTCCTCTGGGCTTAGAGCACATGCATAGATGCAACCAGGGTGATGGGGTAGGACTTAATGGCCCCTCTCCCAACAGCAGTGTTACTGTCGCTTACCGTGATGGTCTGGTATGGGGCAGGACAGCAGAGAGGTGCAAAACTAGTGCTCCCAACAGTTTGCCCACAGTCCCAAATTTGCACCATCCCAGTAAGTGGCAGCAACACTGCTGTTGGGAGACCACTGCCACCCGACTGCATGGCTACTCCACTGTGCTGCCCATCAGCACACCGCTTCTCTTCCATCTCACGGTCACTCCCCACCAATAACTATTTATTTACATACAGCAGGTGGAGAAAAACACTCAGCTATGTGTGGCATGGGTTCCAGCACTGATCCTTGGCATCTCTGTTTAGCACTCAGGACTCCCCCTGAGGCCACAGCCCTATCCAGTCCTGTTCCATGTTATCCTCAGGTGCTTTCATCTGGATAGAATATGATTCTGAACTGTCCAGTGCCTCTTGCCTGTCTGGTTAGAGTTTGTGTATATGTGTGGAAACCTCTGGCTTTTGTGTGGCTAGAATGCAGCCTAGAATACACAGGTACAAGCCATAGCTGTTGCTCCACCCACTTTTACAGAGGGGCTGCACAAAATCTTGGCGTGTGCAGATATGGTTTAAAGACTGCAGGGTGTGTGGGTTTGAGTGAGTGAGTGAGTGAGTGAGTGAGAGGTCATATGGTAGATAAATTCTATACTTCTAGAGGTATCCTCATGCTTTGACAACTTACAATATGCAGGCAGCTCAAGGGCAGATTTCCACAAGCAGGACCGGATCATTAACTGTGCTTAAGTGCAGGCCAACCAGAAACCCCAGTCTGTGCAGTTGTTTCAATGGCTGATCAACAGATACCATTCATCGGGTTCTATTAAAATTCTCTGCAGCTGAGAACACAGCGGCTGTTGCCTTATCACATAGTGGAAAGGCTGTGGCTGTCTTTATTTAATATATTGCTAACCTGCCCATGAGCATAACAGAGTTCAAGATGGATTAGAAGTATAAGGTGTGCATGGACCTCCTGCCATCTCTCTCTCTCTCTCTCTCTCTCTCTCTCTCTCTCTCTCTCTCTGTGTGTGTGTGTGTGTGTGTGTGTGTGTGTGTCCTGGCCAAGTGATCTGTAGTAGGCCCCATACCCACCACACAGACAGGGGCCTAAATGCACAACTTGCCTAAGCCTCTGGTTCTTGTGGGTAGCAGAAGCAAGAGGCTAGTGCTGCAGGATGATGGAATGACATGTGTCTAGAAAAAGCGGAAACGACAAAGCTGAAGGGAAAATGCAAGCTACAGTCTTTTGTCCCCCAGTCAAGCTTTTCTTTTATTTACTATTCATATAGGTGCTAGGGCTTGAACCTGGGACCTTCCGCATGCAAAGCTACAGGTCTTCTCCACAACTGTAAGTGGGGAAACAATGAGTGTGAAGAAAATATTAAAGGTAGAAGAAAATAGATATAAGTTTCCGCTGAAAGGCAAGAAGGACGATCAACAAACATTGCATATACTAGAAAGCAGGTCTGTATGACAATCAGTAGGGGGGATGCATCCTGTTTTGCCCTGCCCTGCCGCCACCACATCCCTTACCTAGGTTGTGTGGTGGCAATATGAAGTGGTGGGGCACGTGTGGGGGTGTTGCCTGAGGCGGCTGGTTCACCCTGCCTCATGGGTGGGCCGGCGCTGAGAATCAGTATAGTTAATAGATTTAAAAGGATGAATTTTGGAAATGTTATAGATGGAAAGCGAGTAGGCCATGACTAAAACAGATATAAGCAGGCAGAGAGAGAGAAGGGGGAGAGGGAGGGAGAGAGAGAGAGAAGAAGGATGAAGGATTATGTGCATTGAAAGTGAGGGCTTAGGTCAAAATAAAACAAAACATTATAGTTTCAATCTGAGGAGGAAGTTACATGATAAATGTTTTAGACATAGGAATATCTCTAAATGATTTTTGTGACTGGGTACGTATTGCAATATGTCTTGCTAAGAATTTGGGAATGGGATTTACTCCCAAAAGTTCATACAAGTAACAGCTCTGACCTGAAGGGTTTCAGTTCACAAAGTCATCCGGGGATGTCATGAATAAATGCATTTGCATTCTCTCACTGAAGTAACTTGAAAAGCATGAGGAAGTAATTGATTCTGAGGAAGACATTATGGGTTTTTCCAGTATGCACCAGTCATAGCTGTCAACTTTTCCCTTTTCTTGCGAGGAATCCTATTCGGAATAAGGGAATTTCCCTTTAAAAAGGGGAAACGTTGACAGCTATGGCACCAGTCAATAGACCATGGGCGTTGCCAAGGGGGCAATTGCCCCCCCCCCCATCAATAAAAATACTTAACCACCTGAGGTTCTGCCCTCCCCTAACATAAAGCCTGCCCCCCCCTATATAAATCCTGGCTATGCCCATGCAATAGACATACAAAATACTGAAGTTTCAACTCTGTGCCTTTCCATTCCCAAGCCACTATTACAATTAGTCCTAATTTTGGTCAAGATCTTCAGAAATCTGAGCACTAATCATCTAGAAATATCAGGAGAGACAGAAGTTTCACGCTCCTTTGGGTTGGTGGCAGATGGCTGACTGCATGCAGGTACCCAATGGGTGGTCAGTGTATTATTAGCAGCATTAAAATAATGCCTTTCTTTTCCCAACATCCTTTTAATGTGCTGTCCAACCCATGTGCTTCAGCTATACCAAACTACTGAAATATAAGTCATTTTGGTCACATTAATTTAGGGGGCATTAGAAAGGCCTGGGTTCTGAACTTGCCCTTGGAATTTCACCCTACTCCCCACCCAATGTGGTTTTTTAAAAGTTATGAATTGCCTTTCACGTGTATCTCAAGGTGATTTACAAACATATTTTTTAAAAAAACAACAACACTAAACTAATTAATGAATTGCCTTTCACATGAGTCTCAATGCAATCTACTAACATACAATAGAAACATACAGTAATAGTTTTTAAAGCACTGCCAAAGGATAGATTTAAAAACAATACAAAATGAACACCTTTACATCTCGCTAGAAAAGCATGTTGAAATGAAAGAGTCTCCAACTGTTTCCAGATAGCAAGCACCTGTTAAATATCAGCAATAATGCTGTTCTACAAATACCTACAAATACAAACTGCTGTTTCAGAATCCCTTGAATTCGTGTTGTTTTGCGTGATAATCACTTTGAACAATTCAGACTTACCCAGAACAAAAAGTTGAAGATGAACATAGAGTACTTCATGCAGCTGTTGACACCAGCCATTTTTAAATTTTAAAGAAAAATTCAGCAAGATCAAGGGTGATTATATAAAAGTAGCACTTCTTAGAAGAGTTCCCCCGCGTTGAACTATTTCTGATCCTCGCTCTTTGAGTAATCGGCTAGACCACTTCCTTACTTTTGAAAGCAGAAAAGGAAGTTCTGAGGAGAAAAGAAGTTCAATTAGTCAAGCCGTGCATATCTTGTAGCTAAATATTAACCAGGCAATTTTAAAAAGCACCAGTCAGAGCTATCTCTAATGCCTGTGTGTGTTTTTTCGGTTTACAGCAGCAACATACATCACAGCTACGTATAGTCTTACTAGTCCAACGCCTGAAAAGTAAATGTATTTATTGGAGCTTGGTGAAGGTGGTGGTGGGAAAATCAGAGTGCAGAACTTTAAAGGGCTAGTGTGTTAAGACCAGTTTTGAAAAATAAAAACTTAAAAGAACATGTAACAGTTTTAAGATTTTCCCTTTTACCCTCCTTTTGGCATAGAAGCCATATTTACTATTAGCTCAGTCTTTTAGAAATGGGATACATAAAAAAAATCTATATGTAACAATATTCCAAGGGGAGAACTTGGAGGTGTTTGCAGAATACAGCCCCCATGCTTTTCATTCCCATTTTATGGTTTCAACTCTCTTGAAGACTTTCTTTTTTCACAAGAAGGTAGGAGTTGTTTCTGAATGAATACCAGGTTTTTGCTGCGGCTGTTTATTTCATATACAGTACCTCCAAAATTAACGTCAAATTAAGATGGCCAGGGGTCCTGGAGCAAATCCTTAAACAATGTCCCTTTCTTCCAAAAAGGAACACATGAAATAAGGAACCACAAAATAGGGTATCTTACGTATTAAGGCACAAGATTTGTGGACTACAAAAAATAATCTGAGCATGTGCAGTTTCACATTTTAGGCTCATCACTATTTTCCTTCACATCCTGCCTTGGACCACTCACCAACCCTCAGTCCAACCTTTCTCACTTAGCTGTTGTGAAGATATATAATGAAATATAAAATGGCTACAAAGTTATACTTCATGCTTGTATCATGGGGATCAAATTTTGGTTCCTTTAATCAGAGTGATACATCTTTGTACTATATAGGGCATGTTTTTCTACCCTCCCCCACCTAATTTAGTGCACCTCCAATGCTTCAACCAATCTTAAACTGATCTAATTGTTGCATGTTTTAGATGCCAAAGTCCTGCTTGTGTTCAGCTGAGCTTACTCCCAGGTTAGTGTGCAGAGGGAACCACTTCCTTCAGCCAGTGGTTATTGGGAGTCTGAAGAAAGCAGAAGGAACTGCAGTGGTGCCTCGCAAGACGAAAAGAATTCGTTCCGCGAGTCTTCTCATCTTGCGATGTTTTTCGTCTTGCGAAGCACGGTCCATCGGAACTGTGCCTCTTCAAGCGGCTTTAAGAAAAAAGCGCAAGACGTTTTCGTCTTGCGAAGCAAGCCCATAGGGAAATTCGTCTAGCGAAGTGACGCAAAACTGAAAAACCCTTTCATCTAGTGAGTTTTTCGTCTTGCGAGGCATTCGTTTTGCGGGGCACCACTGTGCTTTCATTTTTAAAAAATGATTTGTTTCTATTTTACTTTTACAGGTAAAATTATACACCCCAGTCCAATTCATTAAATCAAGGGGCACAGAAAAGTAGTGTACGGGCACCCCAATAGGAAATGACACTGCTGAGCATGTTCAGGAGTGTCCAAGCCAGTTTTTACAGGTCTCTCCTGTTTTAAGTGATCCCTTCCTGCTCCCAGTTCCACTCCTGTCCATTCTTCGCAAGGTCAATATTGCTTGAGATGGGAGGACTGGTAGGGAGGGCTGGGGAATGAGTCTGCTTTTGGAAGGAGGGGTGGAAGCAATCTTCCTAGTGCTTGGCTTTTCTCAGCTTTTATGGAGAATGTTGGAAAAGCCTGCTCTCTTTTCTCACTAATTATTATGGGATAACCTGACAGCATTCCAAGGTGAGCCACAGAGGAACTCACCCATTTACAGGTAGGCTACAACTTTGACTCTTTCAGAGAAAACAAAGCCTCTCAGCTAAATGATTAACCTGAACCTGTTCAACTGTCATACAAAAGACACAGTAACCATTATTATAAGGGACAGAGGGTACCACGCCCTTCAACTCCAAAAAAAACTCCAATCCTCTGCTAGTTTCAGTTGAGTTATTTACTTTCACACCCTATTGTAAAGCCCCATTGTTTTTGTTTAAAATAAAGAAAAAAACTCGGCATGCCTTGCTGTCCTCAGGAGCTATTCACAAGACGCTTGCTACATAAAAAGCAAAGGTGTGGGTTTGTAAGGGGGGAAAACGTCAACATCCAGTTAGGCAATTAAAAAAAAAATAGGGCTAACCAAAATTTCACAGAAAATGTGGCAAGCTTTCAAGTTCTCCAGAACTTTTCATCAGGTAAGATGCGTGCAAGGAGAAGAATGAGGAAGAAACAAAGAAAAACAAAAGCAGGCAGAATCTTGTAGCCACAGGGTCAGCCTGTAGACTCGGTTCCAAGAGGGAGACTGCAGGCTGAATAAATTCCTCCCTGGTTGGGGTGGAGGTGCCCTCATCTAATAGTAAGTGATGTGTTGAAGATAAAGTTTCACAGGGCACCTTTCTCGAATGCAGCTGAGAAAACAAAATGGGGTATACTGAATACTCCAAGTGGCTAAAACTAATCAAAGTCATGATCTTGTTTTGTAAGGAAGTTGTGTCTGAATAGAGGTAACGTTCATGTTCAAAGTCTAAGAACTTCCTTGTTCTGGGCTTCCCACCCATATGACTCATATTCCTTTGTCTCTTATAGGTACAGTCAGTCACTAGATAAAGGTGGGAGGCAGCCTGCTAACCTCATAAAGATTTGGTGAGCATTTTCTTTTTGACTTTCCCAAGAAAGGGCTGAGGATGTACTGCCAACCGACTAAAGCTCAATCCAGATAGGACTAAGGCACTGTTAGTGGGTGATTCCCAAGACCAGATGGGTGGGAGGTCGCCTGCTCTTGATGGGGTTACACTTCCCCTGAAGGAGCAGGTTCGTAACTTGGGGGTACTCCTGGATCCCTTGCTGTCGCTCGAGGCTCAGGCGGCCTCAGTGGCCCAGAGTGCCTTCCATCAGCTTTGGCTGGTGGCCCAGCTATGCTCCTATCTGGACAGGGATAGCCTAACTACTGTTGTCTATGCTCTGGTAACCTCAAGGTTAGATTACTGCAATGTGTTATACGTAGGGCTGCCTCTGGAGACAGTTCAAAAACTTCGGCAGGTGCAGAATTCAGTGGCCAGGTTGCTCACCAGAGCAAGATGGTTTGAATATATTACACTGATCCCAGTCCAACTACACTGGCTACCAATTAGTTTCCGGGCTCAATTCAAAGTGCTAGTTTTGACCTATAAAGCTTTAAATGGATCAGGACTGCAATACCTCAAGGACTGCCTCTTTCCATATGAACCTACCCGGATCCTGAGATCATCTTCTGAGGCCCTCCATCATGTACCCCCTCCTTGAGAGATTTGGAGGGTGGCAACACGAGAATGGGCCTTCTCAGCAGTGATGCCTCATGTGTGGAATGCTCTTCCCAGGAAGGTTCACCTGGCGCCTTCATTATACACCTTCAGGCCCCAGGCAAAAATGTTCCTTTTTAACCAGGCCTTTGGTTGATCTGATTTACATCTTATGCCCTTTTAAAATGTGTTTTTTTGGGGGGTGGGGGTTAATTGGGTTGTTGTTTTGGTTTTATTTTATATTTTGTGGTTTTATATCTTGATTTTATTCTGTGAACCGCCCTGAGACCCCCAGATATAGGGCAGCATATAAATAATAATAATACTGAATAGCCTAATTCTGTCCCATTTCAGTCTCCCTGGCACTCAATCATAGGCCTGTTCTGCCCTGTTTTGTGCTGTTCTTTTTAAAGAATACATGAAAAGTCTGTATTTAAATTGTACACATTTTCCATGCTTTTTTCTTTTTAAAACCATTTTAACTACAATTGCCAAAACAGCAGAGCAACTAGAATTAATTTTTATTGAACCTTTTATTGTAAACAAAACCATAAAGGGAACATTTCCTCCCAATTCCTCCCATGGACACATTCCACACACAAACAGTGCCATCAACTCAGCTATTTCTTTCCCCTCACAAACAGTAGCCAGCCAGGCAGATACCAAGACAAAATTCAAGTTTTCATCACAAGTAGTAGAAGTAGGACAGCAATAGGAAATGAGCAAAGGAAATAAAATGTGCTCATCCCTGTTACCCAGAAATATTAAAGCAGCATTAGTCAGTGTGGTGCCCTGGATGTTGCCAGTCTACAGGTCTCATCATCTCTGGCCATTAGCCATTCTGGTTGGGGCTGAAGGAAGTTGTAACTCAACAACACTTAGAGGACACCATGTTGTCTACCCCTGCATTAAAATATAGTGTTGTTAGGGCAGTACGTTTTATGAGAAATGGTTGAAATATATGAGTTTCGCATGAAGAAGAGAAAAATAAGGCATACACGATATCTGTCTTCAAAAATTTGAAGGCCTGTAGCACAGAAGATGGAGCAGATTGTTCTATATTAGTCCTCTAATATTTGCACTGTTAATAGAGATATATAAATAGTCTAATATAGCACAGTGCATGTGAATCAGAAGAGAAGGGGTTTTGTTTAGAATTATGGTGCTGGAGGAGACTCTTGAGAGTCCCATGGACTGCAAGAAGATCAAACCTATCCATTCTTAAGGAAATCAGCCCTGAGTGCTCACTGGAAGGACAGTTCCTGAAGCTGAGGCTCCAATACTTTGGCCACCTCATGAGAAGAGAAGACTCCCTGGAAAAGACCCTGATGTTGGGAAAGATGGAGGGCACAAGGAGAAGGGGACGCAGAGGATGAGATGGTTGGACAGTGTTCTTGAAGCTACCAGCATGAGTTTGACCAAACTGTGGGTGGCAGTGGAAGACAGGAGTGCCTGGCGTGCTCTGGTCCATGGGGTCATGAAGAGTCAAACATGACTAAACAACAACATTGTTTTACTAGTCTGGAGAGCTTGATGAAAGGAAATGCTAGGGGAGGCATAAGGGATATTTAACCACACACAGCCACATCTTAGGAATGTTTGAAAGGAGTGTTAATGAATTTCCTGGGCATAATGAGGACTGTTTCTGGTGCTGCACTTCTGTACATGGAGATTTTGATCAATTGTTGTTTTGCAGAGCCTTTACCAACACTGGTGTTGCATCTTATCTGCAAGCACACCTCAAGAAACTTAATAATGAATGGGTGGCCTTCAGTACTTGGTACAGAACTGATAAGGAAATAAGGTTCACTACTGTGACTATCACAGATTCCCAGGAGAGATGAGAAATTAAGTTTTAGCACTTGGAAAGCCAACACCCTGGATACTTGGCTGGCAGCCATAGCAGTGTGCTAGGTGCAGGAATAGGTAAAGGCAGAGGCACCTTCTCCCTTTCATTGTTGTTTGTGGAAGGAAGTAGGCGAGAGGTTCGGTGGTTTATTGAGGGAGAGATCGGACAGTATTCAGTTGTCAGTTATAATGATCAGGTGTGTAACAACCACAGTTTAAACTATAGCTCAATTTTCAAAGCCAATTTATATTCCTGAAAATAATTCATCTCTTCACTAATAGCCATGGGTGCAGCTTCCTGGTCTGCGTAGAGTGACACTGAGATCCAGTGCTGAGGGCCTTCTGGTGGTTCCCTCACTGCGAGAAGTGAGGTTACAGGGAACCAGACAGAGGGCCTTCTCGGTAGTGGCGCCCACCCTGTGGAACGCCCTCCCTTCAGATGTGAAGGAAATAAGCAGCTATCTAATCTTTAAAAGACATCTGAAGGCAGCCCTGTTTAGGGAAGTTTTTAATATTTAATGCTGTGTTGTTTTTAAGCACTCGATTGAAAGCCGCCCAGAGTGGCTGGGGAAACTCAGCCAGATGGGCGGGGTATAAGTAATAAATTATTATTATTATATTATTCATGGGTACAGAGAAGTCTGCAAAAACTACCGACTGACCCTTGGAGGCTCACACTGGAGGCTCTTTGTAGAGGGCATGCCCACCATGTTCCTTCAGCACTTTGTCCTCCCAAAGGTGCACAATGACATATTGCTGCTGAGATAACAGCAAGAAACAATAACAAGAAAAATCAGCAGATCAGCCTGATTCAGGAAGCAATGAGTCACTGGATTTAAATCTGGAGCTGCTTAGAGTCCCGTCCCCCCTTAAAAATAGCAGTTACTAATAAATAATCTAGGATCTGGCTCACACCTTAGGGAAACTGGCAGTCTTATATGTTACATGAAGAGCTGGTTCTTGCACTATGCACCATATATATGAAGTAGTATGTGATGCGAGGGCAGGCATCACAATAATGGGACATGTGGGTGTACAGGCACACTGCCTGTGCCCCAACTCACAGAATTGTAGAGTAGGACGGGACCCTGAGTATCATCTAGTCCAACTGCCTGCAATGCAGGAATATGCATGCAGGAATATGCAGCTGTCCTTTAAAGGTAAAGGTAAAGGGACTCCTGACCAGTCCAGTCCTGGCCAACTCTGGGTTTACGGTGCTCATCTTGCTTTATTGGCCAAGGGAGCCGGCGTACAGCTTCCGGGTCATGTGGCCAGCATGACTAAGCTGCTTCTGGCGAACCAGAGCAGCGCACGGAAATGCCATTTACCTTCCCACTGGAGCGGTACCTATTTATCTATTTGCACTTTGACGTGCTTTCGAACTGCTAGGTTGGCAGGAGCAGGGACCGAACAACGGGAGCTCACCCCGTAGCGGGGATTTGAACTGCTGACCTTCTGATCGGCAAGTCCTAGGCTCTGTGGTTTAACCCACAGTGCCACCCGCATCCCTTTCACAGCTGTCCTTTACAGTGATCAAATGTCAGCCTTGGCATTATCAGCATCATACTGAGCTATGTATGTACAGTGATGGCTACGTCCATACTTGACCATGCATGTAAAAATGAGTTTCCCAAAGGACTGAACTGGCCCTAAGTCACTACACAGTGAAATTACTCCATCTTAACTCACTTGTGAATTGCAAGCAGCGCGGTCGGGCCTAGGAGCAAAATAGTGGCAAGCACCTTATAAACAGAGGTGGGTGGTGAGTGAAGGAAAAACCTCACAAGTTGCGAATGTTCGAGTAATGGGGAAAGAAATAATTGCCATTCAAAATAAACGTGCATAAATGGCATTCTGTCCAGCCACACACACTTTGTTTAGTCAATGATTGATTATTTAGTTTGTCTGGTCTCCATATTTATGACAGGAAGAGCTTTGCCAACTGGAGCTGTTGATTAGGTATGTGCAACAACAAATAAAAATAATACGAAGTCAGCTGGAAAAATGTGTTTCTCACTTAGCTAAACTATTGTGGCCAGAGTAAAAAGCTGAGGCATTTGATGGAAAACTTTTATCGCTATAAAAAATCTCCCATAGATGCACTGCACACACTGTGCAGCCCACATTCCTTCCTCGGGCCTCCAAAAAGTAAACTAATTGGAATTGGAAAGTGCTAATCTTGGGGAATTAAACAAAGAGTTGGCTCTTGCAAGTGGTGAATAAACCTGTGAGGGAGCAAGAACACAGAAATAAAGAAGAATCATCAATCACCTTGGTGTGAGGCAGAGAGAAGCGTTTCGAAAGGGGCAGGAGAATCTGGAAAATGTTGTGTGGAAAGTGAATGCAAGTAAAAAGAAAGTGCTCAAGAACCAGCACTGGTAATGGCGGAAGGATACAAGCACCCCACGACAAAGTGGGTTCCCTCATGTCGCAACCACACATAGTCATCTGCCTATTCACTTCCCCTGGCTTATCTGGAAGCAGCAGCTGTTACAGGGAAATAGGGATGTGCAAATATGTCCAATTTTGGTTTCTCTCAGTTCCATTCCCCCCCTAATCCCTTCACATTTCCCCATCAGTTTGCTTTTTCTAAAGTCCTCATGAAAATTAATCAACCTTGTGGTTCTAATATCTCCTCATATATATTTATATTTATGTGCCCTTTTGCCAAATACACAAATTTTCACAAGCAGTCTTCCCATATATAATACCTATTATATTATCCTATTATATTATTTTCAGTAATATATGCATTTATCACAAACATATGCATTTTTGTACATCTAACCTGGCTGGAAAACTGTATTGCAAAATTCAGAGACGGTAGAATTTCAAAGAATGACCCTGTTTCAGTTTGCGTTCTGTTTCAGAATTAGATAGGTCTGCCTTTAAACGTGAATTGAATTTCTTTCCCCTCCCTACTGGGAAGGTACCCACCATTTTTATTTCCCATAATTCAGTAGTACACAGGGAGATTTAAAACGGCAGGCAGTTTGGCATTGGTGCCATGCCTGACAAGAGCAGACAAGAAGAGATCAAGAACTGAACTGTTAATTATTATCAAATATCCTCTCCTGGATGAGGGTGGAGCTCTGAAACTTGTTTTGAATATTTGGCATTAGGCCTGCCATGTAAAGTCACAATAATGAAGAAAATGCCTCTGAGCATGTATAGATTAGTAATTTCCCTTCGTGTCAGGCTCCACACAGCTCATCTGAGCTTGGGGGGAAGTAATGTAAGCAAAGGAACCCATGAAGTCTAGAAGTTAACCAATATCAATATGGCACAATTGCAAACATCCTCATGGTGAGAAACATGTGTCAATCATGGACATAGAAAGTTCACAAATGTCACATTTACAATGTATGCAGATACATCAAGCCCTTCAGCCTTTCATAAGCACTTGTCACAATCAATTTCTAAAAGCATCTGTTTTCATAATCATATTGCGAAAGAATGGGAGCTTGGGAGCTTATATGCCAAGGCAGAGTAGGCTTTTTGTCCCTCAGAGAGCTCTGAGGGACGGCAACATTCAGAAGGTGCCTTGCTCCCGTTATCTCACACTATGACAGAAGCCCTTAAGCCTTTCCTCAGCTATCTTAAAGGGACAGAAGCCCTGCCACTCTTAGCATACAGGCTTCTAGGCTCTGCCAGCCACTCCGAAAGGTTTGACTGCAAGGGCTATAATCATGGGTGATGTGACTGGATGGCAGTGGAAGTAAACTTTTTTTTAAGTGTTCCAGTCTTAAAAGCCAGATCACAGTACTACTAAGATGCAGTAGATGGCAGAATAAAACACAAAAAGGGTACTAATGGAACAGGTATTTGGTGACTGCGGAGAAGCACGGTAACGAAAAAAGAGAAGCGGAGGCTACTCCACATCTGGAGCAACATTCAACAACATGGTGTCCTCCAATTTAAGCATGACTCCAGAAACTATAATCTCCTAAATTGTAAAATACATGTAAAAAAGGGGGGGTAAGTCATATATAGTGTTTATATATATAAAGATTATATCTTATGTGGAAGGATGTCTGGATCCAGAATTGGCCTCCACAGTCACTTATGGACTCACTGCTAAGACTATGTTCATGGAAGTCAATCTTACTCAGCTATGAGTGATCGCCAGAGAGGAAGAAGAAGAAGAAGATATATATATATATGTGGCACTTTTTGTTATGATTTGTTACACACCCTTTACCCCAAGGTCCCAGGCTGGGTTGCAACAATTAAAACACAATATTAATCCTTCAACACTATTTGCTACGATGCCCTATATATACTGTATATATATATATATACAATCACCTAATAAAAAATCCCTTGATTACATCCTTCATTCTCTTTCCAGCCGTCCTCCCCTTGATCAAATCTCTATTTTGCTGGCTGGCAATAATGTATCTATTACTGCACTGGTTGCAAAATTTACCTTGGCTGCAAGTAAGTTGAGAGCCAGACACCAAGACAAGTACCAAAATGGGGAGTATAAGTTGTGGGGGTCATGAAGAGTCGGACACGACTAAACGACAACAACAAACTTGCGCAGGTGTGATTTTTGCATTTTTGTGTGTCTGTTCTTCTGTTGTTGCAGTGCAGTTTTAAACCAATGATTTGTATTCTATACATTGTGGCTTGTGTCAATTTGTGATGGCTTATAGCTTTTAGCAATAAATATTATTCATTCATTCATTCAATATTAATACTGAGACACAATATAACATAATATTAATAACAGATTTAAATAACTTACAATTACAAAATTTAAGGTGGGTCCCTATCCTAAAAATATACACTTCAAGTGCCAACAGCCATGTACATCTTCAGCATCCAGCGAAAGTGTATAATAAAGGTGACATGTGTACCTCTGTGTAAATGGGAGTTCTGCAGTTTACAGGCCACCACAGATAATGCTCTATCGGAGGGTGGCAAAACAACCAAGCAGGCCCCTTGGCTGATCCTAGCACCCAAGAGGGCCTGTAGGGAAGGAGGCAGTCTTTCAGATATTTGGGGCCTGGTATATTTAAGGCTTTAAATGCTAACTTGAAATGGGCCCAGAAATGAACTGGTACCTGTTTTAAAACAGCTTACATGTTTACATGGGAACCCCAGCTAGCAATCTGGGTGCTGCATTTTGGACCAACTCAGGTTTTTGAGTCATCTTCAAGTGCATTACAATAATCCAATCTACACTTCAAGAATCCAGAGCATGGAGTTCAGTGGCCAAGTCATCTTTCTCCAATAGGAACCGTAGCTGGTGAACCAACCAGAATTGGGGGGGGGGAGCATTCCTAGCCACTTGAGCCTCCAGTGAAAGGACTGAATCCAGGAGCACCTCCAAACTGTGGACCTGATCCTTCAAAATGAGACCAGTCCCATCCGGAGAAGGCCTTCTCCCTACCTCCTGGACATGAAGACTTGGGACACATAACACCTCTGTCTTTTCCACATACAGCTTCAGTTTATTGCCCAACATTGTGAAGATCATACATACCTTCTGGATTCATGCCTCAGTCTGTGGTTCAGAATTCAAGTCAGCTTGTTTTTCCTCATCTGTCTCACCGCTGCGTTTGAGGACAGGTCCAGGAACTGCATGACCTTTCCCAATTCATATGTTATGGAAAAATAGAGCTGAGTGTCACTGGCAGATTAATGCCGCCTTGCCCCCAAATCCTAAAAACCTATCCCAGCGGCTTGTAAAGACAGCAGGGAAGATCTGTGGCTGAGTCCTGGATTCAGGGCATAAATGGTGTTAGGGAAGGTTGGGGACACATTGTGCCCAACTCATCCCTGACTGAGCAAATAACTTCAGACAGCTCTGTCTTCATACAGACATTAAATAGGATTGAAGACAAGATAGTGCCTCTTCATATAAAACTGGCACAATTTTATATGAATGTAAAATGAGAAACTCTTTTTATAGTTGTGTGATGACGTATGAGTAGCTCATGTTCTGCCAGACAACTATGCTGGATGTTAATTTTACTTTCAGTTGAAGAGCTCTCAACAGCGGCGTTTTAAAAAGTTTGCTCCTTTAATCAGCTAAGGGGTTGTTCATTTTGCTTCCCTTTGAAAGCCTTTCAGGAGAAAGGGTTTGAAAGAATACGAAGGGAAATGAATAAAGGAAAGTATTTTTAACTTTCCAAAGGAGTATTAAATAGTAGAGATTAAAGAACAGAAGATCTGAAACAACTTGATGGTGTCTCTTCAAGTGAACGTGAGTAGGTTTACACATTCACATATGCCCTACAGGTGCACTCGTCCACTGAACGCAAACCAAATTACAAAGTGTGTCGTTTACTATAAAATGAATTGAACAAGTTCAGTCTCTTGTAATCATAGAGGTACCACAAGGGTCATTTAGTCCAACCCTCTTAATAACGTACAGTACTCATAATACTTGCTGCAATTGTTTTGCCACTGGAGGAAACTGAGATGCAAAATACTTTATATTTACCACTGGCAACCATCACCATACCTTACCCAGAACCGTGAAAAATAACTTATAGTTCAATATAAATCCATCTTTTCTTGCTTCTGGGCAGATATTGGCTTGCAGCGCTTGAGAGGATGTTGACCAATGAGGAGATAAATAGTAAGAACGTAAAATCCTAAGGGGGAAATAATTTTGCAGGGAAATGAATGAGTGAACTGTGTTTCTTATGTGTCAAAAGACCAGCGCAACAGGTATTCTGGTGTAATTCCCATGCAACAAAAGGTTAAAACCTAAATAAATGATTTTTACCTCTCATTGTGGATTGTGTGTTTGGACAATTCATTGTTGCCTCAAACTGCAATAGTCTGAATTGATTACTTATTGATGACTGGTGAAATTGGGTGATTTTTGAAGGTTGTGGGGTTATTGAAATGTACCAGTAAATGTCCAAATTTCTTTGGGGCTCTTGCCAACGTTTCCGTTTCCTGCTTGGCAGGGGGTTGGACTCGATGGCCCTTGTGGTCTCTTCCAACTCTATGATTCTATGATTCTATCATTCTAATATCATTGTTGACTTCATAGAAATGAGGATGATGTTTGTACATTAGTTATGCCAAAAATATCTGCTTGGCCTTGACAAATGGAAGATTTTTTTTAAAATATCTCTCTCTCTCTGGCCTAGTAATGACAAGAACTACCAGTAATATCAATATTTGAGTTTCTGACATTTATTGTAACATATAGTCGAGCACGGTTTAAATCACAGCTGAGAACGTCCAAGAACTTATTATGACAAGACATTTAATTTACTGGCCAGTTTTTTTGAGGGAAAGGTGTGTGTGCCAGAGATCCACATTTAAACTTTGGATTGTTTTGCATTTTCAGTTCAGGTCACAAATACCTCCCACTTCTGTCTCCATTTTGTTCTTTTGTGAGGACCTTGTTAACTTTTATAAAGAGAAAGCTCGCCAGATCATCCTGACCTTTCCAAATCTACCTCTCCCTCCTATTCTTTCTCTCTCTTTTATTTTTCTCCCCCACTCCCACTACCTTTCTTAGACCTTTGCCTTGACCCCAGTACACCCAGCTCGTAAATGCTATCAGAGCCTTCTCAAAACTTCTTCAAAGGATGCAAATTTCTTCCTTTTCTCACCATTCATCGGTGCTTTGAAATATATTGAAACCACAAACCACTAACCACAACCGCTCTCATGTTATCTTCTTCTTCTTTATTTGTCAATATAGCTTTCAGAGTTATGAATTTCACATTGCTTAATAAAAACCATATGTTTTCATAACATTTGTACTATGCAGTGCTGCATCTTAGGGCACACGTGAAATGGAAGATCTGGGATTAGGTCTCCCAGTATTTTCTTCTTTACTAGATTTTTAAAAAAAGTTCTGGAGGAAGAGAGGTAGTTTGGACTGAGAACATAAGGTAGGGGAAAGAGGTCCCAAGCCAGTGCAAACTATCCCCTGGTGGCACTATTCACTGCAGAGGGGGAAATATACAGGTTCTGTCTATCCCAGTGTGGTGTAGTGGTTAAGAGCAGAGGACTCGTAATCTGGTGAACCGGGTTCGATTCCCTGCTCCTCCACATGCAGCTGCTGAGTGACCTTGGGCCAGTCACACTTCTGTGAAGTCTCTCAGCCCCACTCACCTCACAGAGTGTTTGTTGTGGGGGAGGAAGGGAAAGGAGAATGTTAGCCGCTTTGAGACTTCTTCGGGTAGTGATAAAGCGGGATATCAAATCCAAGCTCTTCTTCTTCTTCTTCTTCCCACACCACCCTGGCTGCAAGTAGCCACTCAGGAGGCTAATTTGCATCAGATAATGGGAATGGTGGGGGGTGAACTCTCCTCCCTGCCACCACAGCTCCAATGTGATTGAGTCCTACTCAGAAATAATGAGTGTCTGGAAGCACTCTCAGAATCCTGTTATGGACGCAGGGCAAATAACATCTCAGGAAGAATATTCATTTCTATGCTTCACTTTCACTTTAGAGACTATGAACATTTGAAGTCATACTATTGGTACATCTTTCTGACTGACAGTGGGTCTCCAAGGTCTCAGACAGAGGTCTTTCCCAGGTCTGCTCGCTGAGAGGCTGTGATATGGAGTTGCCACTTACTGAACTTAGAACCTGGTGTATGCAAAACATGTATCTTGCTAATGACCCACAGGCCTTTCCCCAAACTGCAGGAGAATTAGAGCCCATGGAGTTAACAACAGCAGAGAAGGCAATAGCAGCTACATTGTCCCCTCAGCAACTCAACTCAAAAGTCAGGTCTGGAGAACCTGTGGCCCTCCAGATTTTGCTGGACTCCAGCTTCTATCAGTCCCAGCCAACTTGGGCAATGGTGTGGGATGATGGGAGCTGTGGTCCATCAACATTTTGTAGGCCACAAGTTCCCCATCGCTGCTGTGGCATAAGTGAAAGCAACTGCAGTGTCCATGAGGTTAGCTTTGCCCTTTGTGGTTAGTCATAAATGAGATCACCATTGACTCATGCAAACCTTACTATTACAGAGAATGGGGTAAGAAAATAGTTCAGGATTTTTACATTGTTTAGTAGGTTTTTATTTATAGCAAAAATGGTGCAGTGGGCTTTGCCATAAAACATAACCATACCATATAGATGGATCAGTTGAATCCATGTGGTAGTAAAGCGGGGAAATACCTTTTAAAAGTTGGACTATTTTTTCGGAAAGATATCTAAATCTATGTCAACCTTTTGGCTCTTGAGATATCTGGAAAACTTGCAAAATTAAGTTCTCCCATGAGAAACATAATCCTTCTTTGATTCAGGGAGGCCAATAAAAATACCACAAAGCAGTCTGTTTTGCTTTCTTCTCCTAACTGAAAGTACAAAATGAATTAAAACTTCCAAAGTGTTTAGCTCTTTCTTTTTTTTCAAATATCCCAAACTCTACCCATATTAACATTTAGAACTCCATGTTCGATCTAGGCAGCTGACATCATGAGAAGATGATTCCCATTAATGTCAAGCACCAGATAATGATATATTCTCACCAACCTCAATATTTACAGTATCAAGCAGGGGGGAAATAGATCACTCTAATCAGAGAGAATATCACCCTAAGCCATTTGCTGGCACCCACACGCCTTTTATCAATATATGAGTATCAGCACTTCGGTTTGGAAAATATGCACGCACACACACACACACACACACACACACACACACACAGCCAGCCAGAACAAATTCTTGCCATTGGCGCTTTTGGCTGTGGAGTTTCCTCCGTTTCCCTGGGCACATTTGATCTTGGCTGTAATACTGGTCGGAGTTCAGAAAAGTCTGTTGTTCAGCTTTCCCTCGCAGCTCCTGCCATTGTGCCATCTGTTTAGTTTTAAAGCAGAGGTAAAAAATCACAAAATGAGATCCTTTGTGCATCATTATAGCCAAGTGGCTTGATATCTTGGCAGGCTGGTTAGCCAGACTTTCATCCCACTGTACCCAGGGATCCAGCAATGTGATAGTCTTCTGAATATAGGATTTCCACTTTCCTGTCAGAGAGAAAAAGACAACAGATTTTAATAAAGGTGGATTGAACCTGATTAAAACCAAAGCTAGGAAGTCAGCGTGTTTCTGTTGAAACTATAATGGATTTTTTTTTTTCAGAATCAAGAATTTTACTGAATTCTGGATCCCCTAAAATTGTAAAAATTTATTATTATTCATACTGATTATTCAGAAGGGAAATTCCTGTCCTGCACAGTGCTGTGACCTGGAACCTTCTGTAAAAAAAATGTGTCATTGTGGCTTGAGAAAAACAGATATAGGTACCAGAAAGCTGGTGTCAAGACCTGTGGAAAGTGATTCACACAGCAGAAATACAGGAACTGTACAGGCAGAGGGAAAGCTGTGGCAGCCTAGATATGACTAACAGAAGTTAGTTAGGTTTCTACCTCTGCTAAAGCCGAGTTTACTAGGACCTATGCAGTGTTGATGATAAGAAAAACTCCGAGGTAAGAGACACAACCTTGCCCTACTGACTCTTCCTATCAGAGAAATCATTAATGTTCCAGGGTTATTTTAAATGCATATTAGCTGCAAAGCAACTGTGCTTTGTTGCTGAATTAGACCCAGGACATGTGATCTCAAGACACCCAAAGGGTGGCAACACGAGAACAGGCCTTCTCTGCAGTGGCTCCCCATCTGTGGAATGCTCTCCCCAGCGAGGTTCGCCTGGTGCCTTCATGATACAACTTTAGGTGCCAGGCAAAAATGTTCCTTTTTAAACAGGCCTAGGGTTGATTTGATTGACATCCTATACCCTTTTTAAAATGTAGTCTGGGGGTTTTTTTTGGGGGGGGAATGGGTTGTTGTTTTTATTTTGATTATATATTTTGTGGTTTTATATTTTGATTTTGTTCTGTGAACTGCCCTGAGACCTCCAGATATAGGGTGGTAAATAAAGTCAGTAAATGATAATAACAATAATAATAATAATCTCAAAGCACTGCTTTGGGACAAAGTGCAGCCCTTGTCAGTGGTACTGAGTGACAAGCTTTCTTTCTTCTTGACTATCCTGCATTAACAAGCTCTCTAAGAAACAGGTGGGGGTTTTTTATTTTCATATGTACAAAACAAAACAAAAGAATAAAACGAAGTCCAGGTGCAAGAAGAAATGTATTTTATTATAATAAACTAAATTTCTAATAGACAACATTTCTAAAACCTGGAGTTCTTCTTCCTCGTTTTTTGACTGTTAGTGATGCTATCCCAGTTTGGTGGTTGTTTTCTGTTATGTGCCCATGGATTGCTTGCTTACTGTTGGGGAAAACATTTCATTGTAGTTATTAAATAGAACAAGAAATTGAAAAGGGAATTTACTGGGGCGGGGTTGGGGGCAGGACAACCTAGCATAGCTGTGTGGATACACCAGCAGAGCCAATCCAGCACCTGCACAATTTCAACCTCAGCCCTGCCCTGCTGTCACCCTGCCCAGGTTAGCATTAGGGTTGCCAGCATCAGGAGAGAGGCTCCTGAGCTCTGCCCTGCTACCCAGGCTGCCTCTGCTTCTGCACAGACATGCCTAAGATGGACACGGGAGGATTAACATTCCGCAACATTCCTCTTGTGTCATTTTCTTTTAAAATTGCCACAGATCTCTGGCAATCTCTAGCATGGATCTCATTCAAACATCTCTTACATCTCTGGTCACAATTACAGTGGTGCCTCGCAAGGCGAAAAGAATCCGTTCTGTGATTCTCTTCGTCTAGCGGTTTTTTCGTCTTGCGAAGCAAGCCCATTGAAGGATTAGCGGATTAGCGCTATTAGCGGCTTTTAGCGGCTTATCAGTTTATCGGATCAGCTGATAAGTGGCTTAACGGCTTAGAAAAAGGGGGAGAAAGGGAAAAAAACCCGCAGGAACTCGCAAGACATTTTCGTCTTGCAAAGCAAGCCCATAGGAGATTCGTTTTGCGAAGCACCTCCAAAACGGAAAACTCTTTCGTCTAGCGAGTTTTCCGTCTTGCGAGGCATTCGTCTTGCGGGGCACCACTGTAGTATTTGTCCTTCTTTTTTTTTTTTTTTTTTTTTGCTTTTTCCTCATGAGTTTAGTAAGGATGCCAGATTTACAAAGTATCTTGTTTTATAGAAAGTACCACCTGGACTTCAAGTGTGGAAATATTACCACAATATGTGTCACGTCTTAAAGGAGGGGGCACCTTCTGAAGGTGCTCTCACCACTGGTGTTTGAAGCCGAGTATGCATGACATTGGCCACAATCTGTATTTATGCTGTTGTTTCATAAAGAATACTGCTAATCAGGGCTTTTCCCCAGCCGGAACTCACCAGAACTCAGTTCTGGCACCTCTCATGTGGGCGCCATTGTGATTATAAGAGAACAAGGAAGGCATTCATGGTGAGTTCCGGCACCTTTA
This sequence comes from Podarcis liolepis, assembly GCF_965112155.1. Taxonomy (NCBI): domain Eukaryota; kingdom Metazoa; phylum Chordata; class Lepidosauria; order Squamata; family Lacertidae; genus Podarcis; species Podarcis liolepis. The sequence continues at coordinate 44,402,769 of NC_139562.1, read as the reverse complement.
TTTTTCTAGAATAAGTGCGCTGTTGCTAGTTGATGAGTTTTGGAAAAAAACAAGACACATTCCCTTTGCAGTTAAGCTGAGGTGTGTATAGGGAAATCAAACAGGCAATGCACACCAGGTAAAACTATCCCTACCCCTCTCTGGCATGAACAGCAATATGCAAACTTTACTTGAAACACAGCAGGGGGAAATAACCTCAGTGCAATTTAAGCTGATAATGGGTGCATAGCCTGAGTCAGAAATTTGTCACCGATATATTTTACCTGTTCAGACAGTCTCATTTGTGTGCCAGGGATTATTGTTGACCGGGGAAGAGGAAAAGATTGACAATTGTGGCAATTTCTTCTTAGCCCAACTCTCATCGCCATTCACCACTGGCCATGCTTGTCCAACCCCAGCTAGAGGACCATCCATGCTTCAGTCCAATAGTTATCTATCATGGATGTAGCACAGGCCTTGAAATCCATCATTTCATCGTCTGGCAAAAGGGTGTGATGTTCTTGACATCCCACACACAGAAAGAGGCTGTTGAAACTGTGCGGCTGCCAGCAAGAATTTTGGAAGGAATCCTGTCCCCACTCAATTGTTTCCACTGACTTCACTGAAGCATGATTTCTTTCATTGTGTTCGCTCCGTGCAACTCTCGCTGAGCCATCCATGGAAGTCTCTGCAAGTCAACCTGGGAAGGGGAGGTGGTCCTGAACAGAAAGAGGCTAGTATGAAGTTATTTGTGCAAATCAGTGATTAGAAAGAAACTTCTCCAGTCTCTGAAGTCCCATATGATTCGTCTCTCGCAGCAGCTTTTCATCACCCTGCAATTTTTATATTGTTTTTAGAGAGGTTTGGCTTTTAAATCGATGGTTCTGCTAACCGGGTGGAAGAAGGCAGGCCAGCAGCCACAGCTTGCACACACGAGAGCTTTTTTCTGTGTTCAAATCCTAAAGGAGGAAAAAATGCTCAAGATGCACATTTTTGCAGGATCTAAACGTTCTGTACAACTCCAGCATGGATCAGAAGGATACATGTCTTCAGCCCCACATTGACTCTCTGGCTTTGACAAAGGTGTGTATAAGGTGGGGTTTCCTTCATCATTCCTTTCCCAAGTCTTTAGGAAGCAACAGTAGTGTAGTGGTACCAGGCAGAGGGCCTTCTCGGTAGTGGCGCCTGCCCTGTGGAACACCCTCCCATCAGATGTCAAGGAAATAAACAACTTCCTGACTTTTAGAAAACATCTGAAGGCAGCCCTATTTAAGGAAGTTTTTAATGTTTGATGTTTTATCATATTTTTAATATTCTGTTGGGAGCCGCCCAAATGGGTGGGGTCTAAATATATTTATTATTGTTATTATTGTTGTTGTTGTTGTTGTTGTTGTTGTTGTTGTTGTTGTTGTTGTTATTATTATTATTATTATTATTATTATCTGCAAGAGCTCATCATGACAGCTCCACAGCGCCATCTCCAAGAACAGTTCAAAAGTGCAGGCAGTTGTGTGTGTGTGTGTGAGTGTGTGTATACAGTGGTACCTCGGGTTAAGTACGTAATTCGTTCCGGAGGTCCGTTCTTAACCTGAAACTGTTCTTAACCTGAAGCACCACTTTAGCTAATGGGGCCTCCTGCTGCTGCCGCACCCCGATTTCTGTTCTTATCCTGAAGCAAAGTTCTTAACCCAAGGTACTATTTCTGGGTTAGTGGAGTGTGTAACCTGAAGCGTATGTAACCCGAGGTACCACTGTATGTATGTATGTGTGTGTGTGTGTGTGTATATATATATATATATATATATATATATATATATATATATATCCAAAAATATTGTTGCCTGCAGTTAAAAGTTACCACTACACCACTGTTGTTTCTTAAAAGATTTATTTGTGCACACTTCCTCTGCATTAATCTGCCACAAACAACAGTAAAACATGAAAGCCTTGTTATCGTCTCACATCACTAACAAGGAGGGATCTTCCGGTACAGTGGTACCTCGGGTTACAGACACTTCAGGTTACAGACGCTTCAGGTTACAGACTCTGCTAGCCCAGAAATAGTACCTTGGGTTAAGAACTTTGCTTCAGGATGAGAGCAGAAATCGCACGGTGGCAGCACAGCGGCAGCAGGAGGCCCCATTAGCTAAAGTGGTACCTCAGGTTAAGAACAGTTTCAGGTTAAGAACAGACCTCCAGATCGAATTAAGTTCTTAACCCGAGGTACCACTGTACCTTGGTGCTCTGACACAGGAAATCATCACTTCTGCTCTGAGAAAAGTTCCCAGTGCTGCACTTTTCCACATTCCCCGTCCACTACTCCACCAACAAACAACTAAAAACCATAATATTGAGAGAGGCCCTCAGCAAACTAGGTTTCCTCACCTAGGCTGAAACTTCAATGAGCTGAGGGTGGTCCTAAACATGCCTGTCTCTACTACTTTGCTGTATAGGATGAAGGTGAGGTGAGGATTTGCTGCCCACAGCCTTTGAATTAGATCAGTAAGGAAACCAGCATTCTGGGACATACCTGAATTTCACTGCAAGCACACCGTGGACACTGGTCCGGTCCTATGAATGCAAATTTGCCACACAGTGGCCCTGTCTGGAATGCAGCAGCTTTTAACACCATAATTTAGGGCTAGCCCTTCGAACGTAACAACCAGACTTATAAGCCCCCAGTGTATCAAGTGCACTCAGATTGTTCTACTTTCAGCCTTTATTGGTTTGGGATTTTCCAAAGCTCTAATCTGCTTGATCAAGACCACATGAGACTGCCGAAGTGTCAAAGGATATCACTGGCAACATCCCAGTAACAAATTTTTCCTCCTTTCTTGCATGGTCCATTTAATTGAACACCCATATCAGTGGCAGATGCATTGCAAAACACATTTTTCACTTTTATGTCTCTCTCTCTCTCTCATGTCCCTTTTATGAAAGTTGTAAAGTTATATGCTTAAGAGACTTTGGCTAAAATGTTTTATTGTGAAAATTGATAACATTTACTTTGCTGGAGCTGGGGCAAAATGTTCATATTGTGGACAGACTCTCACGTTATGACTTTTTTATTATTAATGTTCCTATTGTTTACAAGCTATAGCCAGATGCTGATTTGAAATGCACTCTTGGAAGATGAAAGGCTTTCTACTGACACAGGCATATGCGTTCTGCTCACTTCAGCGCCACATAGCAGGTACCTGTTCAGTACTTGGCAAGGCTATTCCATCTATGAAGTCAGACGCTCCCCCTCCCCCATTTTACACCAAATATGCTGGACTCCAGCATTTTGAAAGGCTTGGTCTGAACCTCCAAAGTTCATTTGGCTATCCTCACTTTCCACAATGTTGGCACCAGTTTGAAAGGACCTCACACTAGGAAAAACACAGGTCTGTGTGTGTACGACAGCAACATTCCCATTGACGTCAATAAGAGTTAGGCGTGGCTATGAACATTTGGGACTTGGCCCTATGTGCTCCTTTTGAAGGAGCCTCTGCTTACAAAACATGGGTGGATTTCATGAGATGGAGAAAGCAAACTAGGAATCTCCATCTTTCTTTGGGCTAAAACGTTCCCCTGCAACTTCTGAATCTTTGTGCAAGAATAAGAGTGAGGCTCAAGGTTGGAAGTAAGACAGAGGCAGAAACACACAATTCCTTTCCATACAATCCACAACAACATATTGTGTTCAGTCGCAGTTTGGATATTTCCTACCCTGCTGTCATTATTTATTCCGCGGCTCGGTAGTGGGAAGTGGGTGTTGTGGTTTGGGGGGCACTGAGGGTAGGAACTCAAACCCCATCACACTCCTAATGATGGGAGCATGCATGGGCCAAACAGAGCTCCCAAGTGCATTTGGAATAAACCAGGCTATTTTCTGCTTGTTTGAGGGAATTGCTTGATTTGTTCAGCCCAATTCTAAACCAAAATAAATCACTAATCTTATACGAGGAAGCTTGCCTCTTGGAATTACCCTGAGGGTTGAGTGTGGGGAATGGTGGAGTCTTCACAGAAACATGGGGAAATATATAAGCAATCTTTTCCATATGGGGCAATAAAGATAAGTCTGTGAGTAAAGCAATCAGAACTCCAACATCGATCTGCAGTCACCCAACTGGACTGCATAGTTTTCAGGTTTATTCTCTCACAATAAATTCCTGGTGTTCTTTTTTTTTAAAAAAAGATAAAAAGCGCATTCATTTCTATGACTTTTTGCAACACAGGAGAAATCTCTTCCTGCCTTCCACTCCGATAGTATTCAGTTATTCTGTGGATAGGGAATGAATGAATGAAACTTTATTTGCGTCAGCCATCGGCCATAGCAACAAAAGAACACTGCAATATACACAGAACAAAATAAAAAGTCGATTATATAAAACACAGTTTAGGGTCCTGAATCAGCAGTCAAATAGTGGATCTTATTCTGATTGCCCCAGCTAGAAACCTTGCAACCTTTGCAGCAATCTGCTCCTCTTGATCTGTCAGGAGAAAAGACACTGTGGCAGTGGTTGGGTGGCCCGGAATGGACAATAAAAGAGGGGTGATAATCTTATTCCTCAGGTCTTTGTAAAGAGTGCACATCAGGAGAACATGTGCCACTGATTCGGTGCTGTCATCTCTGCAAGGACATAGGCGTTTTTTGTGTGGAATCTGTTGGAATCATCCCTCAAGTGCAGCTGAGGGCAATACATTCACAGTTCCCTTAGATAATAAGCACATGGACATGAATGTTTAGGTTAATGGGGTAAAAGCACATCTATATTTTGGTATTGCTAGATTATACAGATAGGGTGCCAGAGAATCAAAGTGGGAGGATGGGAAATGGTCATACCATGGGCAAAATTTCCTTGTTGTGACCAAGTTGTTCTGACGCTCGATATCATTTAGGCGTTGGCAAATTAAACTGTTACTATGACCCACGGTGAGTAGCTGCTGTGGGGATAAACCTCAAGAGTGAAGTTTTTGATGGACAGTTTTAGACCAGGCACTCTTGTGACAGTCTTGTTGCACTAGGGATATTAGACTGGGAGGATTTGAGTTTCGGCAAAGCCAGAAGTTAAGTGTCCTGCGCCAGATCCATAATTCTACCAAGGGGAGATTGACTTCTAGGTGCAATGGTGTGTTTGGGACACAGGGTGGTACAGAAAAAGATTGCCTTAAGAACTTTGATTGGACAGCTTCCATGGAACCATGGTAAGTGCCAGTCCAAATCTGAACCCCATATAATAGCTGCGCTAGGGGTTTAGCTGTGGATAGGGACTTACATGGCAAGGCCCTGGGCCCCACAGTTCCCTTAGATAATAAGCACATGGACATGAATGTTTAGGTTAATGGGATAAAATAGGCCACAACTTTATTGGCCACACACCCCGGCTATCCTGATTGGTCAGCCAGGGGGCGTGATGCAGCTGGGGGTCCCTATGCTGCAGGTGACATCCCTCCACCCACAGCTAGGTCACTAGGAGGTCCTGGATGTCCTCCCGCAATGCCGCCCCCTCGGGGAAGGGGAGTGGACATATTTGTTAATGGGGTGCCCTTTTCAAGGTGGATCCATTGCTGGACAGATAACTGGAGACCCACATCATTTTATTGTCTCACTCATTTGTAACATGCAGCACCCAGGACTAATATACGTATGTTGAGATACGTATCTTGGAAAGAATTTCTTGTACTGTGTGTTAATCCCATCCTCACAGTACACGATGTATCCACAGCCTCCTGCCAAGGAAAATAAAATGCACGACATTCTTAGGCTAAGCTCCATTTCCAAAGCAATTAAACTGGCTGTTGCTAATTAATACAAATGTCCTTAATACATACGAGACCCCTGACATGCATCTTAGCTCAGGAAACAAAGGTGCGGGGGAGGAAAAACCTCATCTCGTGAATGAAGACTCCACAAATACAAAATATTTTCAGCGCATACTGTCCATTTATCTCATCCTCTCTGGGGCGGGGGGGGGGGAGCTTTTAAAACAAACTCTCTTTGTTTCATCTGCTTCTTTTGGCTTTTTTTGGCTTTTGGGGGGAAACCCAGCCAGATGGGCGGGGTATAAATAATAAATTATTATTATTATTATTATTATTATTATTATTATTATTATTATTATTAGTTTTAACCTTTAAAGCTGGGACATGGATTGTTGGCTCTCCCAAACCAGAAATGGTGTGGCATGGAAGATCGCCACATTGATGTTGTACCCGCCATTTATAAAATATCCCCTTGATGGTTCTAAAAACAAGCTTATCTCATGCTGTATTTCTGCCAGAATTATACTGGTCAATCTGTTCAGATGTGAGGGATTCTGGTGGACAGGGAGATATGTAAGGTACAGATCACTGGAGCTCAGAAATGACTATTGTCACTGGACCTCAAACAACCAGGAATGTCTGGTAACTTAGTTCCTAATACTTTGCTAAGGATCCTTGCTACCCACCCCACATAACTGATCACAAGACACTGCACATGCCCATTTGAATGGCAATGCCCATCAGCTTTGAGGGTCCCTGGTCCCCTCAAATATTTTAGGGGAGTCAAAAGGACGTCAGTCCCCAGGATTTGGCTACTACAGTAGATGTGTACCTGAGGCTGAAGAGAAAGGGCATTTGTTTCTAGACCGGCTAAACATATTCTCTGAATAGTAAAGGTAAAGGGACCCCTGACCATTAGGTCCAGTCGTGGCTGACTCTGGAGTTGCGGCGCTCATCTCGCTTTATTGGCCGAGGGAGCCGGCGTTTGTCTGCAGACAGCTTCCTGGTCATGTGGCCAGCATGACCAAGCTGCTTCTGGCGAACCAGAGCAGCGCATGGAAACGCCGTTTACCTTCCCGCTGGAGTGGTACCTACGGTATTTATCTACTTGCACTTTGATGTGCTTTCGAACTGCTAGGTTGGCAGGAGCAGGGACCAAGCAACGGGAGCTCACCCCGTCGCGGGGATTCGAACCGCTGACCTACTGATCGGCAAGTCCTAGGCTCTGTGGTTTAACCCACAACGCCACCCGCATCCCTAGCCACCCGCGTCCCTATTCTCTGAATACCAATTCAGTATTGAAAAGCCTCATAGGGCAGTCAGTGTACCACCATAATTAGACTCTGAACTGACAACACTAATGTTTGCTTTGTACATTGCTCTCTTAAGGAAGAGTAAGTTTAAGCTATGGCATTACTACTCTAGGAACTCACACAATACTGGATTCGTATTTTCCCTGATACAACCCAAGATGTTGTGGATAAAAGAAAGGTTGCTTGTTTTTCTAAAGCCAAAGGTTTTGAGCTGTAGAGAGAAAAGCAGACTTTCTATCAAAAAATAATAATCATGTTGCTTTATGCACTAAATAGATGGGCAGACAGAGCAATTCTCTCTTTTAGCAAGCAGAGGCTTTATGTTTAAACTCTGATTGCTTAAAACTTCTTGGTACCAAAACAGGGGCTCTGACTAGCTTTGGGACACATGTTATTGTTGAACTAACTCTGAGGTTATTCGTTTCCTAAATATTGTTTACATGATCTAGCAGCCTTCATTTTAGACCATGAAATATTTTTGACCATGAAATTGTGCTAGCAACAACAGAGACCACATCAGAAACAGATTTGGAACCTCTGCATCTCAGGCTATTCGTTTTGCTTTCTGTTCCGGTTCCATATATTCAGTGCAGCCAAGCTGTATTAGTTAACTTTTGCTGAATTCTACCAACTCATCACACAGATGAATATGGCACCTTCACTGTACAGCTTTTGCTGAATGCTGAAGAGACACCTCTTCAGCCTGACCTTTGACACTTGAGATGTATATTCTTAGGACCCACCCTATTCTTGTGGTTGTAGTTTGCTTTAAACTGTTTGTTAATGTTGCATTTTAAATTGTTGTGACCTGCCTTGGGACCTTGGGGTGAAGGGCAGGTAATAATATAAAATAATCAGTGTTCCTGTTATTTAAATCTTCAGTGGGATGTTGAAGCTGCCTGACTGCCATTAGCTCTATCTGCCTTTTACCTTAAGGTTACCAGACGTCCCCATTTTCCAGGGAAAGTCTCCGGATTTACAAGTCAGTCCCCTGACAAAATCCATCTATTTAGTAGGAAGTTTAAAAGTGACCCCGGATTCATTGAAAAAAAATCTGGTAACCTTATTTTACCTTCAATCTACAGATTACTTGAAGACCATAAAAAAATCTTATGTTTAAGAATGTTTGACCAATACAACCACAAATTCACTTAAACAGGAATCTGGGACAAGGGATAGTGTTATCATTAGGTCAACTAGGCAGGCACCTAAGGTGCAGACCTCAGAGGGGCACAGTTTTATACAGATTAGCTTTTGTTATATGTTATATATTTTGGATAATATTTTACTTTACTTTTCTTTTTTGAAGAATTTTATCATTTTTGAAGTACTGTAACATTTCCATGTATAAGACTAGGGTTTTCAATTTACTAAAAATAATGTTAAAAAGGGGGAGTAATCTTATACATGGGGGAATGTTATTGAAAATACAGAAATATACAGTAACTCATACATTAGAATGTTTTTTTATGTGTACATGAAATAGACCCAGTTGACTGGAAGTTATGTAAAATACACTTAATTTTAAATCTTATAGTCACATTGTTGTTGTTTAGTCGTGTCCGACTCTTCGTGACCCCATGGACCAGAGCACGCCAGGCACTCCTGTCTTCCACTGCCTCCCGCAGTTTGGTCAGATATAGTCACATCTTAATCTTATTAAGAAATGTATTCATTTTTCTAGTGAGTGATGGCTGATAAAACAACAACAACAACCCTCTGGAGCCCAGTACCACAAACAAAAGGCAGAAAAAGCTAAGGAGCAAGCAAAACTAGAGGGGTTCTTTCTGAAAGACCTTGGTACACCGAAAGTAACTGAAGGCAAGAATATGACTGCACTCTTCTTGAAACTAGCACTGAGGAAGTTGAATGTGGTGCTCCTACTGCAAATGATATAAACTCTAAGATAAAAGATTACTGCAAAGTCAGCAAATAAGATAGTATTGTGTCTGACTTAAATTTCAGTGCCCCTACTAACTGGCCTAACTATGGCAGTGATAATTTGTGACAGATTATAATACAACACGGATAATAGCAGATAGCATCACATGATTTTCCCAAAGATTCAAAACCAGAAGATTTTTGTCCTATACGCTACCATAGGAAACTAGCAAACTGGTTGTTTGTACATCTGGAGACATTTATCTTGCTCTTGTGTTGACTCTTCATGACCCCATGGACCAGAGCATGCCAGGCACTCCTGTCTTCCACTGCCTCCCGCAGTTTGGTCAAACTCATGTTGGTAGCTTCAAGAACACTGCCCAACCATCTCGTCCTCTGTCATCCCCTTCTCCTTGTGCCCTCCATCTTTCCCAGCATCAGGGTCTTTTCCAGGGAGTCTTCTCTTCTCATGAGGTGGCCAAAGTATTGGAGCCTCGGCTTCAGGATCTGTCCTTCCAGTGAGCACTCAGGGCTGATTTCCTTAAGAATGGATAGGTTTGATCTTCTTGCAATCCATGGGACTCTCAAGAGTCTCCTCCAGCACCATAATTCAAAAGCATCAATTCTTCGGCAATCAGTCTTCTTTATGGTCCAGCTCTCACTTCCATACATGACTACTGGGAAAACCATAGCTTTAAGTATACGGACCTTTGTTGGCAAGGTGATGTCTCTGCTTTTTAAGATGCTGTCTAGGTTTGTTATTGCTTTTCTCCCAAGAAGCAGGCGTCTTTTAATTTCGTAACTGCTGTCACCATCTGCAGTTTACATCTGGAGACATTTATCTTGCTCTTGTAGGGAGGTAGTATTATGGGGGTTGGGGTGACAGTCAGCCTGTATCCCTGAGCCCCTCCCAATTCCTGGATCCAACAAAGACTCTCCTCCCTGGAAGAGAGGGGAGTGGTTGTGGGCGGGAGCCCGAGCACCGCCCCAGCAGGGGGCATTAGCCCCCTGCTTCCTCCTCTAACCTGGCTGACGCCCACGCCCCCTCGGCAGGCATCCAACCAGGTGCCTTCGAGGGGGCGTGTTCAGCAGCCTTTTGCGGCAGCGCCAGGCTCTCCTTGGCCTCATTCTTCTCCGTCCTCTCGTCGCAAGTCACCCACCCTCCACTCCCTTCTAGCTCAGGGTCTTTGTTCTTTGGCCTTGCTATGGACCTTAGGTTGGTCGCCCTGGTTGTCTAGGGGGCCTGGTAGGAATTTTTCCATTTGGCATTAGGCTTTTTAGTTTTTTCGCCTACCTCGTAGCAATCGTCACAACTTTTTGTGGTATTGGTGGGTAGGTTAGGCATTGGAATAATGTGTTATGGTGTGTCGAAGGGCTGGGTGTGGCCATCGCCTATGCCTTCAATTTTTGGGTATTCTGTTAAAGGAATCTGGCGGTCGTGTACTCTGTCCAATGCCTGCTTGGCGGGAGGCCATGGCACGACCCCTGGTGACATCAGGGGAGAGCCTATAGTTGGATTAGCATCAACAGGCTCCACCTACTGGTGAATAAACCCCCTTGTTTTAGACATCCAATGCCTAAGCCAATACCTTTTCACTGCTGTAATCAATAAAGTTGTGGCCTTTTCTTGCCCATTAACCTTATATCACGTGTCCTTGTGTATTTATTTCACATTGTGGGGGTCGGGTCCTCGAACCACAAGGAGTCGATTGCTGGACTAGCCAGACATGTTTCTTGATAATGCCTCCACTCCCTCAGTATGGGTCATTAATGTAACAAAGGAAGTGGCTCTGTACCAGCCAAAAGGGTAGGCTTCCCTCCCTAAACCATCAGTTAGTTAGAAAGACAAAGGCCAGAGTCAATGTGTGCATGAAGTTGAAGTGAGAAGCAAGGCTGCAGGTTGGGCAGCTTGGAGACAGAGCCATGCCTAACCTTGGCTTGAATCCAAGGTTGTGGCTATGGTAGAAGCACAACCCTCTTGGGGTGTTAATGCTGTGAGCCCCTCCATCATAGGTTCAGGTTGTATATACAGTGGTACCTCGGGTTAAGTACTTAATTCGTTCCGGAGGTCCGTACTTAACCTGAAACTGTTCTTAACCTGAAGCACCACTTTAGCTAATGGGGCCTCCTGCTGCTGCTGCGCCGCCCGAGCACGATTTCTGTTCTCATCCTGAAGCAAAGTTCTTAACCCGAGGTACTATTTCTGGGTTAGCAGAGCCTGTAACCTGAAGCGTATATAACCTGAAGTGTATGTAACCTGATGTGCAAATAAACCATGTATCATAAAGACACCACAGCCTCTGCTGTGCCTCATTCTGAAGGAAACCAAACCCTGGGTAAATGCCTGGAACCCCTGGAATCTCATATCACTTAGAGATTGGGGTGGCATGCAACAATATATTTCAATTGCTGGCTGCGATTGGAACTTTCACATTAGCAGGATGACCCACTCTCGCTCGTCCTCATAGGCATTCTGCCCCACAATGATGAGGTCAATTTCAGAAGCAGTCTTTCAACTCTAAAGCTGTCTTGTCACTCTACTTTAGAGAGAGAATATTCTTTTTCCCACCTAGTTTTTCCATTACCCCTTTCCAAGCATCATTTTCTTCCCTGCCTTCTTGTCCCTGGCAACTGTTCCCTGGCCCAATGGCGTAGGAAGGGGGTTGCGGTGGGTGTGGGTCGCCCCGGGCGTCATCACTAAGGGGGTGACAAAGTGGCTATAGGCTTTGTGAGTCTGTGGCATTTTTAACTGTCAGGTTAATTCACAGAAGCAATCAGCCCAAAATGAATGCCTAACAGAACAACAAACTATATTGCTGGAATCAGTCAAGAGCAAAGGCATAGCTAGGGGGCGGGTGGGCAGGGGGCACCAGGTGCCACACCACGGGGGGGGCACTTACCATGGGGCCTGCAGCATGCCCAAGCCACATGTCTCTCCTGGGAGTAACGCTGTGGCTCGGGTACCTGCAGGTTCCACGCTGCCCAAAATGGCAGCATGGGGTTTGCATCCGCCTGCCACCTCTCCCTCAGCCACCCTACAGCTGGGGAGGGCGGTAGTGAGGCTTGATGCAGAATTCCCTGCCATAGCTCACCCCGCCCAATGGGTGGCTTGCCCCGCCCCTGGGAGGAGGGGGCACGCGAAGCTCGGATGCCTGAGCGGCTAGCTGCGCCACTGCCTGGCACCTGTTGCCATTTCTCTTTCCCCTTCCCGACTGTTCATTTTCCTGCCTGCTGATGTACCAAAGACTTTATATAGTCTGTGTTACAGATGTGTGTTTCCCCCCGGTTATTCATATGAAAAATTCTTCACAGATGCCTAACTACATTGCAACATATAAACAAACACATGGTTGTGAAAGAATATCACAGGATATTATATCGGCCCTTCTTACACTTCTTACACGTGATGGGTTATTTGATTATATAAATTGCACTTCATCAAATCTCAGTTTTTCATTTTCCTTCCTTTATGAAAATGAGTATAATTTTAGTGCATGCATAAATTTACTGCATTTTATTTTAAAAAAATAATATTTACAACTTTGCGCTTGAGCTAGAGCTGGAGTTCATAAAGTTCATTTGGAAAACAAATTTGTCTAGCTCATAATGCCTGGTTGAATTATAAAATGCCATTTTCTCCAGAAATTCTTCCCCAGCTCAGCATATAATGTTCTGCACATGTGCTGTCAAGCTGGCCACAGTGCTTTGTAGGCAGATGCACAGAACTTCTTTAATGTTAAGCCTTTGCTCTCAAACAGTCATCGGTTGCTGTGAATTACATGACCAGACTAATATTGGATACTATGCGGTGTGTTCTGAGCACTCAGCTAGGCTCCAGGAACTAATTTTCAGTCTTCCCACCCCCATGCTTTCCCAGCTGACTTAGAAAACTCCCAAAGCCAAACCACAGAGGTCCTCAGAGGGTTTTTACTACAAGAGGTCCTCCTTTGGGTTTTATACTTCAGGTTCCAAACATATGTCCTCTGCAATAACCACTCTTCTATTACTAGGGACAGAATATCATTATTATTTGTTTCATTTATGAATTGCTTACCATGAGGCACCCCAAGGCGACTTACAATATAATAGCATATATGTGTGTGCTATATATGCTGTTACGTATATAAAATCAATTTGAACAATTGCATATATAAAACAGAGAGAGAGAGAAAGTTTAAAGCAACAACAGCACATACATAAAATCTATTAAAGTCCAATACAGACACTAACTGGGATAAAGAGCTTCATGTAGAAGGCTTGTTGAAAGAGGAATGTCAGTCGCAGATACAAAACAACAATAGGGAAAGAGCCTCTCTAATATATATAATTGGGGGGAGTTCCAAAAGGTAGGTGCCAAAAGATTCCATTCTGACCATACAGAATGGACTTCTGGTTGGATGGTATTTGCAGGATGCTGTCTCCTGCAGAATGTGTTGCTCAGTTGGGTAAGTAGGGGATAAGATAATATTTTGGGTGTTTTGGTTCCAAGATCTCTGCTTTTGTATACCAGTACATCTTTTTACACCTTGAACCTCTATCCCAGTAGCTAGCTGGCAGTCGGTTCTTTCTATTCTTTCAGCAGCAATAGTCCACCCCAGTGGACTATTTTGCACCACATTTTGCACTAATTGCAGCTTCCAGGTCAGTCTTAAAGGCAGCCCCACATACAGCACATTTGACTAATCTAATGTAATTGTTGTATAAATGCTATACAGTCATACCTCGGAAGTCAAACACCTTGCAAGTCGAACGTTTTGGCTCCCGAATGCTGCAAACCCAAAAGTGAGTGTTCCGGTTTGCGAATGTTCTTTGTAACCCGAATGTCCGTCGTTGCTTCTGTGGCTTCCGATTGGCTGCAGGAGCCTTCCAGCAGCCAATGGGAAGCCACACCTTGGTTCCCAAACGTTTTGGAAGTCGAAAGGACTTCTGGAACAGATTCCATTTGACTTCTGAGGTACAACTGTATCTGTGCACTGTGTGACCAAGAAGTACCAACAGGTCCTATTGCTTAGCACTTTAACATCATTAATGATGAGAAAGAAAGTCTTCTTCCCCATAAGCTGCTCTTTCATTGACCTTTTTTCCTCATAAAAATGTAGGTACTTGATGGCAGTGTGTTATGAGCAACATGTAGTATTATTATTTTTTAATCCTCTGGAAAGTACCTAAAGGGAAAGAGGTCACAAGCTTTCATGATCTTAACACAGAAATTATTTGAATAACAGACACCCATTGTCTTCAAAGTGCTGTAGTTTTAACGCCACACTCATTTTTGTTTGCTCAGTTAAGGTGATTTCATTTGTGGTTTGAAAATATTTGTAATAAGAAGCCTAACCGTACTATGTTGAACAGCACAACTGATAAGGCTGTTGATATCCGTTTCCAAGTTTGATTTAATTATTCTTTCAGATTCTTTGTTTCTGCTGAAACAGGTAAAGAAATTGAGAGAACTGGCAGTCTTGAACCATGACCAATAACATGATCTCCAGAGCGCTGGCATGTAAGGGAATTTTTGCAGATCACAAATCTGCAAGACACATGTTGGTGTTTTCCAAAAATATGTCATTAAATAGCTGGAAGAATCCTTATTTATGTTAAGCATGGTGTACTACAAGGCTGAATTATAAAATGGGCACATTTCAAACAACAGTTTTTTTGTTTAAAGAGAAGTGGTAAGCTTATGAGAATGAGAACCTGCTGTTTGGAGAGGGGGGAGGAAACCTCCTTAAAACAATTAAATTTCAGATAAAACCAGTTGTCATCTTTCTGTCTTTGCTCATCCATTGTCATAGATTGCCATCTCAAATCTTCAGCTGGAAATAGCATCATGAACACTAGCTGCTTTTCCCCAGACATACAATTTTAACTCAATCCCTTGCTATGAATTATCTCATCGTTCTCCACTGTGCATTCCACTTGTGCTTAAATCAGAGCATAATAACATTTGGACATAGCCAAACTTTGCTCACCTAATGCTCTCTGGTGCTTATATGTTAAAGCGAGGGCTGTGCACCTGGTCCGGCTGAAGCCTGAGTCCCAAACTGAATCGAGCCAATTCAGGGGAAGACCAGGAATTGCTAGAGTTTGGTGGAAACTGCCCCAGATCACCACAGGTTGGGTCAGGCAGCCCAAAGTAATCCAGGGGTGTCTGGGAGTGGCACATTGGTCAGAAAGGAGAGGTAGGTGCTGGACAGGAAGAAGGAGAAGCAACAAAAAGCAAAAGAGTAGGAGAAGCTTACCTGACTGGTTGTGTCTTCCAAGGTAGAGATGGGGGGGTGCCTTTGGATGTGGACTGTAAGATGCTCCTTTTCCAGCAGTTTCCCCACCTGGCCTCTCTTTCTCTCCTCATGCCCTACCACCTGAAGCAGCACCCCAAAGGACTGGATCCTCAGCACAACAGCTGGTATGTGGAGGTTTTTGATCTTGAAGGCTTCTGGGGGGACTTCCCTGCAAGGAAAGTGCTTGCAATGGAACAGAACCCTGAAGGATTGAATCCTCCTCTGGGTCAGGAAGGTTGAAAAGAGCCAGAGCATCTTCTTGTCTCTCTTCCTGACCATCTGTTTAACTGGGGTTTTAAAAATTTTTATCACATTTGTTTCCTATCTAATATTGTTCATTGGCATTGTTTCCATTTGTTTTTGTTTCCCGCCGATTTCAGTGGGAGATTCAGCTCATCTTCTGCTTCCTCGTTGTTTCTACCCTCTTGGCACTTATTCCACTACCCTTCCATAGTATCAGACCCACCAAAATTAAGTGTATACATTATATAGGCAAATTTAAACGTTGGCAGATAGTAGTTCACATTTCTACCTTGCAGTTTTGTAGTGAAGGAGATAAACTATTGTTTTTCAGGCCAGTTTTAAAAACACATAACTGATATTCTCCTTGGAGGATTTTTCCCAACTTAAACATACCATGACTTCTCCACCCTTTAAAAAAGTAAAGAAACTAAACTGAAAACTTGTTTTGTTTTTTGTTGAATAGGTCAACAGAGTGCAAGGCTTTCTAAAACTTTGTCATTGCAATGGAAAATATTTGTTAATACTGTAACATTATGGACAGTGGTCAAAATTCAAGATTCTCTTGAATATTTGGAATATTTGGAAAATATTTGTTAATACTGTAACATTATGGACAGTGGTTGAAATTCAAGATTCTCTTGAATATTTGGGGGGAAATGAAAGATGTGCAAAGATTTTTTTTACTAAGGAAAATGCATCCTTTTAGGGTGGAATTGCAATTTACTTTTGCTGATGGCAAAGATGCAATGTCTGAAACTGTAACTGATTAGAAGGCAGCACAACAGAGAGCACAGACATATTTCCTAATAGTTTGGATCACCGGAAAACACTGAAAGCCAATTTAGAGGGGCGGTTTTTAATAAATTAGAGAAAGCATCACTATGATGGCCATTTCTGAGACACGACTTCTGTTATGAAATAAGTACTATACTTACATAAATGTACTTACAGAAATAACTGGGCTTTTACTTCACTGTGAAGTTTTTTCTTACTGGAAATTTTTATTCAGCTGTGGTGAGATCCCCCCCTTTTTTTTTTTAGATCTGTGTTTAGTTTGAATATGTTGACAATTTGGGAAGATCTGAGTCAAAATTATTTGGATGAACTTTGGTTTGGTAAACCAAAAACCAACTAAAAGGTTCACAGACCCAGAGTTGGTTTTTCCTAGATGGTCTCAACAACTAGGCAAATTCATATGTGGTCTGGTCCTAGACCTTTTCAAATATATTAATAAGATATTTGAACTCTGCAAGTGGTCACCCTGGAATCTAATGCCTAGATAAGCAATTGAGTACTACATGGTACTTTAAATGCCATTCAGTTTAAATGAATAAATTAAGCAATTTTAAACATACTTGTGCATATATACTTTTCCACTTTGACTGATTATGTCTGCCCCCAGTGTACCTGTAGCCTCTTGCACCATAACATTTCCGGCAATAGGCCTGTCCTAAACATTTTCAGATGTATTGCAAAATCCCCCCCCCCCAATGTTATTGGCCTGGCTTTTCTTCATTCAAGTTCTTAGGAAATGCAATGTGTCAAGACCTGGTCAAAAAAGCCAAAGATTCTGTATGGTAGCAAAGCCTGAAGTGGCCAGGAAATGTATATTTGGATCATAGTCAATGTCAATACAGGCTGTGGCAGCTATGGAAAGGCTAATTATACTTTAGGGATCATTCGGAAAGGGATTGAAAATAAACCTTCCAATATCATAATGCCATTATACAACCCAATAGTGAAACCACTCAAGCAACTCCTTTCTGGGGAAAGTTTACAACACTTGGGGTGGGGGTTAGTTTGGAAAGAAGTGAATAAGGGGAACATTATAGAAGTGTATAAAATTATATATGGTGTAGAGAAAGTGGGCAAAGAGACTCCCCCCATTATCCCATAATACTAGGACCTGGGGGACATCCAATGAAGTTGTATACTGTTCAAGATAGATAAAAAGAAATACCTTGGTTGCCGAACGCCTTGGAACTCTTACATTTCGGCTCCCGAATGATTGAAAACCGGAAGTGAGTGTTCCAGTTTTCGAACGGTTTTCAGAAGCCAAACGTCCTGTGTGGCTTCTGCAGCTTCCAATTGGCTGCAGGACGCTCCTGCAACTAATTGGAAGCCATGCTTTGGTTTTCAAACGGTTTCGGGAGTCGAATAGACTCCCGGAACGCATTCTGTTCAAGAACCAAGGTATTACTGTACTTCTTCACACAGTGCATAGTTTAAAATACAGTGGTACCTTGGGTTAAGAACTTAATTCGTTCTGGAGGTCCATTCTTAACCTGAAACTGTTCTTAACCTGAGGCACCACTTTAGCTAATGGGGCCTTGTGCCGCCGCCGCGCGATTTCTGTTCTCATCCTGAAGCAAAGTTCTTAACCCGAGGTACTATTTCTGGGTTAGCAGAGTCTGTAACCTGAAGCGTATGTAACCTGAGGTACCACTGTATGGAATTTGGCACCACAGGATGTGGTGATGGTCACCAATTTGGACATCTATGAAAAGGGTTTAGAAAACTTCAGAGAGGCTAAGGCTGTCAATAGTTACTACTCAGTGTGGTGTAGTGGTTAAGAGTGGTAGTCTCGTAATCTGAGGAATCAGGTTCGCGTCTCCACTCCTCCACATGCAGCTGCTGGGTGACCTTGGGCCAGTCACACTTCTCTGAAGTCTCTCAGCTCCACTCACCTCACAGAGTGTTTGTTGTGGGGGAGGAAGGGAAAGGAGAATGTTAGCCGCTTTGAGACTCCTTAAAGGGAGTGAAAGGCGGGATATCAAATCCAAACTCTTCTTCTTCTTCTTCTTCTTCTTCTTCTTCTTCTTCTTCTTCTTCTTCTTCTTCTTCTTCTTTGTGCTACTACAAATAGGGGAGGCAGTATGCCTCTTAATACTAGTTGCGGGAAGTGCAACAGGGAAGAGTGCTGTTGTGTTCATGTCCATCTTGCGGGCTTGCCCTGACATCTATTTGGCCACTGTGAGAACAGGATCATGGATTAGATGGACCTTTTATATGATCCACCAGGGCTTGTCTTATGTTCTTCTGAAATGAGGCTGGGCAAGATGGTCTCTGAAGATCATTAGCAAGCAGAGGCCCTTTAGTGCTCAGACCAAAGGAGGAGATCTTGCCTGGAAGTTCTTGTCTTTATCCAAGTAGCACATGACTTTCAGGGACAAAGTAATTCTGGTAGATGTCGCTAGTTATCTTACAAATCTCAGCTTTGACCAAAGCTCAATGGTTGCACACTGGCTGAATTACTGACTGGCATCTTCAAGGTTCAGGCCCTAGAGCTGACTTCACCCCAGCAACAAAAGACAAACAATAAGACTAGTTTGATAGCTGCCAACATCTTTAAAGAGTTTGGCAGTACATATGGAGTGAAATGACTTTCCTTTTCTTGATGATTTTCACAGCATGCAAGTATTAGCTTCACTAGCACCTTGGCAATAATCCACAATCATATCTGCGTAATTTTTGTAATAGTCAAGAAGTTGAGCAAGCCTGTTCAGAAAAGATGGATCTTATAAAGTTCAGCATCTCTGGATGGTAACTGGGAAGCAGGAATGTGGGAGAAGTTTAGATTCGCATTCAAAGGTGAATCTATCAAATCCACACTTTCTGAAACAAGATGCGAACCAGAACAGTTTTGCACTTATCCAGTTTTGTGCTTTTGTACTCCAACTGACGTTTACAAAAATGCATATATTAGAGAAAGTGGGGGGGGGGGTATACAAGTGCATGGTATATGGGGAAATTTGCCTGAAAAAATGTGTAAATCAGTCAAAACTGCATATAAAATGTGTTTATCGGGAGAAATCTGCACTAAAATCCGGATTAAATTTCATAGGGATTTTTTTAAAAAATAATAAAAAATGCAAATTGCTGCAGATATGTGGAGAACTGAATATAAGATTGGGAAAACGATAGAGAATCAAAATAGACAAATCCTTTCATACCAGCAGCATTCAGTTTAGAAATCCCTTTACTTCACACACATACACTTTATAAAAAATGTGTTTGTGTGGCTAATTAAACAATCTATGGCCTTTTTAAATGGTGAAGATTATTGTTTTTGTTTGTTACTATGGTATGTATTTTTGTGTTTTTATACTGTAAAGCACCCTGTGATCCTCAGATGAATGACGGCATGGAAATTTCAATAATAATAATAATAATAATAATAATAATAATAATAATAATATTTCTAATCCACACCAGAAAATTGCATCATACTCTCGACTGTATTGAAGTCAGCACTGTATATGCACAAACATTATTGCTCATATCTTAAGTGGTTTTTTAAAAATCCACATTACTCAAAGATAATTTACAGTCTTCTAAGGTATACATACACAAAAGAAGTTTGGCTGATATTAATGGAAACCAAGTGACTATGAGCTATGTATTTTACTTTTATTTTAGACATTTTGTGAGTTAGTTCTCATAAAACTATAGATCAAGGAAATAAATTATCAGTGTATTTTGCTTGTGTAACAGCCGCAGTGAGGCTTTTTACAATACATCCTAAATCCAGGACTGAGTCATAAACCACCCATGTAGATTCCATTTTCAGTTCCTACTTTTTCTGAGATGTGTGCAAGTAGGTTATAGATATAGGGAAATGTATGGGCTGTTGTGGCTTTTCCCCAAAAAGAATATTTTCCTAGGCACATACTGTCCCGGATCTCTAAAGCGCATGTGTAAGAAAAAACATCTCCACTGTATATTCAGAACTATCCCTGAAATCACATAATGCATTTGATCATTAGGGAGAAGGCAATTACTTCAGTAGGAAGAGGAAACAAAAGTACAATGAAGACAAGTTATGAAAGTCAAGCTGGGATATTTTACACTCTGGTTTTCTCAGCATACTTTAAATGATTAAACCTGAGGGAAGCATGAAGTCATTTCAATAAAAAAAGAGAGATGTGGAACTGGTTGCTGATGAATAAATTGTGTTTCAGTCAATTGAAAAATATCTCCCTAATAAATATACAGTGTTAACTTATTGTCAGCATGATAAGAGGCTTCTTTTTTTACAAAACACTTGTATTTTACTGTTACTATTTCGTAAGATTTTGATTCTCCAAATTTCACTTGGGCATTGTGTAAAAGCTACATAAATTGTTTTTCCTAAGTCAAGAAGTAGAGAAAACTATTGAATGGATGTCCTTTTTAATTTATTCATTTTTAGAAGATTTTGTACAAAGCAAATGTAAAGCTTCTTTTTACTGCAGGGATGATTAATGGTTGAATTAGAAGCATTGCAGGAATGGCAATAGATTTCAGGGAATTGATTAGGCAGTTTCCTAACCTCATGTTTGTATCTGATAAGTGCTGAAAGCAGCGCTGGCTTACACCAGAGGGGCTCTCCCTGTTTACTGCAGTGACAACTTGTTGCTCAGAATAAAGCCAAATCACACACTAAGTTCCAGGGAATGTACAGAGTTCAAGCTGAACTGAGCTTCGCGGAAACACATCCTAACTCCCAGGACTGGGGAAAGGAGCCAGAGAGCACCATTTTCCATGATCATTACAGAAGGCTTATTTAACCAATTCAGCTGTTCTAAGAAAACTACCAGTTTATGGGTTCAAAGCTGAAAGATTAGCCCTTGTCCTCAATTTCATCTTCATCATTAAAGTACCTTGCACTTTAATAATTAAATACAACCTCACAGTAATCAACTGTACAAAAAGAAAGAAAGAAAGAAAGAAAGAAAGAAAGAAAGAAAGAAAGAAAGAAAGAAAGAAAGACCAGGTTTTCGGTGAGTGAGAACTTACTGTAAGTTGTGATCCAAACAGTGAGACTGAAAATGATGTGTGTGGCTAACAAATGTTAGGATTCCCCACTCATGTAAACAGTGGCTCTTGTTCACCTGCACGCATCCAGAAGTAAAAGTATACAAGCACATCTGGACAGAATTCAGTGACATTATCTTTAATACTATGGCAGAGAAAACAATTGGAATGCAAAAATGCAATGGAAAAATCTAATGGAACATTCCTGTACTACTTTCTCTGCTTTTCCTCCTATCATTAAAAACTATTGTTTCCCATGTATATTATGACAGATATTTCCCTGGCAGGAGGAGGACTTTCATAGCGAGGATGTCTAAACTGAATTGCTCTGACAGTGATAAACTGTTTAATACTTTTCTATTTAACATCAGCAATCATTTCCAGAGTATTTTTGGACAGCAGCTAATAATAAATAAGCCAATTTTTAAGTCAAGTGAATATATTTAATTCCTACAGTACCTGGTGCCAGTCAGCCTATTATTTCTAAGTTACATTTTTTTGCTGTATCTGTTTTTCATTTTAAAAGCAGAGGAAACATTTTCCTGGAAGTGGTTTCTTGGAAAAAGAAAGGGCAAGCATTTGGACCATTAGTTATATTACTGAAAGAGAAAGGCTTACCTAACTTCATGTAGTGAATCTCCACAGTGTTCTGCTCAACAAAACCACAGCTGTCTGAACTTGTTACTTACGAATCATTCTATTTCATATGACTGATCAGAGAGAATACTGAAATGAGATCTGTAGTTATTTATTAAACCACAGATGAATGCAGTCCTTTGAATATACATCTACTTAATAGTTTAAAAAATCTTTCCAGTTGATATCTTTGTTTATGCATACAGAAATGGGTTTTCAGGGAACCAAAAAAAAATCCCAACAACTTTGAACATCTTTGGATCTTGTTACCTTAAGGATTTACCAACTGAATGTTTTGACACATTTTTTTAGGTTCCATAAATGAACCCCTGGAGGATATGAGACAGTACTAAAATACTTAGTTCTTCTCTTGCAGAAAAGGGAACTATCTAGAGTAGGTTCCACATCTCATCTAAGACTGATAAATTGTGGGGGATGGGATTCCAAATCCAGCTGGAAACAGATACTTGATTTACCTTTATTGGCATCATAAGCATGCTACTTACTAAAGCAGGAGTGGCTACCAAACGTTGCTGGTCTAAAACTTCCGTAGGCGATCGTTGTTAGGAATGAATGGAGTTGGAGTTCAAAACATCTGGAGGGTACCACACATGTTGCCGCTGTAGCAAAGTATCCCTGCTTGCCAGCGATACCTCTATTTTAACTCAATGTTTTAAGATGTCTCCACCCCTCTTTTCTGTATGTTCTGAAATTCATAGGTTTGCTAGCAGGTGTAAGTGGCCATTGCACTGTGTCACTTGGCAAGCTAACAGTCAAGAGGTTTTCTTTGTCAATCCTTTGCCCCCAAATTCACCTACCATGCAACTGGCCTCAGTCTCACAACAAGGTAAATTGACACAGTGCTGGATTTACATATAAGCTAAACAAGCTATAGCTTAGGGCCTCACTCTCTTGGAGGCCCCCCCCCCAAAAAAAGGAAAAAAAACTGGATGTACATTTCCAAAATATAAGATAAAAACACAAATAAAATAAAATAAAACCTACATACAGCAACAGTGTTTTGTGTTGTGTAGGCTCCTATGATGTAAGTAATGGCCTGCTAGCCTGCCCCCTAAAATATCACCCGTTTGCTCATTTCTATATCAATTACTTTGGTAAAATACATATTTTGTTATTTGCAAATGGCTTTAGATACCTATTGGGTCCATAAATTACCATATAGCATATATTCAACACAAAAAACAGTGACAATTTGTTGCTGAAAAAGGATAGCTGGACATTAAAGGTCCCCATTACCTTCAGTAGCTTAGGGCCTCATCAAACCTAAATCCAGCCCTGAATTGACCCAGTTCCACTTGATATCTACCTCTGTGTACTTGGGAGACAGAGCCCCTTTTCTGTGACACTGCTGGCTAGGCAAGCAAAGTGTTACAGTGGCCAATGAAGGTGACAGTGTCTTCCTGCATTCCTGGGAGGCATTCTGATTGCACAGTTCCTAGAAGACTTCCAGGGGATTCCCAGAAAACATGAGACTTGGAGCAGGGAATTCTCATGGCAGCTAGCATCCCCCAGCTTTCATGACATTTGGGTCCTAACATAAATGGGGAGGCCTATATAAGGTCTTGTCAATTGTGGCTCCAGCTCCTTTGGGGTGGTAGCCAACCTGTGTAGTGGTAGCCAAGGACATCTAATTGTCTTTTGTATTCATTTATGAAGGGAAGGTGTTCCTTAGCCTCCAAAGAGTAGCCATGATAGTGTGTTGCATCAAATACGAGTCTTGTGGTATCTAAGGGGAAGAAGATACATGAAGTGGGTAGGTACAGTATATATGCACTCTGAGTACAGAGTGGTTTGCTTACAAAATGAATCTGGCATCTCAATCAATGCTAGAGATAAACATGGGTGTGCCATAGTACTATGCTGAGCCCGGACAAGCAGAGAATTCAGTCAAACACCAGATCTGCCTGGTCAGGTGTAAGTCACTCTTGCCTAGAGAGTGCTGATGATTAATGGGCATAGCAAGGATAAAAGTGTAAATAGAGAGACAATTACCTCCTTCAGTGAGTTTGGCAAGTCC
Source organism: Podarcis liolepis (assembly GCF_965112155.1). Lineage (NCBI taxonomy): Eukaryota > Metazoa > Chordata > Lepidosauria > Squamata > Lacertidae > Podarcis > Podarcis liolepis. The sequence goes on along the minus strand of NC_139562.1, from coordinate 44,378,857 downwards.
TGGGATTTATTGAGACCAACGCCAAGGTGTCAAATTTGCTAATGAATTCCGACTCTGTGGGGATTCATGTTGAAGTCTTTCTCTGGGATCAAACTAGTTATTTAAAATGGCAGTGCTCTGAAAACAATGGGGGAGTGTTTCAGTTTCTCAAGACAATATTATGTAGTAGAGCTTCAAGTCACTATTCACCAAACTCAGTTTTCCAAATACCACTCCTAATGTAGGCGAAATAGCAATATCCAGTGAGGAACAAGCATAGTGCAAGGGCATTGAATGCTAAAGACTGGGGTGGTGGTAATGGAATGGAGTCAGTGTGCGTCAGCTTGGATTACTGACAGAACTAGATAAAATTGAATAAACAAAGAAGTCATCCTTAGTTTGTTATTTAGCTTTCTAATTACTAGCACAAGCTTCATGAGCAAGTGGCGTAATGTGCTTACTACTGTGAAGCCTCTAAACTGCCAATCCATTGCTAATGCACCAAGGCTTTCCACATTTCACTAATGCTAGTTACTGTAAGCTATTTCATTCAAAGCCATAAATCTACAAGAACATCCCTGGATAATTGACAAATAAGATTCATCATTCCTCTGAAATTGTTCTGTTTTCTCTTTGCTTTCCCCTCCTGCCTATAAACAAGTCCAGTGGGATACTCAGCAGAGATAGTTATATTGTTTTTGGTTCATTTGGCAATTTTGCATGTCCTTCAGTCTACTGCAGATGAGAAGTAGCAGAAGAATTAGAGCTGGAGTAATAAAACATTTTATATAGTCAAGCTGGCATAACTAAAGTGTTTGTGTCAAAGTGAATCATTCAACTGGCCAGGCTGAAACAGGGCTGCCCCTTGACCATTTTCATTTTACTTCTAAGGGCATTTTCTTGTTGTATAATGTTACACTATATCACATTATTGTTTTGCATTGCATTTTATTGTTACATTGTTGGTTTCTCCTTAGGTGCATTTGGTCCGGGAAAGTGAGTTATAAACATTAAAAGTATCAGATTGCTAGCACAATCCTATCTATATCTACAGAGACGGAAGCCCCAGTGAGTTCCTACCAGGTAAGTAGGTATTCAATTCACCTTCATGTGAAAATTTATCAAATACTGGTGCCCTTTTACTAAATCAGGGCTGGGACATCTGTGGCCCTTCCGTTGCTGTTGGACTACAGTTCCCATCAGCCCTAGCTAGCATGGCCAATGATGAGGGGAAATGGGTGCCTGACAACTTCTGGAGAGCTGAACATACCAAAATATCTTCTAAACACAATGTGATGCCCTGCTAAATACAATAATCTTTCCTTTGTTTTGGAAATGAGTGAGAAAAGATCAGATCCTGTTACATTTGTGACCTCTAGAGGCCAAGAAGAATTAAATTGATTTTATTTATGCAAAAAAGAATATAAAACTCTCTCTGGAACACCACCATTCTAGATTAGACAAGGCACGCTGAGATACTGCATGCTGCCAAGGTCTTCAGCTATACTAAATGCTGGGGTTGATTAAATTTCCATCTGCTAGCAAGTGGCAAACAGGGATTGACTAGAGAGCAAGTGATTAAATTATGTCTTTTTCTAGTTAACAACAATGGAGTTTAAACTACTGCCAGCATCCTGACACAATTCCCCCCCCCCCATAAGGGTATTCTTAGGCATATTTTTCCCAGCTTGCATTATTCTTTTTATAAAAGACACAGGAGTTGTGGGCATAATACTTTGTAGTCCCTATTGTTATAAAAAGTGAAACTGAGTAGCATACAAAATTTGGCTCTATGTAGGATTACAAAGGATTAAAATTTCCTGCTTTCAAAAACTTGGATCTTTATATCCATTCCCATTTCTTATGTATGGCTGCAAATCCCATTATCTGACATGAAACTTGAAATGCTTTTTTAAAAGAAGAAGTTGGAAAAATTATACCTATGGAGGAAGCTAGGAGAAATTTCTGGTGGTTAAATCTCTTTGAACTTGTAAATAATGAAGTAATTGTATTTCAAACAGCATCTGCTACATCCTTTGACATTTGGACAATCCATTTTGAGAGGTGGAAACAAAACGACTAACAAATCAAGTTGATGTATTTGGTCTTTGAAAACGGAGAAGTAAAGAAAATTTGTCACAATTTAAAGACCAACCAATTTTATTATGGGATAGGCTCTCATGGACTAGAGCCCACTTCAGATGTATGGAGTGTGGTCCTCAGTTGTCAGGCATATATGGATATAAAGAGAAAACATATATGTAAAAGGGGAAAACAGGAACAGTACAATTAAATGGTAATGGAATGTAAAAGAAATGGAAGAAAACAGGGGAGGGAAACCTGTGACTCTCCAGGTCTAGTTGGACTAAAATTCATTTTTTAAAAAACTCAGTTGGTCATGCTGCCTGCTTACTCCATTTGCCCGGGAATAAATCCCATTGAATTCAAAAGGACTTACTTCTGAGTAGACATGGCTAGGATTGCACTGTTAAACCATACAATAAACATATCGCCACAACCCAGTTAAGCATCTTAGCTGACATTATTTCTAGTGAGAGAATTAAGCACAAGCTCTCTCCTGCTGAAATAACTAAGGATTTTTTTTGTGTGTGTGTGTGTTTTTATAAGATATTTATTAGAGTTTAAACATTACAGAGAAAAAAAGAAAAGAGAAACAAAAGAGAAATACAAGCAATAAACAATTACAAAACCTCAGAAACAAAAATAAATACAATAATACAAAACATCAACAATACAAAAAAGGCAAAAAACAAAAAACAAAAACATTTAAGAAACCCGAAAAAGAACAAACAAAAATAAAAAGAACCCCATATTTTCATATCCTTATCTTTCATTTGCTTATTTCCTCGACTTCCTCACACCTCCTTTTTTGTATTCTAGTTCAATTAATTATTCCAGCAAGTTCTTTCCCTCTTTCTCAAATTTAATTCCATAATTTATCTTAACACATTTTAGCCTTAAATTTACCCCTTTACCCAATGTCAGTCTATTCATACTTAATTCTTTATGGTATTTCTACTAAAGTCATGTAACTTCTTTCCAGCATCCTTCTAACGTTCATTAATTTTAGAATATTTCTGTAAATATACTTTAAATTTTTTCCAATCTTCTTCCACCGACTCTTCTCCCTGGTCTCGGATTCTGCCAGTCATTTCTGCCAATTCCATGTAATCCATCAGCTTCATCTGCCATTCTTCCCTGGTAGGTAGATCTTGTGTCTTCCAATGCTTAGCGATGAGTATTCTTGCTGCTGTTGTAGCGTACATGAAAAAACCTCTTTCCTTCTTTGGCACCAATTGGCCCACCATGCCCAGGATGCTAAGGATGTTTTTTTAAACAACAGCGGCGGCAACAGCAGCAGCAGCAGCAACAACAACTTAAATTTGGCTGAATTGTGCCCCAGGACATTTGCAAAATGAAAATAAATAATTGAATTGTGCTTCTCTCCTGCCCCATATCACATGATAAATCCACTTGTTTCCTCTGTTTTCAAAGTTCAGAGGTGAGCATGGATTCTTACAGATCCACATGGCACTGCACAGTAGGGGCATGTCAGCAGACTGGAGGAAATCCTAATTTTTGCAGTGGTTAAAAGGGGGGATGAAATGGGAAAGTACCAGTACATCTTTAAAAACCTGTCCAGAGAGGGCTGATTGTGCGCAGAGGTCACAGAATACTGATTGTAGGGGAGGGTGGGGAAATCATTGGGAGGAGGGATGGAATGGAGTATCACAGAGGAGGCATGGTTGTCTCACAGGAACAGTGAACAAGTTCACTCCACACTGCAACTTTTTGTTGTTTTTCCTGTTTATATATTGATGTGCAAGTGGAAAGCAGGAAGGACAATGGAATGCACTGTACCCAGGGCTGCATCTGAATACAGCAGGAAGAGTGGCTTTTCAGAATGCTCAAGCAAGGTCAAAGCAGTGGTGGACCTTGAGGTCTCAGGTTTCAGTGGTGCCCTGTGTGACACCAAAAGTCTTCACACCCATCTGTCGCTTTCCATTCTATATCATAGTTGTGGCACCTCCTCCAGCGACCCCCAAGCTCCGCGCCTAGTGCAACGAACCAGTTGCTTTCCCCTAAATTGTTGTTGTTGTTGTTTAGTCATTTAGTCGTGTCTGACTCTTCATGACCCCATGGACCAGAGCACGCCAGGCACTCCCGTCTTCCACTGCCTCCCGCAGTTTGGTCAAACTCATGCTGGTAGCTTCGAGAACACTATCCAACCATCTCGTCCTCTCTCGTGCCCTTCTCCTTGTGCCCTCCATCTTTCCCAACATCAGGGTCTTTTCCAGGGAGTCTTCTCTTCTCATGAGGTGGCCAAAATAATGGAGCCGCAGCTTCAGGATCTATCCTTCCAGTGAGCACTCAGGGCTGATTTCCTTAAGAATGGTTAGGTTTGATCTTCTTGCAGTCCATGGGACTCTCAAGAGTCTCCTCCAGCACCATCCCCTAAATTCAAACAACCACCCCCAGAATTTCCAGTCTGTCTGACTTCAGAGGAAATACCTTCCAAACCAACCGTGTACTAATTACCAGACCCCAGAGCATGCATGTAGGAATTAAGAGCCAATCTTCAAGATATATTTTATAGGATGAAGTTGGACATTAGCTTCTATAATCACATTATGGAAAAGAATGGAGGACTGAGGGAAGGCAAGGGGGTGGGAGCAATGAAATTTATTTTTCCAGTGGTAATTCCCATTTGAGAAGATAAAAACCAACTGGTAATGGAACACACTTAATATCTCTAACCCACTTACCAACTACAAGGCACACACACAAGTCTAAGTACATCTGGTGGAAGAATGCTAGACCAACTGCACCTTGGAAAGTGATCAGTAATGCTTTTAGACTTCTATATCCGTTTGATACTTTTATCAGATTTGGCAATGCACCTTCACTTTGTTTGAATTGTCAGTAAGTTTAGGAAATGTTTTCCAAGGACCTTAGTGCAACACATGTGTTGGGCTGTGAATGTTATCAAATGCATTTCTTAATACTAATATACCCTTTGTCCAAAAATGAAAGCCTCACGTCTGAACAGTAATTGTAACGTCCTTTGCTGAACAGGAGCACATTTCGGATAGCACAGATTTTTGTATTTTTACCCTGTGCTCATACTTATGTTCTGCTGCTTCTTTTCCTTATTTCAACACATTTTTTAAAAAATAAACTGTTGCATCTATAAGCAATGTGCAGTATGACTGTAGGAAGAGCACCTCTACTCTTCTGTTTCCCTTTTGTTGTATAAGTACAATATTAATTCACTATCTGGAGGTCTGTTGTGAGAAAGCCATTTCCCACTGAGAAAACCTATTTAACACCTGGCTTTAAGTACTTTCTATCACAGTTCTTTCTAAGTACTTTCTAAGTGAGATGGGTGCACAACCCTAGAGTCAGACATGACTGGCCCATACGGGCAGGGGTACCTTTACCTTTACCTTATCACAGTGCTATGAGCCTTCATCCAGACAGATATAGCAGCTCACAGAATCAAGCTTATGCATCCTAGCATTGGCGGGAGGACATAATATCTTGGGCTAGCCATGAGAACATGTATTTCTGAGGGGGGAAACATGCTTAGAGATGCAATGCTCAGAAATATAATGGCCTAGAATTGAATGAAAGCTCTGAGAGAAGAGAGATTCCAGATTCAATAACTCAATTTGTTCTCTAGGTAATTCTCTCTGAACATTCAAAAGGCAGAGTAAATTAGATCTTACTCTGCCTTTTAAACATTCAGAGTCAGTTGCCTTGGAAAACAAATTGAGTTATTGAATCTGGAATTTCTGTTCCCATTCAGTTTTCATTCAATTCATCATACTCTAGCTCTCTAGCTCAACATTTACCAGTAACTCTCATTTTCCAAGTGTGCATGGATGTGAATAAGACATTAAAACTCATTCCTGAATATTGCATAACAGAAATGTGGCAATCTGTAGTTTTAGCAGTAAAGTCCATCATAGTTTTTCTAATATTTTGAGGCCATAACAATCATTTTTTAAAAAAATATCAATGTCTGCTTTATGCAAAAGGTGATGGCAACATGTTCCACAAGCAGTAGATGATATTTTTAAACTTTGTTTGTAAAAAAATATAACACATTCTAAGCATTTTCTGCAGGCCTTAATATTGCATTACTTAGTAGATGGAGGGTGGGGTGGGGAATTCCTCTAGAAAAAAGAAGTTAAAGCATAAATGTTATGGGCAACATTGTCCAAGTGTGACTAAGTGATGAATCAACCCCATGTATTTTTTTTCTAAGTCTTTTCCATACTGAGCATTTGTTTGAAGATACCATCCCCTGAGGAGGTGTTAGCCCCAGGACAAATCGCACTGTGTGGGTGGCCCCAGTGTCCTCATCTGCCCCCTGCCTCTGCTGCCCCTTCTCCTCTTTGTGGTGCTTCATCGTGGATTACTTCCACAGCAGCAGCACTTTGGGGGCAATGGTGGCCTCTGTCCTCTCTTCCGCTGCCTCCCCAGCTTACTCCCTGCCACTAATTTATCAGTGGCACTGGTTTAGCAGTGGAAACAAGGACCTCTGCCTCCTCCCTCCCTGCCTTGCTTTACAATGCAATAAATGAAATCATCATCTTCCATTGGTTCGACCATGCTCACAGTAAAGGTAAAGGTAAAGAGACTGACCATTAGGTCCAGTCGTGGCAGACTCTGGGGTTGCAGTGCTCATCTCGCTTTATTGGCCGAGGGAGCCGGCGTACAGTTTCCCGGTCATGTGGCCAGCATGACTAAGCCGCTTCTGGCGAACCAGAGCAGCACACAGAAACGTTGTTTACCTTCCCGCTGGAGAGGTACCTATTTATCTACTTGCACTTTGACGTGCTTTCGAACTGCTAGGTTGGCAGGAGCAGGGACTGAGCAACAGGAGCTCACCCCGTCGCAGGGATTCGAACCGCCAACCTTTGATCATCAAGTCCTAGGCTCTGTGGTTTAACCCACAGCGCCACCTGCGTCCAATTTATCCTAAATAGTTAACCAAACCAATCTTTCCTGCCCTGATTAGTCCCAGCCTCCCAATACCCCGACATAAAGAAGCAGGAAGAAGTTGCAAAGGGAGCTAAAAAGCAGCTTGGATGCTTGTCTGCCATCAAGTTGCCCCCATCTCTCACCCAGCTACCTTCTTATGTGAACAGTTTCTGTAGCAAATTGCTGCCCCACTGGTGTGTCACCATGCTTGAAAGACACTGGCTCTATGCCACACTGCATGGAGAAGCTCAAACCACAATGTTGGTGGAACCCACTGTGGTCAACATCCGCACCATATATTTAAAGAACATTTAGCACGTGATTTCTCCCCAAGTTTCCTGGGGGAACTTTAGTTTGCCCTCACAGAACTGCAATTCCCAGTATGCTTAACATGCAGCTGTCTGCCACTGCTGTCCATGACTTTAAGGCAAAGATGATCAAAGCAAGAGCATACACACAGAGAGCGAGAGAGTGCTTGTAAATAGGAACTGCGAAGCAACTTTCTGCCTCTTTGCCTATATGTTTTGCTTGCATCTGCTGAAATGCAGAGGGTTGAGGCGAGAAACATTTCCCATGGCACTTACAAAGTTGCAGCAACATTTTTGGCCTCAGGTACAAACAAGGCACAAAAAGTAATATTATTTCATGTTCAACTCTCTGGGATTATGTCCATATAGAGGTAATAGCTATGACAACATAACACAAAATCATAAAAATATTTTTAGTAGATTTTAGGAGAAAAGGAAAGAAGGCTCAGTTTTCCTCCTCAAAGATTGTGTATGAATCATCTTAAAAGATCCATCTTTTTCATTTTGCTAGAATCATCTCACACTTGGAACAAACTATGAGGTGAGAATATTTTGTCTTCTTTTTTTTATTAAGTGGAGACTTCTGCAAAGTCTTCTTTCCATGTTAGGGATGTAGAAAATGTAGTTTTTGTGTGAAGATATAGGTCTTATTAGGGTTTTGTTTATTTATTTCAGCACTCTTACACAAAAAATAGCATTTCAGATTTTAAATATCCCCACTAGTAATATGAATGTTATATGAATGTTATAGGCCACATTTACAATGACATCAGGAAAAACTGATCAGACTAAACCCATCACCCTCTTTCTCTAAATCATGTTCTTAATTTTGAGGGCCTACTCCAGAGTAGGCTTTGGAGTAGGCTGATTTCATACTACAGTATGTAACTCAGAATTTCTATTTGACCAGCAGAGGGAGCTCATGCTTTCAAATTTTTTTTCCTTTTCCTCACATGCAAATTCAAGAATCCCTTTTTTAAAAAAGCCTTTTAAATTGTTGTTGTTGTTGTTTTAAAAAAATCTGGACACACATACTTCTTGCATATGTGTAGAAGTTAAATATATATAGCCTGTAAGACTGGTAATATATTGGACTTCTCTAGCTCTGAATTAAAAACTAAACAGCTTAAATATTCAAGTTTTCAGGGTGGCATTTACAGCCTCAGTTTTGCTAGTGGACAGAGAGTACAGAAACACCTATACTAACTGCATAGAAATATAGGCTGAGAAGGAAGCAGAAGAGTGTAAAATCAAGTACAGAGTGTGTCCCAAGGAAGCATAATGGAGGTTCCAAATCAAGGTTAGGGTACTTTTCTCTTCCTTCTTTAAAAAATCATCATTATGCAATCTGAACGAAATTTGACAAGCCAGTATTATCATTTTTGAACCTTGGTGTGTTTCCTAAGAAAATAACATGCATTCTAGGTAACTAGGAAGAAGACTTGATATGAAAGGCTCCTTGTTCTGTGAAAAATGACTCCCCAATCTGATTGAACTTTCTTCACTTGAGCTAAGGGGTTCCACTTGAGTACAGCGAGAACTCTCACCTAGCTGTTGCAATTTGGAGCACTGTAGCTTACTTGGAGAAATCATCTGAGAACTGGCTTAGGAGAGGGAGGGGAAACCCCAAGCCCTCGTCACAGTTTTGAAAGTTTATTTGCAAATCAGCACTCTTTCGGTGGTTTCATGTGGATGAGGGAAATGCAACTTTATTGCAGTGGTGGCATACCTCTGAATTTGTTAGAATAATAATGTTCTGGTAGAGTGGGTGATGAGACGTATCCAACTGTAATGTCCACCAGAATGATAGCAAATAACTTGTTGATTTGTGTTTTTTTTATTAATTACATGAAGTTGGAATGAACCCATCCCATTTCCTTTTCCTTCCACTTCTTGTACTGCAAAGGGCAAGCTGTAATTATTTAAATGTAAAACATTTTAAAATTTACATGCCCCTGCCCCACCCCCAGCTTCTTGCTTGAGGAGGAGCTAGTGATATGACCCAGAATGACTCACTGAGTAACCTGATTAAACACACAGTGTTTCAAAGAGCCAGATTCGGAGATCAGACGTGGTAGTCTTATAAAAGTAATGCAAGTATAGGCTCAAATGTATCGGGCTTTTGGATACCAGTGTATCAAATTCTCAAGGCGTGGCATTTATCGCCCACTGGAATTTGCTGATAGGTTTATATTATTCAGCATTTGAAAAGTGAATTGAGCTTAACTATACATGTGTGTGGTCTGGAGGACTGCAGCTGCATTTTATATGGGGCATCTGGTCTTTCAGAGTGGCAGAACTGAAGGGGGCACCAATACAATGGCATTTTATTCACAAGGTGCTTACACCACAGCATCCCCCATCCCATTGCGCATCTGGCCCTAGTCAGTTAAAGCAATAGTTTTGGGGTGCCTGTTATGAGTGTGTAGTCCTTGTTAAGGGCACAGGAGAGACAGGCATGGGCAGAAAGGTTTTCCCATTTTGTTGGAAGCTTCCCATTTTGTTGAAACCAAAGTGCGCTTTTACTGGCATACACATCATTAAAGCTCTCCCTTGCATGCTGTAAGTCATGGGTAGGCAACCTAAGGCCCGGGGGCCAGATTTGGCCCAATAGCTTTCTAAATCTGGTCCGCGGATGGTCCGGGAATCAGTGCATTTTTACATGAGTAGAATGTGTCCTTTTATTTAAAATGCATCTCTGCATTATTTGTGGGGCCTGCCTGGTGTTTTTACATGAGAAGAATGTGTGCTTTTATTTAAAATGCATCTCTGGGTTATTTGTAGGACATAGGAATTCATTTATTTTATTTTTTAAATATAGTCCGGCCCCCCACAAGGTCTGAGGAACAGTGGACCGGCCCCCTGCTGAAAAAGTTTCCTGACCCCTGCTCTAAGTTCTATAGACATGAGAACAGGCGAAGAAAGATCATGCAACAATCCTGGATATATGAGATCAGGATTCCTCGAGTGGGTCATGTATACTCCTGAGACTGGCTGTAACAGAATCCTATTCCCTGTTGTGACTGGAGAAGGGAGGAGAATGCGGAGGAAGGCAATCCATTGACTTCTATAGTAATGTTTTGATACCTGTTTTCGGGCATATGTTACACCACTGGAGTGAGTGGGAACTCTTGCACTCTCCTGAACTTACATTTCTCCCTTACTATGTTCCTGCTGCTGCACCATCATGGTAGTACTCTGCCCATGCCATGATGTAGCTGGTGAAAGAATCCTACCAGTGCAAAGGTATCACTAAGCTGGTGGTTATTTGTTCTGTGGTACTGCACTTCACCATTGTGGGGTAACTCTGCTCAGCTGCCCATCAGGTTTAACTCAGGTTTAACCCCTAACACAAGGTGATGGGAATCATCAGACCAAATGCACTCATGTGAAAGGAAAACCCTCTGTTTGGTAAACAACAACCTCCCTGCTCTGTTCTCATTATATTGTATTTTAGGGAAGGGGTTGTTGTATTATACATTGCATGATTGGTTTTAATTGTTGTTTGTCACCCTGAGTGGTGCACAGGCACCAGAAGGGCAGGGTGTGCATTTTTTATATGAATAACTAAAGTTTAACTTGATATTTTTATTGACCATTTCCCCTGACCGCTGCATTACAAAGAATCACACAGGATGGAAAGCATATCCTCTGGGCATCAATATGTCGATTTTCACAGGAAACGTTATAGGAAATGTTAAAAACAGGAATCAAAATGAACTGCTAACAAAGCAATCATACAGTATTTTCCTGGGCAAGCCAAATTCCTTAGGTTTGTAGAAAGTTCATTGGCTAGAGATACACTTGCATATTACATCCCAGTCATATGATCCATTTGTATATCTAGCCCAACCATATAATAATACTCTTCTGCATTTATTCTTTATTAACTGGCTACCCCTCTTCCCAAAACCAACCAAAAGTGGCTTGAAATTCAAAATAATTTCAACAATAACGATAAATCAGTAAGTAAAAACCCCAACAGTCACAGGAAAAGCAGAGTTAGAATCAACAGATCTAATTGTTCTGGGAAAATGTAAAAGGACTTACCCGGCACCAAAAAGACAACAGACTCAATACCAAGCAAACTTTCTTGGGTAGCAGTCACAAAGCTTCAGCATTACCAAAGGGGAACCTTTATCCCCAGTGTCCTCTCCCCTCACCTCCGATAGTGGTTTCCATGGCTGGCTTGGTTGGAGGGAAGCAAGCTATGTAATGAGTGTTCCATACACATAAAAAGTCTACTCCAGAAAGATTAGTAAATCACACTGCTAGCAACTCCAAGAGAGCGTCCCCAACATATAATGTCTTATATGAGAGTGAAAATAGTGTAATTTCATACATGTGGAATTGTGGAGGGGGGTCTTACATAAATAGAACTTCAAATAATGCATATGGTCTGATTATAGTACAAATATTTGGCATGCAGCACAAAATAAAGAATTCCAATCCAATCACATCCTGCTTCCAATAAGGACCAAAAAAAAAAAAAACCACCCCAACACTAGACTTATTCAAAGGTTAATATTTGTATTAGCAGCAACTAAATAAAGATATGTTAATATTGCACACTGGCCTATTAGATAATCAAACATATGCATAAAAAATAAATAATGTCCAAGCAAAATATCATTTTTCCCCTCCCTCTCAATTATTAATCAAACTGCATTTATCAAAAGGAAGTAGAGATATCAAGCCTAAAGCATTATTTCCTCAGCATGAAAAGAGCAAGGGAAACAATAGACGTTATACTCTTTTGGAACAAATTAAATATGGCTATAACAACCCAGCAAAGAATGCAAATAGTGTTTAATCATATGTTTGAAAAATATTTGCTTATCAGTTGACTAAAGCTATGCAGGTGTGGTATTCTTTGGTAAAGTACATAGATGACTGTTGGAACACACAATGAATGGGGCTGCCATCTTGCCTAAGATGAACTGCAGTTATTCAGGCAACTGCCATTTTAGAAATTAATGATTAATGAAACTGCAAGTGTCCCGTTTACTCCAAGTTACTGAGGATTTTTCAGAAATTCCCCCAGTTTGATGAGAAATGTTTGCATTCTGTACAAGCACAAGTGAATACCTGAAAACTACTTTGCAGTGGTGCATATTCCTTCTGAAGGACATCTGAGTCAGGTTTCCAACCTCAGATGTCACTTGCCATTTCTCTGTGGTTGATAAGTGTGTCTATCTAGGATTGGGGAGACGTGTGTTCAAATCCCCACCAAGTCATGAAACTCCCTGTCGCTTTATCTCAGCCTAAGCTACCTCACAGGGCTGTTGTGAGGATAAAACTGGGGTAGGAGACAGGGGCTGTGCATGCCATCCTGAGGAAAGGGAAGATTCAATATAAATATATAATCCGGTACAAAACAAGAGATCCCTTCTTCTTCTTCTTTCCCTTTTCCCCCCTTTTTCTTTTTTCTTCTTTTCTGCTTGATTACTTCCCCTCGGATTCTTGCATTCCTATCCAAGATCCTATACCGGACCCACAAAAATACACAGCGTTATTATAGTTGGGGAGGAGGTCAAATCCTCCTATTTAACCAAGAAATAGGCTAAAACTTCATCCAGTGCCGAACAATTGAAATGAATCAGGATTTGCAGGCTCAAATCGTCCTCCCTAACAGATTGAAATCGATGCACAACTTGCCCATCAGGGATAGAACTGAACTGTTGTTTGAACGTTATATATATATTTTAAAAACTTGATAATTAGCAAGTAGACTTAGTTCTACTGTGGTTGGTTTCTTCCATCAACTCTTAGGTTTTTAGACTGCGGGGGGGGGGGGGACCTGCCTTACACTTGGGGAAGAGTAGACGTGGGAGACAAAACTATAGTCCTGCTTCTACAGTAAGGACATATTCCGAATAGGATTCCTCGCAAGAAAAGGGAAAAGTTGACAGCTATGCAATGGGATAAATATCTGAAACCGCTCGGTGAGCTTAGTAACCCTACCCACTGCCCCCCTCTGGCTATGACTGCCACCAGACAGATCTTCCTGCGAATGCCTTGAACTTATATTTATATGTCATTAGCAGGCTGCTTAAAGAAAACGCTCTCTTGGGAACGGGGACTGAAGGGACGCTTCACACGTGTCTGACCTCCTGTTTCTTTAACAGCTGCAGGGTGGTCAGAAAAGCTGCACCTGCTGAATCCCCGCCACCATGGAGCGGTTGGAGGTGAAATGTTTGTGGGGCGGCGGGAATGGTGACTTCCGTAAGAACAAAGTTCCCGCTGACATTTGACGTGAGGGGCTTCGGCTGCGCGGGGTTTGTGTACGTCGAGGGGAAAACTACGGCCGTCCCGGGCTTTAGTTGCGTCAAGGACTATCGCCTCGCAGCTCTGAGGCGCTGCCAAGCTGGCCTTTTCCCGCTTGGCACACCAAACAGCAGCAAGAAGAAGGGGCGGGAAGGGAGCGAAGCGCGCCTAAACTCCCACTCGGCGTTCGCATCTACCTCGGCCAACTTCTGTTCCCGCCGGGCTCTGGCAAGAGAGCGCACAAGCCCCACCCCCCTCGCGAGCTTTCTGTCGCTCACGCAACCACGCCCCCCCCCCTCTCTGGCGCTGGCAGGAGTAGGGAGCGCGGCTGCGAGGCGACGTCGGGGCGACGTCAGCGGGCGCGCGCGGTTCAGACTCCAGCTCTTTAAAAACAGCGTGTAAACTGAGATGCTCCTACAAAGAGCGGCTGGGGCTTACGGGTGCAGCAGCAGTCGCCGCCGCAGTCCCTCCAACTGCAGTTTCATGAGCTGCCAGCTATTCTAAGCGTCCCCTCTCTCGCTGAGTTTGAGGCTATCTATTCACAGAAGGGCGAGAGTCGCCTTCCCACCTCAAAAAGCCGAGCGCGCGCCTCCGAGCGTCGCCAAGCCCCCGCGCCGTACAGCTGAGCGGGGAATGTCAGCGGCTCCCTCGGCTTCTCAGGAAAGGAGCTCCGCCGTTTTCGCCGCTCGCCCCCTCAGCGCTGCCTTGGCACCATGGACACCTCCTCTGCCGCCGCCGCCGCCCGCGCGCTGCTCCTTGCCAGCTTGCTGGGGCTCCTCGGCGCGTTGGTGCCGCTTGCCGGCGGAGGGAGCCCGTTCGGAAGGCGCCCGAGGAGCTGCCCGGCCGCTTGCCACTGCGAGGAAGACGGGATGCTGGTGAGAGTGGACTGCTCGGACCTGGGCCTGGCCGGCGTGCCCGCCAACCTCAGCGTCTTCACCTCTTACCTGTAAGTGGCTTTGGCGCGCGGGGCAAGCGCCCTTTTTTTGCAGCTGCGGGAACGAAGAGGAGCGGGGGCAGGGCAATGAGAAAGCCGCTACCTTAGTCGTTGGTGAGGCTAGGTATAGGGGGTGATGCTATGATTACGCCATCGGCGTGCTTTACGAAGAACAGGTAAGACAGGTCCTACCTCGAGGGTTTACAATCTGAGACCCACTGAAACAACGGAGGAAGAGGGGCGGATGAAGACATGCGAGGAGGGCTCTGTGATTCTATTTCAATTGCGCAGACTTTGGCTTAGTTAGAATAAGGTATAAGAACTAGCGGAGGATAAAGGATCTCGTCGATCTCAGTCCTTTGCGCGATGGTCACCCGTGCCAGAGCAAGACCATGTTCTGCTGAGGACGTGATGTCCTGGATTAAGCAGGGGACAGCGGTATCCGAAATAAGCCATGCTGCTTAAAGCGATGGGTATCTAGTAACCTAAGCAAAACCCTGTGGTGTGTCTACTGGTTTAGGTTTGCCCCTCTCAAAGGGAACTTTGTGAAAATGGTGCTTTTTCCCCCTGTGATCCTGTTCCACAATTAAGGTTACTTTTTTTAAAAAAAATGCAGATGAGCTGTTCTGAGAGACAGTTGCGTGAGCGCTAAAAACAATTAAGGACATTGTGGAGTTTGAGTTTGTTCTTTAGGAGCAGGGGAGTTTCCCAAGAAAGAAGGTGTCCGTCTCAATAGGTTTGTTACCCTATGGGTGTTGTGGGATCATCACTCCTCATGTATGCAATTCCTTCACAGCACCCTCAGGATGTCAATGGCATAAAAATGCCAGCCTATGCATTTAACTGGGATTTAACCTTTCCATGGAAAACCCAATAGATTTTACTGTTGCCAACAACAAATTTGAATTTTGTGGAACCCACCCCAACATGACATGGAATCAGAAGGCAGTTCTTTAAAAGTGGGGCTATCAGACAGTCTCGTGTCTGTCCATCACTTTGACTACATCAGATATAACTGAGATGGGCAGCACTGTGTAATTCCCAAGCTTGAGGCACTCCGGTTTTAGACAGATGTGCCTGTTTTCCACCACCAACAAAAATCCAAATGCACGATGGAGCCTGACAGAGTCTTGGGAACCATCCTCAAGAGCTAAAAAATCTGATTCAGCATTGAAACCAGCATCATGAGCTATGATAAAAATATTATTGTAAAAATACTCACATTAGGATTGAGCATGATCCATGTCACTTTCAAATCTGTAGGCTGCAATCATGCATTCTATTACATTCAGCGGGGCTACTGCAAACTAAGTGAGCCATGGTACTTCTTACAGCTCTCCAACACTTGGTACTCTTTGTTTGTATATTCTGAGCTGGAAGGTACCAGGGGATGGAGATGGTAGAGTTCTGAAATATGTTTAAGGCTGTAGTCCTATAGAAACATGCCTGGTAGTATGTATGGTTGAACTCAGTGGGTTACTTCTTAGCAGAGACAGTCAGGATTTACAGTGCCACGTAAGGTAAAGGTAAAGGACCCCTGGATGGTTAAGTCCAGTCAAAGGCAACTATGGGGTGCGGTGCTCATGTTGCTTTTCGGGCTGAGGGAGCCAGCGCTTGTCCACAGACAACTTTCTAGGTCATGTGGCCAACAGGACTAAACTGCTTCTGGTGCAACAGAACACTGTGATGAGTGCCAGGTGCACAGAAATGCTGTTTACCTTCCCGCTGCAGCATTACCTATATATCTACTTTCACTGGTGTGCTTTCAAACTGCTAGGTTGGCAGAAGCTAGGACAGAGCAATGGGAGCTCACCTCGTTGCATAGATTCATATTGCCGACCTTCTGATCGGCAAGCCCCAGAGGCTCAGTGCCGTGTGTGTGTGTAATGTATGTTTATATTAGTATCTTTCTGTGCTGTCAAAGTACATGGCAGATTTTTATTTCTTTTTGTTTGGTACAAAGAGGTAAAATATGTATGTGTTAATTGTGGATTTATGGAGCCTGAGTAGAAAAAAAAGTATGGTTGAGAATACGCTTTCAGATTATCAAAATTTATACATGAAAAGTGCTTTTATATAGGAATTAAGCTACATCCACAGCTTGCATGCTTTGTTTTATTGTTGTACATTCACTGAGAAGTTGCTGTCTAGGCTAGGGCACTGCAATACAGGTGTACTGGATGATCTCACGTCACTCTACTATACCTTGAGGTGGCACAGAGACACCACTTCAAAGGCAAATCCATGCACACTTAGGGGATGTATGTGTTTAGAACCATGCTACAAGGGGCAACCTAGAAAAACAATTTCTTGCCAAAACACCTGTGTAGATGTTGCTTGATAGTGCAATCCTAATGAGTTCAATGGGGCTTACTCTCAGATAAGAGGTTATATAGGATTGCGGCCTTAAACATCTGTTTATTAGAAAATAGGATGTAAGCCATTTAGATACATTTTTTTGTCCATTCAAAATAGGTGCAAGGTACATATACAAGTATCTTGTATTATTTGATGGGCCACTGGCCTGATCCACCAGGCTCAACAACTTTTGGGGTGTCTTAGATGGCAGCCCTGTCTTATGTTCTTTCGGGTACTTATACCAGCCCACTATATAATTATGATGCATTGTTTACAGAGTAGTTAAAAATGAAGCAAGAGCATAAACTTGGTTAGCACTGCTGGATGCTATCTTTACCTTCGCTTCCCAAGGCATGGCTTTGAAGTGCAGTATTTTATTTAATCTTTAACTGATCTCTGCCTAAGACCAGAGCAGGTGCCCAGGAAGGTAGATCAATCTTCGCTTTGGATTTACTACTCAGTCTGGCCAAGGAAATTGTAGTCTCCATATCAGAGATAAGGAAGCTTTGACTTGAGGGGAGGATGTGGCCATTCAGGCATCTCTGTCTGGCTCTTGGGATGCTTTCCAAGCTGTGCCCTGCCCTGCCCAGGCCACACTGCTCTCTGGCTCTGCTCAGATCCTTCTTGAGTGCCTCTGCCTGACTGTAATATATCCTTCAACTGTGGAAGTTGTTCTTGCTTGCTGGGATGGAGAGATGTGTTTGTGTGAAGAAATCTCTGACTTCTGCATGTGGGCAGCAATGTAGCCTTCTGCGTTCAGTGTTCCACCCACTATAGGCATGTGACCTCCATAAGGTTTCCTATGAAAGAATGTGGACCTCAGGCTGGAAAAGGTCCCCCACCCCTGTCTATATGCCACTTATCAAACCTGGTAGCCACACTAGAGTGTTTTTACTTGATCTGACATTGGATACCCACCCCTAATCTTCTCTGGTGTGGCTACTGGGTAGAAGGTCAAAGGCATTTGAACATGATGGATATATTTTCCCCCCCTCAAGACAAACAGATTTGGACACAGTAGAGTATGAGACTTTTATACTAGAGGCCTCCTTGATATGTGAAAACTGTTCTTCCAAACCAGGAGGTGATGCTGCACCACTGTCTTGTGGATTTTAGGTCACATTTATATCCACCCAGTTTAATGCTTGAAAAATGTGCAAGCTCCATTTGTATAGGTTTTGGCATGATGCAATGGGCTAAAGGTTTGTTGCTGCACTTTTAAAATAATTGTATGACTTCGAGAAAAGTGCTACTTTTCATGAAAGTGAATAGACGGAACATCAATTTGTTGCTATTATCATGACACCAAGATTGTTTAATTGGGTGAAACTTTGTGATTACCACCCTTTTTATTTCTCTTTCTCAACTTCAACCATTGTTTGGAACATTGCTTTGCGTTATCGGTCATCATAGTAATTCTTGGTAGTGAATTTTCTCCATTTAAAGCCAGTATCTTTTTACTTTACTATTGAGGTCAACATCATTATTCATAGAGCAAATAATGCTATTTCAAACCATTATGACAAATCTCCTTGCAGCCTTGCCTGAAGCAGGCAAATCTCCTTTGCAGCCCTTTAGGGAAGGGGAGGCTTCAAGAGTCCTAATACATGCTAATGCTAAAGGAGATGGCGGGGCTAAGGTTGGACTATTTAAGCCTCTCCTTCAGCCTCTTCCATTCCTTGGCACCCACCCCTTACGCCTTGTTCAGTATAGGCATTGCTAGTTGTCTTCTGGGACCAAGTAGGATTTTTTTGGCTTTGCTGATTGATTTTTTTGCCTACACTGTACTGATTTGGTGGCTGGTGCTCTTAGCAGGTGGCAGCCATTGAATAGGTTAATTGGCCACATAGGCCAAAATAATTATGGTAAGGTTTGCTGAGCCTCCTTAGGCACCTTTAAGAGTAACAGATGTAGTGCTGAGATTTGTCTTTGAGGCTGTGGGTAGGGAACACCTTTGGGGCCAACCTATGAAGCAGCAAGGCCTCTTGACTCAACTGAAAGATGGGGCATAAGGAAAGGGGTAGATGAAATGCTGCTCCTCATTCTTAGTAGGGCTGGCTTGACCACAGTTTGCCATATGCAGTTAATATCCCCCACCATTTCCCCCCACCGCTGGTCCATTTTAAAGGAATAAACATGGCCTATTTCACACAACCTTGTGTCTCGCCTCCTTATTTTCCACTGTTAGTGCAAATTACTGTTCCTAGCTGAATGTTTTGTTTGTTGTTAACCAAGTAAAGCTATTGACTAATAACTTCATTCTATGTAACAATTCCTCACTGGAAACAAGAGTGGCAAAATATATATGCCAGAATAAATTTGTTAGTTATTAAGTTGCCACAAGACTGATTGTTTTGCTGAAACCAACAAACACAACTACTCCTCTGGAAATGTTTGATGCTGTGCACCACAGGGACAGGCAGAAGGACACACTCAAAATGCGACATAGCAGCCAAGTGGCAAAGGTATCTGCCTTCCTGAAAGTTGAGGATTCAGGTACAGTGGTACCTTGGTTCCTGAACTGCTTAGTCGTTGAACAAACTGGCTCCCAAATGCCACAAACCCAGAAGTAAGTGTTCCAGTTTGTAAACGTTTTCCAGAAGCCAAACATCCGACGCGGCTTCCATGGCTTCTGCAGCTTCCGATTGAGTGCAGGAAGCTCCTGCAGCCAATTGGAAGCCATGCCTTGGTATTCGACAGTTTCGGGAGTCAAATGGACTCCCAGAATGGATTAAGTTCGAGAACCAAGGTACCACTGTATTGCCTCTGACATCTGTCGTCAGCCTATCCAGCCTACAGATGAGACTTGATGGATAATGTATATAAATGTAATGCATATAAAACACTGCTTTCTTTCATGTGCTGTAGAACATGGCAAAACACATTTATTGCAAAGTATTTCATCTGTGCTGTTTGGAATCAAGGGTAGTGAATGTATAAGTTGGAACTATACATATTTAGTCAGAAGTAAATTAAAATAGGATCAACCTATAGCTAGTTTACAATTAATAAATCATGATAGATCAGATTTGTTTATTTGTATCTAGTCATCAGACCACCACACAACGAAAGTTTAATAGTATAAGGTAAGTAAATAAATTCACCATATGTCATAAAAGTTTATGATATTCTTATTAATTAGAATGGCCCTGTATGGTAAGACTATCTAGATCACGGTGGCTAAGCTCAAGGATGCTAGCATTATAGAAATACATTTTAGTCAATTCTGTTTTCCTTGACGCATATAAATTGGCAAACTATGCTGCTTTTAAATACTGGGCCATCTTGTACTAAAATAAAGCACAACTAATGTGTTGCATTCCCTGTTTGCTAAATCTATATGCATTGTCAGGGTTGTGTGACTTTAAGGGGAGAGACTGAAAAAGTCGTTGCATAGCATACACCCGGTATTCCTTTTTTTGTGGTGACTGCTCTGTGGAAATGATATGTAAACTGACAGGGTGGTGTGGTGGGGGAAAGAAACTCCCTTTAAACTAGTAAAATGCAAGGGTCTGGCAGAGTGAAGGCACCTTCAGTTTGGCTTAGTATCTGGAGTGCAGAGGACAATTGGCCTGACAGAGGGAGCCCGACTCCAGCTGTGAACGCGTGCATGAAGCTGACCTTCCCAGTCAACATGCCAGCTGAGATTAGACTTCCTTCAAGTGTTCCCTTGTTAACTTGGCCTTTTTCCCCCAGTGGAGCTTGTCTTTCAAATGCTTACCATTAAAATTGCTTACCCAGATCTGGAGCAACTTGGAAAGCTTTCTTTTTATACTCTCGGCAGCCTCTGCTCGTTATTGTTTAAAGACTGCAATTGTAATCATTTCCACCGAAATCAGTGGGATTTGTATCCAAGTGAATAGGATGGGGGGGAAATGTTAATTGTTTGCAGGCATTTAAAAATGCCATTTATGTTTCCTTGTTGTTATTAATTTAAGGAATAGTATTATTGTGATTGCTGAGGTCTTGAGGCGAGTCCCATTGTTGCCAAACAGAGCAGAATTCTTTGGGTTTGGGATTATGGTAACTGAGAAAGCTTCAGTTTGCACTACTGATCATGAAACAGATAAGGTCTGGGTGATTAACCCCCTTCAGTAACAATGCAGTGAACTTAAGTGGTAGAGGGTCTGGACTACAACTCAGCTGGTCAGTTCAGATCTATGGGGTGCTACGTAAATGTCCCCAATATGTATGTCTGCATACAGAAACTTCTCTTCATCTAGGTAAGCATGAGGCTTTATAATATTTAAAGGATACTTTCAAAGTGGGCGAAAGTACTTTTAGACAGTGCAGAACAGCATCCTGGAAGTATGGATTGTGGAGGGGTACATGGCCTGGGTACGGATCAGAGGGCTGGACAGACAAGCCTGCAGGGTCTCATCCATCCCTGGGCCTGAGATTCCCTCACCCTAATTTATAGCAACCCTGGCTGTTCATGGCATGGTAGTTGAAGTCTGCAGGTATGCCTGCAGTTCACTGGGAATAAGCATTCTGTGTTGACTTAGGGCAGGCCATTTTGTTGATTATACCCAGGGGTGAATAATTGCCGTGTTCCTGTGCTGAAAAGGACAAGACAAAGCTTTATGAGCTCTGTGTAAAACAAAGGAAAAATCAAATATTGTACTTAATTATTCATTCATTTATTGTTTTCAAAGCCCAGCTATTAGCCATCACCATATAAACAGTAATTTGTGTTGCCACAGCAACTGAAACATAAATGCTGTGGTTTTTATGTGTTTGGATCTGTGCAGTTCAGTATATGTGGAACTGCAACTGAAAACGGTCCAGTTAGTTCAGGACACAGGGCATCAAGATTGTTAACCAGGACCAGACAAGTTGAGAGCTTTACCCCTGGTGGTCTTTTTCAAGCTCAGTTCAGAGTTATTTCACAACTTTTTAAAATAGGGTTATAAGACCTATATTTTAAAGACAGACTTTCAAAGCTGATGGAAATTAAAGTGTGAAGATACTGCAGTGAAATTATCTGGTCGTAATGTTTTATAATTGTCTTTATTGTGTTTTATTATCATAAGGTGCCTCAAATGCAGGAGAGACAAGAGAGAATTATTTTAAATAAATAAATATGAATAGTTTGGGGCTCCATTACTTAGAACATACTTTGATTTCTTTTTAGTTATTTAACAACATTTATATGCAGCTTGATTGTAAACATAACCTCTAAGTAGCCTACAAAAATAAAGCAAACATTAAAATCAATAGAAGGCAAAGTTTAAAAATTCATAATATACAGTAAAGCTAAAAACAGGCTATTTGTTATTTATTTATTAAATGTCTATACCCCTCTTAATCTGATGATCGCAGGGTGGCTTACACTATAAAAACACAAAAATAGATAGCATAGTAACAAACAATAGTATCCCACCACACACACATGGTCCATAGATGGTTTAATTAGCCAAAGGCTTGGGAGAAGAATAATGTTTTTGCTTGGTGCCTAAAGATATGTAACAAAGTTGCCACGTGTCAGCTTCTACATGTCTGCATAGGCTTATCTGACTGAAAAGGGAGTTACAAAGTGTAGGTACAGTCGTACCTCCGCTTACATATCCCTCCAGTTGCATAAATGTCAGGATATGTAAGCGGCAAACCCAGAAGTATATTTCCGGGTTTTTGCCACAAGCACATGCGCAGAAGCAGTCTCTCTAGTTGCGAAAACCTCAGGATCTGGCCAGACCTCCAGAACAGATCCTGTCCGCAACTCGAGGTACCACTGTACTTATATGCTAAAATGTTCATATCTTTGGGAACTCAGCTACATTTACTAAAGAAAAAGTGTTTTATATGCATTATAACACTGTGACACCAGGTGTCGCTTTGGAGTTCTGTTTTTCACCAACGTGGTTTCCCACTTTGAGGTTTACAATGCGTTTTCCTGAAATGCTTTTTTTGATGTGTCTAGATCCAGCCTAGGGACACAGGTGCTGCTGTGGGTTAAACCACAGAGCCTAAGACTTGCCGATCAGAAGGTTGGCGGTTTGAATCCCAGCGACGGGGTGAGTTCCCATTACTCAGTCCCTGCTCCTGCCCACCTAGCAGTTCGGAAGCACATCAAAGTGCAAGTAGATAATAGGTACCGCTCCGGCAGGAAGGTAAACGGCGTTTCCGTGCGCTGCTCTGGTTCGCCAGAAGCGGCTTAGTCATGCTGGCCACATGACCCGGAAGCTGTACGCCAGCTCCCTCGGCCAGTAAAGCGAGATGAGCGCCGCAACCCCAGAGTCGGCCACGACTGGACCTAATGGTCAGGGGTCCCTTTACCTTTATAGATCCAGCCTGGGTCCCTTCCAACTCTACAATTCTATTATTCTAAGTGCAGAGCAAATATTATGTGACACCTGGACAGTGCCAGTTCCACAGACTGAAGCAGTCAAATGGGCATATATGGGGTAAGGGGATCTTGTAAGTTCCTGGTCCCAAGCAGTTGAGGACTTTATATACCTTGAACTTGACCTAGTAACAAGTCAGCAACCAGTGCAGGTCTCTGTTCAGAGGTGTTAGATGCTGTACAGAGTCTCACTCCTCTCAGCAACCATGCTGCAGCATTCTGTACAAACCGTAATTTCCAAACCAAGCACAGGGGAAATCCCACACAGAACATATTTCAGTAATCCAACCTTAAAGTCACCAGTGCCTGAACTACTGTGGTCAAGCTCTCCTGGTCTAGGAACAGCCAGAGTTGTTATATCAGCCACAGCTGGTAAAAGGTGGTTCTAGGCACTGAGGTTACCTGGGTCTCCAGTGACAAGGATTCAGCAGCACTCCCAGACTGTGTACCTGCTCCTTCGTGGAGAGTGCAACCCCATCCAGGGCAGGCAGTTGACAAATTTTTCAGGCACATGAACCCTTCGTCCACAGTGCCTCTGTCTTACTAGGATTTAAGCTGAGCTTATTTTCTCTCATCCATCCCACCAACTGCATCCAGGCTGCAGTTCAGAGCCCATACAGCACCCCCTGATTCAGATATTATGGAGAAACATAGCTGAGTTTCATTGGTGCATTTGTAGCACCTTGCTCCCAAATGCCTAAAGACTTCCAGAGGCTTCATATACATAGATATTTTAAAAAGCATTGGGGATAAAATACTATCCTGCAGCACCCCATATCAGAATTGCCAGGAGGAGGGCAGAGGAGGGCAAAAAGCACTCTACCAATGTTATTGTCTGGATTCAGCCCTGTAGGTAGGACTGGAACCATAGGAGACCATTCCCAAGGAAATATTTGAGGGGGGCCCCTCACTTAATAGGCATTGCCATTCAGATGGTGTGTGTGTGGCACATCATGTGATCAATCATGCAGCCAGGGCTTACCTGCCCCCCCCCCATATTTTATTCATGTTGGCACCCCTAGCTGTAACAGAGTGCCTCCAGTTCCCATCCACAGAGTCTGTCCAGGAAGATACTATGGTCTGCGGCATCAAAAGCCACAGGGAGATCCAGAAGAAAGAGCAAGGACACACTCCCCTTGTCCTAATCTCTTTAAAGATCATCCATCAGGTGACCAAGGATGGCACAGTCCCATAGACCAGTCTGAGTCCAGTTTGGAATGAGTCTATATAATCCCTGCCATCAAGAAATGCTTATAGCTGCCTCTCCATAACCCTCTTAACCAACTTCCCCCCCAAAAGGGAGTATTTGCAACTGATTGATAGTTTTTTGCTATTCACAATTGAATCATAGATACACAAAGATTGAGATGCTCAAGACCCAAGTAACACATAGCAGGCTGCTTGCTTGTTTCCTAAAGGGATTCATCACTTGCTGACTAACTATAAGAATCCACCATCACAGATTGTGACTCAGAATAATGACCTCCAGCCTATTTTAGGGTTATGGTGGCACACTGAGGCTAAGATTCTATATCTGCTTACCTGGTCTCATTGAACTCGGTCATGTAACTGTTTAAACATAGTCTCTCTCTTAGGCAAAAAAGTGGCAGACCTAGATTTGGTTTATGACATAGAACTTGTGATACTCTTTTCACAAACATTTCCTTTCTTATTTCCAAAGTGATCTCCCTGCAAAAGTGTGCAGCTGAACAGGAACGCCTATCTGGCTCATAACAATTAGGCAAGTGAAATACAGGAAATGTTAGTTGAAGCAGTTCTCAAGTTTTGTTTGCTTTAGAGAGGAAGTGTTTATGATTTTTTCTTCTTTTCTTTTTAAAGAAATTCAGTTGGTTGAACTACTTGGTTTGAAGCATTTGCACGTGGTCCCTTTGCTAGCAGCAATTCCCAAGATCATGGTACATGAGTAGCTTGGTTTTCTACTCTTAACACATTCAACCAAATATGTCCTTGCTACTTCTTAAACTGATGAAGATTAAAGACTTGGAGCTCCAAAGTTTTCATTGGGTTAGCTCTGAAGTAATTGAATATATTCATTAAAAAATAAGAAGGGGGGGCGGACAGACGGATGACTATATGTATATAGATTAGGGGTGATGAACTACCACAGATCTCACTTTGGGTCATGAAGCCATTTCCCCCCAAACCATGCCACCTACCCCACATCTGACATCTGATGTAAGGAGTGGGTTAAGTATAGAGAAAGCTTCCAATGCACAATCCAGACCCTTAAAGTGCAAAGGATTTATATCACCAGCTATCAGAGGATAGGTGGTGACTTCAAGCCTGCTAGATCAGCTTCACTACCTAAGGTCCTGCAGCCGCCCCTGCAGGAAACAGAGCTTTGAGTCTCACCGTCTACCAGTTTATGGGTGGCAACTTCACGCCCCAGTTTTCCCTCTGTAAAGTATTATATTATTTATCCCATCCATCAATAGCTTTGAAAGGTAGGCAAACTTGTGCTGTGGAGAAACTGAGGCTGAGAGATAGCAACTTGCCCAGGGTCCCCCATGAGCTTGTGGTAGAGTATACAGTTTGAACCCAGTTCTGCCATATGCAAATCCAGTAACTTACCTGGGGGACAACACTGAATTAGGATCTTATCACTCTGCCTTTTGAATCCATGGCAGCTGTGGTTTCTGTCCATGTTTCCTTCTGCTATGTTGACATAGGCTGCACCACCATGGAGTGAGTGTGTTGTTGTTGTTGTTTTGCACGCCAGTCCAAAAACTGAATCCAGCTCTTTCATGATCAGATCAACTTCTGGTTGCACAACTGGAAGATGACATGTCCTTGCTGAACTACATATCTGTCACAGACCAAAAGTGTTTTAAAAGTTGGCCCTTGTTTCTGGACCAGCCTAATGGCTTGCTTCATTTTTCATTTTGTCACATTTTGTCTTCATTTTGTTTACTTTTCCCCATGTCTCTTAGAAGTATCCTTGCTTCTTTGTCATCTCACCTTACTAGATATAGCCACAGGATTTGCAATCAACCTGTTCAAATGATGTACCAGTCAACATGTTTCATAAAAGATTGTCAATTTTTAATTCCCAAAGCTACACTATGAATTTGTTTTTAACATTTCAAATATAAATTAAATTAAATTGCTTTGTTTGCTTTATAGTTTAGACAACTCAGTAGGCTGCCTTGGAAGTCCATTCAATCCATTAACATTAAATCAACAACTTGAGCTTCCTTCTGTCTTCCTCCAGCAGGATTAATGGATTTTGGCATGATTGGGACATCTAACAGTAAAAGCTCTTGCTGGGAGAGCTAGGAAGCTTGACTAATTCCCAGCGGTGCTGACTTCATAAAGTTTTATTTCAAGGTTTTAAGTTTGATGGGAGATTGAAGGTAATGACTTCATGCTGATATCTTTGAGTGTGGAATACATGAACACCATTATCAAATCTGTAGTGCAAAAGCTGCCTTTCTAACTGGAATATGAACAAGGAAGTTTTACATATTACTCTACCGCATAAGACTTTTTGTTTGAAGCGAAACTCTTGTCATCTGTTAAGCAGTATCTTTTCCAAATTTTTGAGTCATACCTGATAGGTAATGCCAGACAGCCTGAGACTTAGTTTCAATACCCAGCAGATAGAGTACTATGCTTTGTTAAAAACACTTCATGTTTTAATAGAAGAACAGAAGAGCTGTTGATAATGTTCTTATAACAAGACCATCAATTTTCACCAGCAAATCAAACTCTTATTAAAGCTTCTTCTCTCCCACCCAGACATTTCAGACTCGAGAATGAGTATTCAGGAAAGACAACAAAAAATTGGAGGGAGGTGGAAAAATATTTTCAGCCTGTCTGACAAGACTGCATAAAAAGCTTGTGATCAAAGCATATTAAGTACATGTTACTGGTGTGACAAACAACATTTTTGTCCCTTTATTAGATTTATTTTTCTCTTCTGAAAACTGCAGTGACCAGTATATAGATTGTGAAAGAAGGCTGGCAGGGTAGTATTCTTTGATTCCTAATTAACACCTTCGGTCTCAAAAGAGAACTAACAGAAATACCATAAAATGTTACAGCTGCATTGTTATTCCGCTTGGTTGGTTTGTTAAAAGTCGGCTGGGCACTGGCAGCTGCAATAAAGGGAAAGCTCAATGGATGTTTTGTATTGTGCCCACTGAAGTGAAAGAAGGCAACCATTTTATTTTCAAATGGGCAGCTGCATAGTGAAGTTTAAATGGATCTAAATACAAGATCTACTGTTAACATATAGTAATTGACAATAAATAAAGGAATAGCACAGCCAATTTCCATCTGTTTTGTCTGTGGCACACAAATTTTAGGAAAACTTTTCACAAAGAAACAAACACATTTGCAGAATTTTGTGAACAGAAAAAAGAGAGAGTGCAACACATTAACAGTGTGGAAATTTAGAGTTACTTTTAGAGTTACATTTAGCAGAACTTTTGAAGCATTTTAGAAAGCCGCTATTTCAAATAACACATTTATGGGATACACAATATCAGGACTCCCGTCACCCACTTTTATTTATTTTTAAATCATTTCCCCTCCTCAAGTGTATAAATTGAGACATCATTATCATTCCAGTCCTTCACATTCTTATTTTGCCATAGCAGTGAAATAAAGAAAACATTTAAACTCTGGTCAGATAAGATGCACACACATTTAGAAAATGCAATTAGGGAAATATGGAAATCTAAATGTTTCATCAAATGCTTGCTAAGGAGTTCTGTTCTTTTGGTGCACAATGACTGAACTAAAGAACTTCAGTCGCTGTGTAAGAACCATTGTTCCAGCCACAGCACTTATTAGAAACAGAGTCCAGACTGGCGTGGGAAATACCTATGTAGTATTTGACATCGCTGCTATTTTGGAGAGAAATGGAGTGGAATAGAAAGTATAAGGAGATTTTACTGTTGCATTCTAATCAGCCATGATCTGTCTAATTTGTTTTGCTTCAGAAGATAAAACTAATATTCTTCTGGATAAAAGTAATTAACAAGCCAAGGGTATCATGTTGAATATGGAATGGAACAGCAGACACTGTAAGTTTTGGGAGCATAGTACTGTACTATATAACTTTTCAGATCATCAGAGAATACTTTATTTCAAACTACAATGCTGACATAGGATAGGTTTTAACTAATGATTCTGTTTCAAATTGGGAAGAATAAGATTATGAAACTAAAGCAAGACTTCAGTCGAGCTATTATCATCTGTATCACTGAATACAGGTTCTGCTATCTGTATTTAAATATTAAAAGTGTCTTGGTTGGAATATAACATTGTATTTTCCTAAGTTCCGTAAATTTATTACCAGTGATTGGAATATGGATAATGTGCTACTAGTCAGCCATAGTTAGTATTTTATTTAACAAATGCATTTGTTAATTTATACCAATTACTTATAGTAATCATATTTACATTTTTTTTATTTATATTATACACACACACACACACACACACACACACACACACGGAAATATGCTTAGTTTTTATTGCCTTATACAAATTGACTCAGTCTTTCTTGATGGTTCTTTCCTTCTTAGGTTGTGTATCAAACTGAATAGTTCTAGGCTGCCAAGTACTTTGGGGACTTAATGACTGGACCCACCTGGATTAGTTGCATGCAGAGGCTTACGTACTGTAGTTTGTTTTATAGTTA
Source organism: Podarcis liolepis (assembly GCF_965112155.1). Classification (NCBI taxonomy): domain Eukaryota; kingdom Metazoa; phylum Chordata; class Lepidosauria; order Squamata; family Lacertidae; genus Podarcis; species Podarcis liolepis. The sequence goes on along the minus strand of NC_139562.1, from coordinate 44,349,986 downwards.
GACACCTGACATGGGGGGAAAATGTGAAACTTATAAATATGGAAATGGAATAAGATACTTGCTCTTCTTCAGCCCATTAGCGTCCTCTTCTTTATTTCCCTGCTTCCCCTTTCTCTGTGATTCTGTTAACCTCCATTTACCAAGTCTCGGCTTTCCTCTGCCTCATTTCAACTTTCCCGTTTTGTGTTTCCCCCTATCCTTACCCCCATTTGCTTTGGGGGCCCTGCTCCATTTTCTTCCTGTTGTCTCCTGTGGAATAATAATGAGGCAGGTGCCAAACTTGGGTTTTCTACAACTTTATTAATCCCAATCCTAGAATCACGAAATGTTTTGATAGCTGGTGGGACGGGGATCTCTCTCTTTCTCTGCTCAACTTTATCTGAGGAACTGGGCTGGCTCTCCAGCAGCAGTTGTCCCTCAGGTGTCACGGCTTAAACTGTACAATTGTTAAGGCAGATTAAAAAGACATTATTAAATTTTGAACAGTGCAAAATGTTACTAAAACCAGCATGAACTAGCATGGCCAAGCCAGAAATCTAAACACAAACTCAGTCTAACCTTTAAAAGCAGCAATAAAAAGGTCTTTAAAGTCCACTTAAAGAACTTGAGCAGTGGAACCTTCACATGGAACTGTGGGGCTAACTCTAAGGACGTCTCAAATAGTGCCGCAAATCTTTCAATCTTGAAATATTTTCAGTTTATGTGATTTGGAGAGCAGGAAGAAGGTGCTTCCAGCTATTTAAAAATGTCTTAATCTTTTGCCTCTTGCATCCTTTTTATGAAAGGAACAAAATGAATAAACAATGGAAGTCTATAAAACAAGGGGAAGACAAAACATACTAAAACAATTTTTGCAGAGGTCTTTTTAATTGCATCAAATGCAACATCTAAGATGTTGGAACAATAAAAAAAAGCAAGTCAAACCACCCTATTTGTCCTTTATCAGCATCATTGCTGAATTGTACCTTTCATTTTTAAAATAGCAACATAATTGAACAATTGTCAGTTTAAAGTTCCTGGATTCCAACTGATTATACATAATAAAAATAACAAGCCATGACAAATAGGCAAATAGATTTCGATAATTCACTGAAGAATGTCTCTACCAAGCCTTTGTGGCGTATGTCTTGTTTGCAAGACAAATGCAGAGTTGAAATAACAACCCATGAATACCACTGGTGAAATGGCTATGTACACAAGGTGAATGCTAAAGCTTTTCCTTCTGAATGGACCTTTTAATCTAGGCATTATCTAAACTCTGAAAAAGCCTTCAGTGGCCTTACATACAGATTAATGGGAAAAGCTGAGACCTGGAGTTGGGCTATTTGCAGAAAAAGTTTTAAAGATTTACTGATGGTTGACAAATGCCATTTAAGTTTCAAAGCCATCAATAACCTATTGAAAAAGATTTAAAGGGAAACCCTCCCACTATAGAAAGAGACCTGACTCTGAAATATCTCAGCAGAAGCTCCTTCTCTTCCCCCCACCCAAAGCTTTCCCTACATACCCTCCACTGACTTTCTTTGCTATTTGGAACCCTTGAAACAAGTGACCTTGGAAAAGAGGAGGTAAGGCCCCTTTTAGAGACATTTGTATATAACTGATTGTGCCAAACTGCTATTGTGCAGGCATGAGAATTAAACAGAACTGTTTCCAGAAAAGTCTCTGGGATCATGGACAGCCTTTCAATAGCCTTTCTGCTAATAGTTTTTTAATGTGGGAGATGGGAGTGGCGGAATAAATTTTGTCAAGAATTTTGTCAAATCTGAAACCTTGTCCAAAACCTTTATCTTAACCTGTGTGAAGTTTGAGAAGCTTGTTTTTCTTTCAACTTTCTTAACAGCTAGTCAAACTCCTATTTATATGTATGTGGTACCGTATATGCCTTTGCAGATGCGTTTCTGCAAATATAACCCATACAAACAAGTTGTTAACATTTTGGTGCAGAAAAGAGGAAGAAAAGCACTTACAAGTCATTCATAAATTCATTTTTAAAAAACTAAAAAACTTTTGCTCTTGTGAGTTGTGTGGAGAATAAAAATGTAATTAATTTAATAATACCAGGGGATATTGAGACAAGTATTAATTCATGTTTCTGATTATCTTTATTATAGTATGGCTAGGTTTCAGCATTGAAATAGCCTTGGTTGCTTTTATGGAAGTGTTACGCACAACCCCAGTCTCTAAGCGGTGAGAGGCTTCAGAGGTTCCTATATTGACCCAGGGTACTGTGGTCAAAAGGGACGCGGGTGGCGCTGTGGGTTAAACCACAGAGCCTAGGACTTGCCGATCAGAAGGTCAGCGGTTCGAATCCCTGCGAAGGGGTGAGCTCCCGTTGTTTGGTCCCTGCTCCTGCCAACCTAGCAGTTCGAAAGCACGTCAAAGTACAAGTAGATAAATAGGTACCGCTCCGGCGGGAAGGTAAACGGTGTTTCCGTGCGCAGCTCTGGTTCACCAGAAGCGGCTTAGTCATGCTGGCCACATGACCCAGAAGCTGTACGCCGGCTCCCTCGGCCTGTAAAGCAAGATGAGCGCCGCAACCCCAGAGTCGGTCACAACTGAACCTAATGGTCAGGGGTCCCTTTACCTTTACCTTTACTGTGGTCAAAGATACTGTGATATCTTTAGGATATATAGCTTTACTTGCACACACACACACACACACACACACACACACACACATATATATATAACCTGAGCAAAAGATGAAGGAGCTCACAGTTTTACCACTCCAACAGATCTTATTTCCCCATTCGGTTTCCAGGGGAGCACCAAATCTAGCACATAGCAAGACAAGTCACTGTCTCTCCATCTTCCAGCCAAACTCTCCCAACTTTCAAACACGCCACCCCTCTAGGCCTGTTGTTCTCCATCCTGGATGACATGGCACCAGCCAGGTAGGAAAAGGCCCATCATTTGTTTCTCCTATTCTCATTTTTCCCTTTTCCCTAACTGTCTGCCTCTCCCCCATTCTCGCCTCTTAAGTTCATAGTAGCACCAATGTCCTGATCTCATATTGTTTATTGCTCAGCAGCAGTGGTCAAGCAGTACAGACTACCCTCTCTGTACATGTGTGCAACTGGCTCTTGATACTACCAGACTTTTGCTGAACAGCCTACCCCTGGCAATAGTATCGTGTGCGAGAAGACAGGTAGGGTACCTGGAGGTATTGCAAGGAGCAGTGTAATCAGAAGTTGCTAGTATCTGTGCCTATCCAAACCCTATTGTACTGTCCATTTTGTGGGGACAGGATCACCCCCAGTCTGTAATGTAAATAATATTAGAAACATTAGATTTAATGATAACCAGTCGCTTCATCATCCTTTCCCATTACTATAAGGTAATTGTTTGATATTTATATCTTGCAAACGATTAGCCAAAAATCTGAATGGGGGGGGTTGAAGCTGCCCTGTTAATTTATTGCTCACCACATTGAATTTTCTAGAGTGATGACATTGTGTCAGCATACTTAATATGCTTAGAATACTCCTACCACTGAAAATAAAAAGACAGCTAGTTGCTTGATTGATTCACCATTGTGTATATATATAATCTGACCCTTCAGTTTCACTTTCTTCAGATCTCTGGTTATTTGGTCACTCCTACGCCCTCTCAGTAGAAAATGGAAAAAATATATCCTGAAAAAGATTAGCCATCCATATCTGAGGATGCACTATAGCCACATCAATATTGCTTTAAAATATGCTGCACTAAGCTCCTGGGAGGATGCATGCAATAAACGTAATACATAAATAAAATGTATTATGCAGGAAGGTTCACCTATAAAGCTAAACCATGGTTTAGTGTTATGGACACAAGCATGGGTGCTGCCAGGATTTTTTGGGCTCAGTATGCAGTATGTGGATTAGGCACTCACAAAAGAAGACATGCATTTGCATAAAATTGCATATACTTTGTCATATACAAATGTGCCCTCTTTTGCAGAGGGCCAAAGGCACATTGGGAGCCACATACAAGTAATAATATGTCTAACAGAATGTAAACATATGAAGCATTCCCCATAAGCATTTTTCAGTACTAGAAAGGGTTTACTCTGTTAAATTTCTGCCTGCCCCACAGCTGCTAAAGGCACAAGACCACATTGCATCTGTACTAGTGCAAACCAATTGATAAGAGCATGAGATTCTTAATCTCAGGGTCATGGATTTGAGGCAAAAGATTCCTGCATTGAAGGGGGATTGGACTAGATGTCCCCTAGATCCCTTCCAGCTCTGCAACCCTATAGTTAACATAAATATTTCAGCTATCATTACAACCACAATTAGGGCAGCCTTTGCAGATATAGCACTGTACCATATTCACTGCTGAAAGAAGGAGGGAAGATTTTATGCAGGATAGAAACAAAGAATTCAGAACCCTGAGTCCCTTTCCTTGATTTCTTAAACTATGGCTAAGAGAAGTGTTACACCTGCACCAGGTTAATGTGGGTAAAATGCTATGAGAATAGCAGAAATGAACATGCAATACTAGTCAGGCACCTGCGATGGTGCCCACAGCATCAGGACCCTGGAGAGTACACAATAAACCAGACAAAGTTAAAGCTAGCAAGTGAGGCTAAGAGCGAAACTACATGTTATAACAACAATCCTTTTAAAAAAGAAAGTATACATAAACTATGTTTTATTTTGAAGAAAAAACATGCTTGGAGCCCTGATCTGGAGTATGTTTCCCTGCTGAAAGCTATTTGTCCCCCAAAGGTGTTAACAGCACATTTAGGGCAAATTGGAGTGCAGGGCGGGGAGCCAGACTGGGGACATGTTCTGGACTGACACCCAAAATCTGCTTGTTATTCACAGTAAAAGTAGCCAGTTTAAGTACACTTAGCAAATAAATAAATAAATAAATAAATAATGCTTTGTCATCATGGTAGCTCAGCCCTTGAGTAGCTCCAGAGTGTTGCTGCACTGGTCAGAAGCCTACTGAAATCAGGTGTGAGTACTTGGGACCCAGCTTTCTAATGGAGGTCACCTGCCAGTTGCGGAGGATAGCACTGAGTTTCTGAGGGCTGCGCTACAGCAGTGCTGGAAAGTCTCCTGATCTCGACCACTTCTAGGACTGGTATGTTGGTGAAGGCCGGATGCCAGAAGTTGAGGGAGCTTCCAAAGAAGAAGAATCTTCTCTGAGAATGACAACTGATGATGGGAGAAAGTCTGGTCCTGAGGGGGAAGATGGGGTGGGCTTAAGTAGTTCAGCGTCCAACCACAGCAGGATGCAAATGCATGCATGAGGCCAGATGCCAAGACTTCGCCTTCCCAAATTGGTTCCAAAGGCCACCCACAGCCAACTTGGGGCACAGCAGCAGTGAGATTGTGACAGTTGTTCCCAGGTGTGATTTTTGCAACTGTTTTTTTTTTTTTTTACCTTAGCCCTATCTGATTTTTATATAAAAATCTGCAAACTGGACACTAATTCCTTAGGTACGCATCAATATTTGTCATAGTACAAATTTGTAGGGTCTTTGTTTTTGCAGAAATCGACCCTATTCAGAATATTTCCCTTCAGATGTGTAGTACAGTGCTACCTCAGGTTACATATGCTTCAGGTTACATACGCTTCAGGTTAAAGACTCTGCTAACCCAGAAATAGTGCTTCAGGTTAAGAACTTTGCTTCAGGACGAGAACAGAAATCGGGCTCCGGCGGTGCAGCGGCAGCAGGAGGCCCCATTAGCTAAGTTAGTTAACTGTAAGTTAAGAACAGTTTCAGGTTAAGTACAGACCTCCAGAACAAATTAAGTACTTAACCCGAGGTACCACTGTATTCATTTTAAAAAGCACTGTTGCTGGTATATGTACAAAATACGTCATCACCCGAAGGCTTTATCTTATTGTCCATTAAAATATAATTAATTTGACTGGGATTTCATTTGCTGTACTTTTGTTCCTTTGCCAAAGAAAATCTTTTGTTCCTTTGCCAAAACAAAGGGGGTAGTAGCCAACTACTGAAGAGAAAGAAAGGCATGATTAAATATTACAACAAAAGAGGGAATTTAATAACTACTCTAGTGTTGTTTAATAAATTAGCTTTTGAAGTGACTGCTAAACAACACATTGAGTTGAAAATGGGTAATTGTTAATATTTCTTAACAATAAAACTGTCATTTATTTCCAGGTTTGCCCTGTGTAACTGTATGCTGTCAAATGAATAGCTGTAAACTAGTAAAAATGTATTTCTGCATTAAAATGTTGGCTATAAACAGTATTAGCCTCTGGTGTGAATAATCAGCATGATAAGAACTTAAAATGCACACCCAGAACACCTGCTTAAAATAACATTTCCCACAAAATGAAAGATGTTCTGTACTAAGTATCATTTGCTGCCAGGTCTACAATCTGAGTCAGCTGAAGCAAAATGTTCTAAGTCTGAGGTTGACTTCCTCCAAGACAATCAGTGGCTCAAACTTGTGTTCCCCTGTAGCTGGATTACGGCGCACACTGTTAGTGTATCAGGACAATTGCCACTTTCTTAAAAATTGTGATTAGATCAATTGTTTGTATTTTATATATGCTGATTTTGGTTGTAGCAATACTTATACTACTAGTTAATGATTTTACACTTCTTAATTTGGTCTTTTTTTAAAAAAAATTAGTGTTGGTGTTTGCAATGTTTTTATTCTTTATTGTTCATTTAACCTTTTTTTATTGGTTTTGATCTGTTGCACTCAGTCTTGGTGGTTTGCAGAAAGGTGATATAGAAATATAATAAAATAAGCGAGTTATACAAGTGGGATCTTCAAAACGTAATGCTGAGTAGCGTGCTGCTGTTCAGGGTTCAAGCCAGTCAGCCATGCATTGTTCTACAATACTCCGTTTCATTCTCCCCTTCAATGCAGTATTTTCTGTTCTCTCCCCCTGCCCCCACAACCCCACTTCAAGCAATCAGTCAGCATTCCGCGGCCAGTGAGGACGATCAGTCTTCACTGGACTGCTTGGGGGGGGGGTTCTCCCTTCACTTTCCCCCCCACCCATGAAATCTCTCTCTCTCTCTCTCTCTCTCTCTCTCTCTCTCTCTCTCTCTCTCGTGTGTGTGCGTTGCTGTTGATGTTTCAAATTGCTTCAGGATGCTTTATAGGAAGTGATTCATTTAAAAAAAAAAAAAACATGTGCACAGGTCCATTTGCTTGGCTAGCTCCCATTCCTATGGGGCTTGTGCAGGAAAGCCCCACAGTGGGCACAAACCTTTTTAATGTCTTGTATAGCTCCCATGTATTTTAGTGGAGCCTTCCCAGTGAAGCCACAGTAATTACACTGTACTAGCATGAGGAGGAAACAGGCTTTTTAAAAGTATAATTAAGTGGAATACTGCATAAAAGTGAGGTTGATGTGACTTAGGAAAACCTGTTGGTTTCCTGTGCCAGGAACTACTGTGGAACCCCACCAGGAAGTGTGCTACAAGCAGGATCAGATTGCACCCTTGTTTTGTGGTTCATTTCACTTATTTAATGCAACTTGAGAATCTGCAAAGGGAGCCCATTAAAAAGAAAAATATAGGGGGTGCTTGGTTTTCTGTGAGTCAAAATATTTGCTATTATAGTATTAGGGCAGTAATATAGGGCAAAATTCCTTTGTTTTGCAATCTACAACTAACTAGTGAAATACAGGTTACTACATTGTTTTAAAGTACATTTAAATATTGTTTTATCATGTTGCAGTTTATCTACCATAGGAATAAATTTTCTTGTAAGAAAGCAAGAAGCAACCTGATTGTGCCAAGTATTTTAATTTTTTACTGTGGTGTATTGAAATCGGTAGCTTAATAATAAGAAAAGGCAACCAAAAATATGTGGTAGTAGTTTTAAATGTTGTATTTAATAAACCACATCTGCTGTTCTAAAACCATTTGCTTCAAAGCAATTCCATAGAAATTTGTGGGATCATCTGGAATAAATGGCTTAAATACTTCTGACTTTGAAAGGGACCTATTTTTGTTTGTTGTTTTGTTAATGTGCTACTTTAAAATGTACAAACAGCTGTATACTGCAGTTATGTATCCTGTATTAAGACTCTGTCTCTTTCCTTCCTCAGCGATCTCAGTATGAACAACATCACTAGACTGTCCTCAAACTCACTGCACAATCTCCGCTTCCTGGAAGAGCTGTACGTATCTTTCTATCCTTGACTGACATAGTTGAGAGAACATTCTTAGGCACTTCTCTGGGAACCAGATAACACAGCACAGAAAAAGCTGTGAGCTCTGACACGTTTGACACATGCGGAAACACTTAGCTGAAAGAAAAAAAAACACCAATTGCTTGTGATTCTAGAAATAAACTTACCAAAAAAACCAAAAACCCTAAACGAGTTACCACGAGGCTACAACTTTTCTAAGCAGAGACAGGTCTGTAGAAATTAATTTTTTTAAGGGTTGTTTAAAAGAGCCGGATTGCTATTTGGAAATAGTTAAGCAGCAGGATATTAAAAGTTTGAATACCAGCTCATGTTTATTAAAATACTAAGTGAAGTTATAATCAAAACCAAAACCTGCTGTCTGGTTCTGCCTGTGTCAAGGACACTTGCATTCACATTTCATGGTACTAAGTCGTCTTGTTGTAATCACTTTTAATTACTGTTTCCTTACTCTTTAGCTTTTAGCATCCCTCAAGGCTGGCTATGAAACACAGAACCCTGCATAGCTTAATTTGTTCTATTTGGTGTTTTCTGTGTTTTTTTAAAAAAAGAAAAAACAATATGCTATAAAAACTAGTTAATCAAACACAGAATCACAAGTGGAATGTTGATTAGCAGTGATGATGGCCTGCCAGAAGAGGAAACCACTCTATGCACATAAGACTATATGTAACAAAGTGACCACAAAACTAAGAATTTGAAAATGCTTTGGATTTTCATTCTTCACATCAACGGTAACCCAAGGCACAGGTATCCTGGCGAGGTTCACTAAAAGCAAAGTGTTTGTACCTCTGCTTTTTCCCTCTGATACTCACTTGTGGCATCTAATTAGTGGCAAGCCACAAAAACCCACATATCGTGGACAGCTGCAGTTTTGTTTATGCAAATCAATGTATCACTTCCTCTTCCTGAATACCCAGAGTTTACCCGACTTAGTAGTGTCATGCAATATGAGCTTCTGTCTAGAAACATGGTGGCAAGGGGGATTGTATCTAGGGATCTTGCTCCAAATGTGAGACCTGATCAGTTGATACTGGGATGGCCTCTATTCTCATTATAACACACTTTCTGTCTAGACAAGGGTCCAAACTTGCACTGGGATGCATAGCTTCATGTGAGGACGTCCTGATGGGAATCCTAAGCTTATTGACTGCAGCATCAGTGCTCTGAATGCCCAGTGCATTGTTCTGTTTTACAGTCTCGCCATCCAGTCTCCTGCAACTGCCTATGACTGAGTGAATTACACAAACTATGTAGAACCTGCAGCCACTTGATTGCTTTTACATCTCTAAAGGAGAAAGCCAGAAGGCTGCTGGGGCTAGTTACAGCATCACTGAATAAGACATATCTAGTTTCCTTTCTAAGACTGAAAAATTGGGCTTTGCAAACAAAAGCATTGTGGGCAGAGCTCCAAGCAGTTTTTAGTACACTGCTCAACAACTTTACAGCAGGTGCCCTTAGTAGAATAATGCACAGATAAGTTCACTTGGGTTGTCTGTTTTGTTTCCCCTCTCCCTTTCAACAGAATGATTTGAGAATTAGTTTCGGGTGACAACCATTTTGCCAACCAAGTGACAAAGCTGTCTTAAAAGTTAGCTCTGTCTCAGTCACAGGTACAAACCAACAAACTAAGCCTCGTGCCTTTTTTTAATGACAAATATGTGTGACTCCTGTGTGATTTCAGTTTTGTTAATCTATTGGGGGGGGGGGCATTAGTGAGAACAATCTTTCCAGGGCTATTCGGTAATTCCATAATGAAGTACAAAGCCACAGCAAAAGTGTAAAAGAATGCAATTACAATTTTCAGAACAAAAATGCTAGCTTTTTAACAGTAGAGATCGAACAATTACACTGTGCCTGAAGCAGTAGCGTCAGATGGCATTTGCATCCACTTAGGGAGGGCATTCAGCCTCTTCTGTGCCCAAGCACACTGCACTGCAAAACTCCTGCAGTTTTGCAGTTCCCTTCCACCTTTTATCTAGTATGGATATTAGCTGGTTGTTTTTCAGGGGGCGAGTAGAAATCTTTTGCATGTCAGCTGGTTGGCTTTGCTGGCTGGTTTATTTCACCTGTTCTGTACTGGGTTTCCGGCAGATGTCCTTATCGGATGGGTGATTTTAAATAGGTTAATTGGCAACATTGGCAGGTAGGTTCAGGAAGTTAATAGGCAGTTAAGGTTCAGTGACCACTCTTGGGTACCTTTAAAGGTGAAGGGAGTAGACGCAATACCTTTCAGAACCGTTGGACCTGCTGGCAGGATAAAGATGTCCTTTGAAGCCAACCCGTAAAACTCGCTTGCAGCTGTGGTGCTCTGAGAGGGGGTGAAGCAGTACTTCCTCTATATTCACCTGGAAGGCGGGACTTAAGGAACAAGGTAGATTAAATGCTACCTATTACCCCTAGCAGAATTGGCTCACTCAGTTTGTTACTTGCAGTTGGCACTATTTTTATGGGGGGGGGGGTTTATACAAGTGTGGTGGGTAAGCAATATAAATTGCTATGAGCAGCCAAAAATAAAAAATGTGCCAGTACTCTGTATCAGTGTATACCTATACACTGGAGGAGCCAGTGTAGTGTAGTGTAGTGGTTAAGAGCGGTAGACTCGTAATCTGGTGAACTGGGTTCGCGTCTCCGCTCCTCCACATGCAGCTGCTGGGTGACCTTGGGCTAGTCACACTTCTTTGAAGTCTCTCAGCCCCACTCACCTCACAGAGTGTTTGTTGTGGAGGAGGAAGGGAAAGGATAATGTTAGCTGCTTTGAGACTCCTTCGGGTAGTGATAAAGCGGCATATCAAATCCAAACTCTTCTTCTATATGGTCGCAAAACCTAGCAGAGGAGCATAATTTCTCACAAGTCATATCTGAATGAGGTGAGGCATGTGAAAATGGCTGTTGTGGAGCAGATAAAAAATGTAGCCTTGCCATTGTTCCATGGAGAAGGATCACCGTGCCTGAATAACTGTGTAGTGCAGTGATGTAAATAAACTTTGGAAAATAGGCAACATCACAAAAATTGACTTCTCTGACCACACCCTCCAGAGCAGAATTGGGGCATGTGTAGAGGGTTTCAGGGAGGAGGGGAAAGAAGGGGAAGTCCTGTCTCACCAGCTGAAGTCATTCTGCTGGTGTGCAGATACCACTGGAAGTTGCCCAGTTCATATTATAATCCTGTATAGAAAGGGACATGCAAAGTAAAGATTATAATAGTTGTATTCAAAGTACAGTATAGTAGCTTGTATGATCAGACATGCATGCCTCCAGGTTGGCAAACAGCCAGTGACACATAATAAATTCCACCGTCACAAGACAGGATTGGTATGAAGTAAGAACTCCACAATATTAGTTAAAATAGAAAAGCCCTGCTCAGCAGAACACAGCATTTTAAAATCAATGTACCGTACTTTCTCATATAACTATTTGGGTTAATAGCCAAAAAGTATATATTTTTTTAGTTTCGTGCATGTGCTTTTTCTGACAGAGGGTTATTCTAGCAACAATAACTATTATAAAAGCTAACTATTTTCAAAGCAATAATAAACTGGGTATCCAAATGCATTTGAATTCTCATGCATACGGCTGTTCAGACAGCTGTAAAGTCTGACTCAGCCTCTTCAGTGGCCTGTCCTTTAGTTAATTTAACCAAGGTTCCTGTTTACAGTCCATTTGCTCCTCCGTTGTCTCAGACGAGATGCAGCCAAGCAAATAAAATGCAGGTTATGGTTTAGATTTCTGTCGTGTTGCTTATTTAAAAATGGAAGCATTGCTTCAGTTTGGACATATGTTGAAGCCTTCATAGCAATCGTTTTCCGCTGCTGCTAGTATAGCACTTTGGGGAACAATGTTGCCACTACCCAACCGTTAAAAATCAGTAGAATTTATTATATTTTCAACTTGTAGAAGTTGTGTTAGTCAGAGTGGCTATCTTGATTATACAAAAATTGAGGCAACTTAGGAATTTGCATGGTTTTGAAATTGTGTTTATTGTTTGTGTCATAAAATTTATACACCGATTGATTAAAAAAATTAAGGTGGTTTACAAAAAGATAAAACAATTAAAAAATAAAAAACACAACCCTACTTTTAAACACACAGAAGTTAAAATACTAAAACGTATTAAAATTCCCTCAACCTCCTAAGCATATGGGTAGGCTTGTTGAAAACAAGAATCTTTTTAGCATGTGCAGAAAAGAATTCAGTGAAGGCACCTGCTTGATCTCAATGGACAGTGAGTTCCAAAGTTCAGGTGCTGTCACACTAAACGATTGAGTACTTACAAATGTGGAACTGGTATTATGTGGCACCTATAGTGGTGCCAATTACATTGATCGATGCAGTCAAGTGAGCGCATGTGGGGTAAAGCGATCTCGTAGGTAAACTGGTCCCAAGTTGTTAAGGGCTTTATATGCCAATAGTAACATCTTGAGCTTGGCATGGTAGCAAATCTGTGCAGATCTCTGAGCACAGGTGTTATATGCTTGCAAGGGCTCACTTCCTCCAGCAATTGTTCTGCACCATACATTTATGATGGTTGTATGTGTTTGGGTTGGTTGGTTTTAATTAAATTTGCAAATGGCCCTGTACCCTGAAAGGTACATTAGAAATGGGTTTGTCTACTTATAGAGTAATTCACACTGATATCAGTGTGTTATAAGAAAAAAAACTGCTCCTTTTCCCTTATGGGGTACCCAAGAGCCCATATAAAATCCTTATGTAGGTTCTCTATCGGTAGGAGAAAATAACAGAGGCCAACCAGAGAATATTGAGAAGCAAAGCAACTAAGTAAGTCTGATCTTTATTAAACTGTTGCAACAGGGTGCTCACCCCACCACCACGCAGGAGGGAGGAGGAACCCAGAACAAAGGTGTGCAAGCCCTTATATAGATTTTCGAAATTGCCACCCTATAGCTCAAGGCCACCTCCAATACATCATACCATACATCACAGAAGGGGCGGTCTACAGCAGAATCCTGTCTGGCAGGAAACCTGTGAATGGGTTTACCTGGACAGCCTGGCCATTCTTTTGTGATGATAATTACTTAATTCCTGAGTCCAGGTCACAGGTTCACCCTATTCATACCTAATTGTGCCCATAATGCAGGATTTGTGAGCACAGAGACAATGGCGAGGCTTTTCCCATTTCCATCCAGACTGCAGAGGAATATTTGAGGCCACTGAAGAGTCAAAATGGCTTTAGGACTGTTTACCTGTACTGTTTCAGACACGTGGTTTATGTATTTATATGTGTGTTTGCCTGGTACATTTATGACATTTATTTTATATCTTAGACCTTGTAATTCTCATAGAAGTGGGAACTTGCTTCTGAGTAAATATGCTTTGATTTGATTGAAAATCGATTAAATCATGAGATTCAAAAGCTAAGGCAGTGAGAAGTACGGGCAATCCTAGCTGTTCCAAGGAGAACCTCAACTGCAGCCCGAACCATGAATGAGTTCAATGGCAGCCTTTCATTCATTTCTTCACTATACCAGATGGGTAGCAGCGATTTAAAATATAATAATGACCACATAAAACCAGGCCAACCCATGGTTGAAACTTTTTTTTGTCCCACTGACTCAAATTATACTAAAGTGAATAAAGCATTGAATAACATTGGTGTTAACTTTTCTGGACTGCCGTAGACCAAAATTCTCTGGACATTCACAAAAATCAATAAAACACACAGATGTAGTTTGAGACTTATAAATACAGATGTCATAAAAACACAGAATCTGGAATACAAAGTATCCTACACCCAGTGGCGTAGCGTGGGTTCTCAGCACCCGGGGCAAGGCAAGTAATTTGCGCCCCCTAACCCGTGGATTTTAGCACTCGAGTCTCTTCCGCGCCCCCTCCAGATGTTGCGCCAGGTGCAGCAGGCCCCCCTGCACCCCCCACGCTACGCCACTGCTCTCACCACAAGTCTTCAGGACAGCCATCCGAAGGCTGGCGCGGGGAGAAGGTCTCTCCGCCCCACCGCCAGGCTTTGGAGAAGCCTTCCGAAGGCTGGCGCAGGGAGAAGGTCTCTCCGTCCCACCGCCAGCCTTCGGAGGAGGTCCGAGGACAGTGGGGTTCCTGCTTCCTCGAGGAGGGCCGGCCAAACGCGCCCCCCCAAATGTTGCGCCCGGTGTGGCCGGCACCCCTGGCACCCCCCACGCTACGCCACTGCCTACACCCCTGCCCCAAACCAGATCAGCCTTTGCTATTTATTTGTTTGTTTTTAAGGGAAAGCAATTTGGATGCACATTTAAATGCACCAAAGCAAATAATTCAAATTAAAAGGGATGGCTGAATTAAAAGGTCTTTACCTGGTGGAAAAAAATGGCATAATGTGGGTGCACCACATTGCATCAGCTAGTGGGGGGGTGGGGGCTGATCCTGCTTAGTGCTGAAGGCCTGTCTTCAGGTGCTTAAGGTGCTTTTCAAAACTACTGTTTGAAACAGCCCGTGCTTCTCCTTTAAGAGAGCAGGTGAGAAGTGCCTCTTCCTTGCTAACCCGCTACTGTCAGTGATGTATTTGGAATGAAAGTTGACAGTGCATTTATCAAATTCCTCTGATGCTCTGCTCAGGTTGACATCAGCAGTTAACATTATTTTAAGAAGGACATGTGTAACACAGAAAGGCAAGTAATCATCAGCTCATTTCCACATGTAATTTCTATCCATTCACGACCAGTCGGCTTTTTAAAGCGCAACACTGTGAAGGAACGTGCACCATTTTTGTAACCATGTGCTAATGAAGCTTGGCAATTTATCTGCGTGCTTTCTATGTCTGCTGGGGAAAATTCATGTCTACTGGGGCAAATGTAAAGTTATGAAAATAGTAGCCAATCTGCATTCTGTAATTTTGCATTGTTTGCTACTGAAGCAGAACAGGTTGGACAATTAGGCGTGCACAGTAAGCCAGGTTTATTGAAGCAAAAGCATTTGCACAGCTGACAGTAAATGGACTGTATAGTTACAAAATGTTTCACACGGAATGTTAATGATGACAAAACTGGGATCTTAAACAACTCCTTCTAGCCCTGGTGCTTCCAATATAACTGTCCTGTGTATTTTAACATCCAAATTAATTCCACATAAAATAAAATCTATTTATCTTTTTTCGTTCTAACCCTGCAGACGTCTGGCAGGAAATGGCTTGACACACATCCCCAAAGGAGCATTTTCTGGGCTTTTCAGCCTTAAAGTACTGTAAGTAAACCAACATTTCTGTGTCGTTTGTGGGCCTAATATAAAAGCAACACTTTAAGTGAATTGTTCATTTTGATCAGAGTATGACCAGGAAAAGATGATTAATGCTTTTAGAAAAATAAGGCATTTGCTTCATTGTATTAAACCTTGAAACTTTGAAAGATGGGTGATGTCCCAAAATGAGTTCACTCCTAAAGTTAATGTCTCTGTATAATATCAAATAAAGATCTAATTTTGTAATTGTTTCTTTAACTTCCTACAGAAGGGCAGGTTTTAGCTCTCAAAGTTCAGAGACATTTATAATGAGGATGGAAAAAAGGAGGTCACTTTTATTTCTATTTATATGGGTGGGAAGATGGACAAAATGAGTAGATTAATTACTTCAAACTTCATAGTATTTAAGAAACATTATGCCCATATCTTATGTTATTTCTTGGTAGATGTAGTCAGTTAAGGATAAACCTAACTGTTAACAAACTTTGTTAAACTGTGAAGTACATTCCAAGCAGGTCTTTATGAAACCAAGCAGGTTCCAGCTTTTTGCTGAAAAACATTCCTTTTGAGAAGTGGAGTACCTTATCCATGATTGCACCCATTGTGTGGAATCATCTTCCTTCTGAAGTTAAGCAGCACTGCCTTTGACTATATTCTTACACCTCCTTGAAACATACTTATTTAGCAAGGCCTCTGCAGATGTTTGTGTTCTTATTTTTCTAGGTTGTTTTTTCTAAGATGCATTTTATTCTCTGTGTTGTTATGTTTTTGTTAAATATTTAATATTTATTAGATTTCTATACCGCCCTTCATCCAAGGATCACAGGGCAGTTTACAATATAAAAACACAAAAATACATGCTATAGTAACAAATGAAAACAATAACACTACACACATAACACAGTTCAAAAGGCCATATATTGTTTAGTTAGCCAGAGGCCTGGGAGAAGAGGAGTGTTTTCACCTGGTGCCTAAATATATGTAATGTAGATGGCACAGGGCTTCAGATGATGATCACAGGATTCAGGTAAGTTAATATGGGGAGAGGTGGTCTTTAAGGTATTGTGGTTCTAAGCCATTTAAGGCTTTATAGGTCAAGACCAGCTCTTTGAATTGGGTCCAGAAACTAATTGGCAGCCAGTGCGTTCAAGCCAGGATTGGCATTAAATGCTCAAACCATCTTGCTCTGGTGATGAAAGTGGCCACTGAATTGTGCACCGTCTTCAAGGGCAGCACCATGTATATTGTGTTGCAATGATTTAACCTAGAGATTATCAGAGCATAGACAACAAAAGTTAGGCTATTCCTGTCCAGGTAGGGGTGCTGCTGGGCCACTAGCCAAAGCTGATGGAAGGTACTCTGCACCAGCAAGGCCTCAAGTGACAGCAAAGGATCTAAAAGTAACCCCCAAGCTGCATACCTGCTCCCTTAGAGGGAAGATAACCCCATCAAGAGCCTCAGTCTTATCCGGATTAAGCTTCAGTTTGTTGGCTCTCATCCAGTCCATTGCAGAGACAATACAAGTGTCATCAGCATATTGTTGACAATCTACTCCAAAATTCCAGGTGACCCCGCTCAGTGTTTCATGTAGCATAGGGAATAAAGCTGAACTATGAGGAACCCCACATTGAAGACTCCACAGGGCAGAAGAACACTCCTCAAGCATCACCTTCTGAAAACAACCATCCAAGTGGGACTGGAACCACTCATCCACAATATGGACAGCTCTTTAAATGACGAGAAGAGGCACACGCTTACATTTTATTAATTTATCTCATTAATATCCTACCTTCCTCCATGTATTTCTCTCTCCTACCCATTTTATCCTAACAACAACCCTGTGAGATAGTTTAGGCTAAGAGAGAGTCTTCCAGCTATCCCCTCTATGCTACTCTGGCTCTCAAATTATACAAAGTTTTGGTTTTATCTCTAAACCTTGGTTTCAAAATAATGGTAACTAGCAGGTGGTACACTCTGTTTTGGAGACCAGATCTCACACCCATGTTACTAACCATTTTCCTTCTGGGGGGGTTATACCAGTGTAAGATACTAAACACTGGCCTCTGGTTTGTAGGCTAAAATTGTTTAACTCTCTCTCTGTGTCTCTCTCTCTCTCTCCAAATGCAGAATGCTTCAGAATAATTTGCTAAAGCAAGTTCCTGCTGAAGCACTCCAGAACCTGCACTCTCTCCAGTCTCTGTAAGTATATGCATATATCCTATAATACACTACATGGCTGTTAATGGTGATTATGCCAAAGTATGTCATTGTATAACCTCTGCTCCCATTAATTATAAAAAATAGCATGATCTGAAGTACAAAGTGACACTACATGGCAGAAATAATAGTGTACAAATGAAGCACAAGATCACAACTTTTTTCAAAGTATTATTCTTACTGCTTAAACAAAAAAATAGTTGACTAAGGAATTGCTTCCTTGAGTGTTCTGGTCTCTCTTTCAGATAGAACAGATTCAGATGTACTAATGCCCTCCAATGAGAGTGTCCCCTTTAATATATATTAAAATAATAAATATACAATTAGTATTTTATGCCACAAAGGCATAATCTCTCTTCCTCTTGTGTTTCAAAGGCTGCAGAACAAGGGTTGAGCAATGTATTGCACCTGTGTGTCAACTTAGAATTCTGTCTGATCCAATATTTTACTTTAAATGAAAGTAAGCCTACAGTCCACATGATTGCTGAAATAAATCTGACAAACGAGACCCAGTGAATACTACAGCAGAAATGCATTTCAAAAAGAAACTTTCATTTCAGTTTTAGTGATTTTTAATTCTGTGCATCAGTGTTGCTTCCTCCAACAACCTAAATAGTAAGTGTTTATATATATGATAAACCATATAAACAAAGGGTTCTTTGTGGTGTTGAAAGAGAGTTGAATTTTCAACAGAGTTTCTAAATAAACTATCTCGCTATCTCTCGTTCTTTGTTGCAAATGCCTTTCTAGAAGATAGAAAAGAGGAGGCGAAGGAGAAAGAAGGAGAGAAAACTGAGAGGTTGTGTTGACTGTGTAAGGGTGTTTGGTGACAAAATTAAAATAAAAAGAGAATGAGAGTGGTCAGTAGGAACTTTAAACAGCTGTGGAGCAGACAGCAGATAGGAATGATAAGTACCGTACATGTACTATCAGTTGAAAGAGGATCGTTGGCAAATGTGACCTCTTTGAGGAAAAGAAAACCAGGATTATTTTGTTTCTTCCAAATGAGTCCGTGCCCGTCTGATAAAGGTGTGCATAGATTTAGTTTCTCGTTTCATACAACCTAGTAATTTTCTATCCATAAGGTGATTTGCGTCTTGGTTTCCAATTTACAATGAGGATTCTTTTGAAACTATTCAAAACCGGGAAACCTTTTTTTTTTTTTTAAGGAGTTGAAAGCTTTAAAAGCCAACTAGGAGCTTCTACAAAATGGGAGCTTTCTTTTAAGGTATGACACGATTTAGAAGTTAGTTCATTTGAAGGTGTTTTATTTGAATTCTGATGGCTTTGTCCCATTTTGCTCAGGTACCCATCTTATTGCTTGTCTACAGGTTACCCGCAATTGTACAGCTATGCCTATTCTTCCATGTAGCACAAATAGAGCCATTCCGCCCCTCCCCGAAAATACACATTCTACTCCCAAATGCAGAATTAATTTACTAGATCACCATGGGGCAAACAGGTTTTCTTCCCATCCCCACAAATCCTTTTACCATTGTCTGAGAGGATGATGGGCATTTTGGACTAGGATGAGTAGGATAAGTAGCCTATTCCTTTAAACCACCAGGCATTTATGTCCTAGATAATAATGGGTAGTGCTTATTTAGATCAGGGGTAGGGAACGTTTCCCAGCTGGCGGGTCTCATCCTGCGTTCCCTGCCCCCAGTGGGCCACTTTGACAGGTGGATAATGCCTATAAAACAGAATTTGCATGAAGGTACTGATTTTTTAAATATCTCTCGGGAACATGGGAAGCTACCTTATACCACGTCTGACCATTGGTCCATCTAACTTAGTAGTGTCTGCACAGTCTGGCAGCATCTCCCCAGGGCTTCATGCTAGTTTCCCTTGCAGCCCTCCCTGGGCAGGCGTGGACCTGAACCTGAGAACTTCTGAATACAAAGCAGATGGTCTACCCTATGGACCTTCCCCATAATGAACATAGATCTTAAACAAACCATTTTAATGTTTAATATTACATTTCATTTTGCATACAAATTCAGTCTGTAGCCTCTGCTCCAGCCATGTGCTGCAATGAGATTCTGCATGAGGCAAGGTGGTTCGAGTTGTCAAGCTCTGTTCCTCCTTCACTTGAAAGCCCTCTACTAACTGCATCCTTATTCTGATTTGTATATATCTTCCTCTGCAAGTGCTGAAATGCTGGGACTGCCTGCCCCACAACATTTAGGAACACTGGGTACCCAAATGTGACACTGGCTTCCCATGGTTGCAAGCCCATCTCTTCATTGCCCATCCTGACTTTGCTTGTACCAGCCATGAGAATCTGTTGACCTGTATAGATGGTATATTACACCGGTGAAGCTAGCCAAGCTCTATAAGGTAGATAATAAATGCTGGAAATGTAAGGAAAAAGAAGGTACCTTTTATCATATGTGGTGGGATTGTAAGAAAGTGAAATGCTTCTGGGATATGATATATAATGAAATTAAGAAAATGTTGAAATATACATATACTAAAAAACCGGAAGCTTTTCTGCTGGGAATTGTAGGTACAGACATTAACAGACAAGATACTAAGCTTTTCCTGTATGCAACAACTGCAGCAAGAATTTTATTAGCACAGAAGGGCTAATAAATAGGGCTGGCCTCTTAGTTCATGAGCTGCTTGAAGTTGCATCCTGCTAGAAAAGGAGCACTGTGCATTAGGGATGTTTGATGCCCCATGTGCCAGAGAGGAAACAGCTGGGATCCTGAAATTGTGTCTGGAAGCAGCTGCAGAAGTGGGTTTCTGACCCACAACCAGGGGATAGACCCAGAAGAAATATGAGAGCCCCAGAAAGACTAAACCTGTGAATTAATCGAAATGGACTGGAAACTGTGTAAAAAAAAATCCCAGGGCTCAGAAACTGGGCTGTTTGATTTACTCAAGAGGAAGAATTCTGGGGAAACTTCTAAGCAGTCTGTGGACTCAGCTACACAGCTGCAAATAAAATGTTTTAAGTGTGTTGTAAAGTGCATTATACAAATGTGACACTAGATCGTGATGGTGAGCTATGGCAAATTCAATATATTTTTCAAGAAGCATTTTCAGAACATTTTTTATATATGTCTAGATTCCACCTGTGTCTTTGGAGGCAGACTGGTGTTCATGCTCTTTGGACTGTGGGGTAATTTACAAAAAGACTCTTCCTGCAAGCTCAACAATGATTTTGAAATGAGTTCAATATTTGTGAATTCTGATGCAACATATGCCTATGTATTTAGCTGTCCACATGGAACTCTTCCTCACAGGTAACAACAGTGTTATTCAATCAGGAATGTGAGAGACATCCAGAATTATGTGTACAGTGGTACCTTGGTTCCCGAACTTAATCTGTTATGGGAGTCCATTCAACTCCTGAGACAGTTCAAAAACCAAGGCGTGGCTTCTGATTGGCTGCAGAAGCTTCCTGCAGTCAAGCAGAAGCTGCGTCGGACATTCAGCTTCCGAAAAACGTTCGCAAACTGGAACACTTACTTCCGGGTTTGCAGCATTCAAGAGCTGATTTGTTTGGGAGCCAAGCTGTTCAAGAACCAAGGTACCACTGTATCATGGAAAACACTGCTTTTAGTTCTGCCACTTTATCTACTCTTCTGGTTCTTAGTGTGTGCCTAAACAAAACTATATTCGACTTCATTGAGCAGACTATTGCACATGAAAGTTCAACACCATAAAGCATTTGATTTATCCTCAAACTGCAACAGACTAATAAGGCTATTTCCTGGAGTATTTTCCATGTGATTCATGGTGGAATTTTTTTCTAGCGTCAGATGCACATGTGCAGATTTTGTATAGCATCTCTTTAAAAATTCAGAAATAATATGAAAGGTTTTTTAAAAACCACCTATCAAGGTGATCGTGAGGAAATCCTGCCTATACATCTCTTTGGAATGCCCCAAACTGACATCTAGGCCTTAGATGAAAGCTAAGAATAGCCTCTGAGCATCTTTAGTTCTCATTCATTACTTCCTCCTTCAATGCCCTTTATGGCTTCTCAGATCCTGTATTTGTATTTTCTCTGAGGTGAATGTACTTCATGGCTGTGTCCCAGAAAGTGCACTATAGTAGCATAAGGAATCAGTATTTTATTCCTAGATATAACGAGAATAAATGAGAAAGACTGATTGTCATAACTCTTAAAGTATAATATTTTCTACATAAGCTGCAGAGCATATGGCCAGAGCACGCACAATTTGTTATTAAAAGCGACACTAGGTTGCATTCCTTATGCTTCGTGAATTCTCCTTGAAAGATTTGGACATTTTAAGTGAGTTCATGATCAATTTCATGTTATATTCTTCCTTATATGCTATCTATAGTAGGAAATAATAAAAAAGTATCCCTAAATTGGCCCACTTTTGAGCACAATAGCTGCTTTTAAACTTTCCACATGTTAGCCATATATTTTAAATTATAAATAAGGTACAGTTTATGAGCTAATGGATTTAGCTTTGAAAGTGCCAAAACTTTGATCAGCACAACTAAAACAACTGAATGAAAACGTTAAGGTTTTCATTGCATGTTTTATAGATCAGCATGCATTATTTACATTATGACAGGAAGCACAATCACTAATGAAAAGTTTTATTATCTGTAACTAGAAAAATGGTACTTAGGAATAAAAGAAAAGATTAGATAACAAAGGAACATTTGTGGCGGTAGGTTTTAAGACTGCTTTGTGAACTCTTTAACTGGGTTGCATTTTCTGTAGTGGTACATGCTACAGTAGCTTCTTAGCGTGGCATGTTAAAAATTAACTTTGCTGGATTTGAATGGGAAATTAGTATAGTTAATTCTGTATAGATGTGTAGTGCATGCTTGCCATAAGCTTAGGTATATACCCTGTAACATTTAAAGGTTAAAAGTTAATGCACAGAACTAAACTTTTTTAAAAAAGATGTATGACTCCAAGGGGCAAGCAGAGTGCCCACCCTCCAAAAAAACAGTGGGATGCTCTCTCTAGGGAGACCTGCCTGTTGTCAACATTGATATATTTCCAGTACCAGGTCAAAATGTACTTCCACACCCAGGCATTTAGCTGTTAATTTTTATTTTGTGAGGTTTGATGGCTTTGTTAGTGCCTGTTTAATAGTGCTTATACTAATGTTTGCAGTGGCCGTTGGATGTTTTGTTTGTCTTGAATTTATATAGGATCACTTTTAGTCGGAGATTCTTTTTGATCCTACCTACTTTTATTTTTATTATGTTTTCTGTTCCAATATATAAATCACCTTGGAACTTTATGGTAGAAGTGATTCCTGCAGTGCTATGTTGACCCACAGTCTGGATAACACAGTTGGTTAGTGTGGGGAGCCAATAATGCCAAGGTTGCAGGTTCGATCCCCATATGGGACAGCTGCATATTCCTGCATTGCAGGGGGTGGACTAGATGACCCTCATGGTCCCTTCCAACTCTACTGATTCTGTTATTCACTGTGGGAAATGTAAATGTAAAATGGCTTGTAGCTGCTTACAACCAGTTGCTGTGCTGACCACTGTTGCTCTTACCAGTGGCGTAGCGTGGGTTGTCAGCACCCGGGGCAAGGCAAGTAATTTGCGCCCCCTAACCCGTGGATTTTAGCAGGGGGCAGAGAGCTGCGAGTGCAAGCGCGCCCCCCCAGATGTTGCGCCTGGTGCGGCCGGCCCCCCCTGCACCCCCCACGCTACGCCACTGGCTCTTACTAACGATACCTCCACCACCAATAGAACAATTTAGGGCACAATACAAAGCTGCTGCGGCCAAGACCCTTTGGGGCAGCAGAGAGGCTGCCACATCTGTAGCCCTACTGTTCATGACAGGAGAAAGTGGGGAGAGGGCAATTGGGCCCAGCCCCTGCAACAGCTCTAGGCAGGCACAGCTGTTGGATCAAGATTGGCCCAATGGCATCTCCAATGGCAGAGAGTCCAGCTCAGGCATTTACCCTCACTAGATTCAACATGCTGCCATCTGCCTTATTGCAGGGCAGATTCGAGGGTAAACCATACGCGGAATAAGTCTACCCCTGCGGCTTGATGGAGGTAGAAACTGTCTCTCATGCCTTGTTATGCTGCCGTTTCTACGGGGATATATACTCGGTATTTATTACCCCTGCTATGCAAAAATCTCCAAATGAATCCGAACTTCAATGTCTAAAATCCCTTGTAGAGGACAAGGATCCTGAGATCACGCTAAGGGTAACTAAGTTCTGTGTGATTGCCATAAAACTTAGGAAACAAGCTGTGCTATCATAATGATTAAGGCCTTAAATGATAATTTAAGGTTATATGTTAGTAAGTTTTAATTTATATATATTTTAACTGTTGCTATATCTGTATTGTCCTGTTATACCTAATTGCAAATTCAATTGTACCCCTATTGTGTTTTATGACCTCCTTGACCAGCTCAGGGTCCAGTGAATCTCTGAATAGCTCAGCCGTGCCTCTGCCCCTCCCTCAGAATGTTCCATTTGCGATGGACTCTGCTGGTGCAGATACTGCAGCATGTGGATGGAGGAGGTCAGCACCCATGGAGCATCGCTTGGGTCACTTCCTGTCAAAGGCTAACAGGAACCTGGCTCGGCTGGTAGAGCGTAGCCAAAAGGTGCCGCCACTCAATCCAACACCCACCCACCGCCACTCAATCCAACACCCACCCACCCCCAACAAGAAGGGCTTGGATTGCTCTGTAAGTCATTACTTTGAATATTTCAGTGGAAATGGTTCACAGGTCTGTGCACATTTAGGAGCAGTCCTTGAGGAGGGACTGCCTCACACGCCTGGCCTCCCAGCAGCAGGCTCTGATGCTTACCAGGAGAGAAAGGGGTGCTGTGATGGATGTTGTGTAGGCACATGGATGCACTCACACAGCACTGACCAGCACACCTTCTCCTAGCAAGTGGCAGAGATGTCGCTGCCAGGAGGTCAGGTGTTTGGTGGTGCCTCCTTTCACCCATCACTCCTGTGCACATCAAGTACCATTCCATTCAGCAAGATGACACTGCAGATGACGCTGGAGCTGGCCCTGAAGTAAATTGCTGTAAAATGCAGACAGCCCATCATTTATTGTTTAAGAGGGTGAAATCTTGATTTTATTGGTGCCTTGGTACAGAGTATGCCCGCTGCTCAGGCATATCATGCAGGCTTATGCCTAAAGTCCTACAATCCCAACTAATGTAAGCAGCAGTGCTAGAAGAAAGAGCTATAAGATCTAGGCAGGATGTTAGCCCTGCTGGAGAAAAACACACACGTGTGAATTAATTAAAGAAAAGGTTTTTAAAAAGAAGCTTTAATCAGTGTAACTGTCAAGCTGGTGAACTCTAAAGTCCTTGGCTTAGACTGAAACGTCACACAGACGAGAAATGCCTTTCTGACTAAATGCAAAGAAACTTTGTATTTCCATTCAAAGTATATCTCACTTGGAAACGTAGCACAAAATATTCTTGTTGCCCTTGCAGAGTGGGTATTTCTAAACATTTCCAGCTTTACCCATTTGTTGACAGACCTTGTGAGCTGTTTTGGAAGCTGTGTCCCTACAGCCTGCCATGTCAGTTTTCATATTGAAAATTTAATTGTAAAAGGGCTTTGACACTGAACTTTTATAAATTTGTTCCAACTGACCTTGTCTCAGTTATTTGCCAGCCTGGCATAAAGCCACAGAAATTGTTATTTGTTCTCGTGCAGTAGGTAGAAATGCTGTGAACAAGTAGATAGAAAGGACCTGACATTTTACATGAGCAAAAATGAAGAAGCAGCTTTAAATAAAAAGATTAACAGGCCTGCCATAAAGCCCAGTTTCTTTCAAATGAGCTAGCTTTGCCTCGTACAAGATTACTTGGTCTGCTTGCATTTTCATTTTGTTCAGTGAAAAAAAGAAAACATTTAAGCATATTTTCACTTCATCTTTCTTTTCTTTTCTTTTTGTATAATTTATCTGGACACAACCTATTTAGCCTGCAAAGTACAGTGGTACCTCGGGTTACATACACTTCAGGTTACATACGCTTCAGGTTACATACACTTCAGGTTACAGACTCCGCTAACCCAGAAATATTACCTTGGGTTAAGAACTTTGCTTCAGGATGAGAACAGAAATCATACTCCGGCGGCGCGGCAGCAGCAGGAGGCCTCATTAGCTAAAGTGGTGCTTCAGGTTAAGAACAGTTTCAGGTTAAGAACAGACCTCCGGAACGAATTAAGTACTTAACCCGAGGTACCACTGTATTTCCTAAACAAGGGAGCTGGTTTGGACATCACTGTAAACCATGGTTGAGATGGGAATGACTCAGAATGAGACTTGGGCTTGTGCATCAACAACCTACCTCCGACCAGTATGGCTGCAAGAAGAAGACCAAAAGCTTTTGCTTTCATTATTTTATTAACTGCAGCTTGCCATTTTTTTCTGAAGCAGATGATGTGTGGTTAATCTCGACTAAGCCTTGTTTGACAAAAGGCAACTTCAGGCCATGGGCTTGAACCACAGTGTAAAGTTGGAATGTAACACTAAACTGCTGTTGATCAAAAATGGAAGCAAAACTTGCAGCTGCTACCAGAAATACCCCACTTCCCAGTGCTGCTTTTCCCTCTTTCTCTGTCTAGTTTGTTTATTATTCCTTTACTTTCTAAGGAACTCAAAGTTGCCAACATGTAAAAGTACTGAAACAATATTTCAATTATAATCCCCAAAATAAATCCAATCTCAAAACCACAAAAAAAATCAGTAATAATTCCTACGTAGCCAAGTACCAGATAAAAAAAATAATCAGCTCTGGGTTCCTTCATCCTTGCCCAGGAAGGCTTCAATTTTATGAAGCTCAGAAGGTAACTAACTCACTGTTCTGTGACTCTTTTAGTTGATTCATTGAAGGTATTTCATTCCTATTGGGCTTATCCATTTCTTGTGGTTCATTTCCGAGAACGCTAATCTAAAGAACAAAGCCCCCAATGGTGCAATAGGTCAGTGTGTCCAGCTGTTAGGTGGTTCGAGCCCACCCAGGGATCGCTGTGGGGTCCCTTCTAACGCTACAATTCTATGACTCTATGAAAGAAAACTACTACGTACTTTTAAAAGGAGCAGTTACTTCCAGCTGTAATGTTGCATCAAATATTCTTCCTGGTGCATTTTGGTTTGGGGTCCTTGGGCTGTGCTATAACACCTTTTTCTCTCTCCAAGCAATCTAATCCAATACATCTGTGAATCCAGTAAAATTAATATTGATGCAGATACAGGATAGACTATGGATTTTTTTTTTTAAGTTCTGTATTCCTTTAAAGAGGGATATGACCTCTGACCCTCCAGATGCTGTTGGACTCCCAACTCCCATCAGGCCCAGATAGCATGGCTGATGGGGCTATAGACCAACAACAACTAGAGTGCCACAGGTTCCCTATGCCAGGTTTAAAGAGATTAGCCCTGGATTTGTACCCCTTTTCTTCTTTTTCCATTCCTGCAAGTGCAGGAAAGTGAGAAACTGTTAAAGGTTTGGATACAAAAGCAATGGGACTAGGAGCAAGTGAGGTAACAGGATATGCTGATCCCACTGCGCTGGAACCATTGTTTCAAAACCACCAAAGAATCTATCTTAGCTGCTAAATAGTGCTGGGAAATTACATCTGCTGTGCTGACTGCCTTATGCAGTAACAAATAGACTGTGTGCATTGAGGATTTTTGTGGTTTTGCTATAACCCTGCATTGTTTGTTGAAGGAAACTGGTGGCATCTGCACTGTGGCATTGTGGAATAAACCCTGTTGCTTTTCTTCAGGATTCTACAATTATATTAGTTAAGTGGTCTCAGCCCTGGATTTAGCGGGGGGTGCAGGTGGTTCCCCCACACAGGGCGGCAAGCTGAGGGGGCACAAAACTATGATGTAGTGCACTTAAGAGAATGTGCAAAACAGAAGGCGAGAGGAGGGAAGGTGCCAAAAATGTTTCCTTGCTCAGGGTGGTGGTTTCCTTGCTCAGGGTACCCTGGTGGTCTCCTATTGCTGGCTCTGCAGCAACCAGAGCCAGCAATTAGGAGTTCTTTCGTGCCTTTAGATTCACCTCAGGAAGAACATTGAGTTAAGGTAAAATAAAGAATTTGCTAACTGAAAAGGGACCTTTAATTGCAACTTGGATTTGGAAAACATATGAGGAAGGATGATTCAGTACCCCTCCAGAAACATCCTGTCACACATTTAAGTTTCTATTACAACTGGTAGAGCTGCCCAGTACCACACATGAAGAATGGGCCATCACCTTTATATTTAAAACATCAGTTCAGTGAGGCAATTTATAGTAGTGCTAAGAATGGCAAGTCATTTTTTTTCTCTAGCCCTTTATCGCTTACAAAATGTTTTATGATTCTTAACCCATGTGCTTTCAAGCTAGAAATGGCCCACAAAGCTGAGTCTGGTCCATGAAGTAATTCTCTTCCATATCTGGCCCACAGCAGACCTTAATCAAAGTGTGATAAAATGCTTACAGTTGTTTGCAGCATACAAAAGGGAAAATAAAAGAAAGTAATGAAAAACTGGGATACTGTATTATTATTCTCAAAAGCAGAAACCTGCTACTTGCTCCCTGTTAGATTCATTTACAGTGGTACCCCGCAAGACGAACGCCTCGCAAGACGGAAAACCCGCTAGACGAAAGGGTTTTCCGTTTTGGAGGCGCTTCGCAAAACGAATTTCCCTATGGGCTTGCTTCGCAAGATGAAAGCCCATAGGGAAATCTCCGGGGACCTCTTTTAAATGCTAGCGGTGGGGAGCAAAGCCTTCCCCCCCCCTTCAGAAGAGGTCCAGGAAGGCTGGCGGGGCCGAAAGGCTTTGCTCCCCAGCGCCAGCATTTTAAAAGCAGTCCGGGATAGCAGGGAAGCGCTTCCCGCTATCCCGGACGGCTTTTGAAGGCAGGAGAGGCATGCCGGCAAGTCTCCGCCAGCAGCGGCAGCGCTGCCGCTGCTGGCGGAGCGCTCCGCGAAGCCTGGGCGCGCTAATGTCAGCGCGCGCAGACTTCGGCATGCCGGCAGAGGTCCGCGAAGCCTTGGCCGGACAGCTTTTGAAGGCAGGCGGGGGGAGCAAAGACTTTCGCCCCCCGCCCGCCTTCAGAAGAGGTCCAGGACCTCTTCTGAAGGCTGGCGGGGGGCAAAAGTCTTTGTCCCCCCTGCCTGCCTTCCCAGGGGCTTTTAAATCGCCCCGGACAGCGGAGAAGTCCTCCGCTGTCCCGGGGCGATTTTAAAATGCCGCCCGCCAGCATTTTAAGATCGCCCCGGACAGCGGAGAAGTCCTCCGCTGTCCCAGGGTTTTTTAAAATGCTGGGGGTGGGAAGAAAAGCCCTTGTCCCCCCCCCCCAGCCTTCAGAAGAGGTCGGGGGACAGACTGTCCCCGGACCTGGTCTGAAGTCGGTTTCCCTAGGAACGCATTAATTGATTTTCAATGCATTCCTATGGGAAACCGTGCATCGCAAGACGAAAAACTCGCAAGAAGAAGAAACTTGCGGAACGAATTAATTTCGTCTTGCGAGGCACCACTGTATTAGCAGATTTTGTCCTGCAAAATAATAATAATGTTTCTGCATTTTTTTTAGACGCCTTGATGCTAACCATATCAGCCTCGTGCCCCCCAACTGCTTCAGTGGCTTGGTTTCACTGAGACACCTGTGGTTAGATGACAACTCTCTGACAGAAATTCCGGTGCAAGCTTTCAGAAGTTTGCCAGCACTTCAGGCAATGACACTGGCTCTGAACAAAATATACCACATTCCAGATTACGCTTTTGGAAACCTCTCCAGTTTAGTGGTTCTGTAAGTTTTCATTGCATTTCAAAGTGTAACATTTGAACCTTGTTATTTGCATCTTGAAGTAGTTGGTTTAATATAATATGAATAAGAGAGAAAGAATGTGCTTTCAGTAGATGCGAGCAGCAAAAATGTGACATGACTGATAGAACCAAAAATTGGTTAACAATTGGTTAATGTGGCTAGTTGAATGAAATAGAGGTTGAGATTGTAAATACTTCATTCTTCCCTTTATTCATGAATACTAACACACACATACACCCATCTGAATAATATGGCTTCTTTTGCCCATGTAAAAAGATACAAAATTTGAATTCATTGCCATTTGCAGTACTGAAACAAATTGCTGGCGAATAAGCTTTGATTGCACTTGCTGTTTCAGTAGAGTAGATAGACACTTGGGATCCAGTCTGTGTCACCTGACTGGATCACTTTAAAAACAATTTAATATGGGTTACAACAAGATCTCTCCCATCACCTATAGAAGCACAAAATGGAATGATACAAATTATTATCCATATGTAGATATTTGAGTCTGCATCTGGTGAAAACATTTGGACTGAGCTTTCCGAGTCTGGTCTTCCCTGGTATACCTGTCCCGTCGCCCAATAACTGCATGCAGGCCTCTAAGGAATTGTGACAGTCCATCATGTGTAGGCCCAGATGTGCAATCTTGATACTACAGCGTTATAGTACAGCAAAACATCTAGCCTCAGCCTACATGTGTTGGACTCCATGCACATAGGCTGCTATATCAATGTGGTAATTCAAGATGCAGTCTTGGGGAGAAAAGCAAGCACACCAGGGGGTGATGGGAAAGCATGATTCTGATGCTCTCCTTGTTCAAAGATTCAAGCCCAAGGCATTTGGGCATCTGAGGCAAAACACCCTCTCCCAGTGGCGTAGCGTGGGTTGTCAGCACCCAGGGCAAGGCAAGTAATTTGTGCCCCCTAACCCGTGGATTTGCGCCCCCTAACCCTAACCCCCAGATGTTGCGCCCGGTGCGGCCGGCCCCCCCTGCACCCCCCACGCTACGCCACTGCCTCTGCCCCTCCTGCAATGGAGGGGAGGGGTGTGAGGCTCTGCAAAGTACAAGTTACCCCCCTTTCTCTCTCCAAAATACAGAATGGGCATGGCCAACATGCAAAATTAATGGGCTGTGATTATGCTAATAGTTAATTTTTTTAAAAAATGAACATATTGTTCTTTTTGTGTCATATACCCAAATACTATGCATGTTTTTGATGTATAATTCACATATAGCCCTCCCTCCCTTCCCCTGAAAGAGCTGTTGCTGAATTCCCCCTTGCCCTGTTACTTTGCAGTTTAAGCCTGCCTAATTCAGCAAGTTATGTAAAACTTCAGGTCAATGTGAAATCTGATACCATCTTCAATGGGAGAAAAACTGGGCCTACTGTCAATAAAAATGTAAATGTAATAGTAGCTTTTGGCAATGCTGTTTTGGGGAGAGAATATGTTTAATATGGGAGGCAGGCCTATTTTCCATCAAGGTTGTGGTGGGTGTGGTTTGTTAGGTTTCAGTAGTTTTACTCGGGTTTACATTTTTCTGCAAATTTTGTGCGGTACATCTTCCCATGGAATTTGTAGTAACAAAAAACACAATCACCTATCATAGTTATATAAAAGCAAAATGTGCTCACTTCAGCAGCACATATGCTAAAATGGGAATGATAACAGAGAAGATCTTGAAAAGCAAAACTGCTGCTGCCACCCCACTTTCAGCTGGAGGGAGGCTAGGAGAAGGGGGAAGAACATAAAAAAAACTTGGGTATGGCTGGCTTGGCTCAAGATAGCTTGAGTGTGTAGTTGCAGTTCCAGTTCAACAGCAGGCAGGGGAACCTCCCAGATACAAAGACATTGTAAACCGTGGAACCTAACTTGGCATAAATTAAACTGTTCTAAACTTCACTGTGTACAAACCAATAGCTGATTAATTTATCCAAGCATTCTTGCAGGTCTACATGCACATTCCTTGTGTCATATATGCTTAATTTTCTTAATTTTCTTTATTCCTTCTCTCCCAACCTAAACATTATTTTAGATACGTGTGCTAGAAGTTTGTTTTAAATTACAAACATAACCTGCCTAGTTGCAGTATACATAAACAGACACTTAAATATTGGTTTTGCAACTATTGCAACTATACCAATTGAGTCTGCAATTTTTAAATCAGCTTTTAAAGCCAAAGGCCAAGTGAAAGCTAGTGGAAAGGTAAGAGGTAGAAAGCATTCCTTCTCGTTTCCTATCTTTGTGAGAACAGGACTTCCATATAAATCATGCCAGCCTTTTTTTAAAAACAACAACACTTATTTTAGATTTTTAAGCATCAAAATGTTTTCTTTTATGTCTCCTGCATATAGCTTGTTTTTCTGACTTGTGTTCTTAATGTTCTAATGCAGGCATCTCCATAACAATAGAATCTACTCCCTGGGAAAGAAATGCTTTGATGGTCTCCACAACCTAGAGACTTTGTGAGTTGACCTTTTATTTGTTGTGCTTTGTTTTCAGTGTTTTCACTGACATTATGTAAAAATAAAAAACAAAAGGCAAACATTATTTTGGGATTACTACAGGTTCAGGATGAACATTTGTGATGACACTATAAAAGTAAATTTTGATGTCTAAATTTTTAAATGGTTTTTTTCCTGATTAGTAGGCAATGGAACATAACAGTGACATTGAAACTTACTTATCGATCTTTGCATATTCTTAAATTGTCTATTTTGGCAGATTTTTGCCCGGATTAAACTTTTCACTTGGTTTATATTTGCTATTGCAGATTTAAATACACACAATTCTAATTTGCAACAACTGGCAATGCCTACAAGTGTTCTTGGTTTGGTTTTGCATTTTTTAAAAAGTGTGTTTGTGTGTGTGTGTGTGTGTGTGTGTGTGTGTGTGTAAGAGTAAGTTAGGAAGCTGACATGTTTTATAAAGCTCAGCTGCACTCTGGCATGCTCAGTTGGGGAAGTGGACCTAAGATTATTTCTTGGGAATAGATTAACTAAGCACGATGTAATAAATACTGTGGATGGAGTGTTTACAAATGCTCATAAACATTTCCTACTCATCTCCTACTCTTGAAGTTCTATGAAGTTATAGACCTATAAATACAATGCAGATAAAATATTTCCTTGCAAAAAAACTGTATAATTCATTCATATATCTAATATAGCTATTATGATTTGATTTTTTTTAACATCCAGGGATTTAAATTACAATAATCTGGATGAATTCCCTGTCTCTGTCAGGGCACTCAGAAACCTGAAAGAACTGTAAGTACTGAATGCAAAGTTTCTTAGAATCCCCTTTTCCTCCTGTAGATTGCTTTGTTTCAAATGCTAATTGCTTTGTTAGCATAACTGTATATCCATGTTTGCTAGAAGTGCCAGGACCAGCAACACATCCTTCATACCTAGGAGGGGAAAAATCATTCTGGCTTTCCAGCTTCAAGTGCACCTTTTGTTGCCTGAGCTGGTAGTATTACAGAAGCTCTACAGAAGCTTCTTCTCCTCATGGCCAGGACTCGGAGCCTCACTTGGCTTGACTTGACCACCAGTGAAAGGAAGGTGAAAGATGGAATCCTAAATACTTATGCATTATTACTGGACCCTCCTCTGCATACTTCTGAAGATGAAACTAGGGCAGCTATGTAGCCCAAGGGTCAATATGAACGAACTAGTCTACTCTGGGAGATTGCAAAATGGCCATTCCAAGAGTCATAGCAGCCAAACAGACCTGAACTTTGGTATATTGATTGAGTTGTGTCCAACATTAACTCCACTCAAAGTAGACTCACTGAAATGAATGAATGACCATTAATTGGTCTACTGTTGAGTAGAGCTTGGGGCAAGACTGAATTGATTGTATGTAGAATATAGGCAATATGTAAATAATGAAGACGACATTATTCATACCCACTGGTGCAATTCTACTTTCTAGTATACTTCTAAGGCAATTTCTGACATTATTATTTTTTTGATCCTCATAGTTATGAGAATTTTCTGGAACTAACATGCAGATTTTGTTTCTGTTGTATTTGGGTAGATGAGTGGGGAATATGATTCTTTACATTGTGATGGCATGGCACTACTATTGGTCCCATCAAAACGCAGATACAATAGGCAAGATATGCTTTCAAGGCACTCTGTATTGTGTTGTGGTTTCTGGAGGTGCCAATACACTTCCCAAAAGTTTGTGTAAAATGTACTCAAGCAAATCCAAGAAGAATCTTTTCTTGATATGTTGGCTTTATTGACCATGTCTGGTTTATTCACCTTCTTAATATCAGCTTGGAGTATAGGAAATATAAATGTGGCTTGCTGGTAGTACAACCAATCATAAATGGAGCCAACCTATTAAGAGAGGACAAGTATTTTGGTGGGGGGGAAACCCCACTTACCTCTGTAGTGTTACACACACAGCTTTTTCACTTAAAAGTGAGGGTCATCTTGCCTGCACTTCCAACCTAGGAAGACCTATGTTTCTCAGTTGGGTCCGTGGTCCAGATGCTTTAGGAATTCAGGTAGGGAAACCCTGGGAGTGGTGGTGGTCCTTCTTGCACCTGCTGCAAAAATAGCTACAACCTGAGTAGATTTCTGTGGCGATCAAGTTTATTTTGGTATGGGGTGGGGGGGACTGATCTTCAGCTCTTGCACAGCAGTTTATTATTTTATTTAAAAGGTTGTCAAGTGTTTCAGCCTTATTCAGCCAAGCCGCTATATTAAATAAATTGCATTATTCCGGCGAGGTGTCTGCAGTTTTAGCCTTGAAACATCATCCATCAGACTTATAAATTACCCACAGAATTTCTTCCAGATCTGGAGGTCAATTGGAACCATATCACAAGGCCTATATTGATACTGAAAATATTTTGCTATTTTCACTGGCTATTTAAAAAAAAAGAATTGACCATTTTTGTGGTTTAACGAGGATTCTTGATTCCCTTGTTTATAATGCCATTGAAAGAACTTCAGTGAAAACAGCACTGTAACGTCCTAAATTCTGGGAATTCATAATGTAAGGTGAAAAGGGGCCTGGAATGAGACTGATTCACCTCGTTTCCTTGTGGCAAAATACACAGAACAATTAAATGGCTATAGGGGTATTTTCCAAGTCATCATGTCTAACCTTTTGAACTTGTAGGATAGGTTTTAACGGGTAGGAGAGGATTTATTTATTGCAATTTACCCCTCCAGGCACCCCCGTGTTTGAATTGAACAGGGTTTCAAAATACCATCATGGGCAGCAAAATTAAAAGCATAGGAATTAGGCTATAAAACCTTGTTTTGAGCAAGTCCAGGTATGAAGTAAGCTGGCTTCTCCCTGCTTAAGAATTTAGCACTATTGAAAGAATCAGAATTGAATGGTCACAACTATTTTTAGTTCTGTTAATTTCAGTGGGAAGTAGTCAAGGCTAATTTTTGCCAGTTGTATACATGGTGTTTTGCCATACCATCGCAGCACAATCTTATGCATTTGTTGTTGTTTAGTCATTTAGTCGTGCCCGACTCTTTGTGACCCCATGGACCAGAGCACGCCAGGCACTCCTGTCTTCCACTGCCTCCCGCAATTTGGTCAAACTTATGCTGGTAGCTTCGAGAAGCAATTTCCCCTTATTTAATAGAGTTTACTCCTTACTCCTTACATGTATGTTTCACATTGTTGCCTGAGGCAACGATTCTAACCCCACTTACCTCGTAAACTCTACTGAATTCAATAGGACTTATTTCTAAGTAGACATAATTAGGATTGCACTGTATATTCCTGCATTTGGTTGAAAGCCATATCAAAGCATTCCAGAGTCAGAAGGCAGCCATTGGCATCAAAGCTTTCCTGCAGTTCTTTCCCTGGTTGTTTGACTGCTGCCTTGGCTCCACAAAGGCACATCCCACATGCAGATATCCAGTACTGATTCCCCCACCCCCATTATATGTACCTCCATGAACATTATGAGTGTCATTTAGCATATGGGAACGTTTTTCATATTAAAAATTATTTGGACCAAAATTCATCTGAATTTTGCCCATTACTGCCACAAGAAGTATGTATTTCCAGATGCTACCAGAATGGCCAAAAGTGCATCTTGTAGACATCAAAAAGAAATCATTATAATCAAGATGAATGATATTTTCACTTGTAACAGACCTTATCAATCCCGAGGCCTTTGAACACAAATTGTGATATCATCTGGAAGGGCTGCCAATGAGGTTAGGACCGCTTCACACACACAGCATTTCCCCCTGTTCAGCAAGCGGCTCTCAGATCCCAAAATCCAGGCAACACACACACACAGCTATAATCCAAAAATCCTCAGCAATGACTTCATTTATTTACATGGTGATTCATAAGTAATAGCCAAAGAAAAGAGAGAGCAGGTTCTTTCAAGAGTGGCATGTCTCTAGTATGACAATTTCTAGCAATTGAAAATGTTGCCAAAGCTTTGCAGACAGCATTTGAACTACCACAGTATTTTATATACAGCCCAGAAGTTACTAATCCACAAAAATAAATAAAAAATACTCACCTGGTTGGGAGAGTTCTGGCCTTCCCACAGCACCCAACTATATTTCTGCTCTCTGCCCATCTTCTGTCAGTCCACTCACTTGCCTACATGCAATCCCTTGTAGCCTCTGGCTACCAGGCTAATGCTTAAACCAGGGCTGGGTCACTTGTAATCCTCCAGATGTTGCTGAAGTCCAAATTCTGCAAGACCTGGGCACTGACCATGTTGACTGGAGCTGATGGGAGTTGGAAGCTAACAACATCTGGAGGACCACACATTAGCCACCCCTAGCTTAAACAAAAGGCTAAAGTTTCCTCTACAGATTAAATATAAATCTATAACACAAATTGTACAAGATGATGCCAGAAAGCCTTTTCTTCTCATCCTTCCCTCCATGACATCCCCCAGCCAAGCCTGCTAAACTCATTTTTGCTCTTAGGATACCTTTTGTTTCATTTCTCCTCTTAAGTCCTCTGTGATGCTCTGCCTGAGATTTAAAAACTTCCATCTTTGACTTTTAAAGTTCTCCTTTCATCTTCCCCCTTTGACTAAGAACTCCCAACTGTTCAAGCTGTGTGCAAGGGGACTGTAATATCTGTTTTTAGTAGCATGCTTTTGTGTGCCATACACATTAGGGAGCTGGCTTGAAATCATCATAACCTTTTGCCACTCCTATATCTGGTGTGTTTGTGTGCATGCACTCTCAGGGGAGCAGAACCTCTGTAAATATTAGTTGTTGCTGCCACCACCTCCCATTTTGTACCCCTGCTCATAAGCCAGGAGGTTGTTGAGATCTACAGAGTTTTTTTTTAAGAATAGCGTATCAATGCTTCTCAGACCTGTTGGTCACTGCCAGCCAGACTCACTTTGGATATAGCATAAATTAAATTTGTGGGTAAGGCAGATCCTAGGTCAGTCAATGCCAGGCTTATGGTTGAAAGCATTTTTATTAAAGTCTTTGGATCAGGGAATACATGAAATGGAGGTTGCACTGAAAATAAAAAATAACAGTAATAATGATTCTAAATGGCTGGCGCCTCTAGGATAGAGTCAGTAATTTTCATGTGATCAAGGCAAAACACCATGTTCAAAATGATACATTTTTATGTTCTGTCCCTAAGAGATGGGGAGGCTGACATAGAGGAAGCCAGCATCTAACCAAATAAGAATCTGACTTTCTCAGATTTAGTGTGCTCACAAGATGAGATACTCAGCCACTGCACTGGGAAAAGCACTGTGCTATGAGTTGACTTCCTTTGGGGATTATGGACAACAATAACTTTCCTCACCAAGAGATTTATAAGGGAGTAAGGGGTATGTGCTTTTACTCTATTACAGCATGGAATAGCTGCATCCCTTTTCTTAAGCTATTCCCCCCACCTGCTTAAGGTTGAAATTCGCAATCAGGAGGCTAACTCGATGCTTCTAAGTCTGGTCTGTACCATTCCATCCTGCACATAGGGAAACCAGAAAAATGCTCCATCTGCTAAAAAGGGCCTCTTCTACACAACTTAAATATGCAAGAGGACGCCTGTTCTTTTTTCACCTGGCCATGCAACTGCACATTCAAAATTGTCATGGGAGGCAGAAAGTTAGTGTAAGGTTGTTACTGTATGTTGAAACAACATTAATGAGCAAATAGCTAACTTCTACAGCAGACATGCTCACTGCCTTAATCTTGAAAAACTCTCCTTTACATTCCCCCCTCCCCCAAATGACATGATTTTGCAGATGATAAAGCACTGTAGAAATGTCTGGGTTTTTATATGTAGCTTAGAAATCTTTTTTTAAAAAATAATAATAATTAGTGTTGTGCCCTGCCTCAACTTTAATTGTTCAGGGTTCTGCTCTAGAGATAATTTTCTTGTGCAGCCAGTCTTCTGAGCCAACCTACTAATAGCAGCAGCTGATGGTCTTGCCCAAGCCATGCTTCAGTTTAAATCTGGGAAGCTTTGTTCATACCTGACTGAACAAATGAACATTTCCCACACAAATCATTACTGTTCCTGCTGAACACTTCATTGCTGCCTTTGTTTCTGACAATAGATTATTACTCATGTGAATAAAATGCTGTAATTAATTTGGAGACAATTTGCTTCCTTCTTAAATGGCAGCAATTACATTGTTTAGCTTGTCCTTTTTTGCTGGTTCATCTAAAATACTTTTCATAAAGAAATTGTGAAAGCCTAAAATGTACAGGATGCCCTGGGATTTTATGTATGTTCGCATTCATTAGCACCCTGATCTGAAACACATTTTCTTGGGAGCTGGTCCTGTTTATTTTAGTTAACTTTGTCCAGTAAGATATTTAGAAGAGTGGCATGCTTGCATGAGGACAGGTTCGGTGGGACCTACCTCCAAAATAAACATGTATGCGAGCTCTGGCTGCAAATCTCATTAACAATAAACGTCGCTCAGCATAAACTGTTCATAAACACTACTTTACCAGTGTATCACTGAAACATTTCTTCATGTTGCTACTAGAGGGAATGGGCTAGTTCACTTCCTGAAGCTTTTAGGAATAAAAAGAAAGACTTGAGAAAATTGCTGGTGTTGTTGCAAAATCCCCCCCCCCCACCTGGATTGTCCATCCATCCATCACCGTTTGCTGCCGTAATGTCTAGAAAACAGAAGACCTCCATTATTACACCTGCTAGCATTCTACAGATCTGAATTTTTTTATGCCAAGAGACTGTGCCTTTCACATATTTCTTTCACATATTGTGAGTATGTGTATCATGGTTTCTGTTTCCTTTCCAGGGGGTTTCATAGTAATAATATCAAGTCAATACCTGGACAGGCATTTGTGGGCAATCCATCCCTTATAGCAATGTAAGTAGTATCAGTTCACTTTTAATAGAAAATGTGAAATTAATTACTAAAATTCGTTGTGTATCTTGCTTCTCTGCTTTCTGTGAGCAGGCCATTGCTTCTCAAACTTTATGAAATCTCACCCCCCCTTTTGTACACATTAAAATCAAGGTTGGGAAATCCAAATTTTGAGCTCCAGCTCCCAACAGACACATACATGATACAATGGCATTTGGAAGGTGAAAAAGTGAATAAAATGTCATTTTATAAAGAGTTACTTGTCTAAAAGGCCTTGCATAGTTTCTCTTTATATCCAAACCAGGAAACTGTTTACCAGGTTGACGTTGGTTTCAGATCCTGTTTTTTTCCGTAACCTGATAACCCTAGTTTCCACATTTGGAAAACAGAGCATGCTGGCACAAGTCTTGTGCATATCTCTGCTTAATAAACTGAGATATGTTAGTGCGGAAACAAGATGGGAGAGTTTCGCTAGGCTAGTATGAACACTATCTTCCTATTCATTTCTTACTCTGAATGTGTAAGGTGTGTTCAATTCCATCCCTGCCTTTATTTATTTGTTTATTTGTTTGTTTGTTTGTTTATTAATTTATTTCCTGCCCTTCACTCTGATGTCCCTAAGCCACACATTTTGTCAGTAATGCACACTAAGGTATAATCATACAGTTGGTCTAAATCAAAATAAGCATATAATTGTAATCTGGGGAGCAAATTCAAAAAGCAAGGGAGAAAGGTGTGCCACGTTAAAAGAAGTAACTCCAGAGGAGAAGGGGTAATGAATAGATTGCAAGCTAGCCCCCCACTGGTTTATTGCAAAAAGTATTTAAAGATATAAATCTTGAGGGTTAAATGTGTCCTCCTCTTCTTCCTCACAGCCATTTTTATGACAACCCTATTCAGATTGTGGAAAAGTCTGCTTTTCAGCACTTACCTGAACTCAGAACCTTGTATGTATCCATAAGTTTAAAATCTCTTCACCACTTAAACAACTCCTTTGCTCTTTCTAAAAAAATAAAATCCCACTAATTACATTGTGTTTGTAACTTTAGGACACTAAATGGTGCTTCACAGATAACAGAATTTCCCGATCTGACTGGGACAACAAGTCTGGAAAGCCTGTAAGTATCAGACAGATAGTTCATGTTACTGCTGAAAGCAGATGGCATTAATTATTGCCGATGCTGACTTGCTTTAAAGAAGCTGTCCTTCAACCAATCATGTTCAACCCAGTCTGCAACCGTGATCAATTCAAATTTGGATTTGAGCTAGTTTGATCCCATTGACACTACAATCTGATTCATGCTCTTACTCCTTGCATGGTGGAGAAACAACTGAACTCCATGCTCCATACTCCTTTCAGAAGCCCATTCTCAAATAAGCCCAATTCACAAGATCTTCTCTCAGTCCCTCCTCCCTGGTGGGCATTGGCATGAATCAGTCTAAGGAGATGTGCGTAATTTCTTAACAGGACCCTTACAGGAGCTCGGATCACATACCTTCCTGAAACAATCTGTGATCAGCTACCCAACCTCCAAGTACTGTAAGTATAAAATACATATTTACATTAAATCCTAGGAACTTTCAAGATACAGCGTTCTCAGAAATGTGTTATATCATCACCATGGAAATTCACATATTTAGCCCTCGTAATTCAAGAGCAAAAACAGATGCATAACAAAGAGCCTAGCAACAATATTGCAGCGTCATGTAAAGACTTAGTACTAGCACTAGATTGAGCATGGTGAGTGCTTAGTGTGTTGGTCCAGGGCTGGTGAGACTGAGCTTAAGTCCCCACTGAGCCACAAAGCTCATTAGATGACCCAGAACCTGTTGCTGTCTGTTAGTCAAACCCATCTCTCAAGGCTCTTGGGCAGGTGGGATAAGAACTATATGCCATGTTAAGTTCCTTGCAGAAAGGGCAAGATAAAATAAAATGAATCCAGCACTGATCCAGAGCTAATGGTGTATTAAGCAGAGTAAAGGTAAAGGGTAAAGGGACCCCTGACCATTAGGTCCAGTCGTGGCCGACTCTGGGGTTGCGGCGCTCATCTCGCTTTATTGGCCAAGGGAGCCGGCGTACAGCTTCCAGGTCATGTGGCCAGCATGACTAAGCCGCTTCTGGTGAACCAGAGCAGCGCATGGAAACGCCATTTACCTTCCTGCCGGAGCGGTACCTATTTATCTACTTGCACTTTGATGTGCTTTTGAACTGCTAGGTTGGCAGGAGCAGGGACCGAGCAACAGGTGCTCACCCCATCGCGGGGATTCGAACCGCCGACCTTCTGATCGGCAAGTCCTAGGCTCTGTGGTTTAACCCACAGCGCCACCCGCGTCCCATTAAGCAGAGTACAGAACGTAAATGCTGCATGGCCCCTAGTTGCAGTGCCTACACTCTGTGCTTGATACACAGGATTGTGGTGGAGAGACATTGTCTTTATAATGCTAGAAAAGTAAAACACATGGTGGGACGGCCTGGCAAAATGAGATGAGCAAGCAGTATCATGAGTCAGAGTATGCTCAGTTAACTGATTGCAGTGACCATAAGAGGGAGAAAATTGAGAATGTATAGGATTTATAGAATGTATGGATTTAAGCAAGCTTCCTCCTGCTTTTCAAATAATTTTAAAAAGTCATCCGTGTCCAAAAAGCATACATAAGGGGCCAGGGAAGCCCAGTTTCCATTCTGTTAAAGGTTTTTCTTTTTCTGATAATCACCAAAATGGGGACAGACTCCATCCTCACTTATACCTTAATGTTCCATACCTTTATTTTCTCTCCAAGGCATATTTATTCAATTGGATTTTTGAACACTATACCCAAGATGTATGGGAGACCTGTTTCCTTATAATGATTAACCAATACATTATTGTAGCTTACAAGAATGCTGCAGTGTTAGTTTAATCACTATCAAAAGTAATCATTCTGTCTACTTCTTTGTGAATGGGCCAACTGCACTTTCCTTTAATGATTACATCATGATGAATGTATCTGGCATCAGTTTGCTCAGCCAACGTTCTAATAACACTAGCTAAAAACATACAGTCATAGTGCCAAAGTGGCTCTTGTGGGCACTTCTTAGAAAGTTGGGTACTAATTCTACCACAGCAACATTAAATATTGCTGCTTATGAGCTACCTTTGCTCCTTTGACTTTGGGAGCAAAATGAAGTATCTTTTCCTGCAAAGCATAGGACCAAACTCAGTAAAGGTGTTTCAACTGACAGCATTGTTACCATCACAGATCAATTGTATATGTATAGAATTATCTGATTTAAATTCACATTGGGGGGGTTTAAAAAGGGGGGGAGCATTGACAATTTTATTTTACATGCAGAAAAGGCCTACGTATAAACAAAATCATTCAGAAATGTTGGCTCAACTTACGGAATATTTTTCTTTGTCCAGATTGCAAGTTTCTCATTTGTTTCTATTTCGGCATTCCTCTCATGCAATTAACCATCACGCAAGCGGAGAGAATAGCTGCCTGCCTGCTGGTTCCAGCCCTGGCATTGTGTCCCCTCCACTCCTGCTTCCACTGCCCACCTGTTGTTGTTTTTTTTTTGGGGGGGGGGGGAGAGAAAGCCTCTAAGCGGGAGTTTCCTTGCAGGCTCTCCTTGTAGTGTAGAACCATATCTAAGTAAGGAGGATAATTGTCTACAGGCTTAAAATGTGCAGTGTGGGCCCTGGGCCATATGCTTCCATGAGAATCTTTTCTCAATATCTGAAGCAACCAGTCCTTAAAACCAGTGAACCTGACATGCAAAGATTACCATTCCTAATCCACAGGGTGGCCTGACAGTTCTTTCCTCCAATGTTTCTGCTTTTTGTTTTGGTGTACAGTATTGACCATTTTTACAGTTACTTTACTTTACCCTTAGGATAGAATTTGCACTCTTAACACACACACACACACACACACACACACACACACCTCTGATAGCCAAAATGACCTACTATAACTTTACCATTTTTGTGCCTCTGCAATTTACACCTGATGAGGTTACAAGTGCACCTCTTGTGTTTTACTTCCTGCTAAATGAGCATGCCCTTTAACCTTGGCATTGATACCCTTCTCCCATTGAGTGGAGATGGATCCTACAAGAAGTAAATGCTCTTTAGGCGGGGAGCTTTCCCATCGCACCCATACAAGGAGAACTTTAAAATTAACTTCATAAGTTAATTTTAAAGAATATTAGCCCAGGGACAAAACCTTACCATCTAAGGTTAAAAAACAGAACCAAGGGACATGTCCCTGTGTCCACTCTCATTTCTTTCTTCACAGAGGCAAAAGTCATATTAAGCCTGATGGGAGTTTCCCCTGCACAAAGGAGTACAGGATGCAAATCTATTTCCCTTTTTTCTTTCTTCTTTTTACAATTTCTGCAAATTACCATGGCTTGTTTTTGATTAGCTATATTATACTATAAATGAGTCCAGATGTTTCAGTTATTCTGCAATTTGTTGAGTTTTGGCTCAAATCATTTGAAGGGCTTTCTCTTCCCCCACCCCCACCCCGTAGTGATTGATTTCAAAGTTAGTTCTAGTTCCTCAAACCACTTTCCTCAGTTAAAGATATGGCAGTTCTAAAGGTCAGAGGCAAGATTATTTAATTTAAAGTGTAGTCTGGGAAGCTAATTAAATTTCACTGTGATTGTAGTTCGAAAGATCAGATCCACCTAGAAAAATGGTTTAAAACCAAGTATCTAGTAGATTATTTTAAGCAATTAAAAGAAGAGTTGTGTTTTGAAGGAAAACTGAATCCAGAAAGAAGCAATAACCCTAAATACATTTTTACTATTTAACAGAAATAGCCGCCTTATATTTTTCTGTATTTGTATTTCAGAGACCTCTCGTATAACCAGCTGGGTGACTTGCCTCATTTTACTGCTTGCAAAAATCTTCAGAAAGTGTAAGGTTACAAAAAATACAAAAATAAAAAATAATGTATGTACACATGAGGAAGGTTTTACCATCCCCTCCAATGCAGGGAGTAGACCTGTATATATGAGTCAGAACTTTTGTTTGTATTTTAAATTCATAGTTTTGGGTTAGGGGGAGAAGTATTTGGTGAGGTCTGGTGCATCATGTATCCCATCATATCACACATTTCTTTTGCATGTTTAATGTGGAAGAATAATAAAAAATATAACTATAAGGGGCTTTTGATGGTGGGGAGGATCAATGATTCAATTTTTTAGATGACTCTGTACGTGGAGTTTTCAGTGGAGCGGAGAAGCTCTAAACTTTGATCCAGGATATGATGCTCTTCCCATCTAGCTTGCTTCTTATGATGCCTTCGCAGCTTCTTAAGCCTTGCTCTCTTCCTTTTGGGTAAAGAGACAGGATGAATAGGATACATATTTCTGGAGTGCAAGTTGTTTCTTATGCATGAGAAGACTGGAAATTCTGTTTTTCGTGTAACATATAGCTCTAAAAGAAATCTAAACAATGGCCAGGATTCAAATAAACATACAACTAGTTCTGCACACTCAACCAAAGGGGGCTTTGTACCTATGCTTCCTGATAACCAGCCCCAAGTACCATAAACCAAGCAGCTTTTGCATCTGAGAGATCAGTTTGTGATGTGGTACAGGGACTGGAAGTTCAGGGGCAGGAGAGGTGGTCGAAGTCCCACTAGATGTCCTCAGACTCTTGAGACACCTGAAGTAATTCTGAGAATCCTGGGCAGCATTTGAAGTTCTCTAGAAGTTGTTTTCTCTAAAGCCATTTTTTTGCCATTACAGTGATTTACACCACAATGAAATATATGAAATCAAAGTGGGCACGTTTCAGCAGCTGGTTGCCCTACGTTCGCTGTGAGTATAGCCAGAAAAGAGCTATTTACCTTGGTACTGAGAAACATGGAAGCTCACATTCCTTTCCTCTGCCTGCTCCTACATATTCTGCTTTCCATTTTCCCCCCTTTGATCATTCAGCTTGCCAGGTTAGATTTGCCAAAGCAAAACAAACATTCTGACGTTGAAAATTTCCAGCAATGAATTCACACAGCCGTGAACAACAACAAAAAACCCCAACCCTGAAATAGCTTCCGCTTGCAGACTTCTCTGAAGAAATAGGAAGTTTGATTTAACTCATATAGAAGCCTCTTATGGGTACACTTCAAAATCCACTGCTGAATGGAAAAGCTGAGTGAATTGTATACAGATGGCAATACGAATGAGCAAGGAGCA
This sequence comes from Podarcis liolepis, assembly GCF_965112155.1. Classification (NCBI taxonomy): domain Eukaryota; kingdom Metazoa; phylum Chordata; class Lepidosauria; order Squamata; family Lacertidae; genus Podarcis; species Podarcis liolepis. The sequence continues at coordinate 44,305,144 of NC_139562.1, read as the reverse complement.
GTGTGTGTAAATGTACAAAAATTGACGGCCACACTTCATGTAACGGGAGTAATAATTGATCCATTTCTATAATATTCTATTCAGTGTTGTATTATCCTATGTTGGGTTTTCCACAGGCAGCAGACTCTTCTTATATATGTTCTTATTATGATGAAGCATTGGCACACAAAAAAAACATGCATCCTGAAGGAGATATGAAAGGGAAAATGTGGGAGAAAGATTGGAAAGACAGAGAAATTGGCATATGAGAGAAGTAGCAGATGTGAAAGAGGAAGAAGATCTATTGAGAAGCTAGTAGATAATAGAGAAAGGTTCAGTTCAGGTTTAACACTTCCACAAACCATGGTTTGTTAGTGCAGTCTCCCTCCCTTTCTGCCATCTTTTCACATGCCTAGTTTGAGGAGACACTTTCTGATTTATAAAATCAGTTTCCTGCAACATCTGAACTAGATAGCTATGGTTTAAATATAGCCTGTGAACCAGGATTACAAATCAGGGTTTGATGCTTATTGTGAACTTAAAACTGCCTACGCTTCCTGGTTCAGCTGTCATGGTGATTTAGTAGTTGGGTCTCAATCTGAATGTAACTGAGGAGTGAAGGGAGTGAGAGGAGAACCCAACACTCCCCCCCCCCAATAAACCATGGTTTGTTCAAACAGGAGTAGTTTATCTGAACCAGACCAGAGATCATCCCATAATTTGCTTATTAGTTAGCTAGATCCTGGATCAAGAGGAAGAGATGTATGCATTCAAATTTGCAACCAAAAACATTTGTACATTTCAGTAAGCCATAAAATGTGCTCCTGCTGTGCTCCCTTTCTTGAGCCAAGAGCAAAAAGCTATGACACTTGTTAGTGTGATGTGTGAACCAGTGCTTATGGTTTGTTTCTTCCAAACAAACCAGAGTAGGTAAGCCAAGAACAAACCTTGGAGGCAAACAAACTGTGAGCACTGGTTCATACAGCACACTAAGCCTAGACTAGTGGTTTGTTGGACCCAGGTCAACAAAGGGAGAAGCAATCTGGCTGTGTGCAGTAGCATGCTCCTCATTCACAGTAAGCCATGACTTGTGGCTTATCATAATGTCCAAACACGGGTCTAAAATTAGCCTACTGGAAGTGATTTCATGCAGTTAATCGTTGTTTAATTTAAAAGATTCAAAGTAAATCTCCATTCATTTTTAAGCATATATAATTTTCTTCCTTTCTGCAGGGATTTAGCTTGGAACAAAATATCAGTCATTCATGCCAATGCATTCTCCTCTTTATTGTCTCTGATTAAACTGTAAGTATTCTGCTTTTTTAATGTCTGATGCTGTCCTATTATGATCATTCAAATACCCAGTGGCAAAAAAGCTCTATTCAGTGCAGAGTAAAATGGAATGACAATTTAATGAACAACAAAATGCAAAACAAAGTAGCTTTGGCCTTTGTTTGGCCAGCCATAGTGGTCTTGCATTTCTGCATTGTTTCATAGTATCAATTAGTGATGGAGAGAATGCAGAACAGGAGAGCTTGGGCAGCAGATGCACCACATGATTAAATTTGGATCAGACCCAGATCACTCTGGTGCCTGGCTCTAAATCTAATTAGATTCAGTCAGCTCCTGCCTACCACAGTATTGAACTAGAGCCCTCCATGTTGTCCCACATTTCCCCTAGTTTACTAAAGTGGCAAGGAGGACTTACATGGCCTGTGGCATGAGGCCTTCAAGTGACTATAGGCACTGCACAGGTGCTTGAAGCCATAGCATCCCATCAGTAGGTGCCACTGTGTATGTTCTTGGCAGCGTCCATAGATACCAGGAGTAGGGCGGGCTCTACTATGTAGAGTAAGCAGCATGACTCGCAGGATGCAAGTTTTTCTCTCTCCCTTTATGCTCTGGTTTTGACACAACAGTGGCTGGTTTGCACAACACAATGAGGCAAAGCTAAGAGCAAACCTTGGCTACAACTTTCGGTTAGTGAGGAGAGAGTTTAACCACAAGAGTCAGTTTTGATGAGCCCAGGTTCAGCACAGCACAGGGGTAAAAAAATAATTTAAAGAAAGACCAGGGAGAACCAAAGGTTCTGTGAGCTTGTCTCCAGGAGCCTGCGCATTCACATTCTCCTGGTAAGCCATAGTTTGGCCTAGTGTGGCATGCGAACCAGGTCAATGATGATTACATACAAATAACATGCCATGGAAAGGTTTGCCTGCTCTTTAAAAACTGTGGGCTGTATCCAACTATGTTTTACTCAGAGTAAAATTAATGGCCCTAAGTTAGTCGAGTCCCTTAATTCCAATAGATCTACTCTAGGACTAAAAGAGGAGGACTAAAGTTGGACACAACCCTGTGCTAGAAGGCATCAGTATAAGTAACAATGACTGGTTTTTTAATTCTGTGGTTGCTGTTGCTAATATCCCAGATGCTGACCAATTTTGCAGAATCCAAGCAAGACAATCTGGTTAGGTTGCAAGCACACTGACATCCAAGTGCACATAACTTCAGTAAAGGCCCTTTACGCATCAAAGAGTTGCCAACAATAAAAACGGAGGGAAGAATCCAGTAACACATTATTGCAGTCCTATTCCTTTCTATGTGGCTTGTAGAAGAGACCTTCCAAGTGGATTGGGCTCTGAGGTGAATCAGCAGATTTACCAGTGATCCAAGGTGCATCTTTTGTCAGCTGAATCGTCTTTATGTTTTATCGTTTGCAGAATTTAATACTCTGCGACAATAACAAATATCCTCAGGCAAAATAAAAAATAAAAAAATCCCACCCTTCTGGAATAGTAAACTGGTTTCTCTCCCCTTTAATTTTGCAGGGATCTGTCATTCAACCTTTTGTCCTCTTTTCCTGTAACTGGCCTATATGGTTTAACTCATCTAAAATTAACAGGAAATCATGCACTACAAAGTTTGATATCATCTGAAAACTTTCCAGAACTCAAGTGAGTACCTCATTAAAACTAATAAGGCACACTTGTGCTCATGTGCAATGGGAGGGGTGTCACTGTATAATGTGAGTTACTTCCTATTCAGAGGCTTTGAGCCACAGCACTGAAACAAATACATACATGGTAAAATTATAGACTTATTACATCCTTTTTATCTCAAGAAAATATGATTGATTTTGGACACCCTGGTAGCTGCTCACTTTGAAACACATCTGCTTCTCAGCAATATCCACCCCCCCCAAATAAACAGTCCTTGTTAAAATTTATCTAATTTGTGTTTTATAGTGGCTAGCTCCCTTCATTTGACCATTGCTTTATTTTAGCATTTGCGCTGCCAAAGCGAGCACTTGACCATTGCTTCATAAACTACCCCCATTTTGAAAAATGTAGCGAATATATAGCAGCAAACAAAAAGAAAAGGATTGAATCAAGTATGTGGTTTGAGGGTGGCAGTAAAATACTTTGCCATATTGACTTAATGCAAAAATACTGTAACCAGAACATCTGAAGAAGCGCTATTGATGGTCTGTTCTTTTGAGAAGCGGAGCTGGCATGGAAAAAGATACCAGTCAGGCTCAACCAATGCCAAACAGGAACAGCATCACAATTTGATGCAATGCACCAGTATCCTGGACCATCACAGGGTGTTGGTTGCCATCATGGAACTGCAGCCTGGAGGCAACACAAAAAGTCAATATGTCAGCATAAGCCATTCTGAGCTTCTGTATCTACATAAGTCTACAAGATCAAAAGAGTGAGGTTCAAATAAGCAATGTAATTGAGCTAAGGATTATGCAAGGTTTTAAAAAAACCAACAACCTATAGTTTGGCATCACATTTGAAATATCCAAGTTATGTTTCCTGTTCAGGTAATATAAATCATTATTATGTTCATAGCCACTCCATTCCAATCTGACTCCCCACTGGTTTTCTGATTCTCACCCCCTGCAGACATTATTCCATAGTTATTGAATAGTCCTTGTGTGGATATTTTTCAGTTTCCTTTCCGTTTAGAGTTTTTCTGGTTTCTTTAATGTAATTCTGCAAACCTTGGGATTTACACACACATCTGCTGATAATTCCTTCTTGTTCATCAGCACTGTTGTGTAGCTACATAAGCAACAGTGCTCACAGCCTGAACATTGAAAATAGAAGGAATTATGGCATGTGTGCAATGTTCTGAAAGGTACAGGGATGTGGGAAGAATGTGCTTTCCCTTAATTTTTTATATTTGTTTAATGAGTCAGAGCCCTGCCTCTCTGTTGCTTCAGTTTGGTGCTAATGCCATTTGCGTTGACTTTGCAAAGAATGTAGGTTGAGTACACTGAGACGTTTTAATGTTCATAATCTTGTCTGTTAATTCTAAAGGGTGATTGAAATGCCTTATGCTTATCAGTGCTGTGCATTTGGAGCTTGCGATGGCCACTACAAAATCCAAAACCAGTGGAACAAGGATGAGAACAGCAGTGCTGAGGAATTTCAAAGGAAAGATGTTGGCGTTTTCCATACACATGGTAAATAATAAGAATCAGTTTTAAATAGAGGCCACCTTACTCTGACTGGAATGTGGCTACTAATAATCAAATGAATGCCTTTCTGATTTCAGCCTTTAAAATAAAATGCCAGTACAAATGAGCCTCCAATTTTACCCTTGTAAAGTAATGTTTTCAAATGTTACCTCCTCTTGGGTTCATTCTCCCCAGCTTTGTGTGGGCAGACATTGGTAGTGAGGAGCTGCAGGATTCAAGTTTTTTTTTGTGGTGAAGGAGAGGGATCCAGGGCTTGGTGAGCTGGGGATCTAGAATTCCTCTTGATTCCCTCTCCCAGCTCCAGCAAGGCTTCTCCACTCCAAGGGGCAGGGGTGTGGAATGGGGGGACACATCTGCAAGAGAGCAAGGGCAGCAATGCAGACTTTTGCCTTCTGTGACAAAATTTGTAGATCCAGCTCTGCCTTAGAGTCCAACGGTTGCTACTGTCGTTAAAATCAATTTCCTGGATTTAACACAAAATGTCTTACTGATTTTTTAAAAATCTATCATTGCCTCTGTTCTTTACAGACTACAAGAGGACAAATGTCTGCCCAATAAGTGTATTATCTAAACTTCAACCCTGACGAAAGGGAGGGAAGGAGGTGTAAACTGGGATAGAATTTGTTCTTTATTTGAGTTAGGTGTCCTTAGAGTTAGTTGCAGGCTAAGTTACTGTAAGGCATCTTCTGGAAATACTGAATTAATGGATAAGCTGTCACCCTTTCTCTGAATGCTTAAGAGATTAATGATATATGACTTAGGCCCAGGCTATTTGAAGGACAATATGCTTGCTCTGAGATCTTCAGGGAAAGTGCATCTCGGTAGCACCACTCTTAGAGGCATGTTTAGCAGGGACGAGGGAGAGGGCCTTCTCAGTGGCTGCCCCCAGGCTATGGAACCACTTTCCAAGTGAGACAAGACTGGCACCGACCTTGTTCTCATTCCTCGTTCTCATCTTTTTACAGATGACCGTGACTTTGAGGATTTTCTTCTTGACTTTGATGAAGATTTGAAAGCTCATCATTCGGTGCAGTGCTCTCCCTCTCCAGGTATTGATCTAGCTACATCCAATCTATTGGTTGGTTGGTTTCAAAACTCCTTCGCTTCCTCTCTTGGCAGACTCTGCACAATATTCTAGAAAAAGGAGCTATGAAAAAACGCAGTGCTCCATGGTGTGCATGACTGCAACTCAGTGCGTGCTTTGTACGCAAAAGATCCCAGATACAATTCCTGGCTTTTCTAGGTAGGGCTGTGCAAGACTCTTGGCGGAAGCCCTGGAGAGCCACTACCCAACCTTTAGGGGCCTTGGGGCACATTTGTAAATCTAAAAAGCTGTTGTGAGCACCACAAAAAACCCATTACACAGAACAAAAAAGGCAATGCTCAAACCACCATCTCTCTCAAAAAACAGACAAAATGCATGTAACCCAGGGCCATGCTTTATGGAGCCTCTGCCAATGCCCTGCTGCTAGAAATTCCTGTGCTGCGTTCTTCTTTTAGTGGCACCAGCACCACCACAATCCCCTTTCCTTCTTCCCTTAAAATAATAATAATAATACTTTTGCAATAGCAGCAGCAACACTGGCAGTTTCTTCACCACCTCTCCTGGGCTCTGCGAAAGGGCTGGCAGAGGAAAGGGAGTCTTCTTAGGGCTCAGGCACTCTGGGCAAAGTGGCCAAGAGAAGGCTTGTGTTGTTGCCACGGCAGCTAAAAGCACTCATCTTTTCTGTCTCGCCTTTGCAGGACCCTTCAAGCCTTGTGACTACCTCTTCGGGAGCTGGCTAATCCGAATTGGAGTCTGGACCATCGTGGTTTTGGCCTTTGTTTGCAATGCATTGGTGGTTGCAACGATCTTCAGATTCCCGCTCTTCATTTCCTCCATAAAGCTCTTGATTGGACTAATAGCCATTGTGAACACACTCATGGGTGTGTCCAGCAGTGTGCTTGCCAGCATGGATGCATTAACTTTTGGAGTCTTTGCTCAGTACGGCGCTTGGTGGGAAGGTGGACTTGGTTGCCACTTGGTTGGACTTCTCTCCATCTTTGCTTCAGAGGCTTCCGTTTTCTTGCTCACACTAGCAGCTCTTGAGCGCGGCTTCTCCGTGAAACACGCCACAAAGTTTGAGACCAGTGCCACTCTTGCTAGCATGAGGGTAGCCATCTTGTTTTGCTTTGTCTTGGCCTTAATCGTTGCAGTGATTCCAGTACTTGGGGGAAGTGAGTATGGGGTTTCCCCTCTGTGCATACCTTTGCCTTTTGGGAAGCCAACTGCTGTGGGTTACATGGTGGCACTGGTCTTGCTGAACTCTCTCTGTTTTCTTATAATGACAATAGCTTATACAAAACTCTACTGTAGTTTGGATAAGAGAGAATTGGATAATGTCTGGGACTGTTCCATGGTCAAGCATATTGCCTTGCTCCTTTTTACTAACTGCATTCTTTATTGTCCTGTGGCTATCTTATCATTTTCTTCCTTGTTAAATCTTACGTTTATTAGCCCAGAAGTAATTAAACCAATACTTTTAGTAATTGTCCCCCTACCTGCATGTCTAAACCCACTTCTCTATATACTTTTCAACCCACACTTCAAGGAAGACCTGGGAAGTCTTCGAAAGCAGACTTTTTCATGGAAAGCATCCAAGCATGCCAGCCTGGTCTCTGTTAATTCAGAGGATGCAGAAAAACAGTCATGTGATTCAACTCAGGCTCTCGTAACCTTTGCAAGCACCAGAATATCATATGATATTCCCGCCAACAATTCACTAGTGCCATCATCGTATCGAATGAGTGAAAGCTGTAACCTGTCATCAGTAACATTTGTTCCATGTCATTAGCTTCATCTCAGAGTCACCTGTGTTTAAAAATTATCAATCACACCTTTATTAAATGGGTGCATTTCATATGCAGTAATAAGAAAATAATTGTCTACTACTACTGGGTGCCCAAAGGCTTGGTGGCAATGAAAATGGCATCCTAAAGCCTAACAGATACCATCTCAGTCTGGTTTAGAGACAACCACTCTTGAATCAGTTGAGGTTCAGACTCAAGAAAAAATCCAAAAGCCATTGATGTTTACAGCACTGGCTCTGGTGATTCAAAATAGATCAACATTTCTCACTCTCCGTTCATGAATCTTTTAATGGTCACAATGAAACTTCCACTAAGCTGATTTTTATTTTTAATGGGACTTCAAATATTAAGAAAATGAGATTATCTTGGAAGTATTTATGGAAAATGTACCACTCCTAGTTGCACAATACATATTTACACATGAACTGGCCTCAATGTTCTTGTTTAACTAAGCATGAAAGTGAAGAGCCGCTCTTAACTTGTTAAAGAGGTTGAACATAGCACAGCTTATAGGCATTTGAGTTAGAACTTTACATTAAGAAGTCCCATTAGCAATAGCAGACCTGCTTTGGAAGAACCACATTGAATACTGTAGGTTGGGAGACCTGAATTGTTTTCAGATTTATCCAGCATCACTTTTCTGAGCTGACACATGCATCCTTGGGAAAGAAAATGAACAAATGCGGAAAGTATGCACCCGAACGCCGGCTGCACGGTTATCATATTCCTTTGTCTCCTTGGATTTTGAAGCAATGCAGCGTGCAACTGGAGCTCTGTTCTTAAAACTACTTTGGATTAAACAAGAGATCATCTGACCATGGCACAATACATACTACAATGTTTATTTAGCTTTACTTTTACTGCGGTTCGGTTATGGAGTGCTGCTTAATGTCAGTGAAATTGTTCCTCACATGAATATATATTCTTTTGTATACAAGAAGTAAAAGAATAAGTCTGAAGACTGGCTCAATAAAGATTCTTTTATATTAAAAATTGAACTTCAGAACAAAAACAGGCCACTATGCATACTATTTTCATAAACAAGTTTGAAAGCTATAATTGAGATATTTTAATGGGAAAATAATAAAATTCATTTGAGAAGCTTTTTTTTTTAAAAAAAGATTTGTAAATATAGAACTGTATTTATTATTACAGTAAAATCATACTAAAAATGAGAATAAGCCATGTACAGTTTTGTACTGATATATTTCCTAGATTTCTATTTTCTTCTCATATATTTGACTAAATTCACTATCTGTACATAATATATGTAAATGTGTAGTGATTGTAAATAGAGGATGTGCTTTCTTTTCTACTGGTGTTTCAAATATATGGAATTTGTAATAAAACCTGCAGCTAAGCAGAAAGAGTGCCTTGGTATCTTACACTCGCAGAAGATAGGCAGCAGTTCCAAATATTTCCAGAACATTTTTACCACCTCATGATAATAGAACTTGCAAGTAACTCTTTTTCACAGAGGACAAAAACATAAACCTAAAATACTTTCTCTCATAACGTTTGCAATTTACCTAATCTAATGTTTCTCACAGGCAAGAGGTATTGGAATTATAGTCCAGGGATTTTCATGTCACATACCTATAGCTTTTCATGTTGGAAGTTGGTGTCACCCTAACAAAATTCTCATGAGGAATTGCATGAAAGGCTATAATTTTAGAATAAGCCAGTAATGGTGAATTACAGTTGCCAACACAAAGGCTCCCCAAGAGGTAAAGATTAGAGGTAGTGAGGAGGAATGTAATCAGAGAAAGCTTAAGAAAACTTTTCCACACTCACCAACACTTACATTTGTTTGTAGTAGCCTATTATTGGGTATTTGACCTTGGGCAATAAACATCCATTGATGGATGTAGACCAGCAATTTAGCCAACAATAATGCAACTTCCTTTTGAGATATAGACTGATCTAGCATGTAAAGTTTTTAAAAACCTCTGCATTATGTTTGAACAAATCTGACTTCAAATTATGAGAGATTTTGTGCTGCTTTTCATGATACCCCGCTTTAATAGAAAATGCCAATTTATGAAAAAAGTACTAAATATATTTCTTCCCATTTTGGTATACTCATGCGTGGAAACAAGAAGGAATAAACAATTCCATTAATATTTTTCCATCACCAAGATTATCATGCTGTATGTGGAACTGCACTTGAAAAGCATCCAGAAAATCAAATTAGTGCAAAATATTACAACAATTTTTTGTCTGTGGCTGGCTAGAGTTTATTTCTGAGGTGCTATATGAGCCTGTGATTGCATGCTCATTTCTAGACACAATTTAAGTTCCTAGTGTTCATTTGAGGAAAAATAATATATATAGAAAGGAGAATTATTGAACGCCAAGATCCAAGTTTGGGGCAAGTACTCTTTGGTGAGAGAACCCCAACAGATATTTAACATTACAAAACTTGCAGCAAAGTAAAGTATGGAAATATAGGCTGTTAGACTTTTAAAATATTCCCTTTAAGTTCAAAAGTAAGTTTAAAATGCTTTACTTACAAACTCACCAAAGGTCAGAGTCATGTGCTTTTCAATACAGAAGGCACGTTCAACTCCCAAGAGACTGTGATCTACACCCAGTATTAAAAAACTGGCAGTGATCTACCCATTTTCATTGGAAGGAGGAGGAGTGTGTGAAGTTTAACTTTCGGTAAACTTTATTTAATCCTACGATCGATAAGAGGATCAACCAGGGATCTTCCAGTAGATCACGATCTACTGGTTGGACATGCCTGCAATACAGCATCCAGAAAAACTTACACAGGCAGTAAAACTTAGTTACAGAGTGGTGAATGCTCCTAAATTATTGGTATAGGAACTCAAGAGTGGCTTGTGAAAACCATGCAGTCTGAGTTGTAGCAACTAGCTCAAACCTCTTTACATGCTGAGCTGCTCAGGCAGACTGAAGGAGACCAAAGGCTTGACTGCCTTGTTCCTCTCAAGGTGAGGGGGAAGTGGACATAGCTAAGTTAGGTAGGACTGCTTACTCTATGGTATTAACCCCTTCATGGATTAATTAGATTTCAGCATGTTGGCTACATAAGCTGGTTATCCCACAACGAGTTCAGGTGGGAATCTGTAGACCTCCAGGTGTTGCTAGACTATATATCCTCTCATTCCTGATCATTAACTACACTGACTGGGGCTGACAGAGTTGGAGGCCCACAATACTTGAGAGGCCACAGCTTTATCTATCCTTGTGCTAGCTAAAGCCTAAAACATTTTGGAATGCAGGTAAGTACTGTCTTCTCTGTACATACCACACCATGCTTCAATCAACAGCCAAGCTGTTTTCAATATGTCTCATATCTGTCAGGGGAGGAGAGGACAGATCTATAGACATGGGGAATCGGAGGTCACTCAGATTGTGTGAATTTACAAGTGAAGCCTATGGCTTGGGGTAGCTGAGCCATGGGAATGTTGATAGTGTCTGTTTATAATGGAGAAGAAAGGACTGATCTGCATGAGCCTGTAAAGCATTTTGCTTTGTTGGTTTTTTATTGCATGTATATTTCATTGCTTTAAGCTGCTTTGAATTTCTTTGTGAGGTGTAAGGTTTTCAAACAAATAAATGATGGTTTGTGGATTTCTGGAGGAGAGCATTCAGGTTGCAGGAGGTGGATATTATTTATTTATTTATATTTATATTTTTTATTTATACCCTGCCCATCTGGCTGAGTTTCCCCAGCCACTCTGGACAGCTCCCAACAGAATATTAAAAACACAATAAAACATCAAACATTAAAAACTTCCTTAAACAGGGCTGCCTTCATGTGTCTTCGAAAAGTCAGATAATGCAGTTGTTTATTTCCTTGACATCAATGGGAGGGCATTCCACAGGGAGGGCGCCACTACCGAGAAGGCCCTCTGCCTGGTTCCCTGTAAAAAGACTCCCCTCCCTTGCCTCAGTTGTCTGGAGATCAGCAGGAATCAGGCTGAAAAGTTTCCATTCAGACTTTGTGTTGTGTGCAGACAGAAGGAGCAGTGAAATAGCGTGAGAGTTTGGACTGTTGTCCAACCGTGGTGGTCCTTGTGATGAGTGCAAGGGGGGCAATTTCCTTCCCCCAACTAAACATAGCCCCCCGATTCCCAGCTTTCATTGAGAGAGAGAATAGAACATATGAGAGAGGCGAAACATAGAAATGAGACAAAATGGGGACATCATTTTCTTCCCACGAGCCTGCTCCACCCAACTCCCCCTTACTTTGCTGCCTTGGAAAAACTACTGTGGGTGCCCTTGAGTCTAGCAACGTAATTAAAAATTTCAGCAATTTTAGTTGTTTGGAGAACAGCCTCCCACAGTGTTCCTAACTTGGGCTATGTAGGGGTGGGGGTGTCTTTTACCTGAGGCAGGTGTTGGGAGTGCACTGGAGCCAGAGTAAATGGTAATTTCGACATAGCTTTGTTATTTTATCCCAAACCAATCCAGATGTCCACCATCACCGAGATCAGGCTGAGGGCAGCCAAATAATTCTGCCAGCTGAGTTGACCCTAACAGGCAGCTGATGTGAGTTATTGAGTCTCCTGTAAACTGCTCACCTTGCGTCGGTGAAAGATGATCAAAGCTAGATAGGCAGACCGGAGACTCGCTGCTCAGAAGCCATGGCCCACTGAGAAAAATACATGGCACAAACACAATTGATCTCTGGCACCTCACATTTTAGAAATTAAACACTCCATCATTTTTATTTTCCTGGGGGACACACTGAGAATTCTTGATAATGAAAGTCATTAGAGTAATTAGGAAATTATTATCCAGTTCTAGATTGCCCAGTTACATTCCCTGGCAACCCTCTGCTTCCAGTTTTCCATCCAAAATTCCTCTGGCATACGGAAGACATTTAGAAACATTTAACATTTATGATTTTAAACCGTGCACCAGCCAAGGGTGACCTTAACTGGCTAGCAAAAGAATATCAGAGAATGGTTTCTAACAATTAGATCTTCATCATCATACCACCACTACCCCAAAAAATCAATATATTGTTATGCCTGGGTCTAAGGCTTTTCAAGAAGTATGTTACATATTTATTTATTTTTTTAAATCACATCCTCTTTCAGTTATTAAATGCACAAAGGGCATATTTGTCCCCAGGGAACTTGGGTAAGTGTAACATGACTGGAAACAGAATGTGTATGACAGATGATAGAACTCTTGCAATTAGAGTATAATTCCTACTCAATATTTCTTGGAAGTACAGTGGATGTAAATTTTACTGTGGGCCTAACCGAAAAGAGGTGCATAGGGTTAAATTCATGGTCAATCTCCTTCCTAGAAAAATTTCTCTTCCATTCATTATCTCTGTCCTATGCTCAGAGCAGACTTGTATGAATGAACCTAAGCATATCCCTAATTATTCAGGGAACACCTCTTAGTCATTAAAGGCACCATTTGGAAACAATAAAAAGCCCTAACAAACAAGGATGGGAGACTTTGTCCCTCGTGATTTACCTTCCAGGGGCCGCATTGCAAGTGGTAGGTGGGGCCAGAGAGCGAGGGAAGTAGCGGTTTTGAGGCAGAGGAAGAAATGCAGGCTTGCAGCTCTGGAAAATGTCTTTTGGGGGCTGCTTATTTGTAGGAGTTTAGCTGCATAACCTGCATTTTAGAAAATGAACTCAAAATTGGCATAAAATCCTTAAGTCTTTGTTGACGGCTGTTTCCAAAGGAAGCCAAGCTCAGGCAAGCGGTGCCCCTGGCACTTCCACAGCATCTGAACCAAATGTAACAATATATTGAGTTGAATGTGAACAAAACAACCACTGGGGATTATGGAGAAAATTCACTTCTTTTGGAGAATACAAGGAATCTACTTATACCGAGCAAATGAAGTCAAACCGGAAGATGTATTACAGACATTGATCAGTAAATGTGTGTACTTTTCAAGGACAGAGTGTGTATGCAACGTCAGAAATATACTGTTGAATACTACAGAGTTGCCATCACATTGCGGGAAGGATGCAAAGTCCCTTGGGGGTGTGGGTCATTTATACAATTATCCGGTTCCTTCAATGCATATGCATAGGGATCAGGTTTTGTTAACCTTCTCATGTCAGTCCAGCTTATATTAAGTACAATGATATGTGAGCTCATTTAACTAAGGCAAGGAATTTTTGGGTTTCTTTAACGGCAGACAGGATTGTCACCTTGATTGGATGCTGGAAGCTGGAACTTTCAATCACACTGCTAGTTGCAAGATTAAAATAAGGGGCAGAAATATTAGTAAACATCATTTTTCAAATAGGTAAGAGCTCAGAAAGATTCAACACAATTTCGTGGAAAAATCAGGACAATCCTAAAATGAAGTTCGTCAGCAGCTGGATTTCTGTAGAGGTGACCTACACTTTGATCTAAACTGACCTGATAAACCCCAACAAAAAGCTACTTACTGCGAGGCTCCTTGATGATGTCCCTGAACAAGGGATATAAACATGAGTTTCATGTGCCAGTTTGGATTTTATAGTCCTCAACTGACTCGTGTACGCTCTGAATTAAGTTGTTGTTTATATCTTGGAATGTGTCCAAGGGATATTCCGTTTTCTGCAGAATGAGTCCACAAATCTTGACACAGGGATTTTTTATTTTTACAATAGATACGTTCTAAGGCTCCACTATTCCATTCAGATCATAGCAATTATCTCCTTCCAGCAGAAAGTATCAAAAAGAGACCAACAGCTCTGAAGTTGCCACTGTGGCGTAATGGTTAGGGTTTTGGATTAGGACCTGGGAGAGCAGGGTTCGAATCCCCATTCAGCCTTGAAGCTCACTGGGTGACCTTGGTCCAGAAGTAAGGAGGAAGCCAGCCCCATGGATCCAAATATTTTTGGAAAGCATTGAAACGACTCAATTATTTGAGGTTCTCCCCGCAGCGGAAGCCTGCCCCCTATAATGTCTTCTTCCTGGGGTATTCCCCCCCCCCCCCGTGATTTCCCAACTTTGATTTCCTAAGAAAAGCTCAACAACTTTGGCTACCCCCCCCCAAAAAAAATCCTGACTACACCCATATCATGGATACAACATAGGGGAGGGGGTGGGGGGCTTCAGAAGAGCGAGTCACCAGCTCATCTACTTCATCTTCAGATGGAAATACAGCACTCAAAGCACACAAATTGTTAATATAAAAATACTGGAAGCAGCCACCTGTGAACAGCATGGAAGGCTCAAATTCACACACTTCTTAGGAAGGCAGCTAAAAATATAATCATCCTCCTTGCCTTCCTTTGACCTCTTTCTACCTATACAGGAAAGGCCTTAAGCTGCCCTTTCTTCTCGCCCCCGGGACTGTTCTGAACCGACAGGTGCAAGTGTGAAAAAAACTTTTTATGATCCAGGAGTACACTCCTCTTTAACGGAAAAGCAAATAAATCTCAGCATTCCATGCCAGCAATTTCACAAGCTTTGATTTCGGTTGCAGTAAGTCTTTATTGTGCCCGACAGCCAGGCAGGACCGTTAAGATTACTTCTGGCAGAAGTTCTACTGCAAACATATAAACATAGAGGAAAGAGGCTATCAATGCAATTGAACAGCCTCATCTGCAGTCACAACTTCCTTTCTTAGCATCACTGTTGCTTTAGCTGAAATGCCTTCATGAGTTTCACCAATTAATCAAAATACCATCTTTGCTTTCAACTTTTAAGTCTGGAAGAGGTGACTTTTTTTGACACAGGAAATCTGGTTGTGACAATTTAGCATCACCCTGTTTTTGAACTGTGTGTATTCCAGTATAAATACTAGTATCTATTTTTAAAGGGCTTTCTCCAGCACCAAATTAAAAGGAACCATATGCCTGAAAGTAGGGGGAAGCTCATAAACTTTTCACATGCAAAGCATGTATTCCACCATTGAAATACAATTATGCAGAATGTTCTCCCCAGTGAGGTCTGCCCGGTCGATCTCTGCACACCATTTCAGTACCAGGTAGAAACTGAACTTTTTACATGTATGAAATGTTTTTGTTTCATATGACTTCCCCCCCCCCTTATGGTTACCAATGCACTTACATGTATGTTTTTTGAACGCAAGTTGCTCTGCACCCTTTTAGGTGCAAGAGACTAAGAAAAAATAATAATCACAAATTCACACCTCTCTAATCTCTCCACAGAGGAAGGGGTGCCCAGAAATATGTATAGGAGAAATAAAAACTCCCAGTAATAGGTTGCAGCTGAATCAGTGTCACAGGAATGCTCCTGATGTGAAAAGGTTGCATCTGAATAACTTTTTCCAGTCAGGGAGCTACCTGCAAAATGGAAGAAAAATTCCCTTTTTTGGATAGAGAATATGCCACACCTGTGTCTGCTATGTACTCAGTAAAATATATAACTTTGCTTAATATATTTACCCCACCTCAGGACTAAAAAGGCACCTCTTATTTAAGAAAGTAAACACACTCTACTTCTTGTCAGTGGATTCAATGATACTTACCCCACAGAAAGTCTATAAAAGAACTAAGCTATGCTTGTGTTTATCAAAATAAAATGCCCTACTATTGCAGTTGTCTTCACTCCACATACAGCTTGAGTAGCATGGAAAAAGTGATTGGTATTATTGGTGTTTGCCTTGAAACACCAAATAGGATGAAAGGGTTTATTCCCACTTATGAAGAATCGCAGCAGAGAATTGTGCAAGACCAAGTGAGTAACAAGTTTGTAGCAGCCAGATGAACACTGAATGGTTTTTGTCCATAGCTGGTTCTCCTCAATTGCTGGTGGCAGATTGTTTTCTTTCTATTTAGGCATGAAATGAAGATTCATAGAATCATAGAGTTGGAATAGACCACAAGGGCCATCGAGTCCAACCCCCTGCCAAGCAGGAAACACCATCAGAGCACTCCTGACATATGGTTGTCAAGCCTCTGCTTAAAAGACCTCCAAAAGAGACTCCACCACACTCCTTGGCAGCAAATTCCACTGCCGAACAGCTCTTACTGTCAGGAAGTTCTTCCTAATGTTTAGGTGGAATCTTCTTTCTTGTAGTTTGGATCCATTGCTCCGTGTCCGCTTCTCTGGAGCAGCAGAAAACCTTTCTCCCTCCTCTATGTGACATCCTTTTATATATTTGAACATGGCTATCATATCACCCCTTAACCTCCTCTTCTCCAGGCTAAACATGCCCAGCTCTCTGGCATCCACTTGCTTTGTCCTCACTTCATGTGCTATCCCTCGAAGAGAGGTTTGCTGCCAGAGACCCAGCGTTTGACCTCAGGACACACCATTTTCCCTTAGCCTCAGCTTCTCTAATCTCGTTTAAGAGAATCATGGCCTAAATAGGCAGGGCAGGCATGGTGTTGCTAACAAAGAACAGTATTTGGACCAAAGGATAGTTCAATTTCTCTTTAATCTGAAAGTGATGCGACAGGAAAACCAGCGAACTGCATGCACAGTCCAACTGGGGAGTGGGGGTACAGAATAACGTGCACCCCACCTCCTATGGGAAAAGGGTGGCAACATTTGGATCTCTTACCCTGGAGAAAGGGTTAGGGCTAACATGACCTCAGTGTATAAAATCCTGCATGCCACGAAGTGGATAAAGGTTAATCCTCCGTCTCTCGTAACAAGAGAATTCATAGGCATCATGGGCATCCAGTGAAGCTGCATGTTGAAAGACCCGGGGCAGACCCAAAAAAAATTAAACTGTGGAACTTGCTGCCACAGGAAGCAGGGATGGCCACCAGCTTTAAAACAAGAGAAATATGTGGAAGGTAAATGCTATCAATGGCAACTAACCATTCATGGCTATGCTCTGCGTCGGAGGCTGTAGGCTTTTGAATACCTGCTGCCGGAAAGGGCAGGTGGAGTGTGTGTTCTTCTGGCTGGGTCCTGCTTTGGCGCTTCCCAGAGGCATCTGGTTGGCCACTGAGAACAAGATGCTGGACTAGATAGGCCCGTGGCTTGATGAAACATGCTCTGCTATTAACAAAATGTTCTGCCCCTTCCCAATCTGTGACTGTGGCTGAGGATTAGCTCATGTAAGTTGTTTCACTTTGTGGCTCCAGGGTGTGCAGTGGATAAGAGTTAGCTCCGGTTCTCCAGTGTATTTGTTTTTAATTTTAACCATCAATGTTCCTATCAATGGGAGGAAATTCATGGGAAATGTGTCCAGTGGCCTACAGTATTGACAAGCAAAACCAACCGAACCCCACATTTGCACCAGCTTAATTAAAGACAATGGAAACAGGAGATTTTTTTTAAAACTTATATTCAAAATATCTTTGTATAAACAATGGCAATACTACAGAGTAGTATTTTAATACAAATCAGTTCAATATTATTAACTGTTAAACTTTTATTATAAATTAAAATTTCTTTACAAAAAATTGCACATAATAAATTGACCACTCTTAGGTTCTGATGCACTGGCAATTGCAACTGTATCTTTAATCTTCAAGTTTAAGTCTCTGCCACAAGTCCAGAATGCAGAAAGGGCAGGAAACCCCCCTCATTGAGCCTTCAAGTGCAAAAAGCATACTTGTGGCCATGGCAGTTACTTTCCTTAAGAGCGGCTGCTTTTGTTATTATATCCTGCAATGAAAACGAATCTCCAAAACGAAACAAAAAGGGATTGGGAAAGAGGGTGGGGAGGGGGTTGGGAGGAAAACAAAGTGGACCAATTGTTTTTGCTGTAAACTCAGCCCGTATTATTAGCCCCAAACACAGATCTCTCAGGCATCAGTGCGAGCGTCAAGTGAAATCAGGAACCGCACAAAAGAAAATGAAAAATCGAAAATAAAATATAAAAATTAACACATTTAAAGTCTGTCATTGGGATGAACTATACTTACGTACATGATGTTATGAGAGTCTGGCAGGGCCCAGAAGCAGGCCATAGAGGACATTCATTTATCCAAGGAGGCGATCATGTCAATTGTTTCCAGGTTCAAGGAAAGCAGGCCAGAGAGAGACTTGATATGCTCAGCTTTGCGCATCTGCTTTTCAGAGGCCTAAAGCCAGAGATCAGCCTGGAGAATCATTCAAATGATTTTGGCATTTAATAGGACTTAGCACTGACTGCACCCAGTGTTCAGCGATTCGTGCTTTCTGTTCTGTAAGTGTTTAAATTTAAAAGCTCATCTAGGCTGACTCCAACCTCTTGGCACTTGGAAACTAGTTTTCTCAGGTTATCAGTTTTACCTCCTCCTGATGCTTCAAACAGGAGCTGCTGTAAGAGATGGTGAAGCAGACATAAGATTTAGCCAGAGCTGGAATATCACCACATCAATGGACATGGGATATGCAGAAAATTGAAATGAAACCTTAAACGGAAACATAAGGAGAAAACATTACATCTTTCCACAGGGTTGCGCAAAGAGGTAGCTTCTGAAAGGCTCTCTGATATAAGTGATGGACCTGTAAAGAAGAGACAAGAATCAATCTAATGTTATCCCAACAAAACTTATGTTTGTTGCGCAACATGAACTTTTTCTGTCTTATGTGCCTGTAACACAGGTTAGGAATGGTGAAGCTATTGGCAGGGAAACGCTTGAGGGCTACTGCTAGATTTAAGAGCTTTACATTCTTCAAAAAGTGCTTAGTTTTCAGGCTGTAGAGGAGACATGGAAGCCTGGTGATCACATTGTAAATGCTTAGGAACAGACAGGACTCTCCTAACTTTCTTCTATTTCAAATTGACTGAATTGGGTTTACTACATCAACAAGTTTCTGTGTGCCATATATTCAAAAGTTTGTACTGATCAAGTCACTGCAGACTCCTTTGTTGGATTTAAGCTTCTTTTGTTATTTAAAGGCTCTGCAATCCTACATCCACTTACTGAGGAATTAATGGTTCTGATTTCTTATCCACCCCTCACAGTGAGGACCCATGGTGTAACTATTTAAAAATACAGTATTGACATCCGCTAAAAAAAAAAGATTATACTGAAGGGAACATGATAGGTCCCAAATACATATCTTAGGCGTCAAAGGACAGAGTATAGAGGTGTGCCTTTATCAGCATGTGAAAAATTACAGAATGAAGATGTCAGACACACTTCTGTAGCTCAGGGACTGCCAAATAAATTGCCACTCCTTGGACACTTATCTAGTTTGTAGGGAAGGAGACAGCTATTTGGGACCTAAGCCTCATTCAAATAATCAGATTTTGCTTCTGACATGTACAGGATTGCACAGTAAATGAGCATTATGTGACCAAGTGGGATGAATTAAGTATGTTAAATTAACATCCTAAGTCTACTTGTGTTGGCACACTACTGTGTTTGAAAGCTGCAGGAATGCAAAAAGTCTGTGTTTCAACCAAGTCTGGCTCTAGCACATTGAGCCCCTGACAGAATTAACCTAAAAGGAAAAAAGACTTAGCCAGAACCTTCCTTCCTCCTTGCCTTCATTTGATAGCAGACATAATTTCTGAGGAGCAGACAGAGGACCTCTTTTACTCGAAAGCTAGCTTAGCAAGAGCACTGTTCTCAAACTACTTTTTTTTTTCTAAGGTGTAAACTAGTTCATTAAACCCAGGGGTGAGGCACAGAACTTTAGCTTAATGGTTGCCATCAATTTGATTTTAATTAATTTTTATAATGAAATGTTTTTAGAATGTTGCACTATTTTATTGTTGTTAGCCGCCCTGAGCCCGGCTTCGGCTGGGGAGGGCAGGATATAAATAAAAATTATTATTATTATTATTATTATTATTATTATTATTATTATTATTAGTTAAGTATCTTTGCAACTGGCTATTTCAATAAGCTTTTCTTACATACCTCTCTCTGTCCCTTTAGAAAGCACTCAGCAGCAATGGCTCTGAAGGGAAGAAATAAAAATGACTTATTTTTTTGCAGAATACCGAATATCTTTATGGGAAGAACACTGAGTATGGGATGGAACTATAAAAGTCCTGGAAAGTAACAGACTAACTCCCAATGATGATAATCTATAGTGAAGAGACAAAAAAGATCCATTTCATAAACAATCTTACATGAGCAAGACATTTCAGTTGTTCCCATTATGTACAAACACTGCAGACAATGATCAGTTCATCACCACTGGATATTGCTATTATGATATATAAAGGGGAGGGTAGAAAGGAGGAGGGAAACAGAAGTCAATAATTTAATGGTAAACATTCCAAAGCAGCAACAATAAAATTCATCAACACATTTTCCTTACTTAGACACACAAGGCATACTTACTTCTGAAATATTTTTTGTATGGGAAGCAACAGTCCTCATTTTACGACATTAGTGCCAGGAATCTGTCTAAACCAAAGTTTGTGGAAAGACTGCAATAATGAAAAACCTTTCTAGCATAAAACCAAATTTGAAGGCCTACTTCAAATGTAGCTTTATGAAGCAAACCTTATTTTTTTAAAAAAGATTATCTATGTTAACAGGTGTATGACTGTTGAATTACATTTTCCAGATGGCCAGGCATGTTGGGATATTATATGTAAACATCTTGGCTTGTAGTTTCAGAATCTGGACATTGCTCTCTTCCCAGTGTTGTTGAAGCAGCCTGCAGTGACAAAGGAGCAAAGGGAAACATGCAGTGCTGAATAAGAATGTAAAGCAATAATACTAAGCTCTTTTAAAAGTTTGAACAGGGGGTGGGAGAAGAAGTGCAAGTGAGAGTGCAGTTATGGAAAAAAATACACCCTCTGTTGTGGTTGTACACATCAAGACATGATATTGTATCATGGTTTATAAAGCCCAAATGGAGAAGCCATGCGTGAAAAACTAAGTACACCTTATCACTCAATAGCTTGACGAACCACCTTTAGCAGCAATAACTTGAAGTAATGGTTTTCTTTATGACTTTCGCAATAATAGTAGTTGTAATAATAATACTATGGAATAACAGGTGGAGCCTCTCTGTCCAGTGTTCTTACAAACCTACTGTAGAATACTTGGTCTAAGAATGAGTCCCACAACACCCAGACATAATGCCGGGGGGGAGGGGAGAGACTGTTCTATCTGGCAAACCAAAATGCTTGCCCTAATGTAATGATAACCTTAGAGCAAGGCTTTCCAAATTTTTCAGGTTCGTGACACACTTTGTGGCACAGTAATTCAGTTTTACTAGCAAACTAACCCTTTTCCAGCCCCGGAAAGCTTTGCCTTAGAGCAACACTAAATTCCTCTCCTCGCGTTTTTTTTTTTTTTTTGTTAATATGATTTCTCAGCCTTCCTACAAACTGAAATAATACATGTTATGTATTAGTTCTCTTTGCTCTATGCCAGGCCTTCCCAAACCTGGGTCTCCAAGCTGTTTTTGAATTATAACTCCCACCATCCATAGTTAGCAGGACCAGTGGTCAGGGATGATGGGAAGTCCAAAAGCAGCTGGAGTCCCAAGCCCTGCTCTAGACTATTTATTTCCAGATCTAATCTTTGTGAAGATTTTTTTTTCTTCAAAGAAAGCCCAACTCAGCCATCCAGCTTAGAAGATGGCAAGTCAATTTTTTAAAGGGCAGCGGGAAAAACAGGTACTTGCTCCTAAATGCTTCTGCCGATATTCTCTTACCTGAATGCAAGTCCAGGATTAGCAGGCATGGTAGAGCAAAATCTTTCCAATGCTTTGGAATGCTGAGACTTCGGAATACAACTCAGATAAAAGAAAATAACCTGCAAAGGTTAATTTTCAAGAAGTTAGGTCATTCAAGCTGCATGCTTTGTTCACAAATCCAACACTTGATGACGAAGACAGTGGCACTGAGTTAGTAGCAGCATCTACAAGCAGCTCTTCCAGGTACCAGTGGCCCCAAAGATGAACCACAGCAAGAAGAACACAGGGGAAATTGCACTTTTCCAGCAAATGCTGGAGTCCTTCAAAAAGTAGGGAGAGCTGGTGGAAGAGACAACACCAGCTGACACAGCATTTCAGAGGTGTCAGCCAAGGATGATCTCCAAGCAGCCTAAGGAACCTGAAGGAGGTCAGCTCCAAAAGGAAAGTGTGACAGACAACACTTCCCTATACAGCAACACTAGGCTTCTACAGCTCGCCAATCCCCAGCCTACAAAACATTTCAGAGAAGTTGATACAAAATTAGCCACTGTGCAAACACTCTGCAGCAAGAAGCTTTTGTATGTGTGTTTAGTTCTCATTTCCCTTACAGGACTGGTATTTTAGTGCATTGTGTTGAACAAAATACTAAGGAAACCCTACATGTATTTCAGCATAATGTGTTTTATACACAGAGTCCTGTATCTGAATTACCAAAATACTTATACCTTGTTGTGGAATTCATAGTTGGTCCAGTAATCAGCGGTGCTAAATGGAATAGGGTAACGGGTGGGGACTGTAACAAGACATCTGTTCACAAGATCTGTAAAAAGCTTCAATTCTTGAACTTGATTGTTAGATCTGACAACCTTGCCATTGATGAAAACAAGGTAACTGGAAAAGAGGAGAGAAACCCAGGTGTTAACACTTCCAAATGCAGTACTTTTACAGTTATAATGTCTCGTCATTTAAACTTACTCTATCCAAATCTGCTGAACTATTTCCTCTTGCATAACTGCTCCCAGAGCTGCCTCATAAGCATCCACTGCATCTCCAGAACTTCCATGAAGAGACTGGTATAAGCTATTTTTCATTGAAAGAAAACAGCGTTAGCTTTTCTGAAACTGTTACATGCCTTTTGTGAAAGAAAAGGGCAATGGAGAAGCTTGACATTATACACAAGTATAAGCCCCCAAAATGATCAGAGGTACAAAATGTTTCCTAGTTTTAAAAGTGTTTCAACACTTTAACTATTCACAGTGGTTAACAGGCAATAATTAATACTGAAATTAATGTAGTTAATGTAAGTCAGCAAAACAGCTCTTCATCTCTTTTTGACTGAATGTCTGCAAGAAAAATACTGCGGCCAACAACGCAGATGAGAGTATTTTAGTAGAAATTCCTTACACTTTATGAATCTAAGCACTTGAAGAAAGGGATTTTGGCAGCTGCCTATGTACTTCTAAGAAGTTCTCTCTTCCATTTATATATAATTCAAAACTAAAGTGTGGGACACAGGGCTCAAGCAGCACATCTGCCTTCTGAATTTAAACTTAAACACAGCCAACTTCATGGTGTTTTAAGTAAAAAAAAAATCACAACAGATGTTTGTAACACCAAACTGCAAAGCTAAATAGCATAAGAAAGGGCAAGCAAAGCAGTGCATGGTGTATGTTCATGACAGAAATACCAAAATCCTAAAGGATACTGGCAGAAACTAGGACAACCATGGCACTCCTTATATTTGCTCCTATTATATATAACACGAGATTAGCTGCCTCCTCAACAATCTGTAGTTCCCTACTTAGATAGCGTTGCAATATTTAAAAATTTATCAGACTTTGGAAAAACTCACCAGTATATTTGCCACAAGTAAGGAATTTGCTGGTTTAAAAGCTCTTCTGTAAAGCTTCCCTTATACATAGGCGGTGTGAATTCAATTGGCATTGGGAAATTCAAAAAATATCTAGAACAAAGAGTCCTTATTCAGTGTGACAAATGTTCACTACACCCAAACAATCCTAACCTGAAGCAATCTGAGCAAAGAGTGGACACACCACCTATGTCTATCTCTCAGCGAGTAAGAGGCAGACTAGAATTTGGAAGAAGTGTATGGCAGCCACTGAAAACGGTAGCCGCTTGTCAAGTTTTCCCATCTGTAGTGTAGAGCATAGCTGCGTTTCAAAATCATGATTTTCTGCATTCCCTTGTGCCAAGGATTACTGTGGTATCTAGTTCAATTCCAAGTGAAAACAAAACAGTGAAGGAGATACCAAAGAAATGTATTTAAGCTATGCTTAATATGCTTTTAAAGAGATGTCTGAAGAAGGCTTTGTTATAATCCTTTCACAATCTTATGAGAACATACGAATATGTGTGATCCGCCCTGACACCTGCAGGTATACGGCGGTATACCAATTTTAATAATAAAAAATACTGTCTCTTAAGCAAAATATTATCAATATATAAACACCTTCCCTTTATTGACTATATTAAATATATTAAGTACGTTGGGTTTCCCCCCTGTGTTTTCCTTATTTGTTTATTCATGATATTCTGAATTAAAATATTAACATTTAAAATTTAGTCATAACCTGATGTTTTTTTTGAAAATTGTGCAATTATTACGGTATATGCTTATTTGCTTGTTTTCCTTTCAAAACTTATATTTTAAGTGTATGGACATATGCATACCTATATAAACATGGCAAAATAAAGACGCCTTGCATTATGTGCAAGCCACTAACACACTTTTTACCTCAAATGGAGTGTTTTCATTAAGTTACAGAAACTCATAAGGTAACATAGGCTCCCATAACAACCCCAACTTAGGGTGCTGCAAGGCTTATTTCAAAAGCCTGAGGTGTTGCAGAAATCTATCTTCCTGTTTGCAGCATCAGTTTCAGCTACTTAACCTGGCTACCTCATATGTAAATGTGGTTTATGCCAATAATTACAGGGTGCTAAAAGATTCTGGAAGAATAGCTCAAGAAATAATAGCCTCTCTCGACTTCGCTGTGCACCACTTTTCTAAAAATATTTGTCTACTTTTATATCACAAGCACTAGTTGCCTTATGCTCAACACACAAACTGACAAATAATAAAATAACATGTGAATTGCTTTTCACTGTACTGCGAAATCTAAGGACAGCATCGCCATAAAGTTCTGCAAGCAACTATGGTTTGTGCAAAATGGCAATGTGTAACGTAAGTGATTTTACAAGTAACCATACAGAAATTTTATAAACGGAACCAAGCAAGACATTACATAAACCGAGCTCATAGCAGCATGGAATGATTAGTTTACTTGCCACACTTACCGTAACAGATCCACAGGACTGTTGTCTCGAGTCACACACTCAAAGAATGCTGCAACGAAGGCTTGCAACAGTGGAGGAATACTATCTGATCTATTCTGTCATGAGAGAGTAAGTGACATTGGACTAAAGTTACAAAATGTGAAGAGCAAATCAAACTTCTGCGTAATACATTGTAATGGCTCTTTCAAAACCAAGGCTGCTATAGGAGTGATGCAGAGGGTGGGCAGACATTACCCAAAAGCAGAATGCTACCTAAATTTTCTGCAGTGCTTCAAATGGTTAACATTCAAGGATGACCTTTTTGATCCCTCCATAGGTTAGCTGCATCAGCTCACCCTTTTGCACGTTACAAAAGAAGAATAAAGAGTCTCACACAACTGTTGCAACATCTGTGTCACATTCAGCTTGCCCCAACCGGATGTTTTCCTCAACCCAAGCTGGAGCAGATAACAGTTGAGTCCCAATCATCTGAAGAAGGCTGTTCTACATCGTCCAATAAACCACTCCCTTCAGATTCACATTCCAGGGTTTTTTTTTAGCATTTGTGGGCAACAACAACTTTAGGCAAAATAAAAACTCAGCTGCTTAAAGTCTGAAAATCAAACTCCTGGTCAAATCCTTTCACTGTAATGTACTGTGAATGTCACTATTTTGTATTAAATAAACTTAGTTCTCTCTCCAACCTGTTATAAAAAGCTGAATAAAGTCATTGGTGTTTTACCTGCAGAATGAAGAATTTGCACATAAAGTAGAAAACCTGGGCATTTTGAGGGTTTTTCTCAAATGCTGTAAGCCACACGTCACATGCTTTTTCCATCTGGCCAGTCCGCAAGTACAAACCAACTAGTGCTTCTAGCAGCCGACAGTCAATGGGGTTTAGTTTCAAGAGTGATTTACAAAGCTCAATAGCAGCTTCCCACCTTGAATGAAAACAGTGAAAAACAGCAATTACTTATCTTATTTTTAAAAAAGACAGTGACCTAGAAGAAGAACTTCCAAGACAATCTTGTGAACTATTACACTCTTTCCTATTACCTATTCTTTTTTAATCATAATATTGGGCATGAACCTCCTTTCTTAGTGCTGCTAGATTAATCTGTGTTAATACCAGAAAAATGGGAAATTGTCACTCACCATGCATTTTTTGTACAAAGGATTGTATTCAACTAAATTTTACTCAGAAGAGACCCATTTAAATTAATTGCCTTGGCTAACTTGCAGCAATTAATTATAGTGGTTCTACTCTGAGTAAAACCAAGTTGAATATAACCCATAATGCTTAATAGCAATTTTGCAAGTGACTTACCTTTCTAACAGCTGCTGCAAAATGACCATGTTTCTATATAGCGGAAGACAGAGAACTACTCTTTCATCAGCTGCAGAATCCTCACTGGTGCACGACTGGATGGCATCTAAAATCAAGCAAACACCAAGTAAGATTACACATTCACAAATACAAAGCTTTACCGCAAAAAAGCTTATAAGTTAGGGGGGATGGGGAGACAATGTAGTCATGCATTTCATTTCAGTCATTGTGCTTTACTTAGGTATGAAATAATTTCAGAGTTTCTTTAAGAGATGAAGATGTAAATTATCCAAGCAGACAAAATTAAATTTTCAGATCCCTTTACAAAAATACCAACTAATAATAATAATAATAATAATAATAATAATAATAATAATTTTAAAAACCGGAAGAGATAAGATCTGAGTTCTTTCAAACTGTTAAGAAAGCAACAAAGCCAGTCCTCCAATTATCATTGATTATTCTCAAAGCAAAATTATTTTTTATGAACATTTGAAGAATTTCCTTTGTGTACATACATGTGCATTAATGAACATGCAGGATCTGTGTCTCAGTTCAGTTACTTGTTGTAAACAGATTCCTCTTACTATTATTTACTACTGCCTTCTCTGCTTGCTGCGCTCACAAGCCCCTGTTCCCCTTCCCACATTCTTGACCAACCTCCCCTCCCTCTATCCCTTTACACACACCACCCCGGCCTATCCTTCCACAGCTCACCCAAGCCCTCCCCCCCTTTGGAAAGAGGGGGAGGCCTTCACCCAGCTGCTTGCTAAAAAACAAGGTAAAGGGCCCTTTCCTTTAAACCAGTTTCCCAACCTTGGGTCTCCAGCTGTTTTGGGCCTATAACTCCCATCATCCCTAGCTAGCAAGACCAGTGGTCAGGGATTATGGGGATTCTAGTCCGAAAACAGCTGGAGACCCAAGGTTGGGAAATGCTGCTTTAAACCTATCTGCCGGTGCATTTAAGGGAGGGGGAGAAGGAACTTCCCCCAACAGCATGCTAAACTTCAAGATGAAGGGCCTCCCAGCATCCATTCAACAGCTCACCCCAACCAGCCTGCTGTTCTTCACGCTACAGTTTGTATGGCTAACACTGCTGCAAATATTACATTTTTTAAACCTATAGGAAGAAATTCTCAAGCCAGTCTGGCACGATCCACTACAATAAACTGTCTTGCTGCAAAGTACATGGATTCTACTCAGAAGCAAGCTCCATGGGATTGGTCCCAGATGACTTGTAAGGATATAAGTCATGGCTTCTCCTATATATGCTAAACATAAGCAAACTGCCTCTAAATCAATGAAGACCACAAGAGACTACACATTGAAAAGCAAAAGTCCACTGCATATGTAACCGTAGCACAAATATTTTAATAATAATAATAATAATAATAATAATAATAATAATAATAATAATAATAAAATTTTATTTATATCCCGCCCTCCCCAGCCAAAGCTGGGCTCAGGGCGGCTAACAACAATCAAAATAATCCAACATTCTAAAAACATTAATTATAAAATTAATTAAAATCAAATTAATGGCAACCATTAAGCAACATTCTGTGCAGATTGCCAGAGGAGGGGGTCAGGCTGCGCCCTGATCAAAGGCCTGGTGGAAGAGCTCTGTCTTGCAGGCCCTGCGGAAAGATGTCAGGTCCCACAGGGCCCTAGTCTCTTGTGACAGAGCGTTCCACCAGCCGAGAAAGCCCTGGCTCTAGTTGAGGCCAGCCTAACCTCTCTGTGGCCTGGGATCTTCAGGATGTTTTTATTTGCAGACCGTAATTTCTCTGTGGGACATACCAGGAGAGGCGGTCCCGTAGGTACGAGGGTCCTAGGCCGTATAGGGCTTTAAAGGTTAAAACCAGCACCTTAAACCTGATCCTGTACTCCACCGGGAGCCAGTGCAGCTGGTATAGTACTGGATGAATATGATCTCGCAGCGAAGACCCCATAAGGAGTCTCGCCGCGGCATTCTGCACCCGCCGGAGTTTCTGGGTCAGTCTCAAGGGCAGCCCCACGTAGAGCGAGTTACAATAATCCAGTCTGGAGGTGACCGTCGCGTGGATCACAGTGGCTAGGTCAGGGCGAGAGAGATAAGGAGCCAACTGCTTAGCTTGGCGGAGATGAAAAAATGCCGCCTTTGTTATAGCTGTAATCTGCACCTCCATAGAGAGGGAGGTATCGAAGATTACACCCAAACTCTTAACGGACGATGCTGACACTAATTGCACCCCTGCAAGAGATGGGAGTTGCCCCCTCAATCCCATATCGCCCCGTCCCAGCCAGAGGACCTCTGTCTTCGAAGGATTTAACTTCAACCGGCTCCGACGTAACCATCCAGTCACAGCTTCCAGACATCTGGTCAGTGTGTCTGGGGCCGAGTCAGGATGACCATCCATTAACAGATAGAGTTGGGTGTCATCGGCATACTGATGGCAACCCAGCCCAAAACTCCGGACAAGCTGGGCGAGGGGGCGCATAAAGATGTTAAAAAGCATCGGGGAGAGAATCGCACCCTGAGGCACTCCACACACCAAGGAGTGGCGCGATGACAATTCCCCCCCCAAGCGCCACCCTCTGTCCCCGACCAGAGAGAAACGAGCGCAGCCATTGAAGGACTGTGCCCTGGATCCCCACGTCGGCAAGGCGGTGGTCCAGGAGTTCGTGATCGACCATGTCAAAGGCTGCTGACAGGTCTAGAAGAATCAGCAGCCCCGACCCGCCTCAATCCAGCTGCCTGCGGAGATCATCTGTTAGGGCGACCAGAGCCGTCTCGGTCCCATGACCAGCGCGGAAGCCGGACTGGAATGGATCGAGAGCCGATTTTAGATATTCTATCAATATTAATTCAAGAAATAAACCACAGCTGAATTTAAATGGGTAACCTCACCTTCAAACACAGCTAACAAAGTATCAGGATCAGCTTTCACATCTTCAATTGTTTTCCAAGGTATTAAAAAAGGCTCCTTCTTCATTATTTTTGAAGGGTTGCTATTGGCAGGATCATAGAACTTGATGGGGAGATCGCCAAACTCAATCAGATGTATATAGGATAACCAAGCTAAGCAGCGGTCACTTATGGTGAGATGTTGCACCAAAACCGGTTCACTTTCTGACTTCAGTGCATTCTGCGGAGAAGAAAGTTATATGATTAAATCTGACAGCTTAAATAACAGGCAACCTTACTATATTATGCCTAGTCATAGAAATATATTCTAGCAATCGAGCTTGAATGTTTTGTTTCACCAAACAGATCCCATGGTCACAATTGGGGAATTCCAGGTTTTAGAAATTTGCCTGGCCTTATTTGTTCTGTAACCAAGTCTTACATTTTTTTAAAAAAATGCTTTAAGGTTTTACAGTATTACAATTAAGCAGCATATAAATGTTGTGAAATAAATAAATTTGCAGTTAAAACTATTTCTACAAGGACTGAGATGGCAGAAGACACAAATGTTGAAAACTGTATGCAATGGCCATATATTACACTGGTAGGCCATGTGACATAGGATCATTTAATCACAGACAGTAGCATAGACCACTGAAGTCCCTGCTCCCTAGAACACCCAGTAAAAATGGTGGAGATTTTGTAATCTTATATATTTACAAGCGTTTTTTCATAACTGTAGGGAAGCACACTCTGGTCCATATGAAATTGCTCTCATCTGCTACTGAATAGTGCAGCAGGGACATTACCTTCAAACTAGATATATAGGACAAAACAGCAATGGATGCCAAAGCCAAAAATCACTTTGATGAAAATATACCATAACCACCATAACATGATATACATAAGCAAGTACCTGGAATAACGCAACAGCATTTTGATATTTCCCAGTAAAAAGGCTTAGGTGAACTCTATACAGCAACATCTCCAGCAAGTGAAAGGACCGAAGATCCAGATTCTCTTCACATTTTGGACTCTCCATCAGGAACTGTAGCATTCTCCCACACACATAATCCTTTCCATCAAATGAGTTTTCCAGATTTAGAAACTGAATGGCAGTTAAGAAAGATAAAACGTTTGAGGATTCATCTCATTTTGTTTCGGGATCTAAAGAGCTGTGTGCAAGTGTCGAAAGCGCTTCTGTGTATGCACAGAGACATTTCTGAGATTAATTAATTAATTAAGAAGAAGAAGAAGAAGAAGAAGCCACTCTGGGTGGCTTCCAACAGAATATTAAAATACAGTAGTCTATTAAACATTAAAAGCTTCCCTAAACAGGGCTGCCTTCTAAAAGTCTGGTAGTTGTTTTTCTATTTGACATCCACAGGGCGGGTGCCACTACCAAGAAGGCCTTCTGCCTGGTTCCCTGTAACTTGGCTTCTTGCAGTGAGGGAACTGCCAAAAGACCCTTGGCGCTGGACCTCAGTGTCCGGGCAGAATGATGGGGGTGGAGACGCTCCTTCAGGTATACTGGACTGAGGCCGTTTGGGGCTTTAAATGTCAGCACCAACACTTTGAATTGTGCTCGGAAATGTACTGGGAGCCACTGTAGGCCTTTCAAGACTGGTGTTATGTGGTCTCAGCGGCCGCATTCTGGATTAGTTGTAGTTTCCGGGTCACCTTTGGTTTGCTTTCAACTATAGCCAATTGCACTGTATCACATATTATCCTGGAGGCATGATGTTGTGGGGAAAGTTTGGATGCAAGGTAATGTGAACGGAACTCCAAACGGGTATCCCATTTATCTGGTACATTTTATGGGATTCTATATTCCGTGTGGCAGGATAAAGGAAATCCTAAATTTAAAAAGCTTTTGTAAAAGTTCTTTTTGAGCTTTAAAAGCTATTTAGTGGAAGCCTTCAAATTAAACATACATGGAAGTGAGATGTAGTGTGCTAATGTGTACTAACTTCATAATTACTACATATAGTTTTTCCAGTGATCAAACTTACTGTCCACCAAATCTTGTAAGTAGGAGCATATTCCACTGCAGTCTCACACATTTCTTGCACCTCTTCCTTAATTCCTCTTTTTGAAAATAGCTTGAGGTAATGACACCAGACTTCAGAATTTTCTTTGTTATTTTCTAGTGCTCGAGCCAGGACATTTAAAGCAGAATCCAAGCGTTCGGAGGATGATCTTCAATAAGAAAGGAAAGCAATACATTCATTTTCACATTCTCAGTTTCATGGTACAATGCCAAGGCATGCACATGCATTTCCCCTTCAGAAGCTCTCTGCACTTCATACATGGCCTTTTTCTCTTCTGTATTTAAAACAGTTTGAGGGTTTTGAAACGCAACAGTGAGAGGAAGAATAGGGAACTTGCTGAACATGGAACTTGCACGGTAACTCTAAGGCACTTGTGGGTGGTAAAGTACAACTGCAGTTTGTTGCCAATACTCTCAGACACCTGCTGGTTCCTGATGTAAACGTAAAACATCTGAAAATGACTTCTACCATCTTGCTCAAGGAGTTTTCCATTTCATCATCATGGATTAAGAAAACCAACCTTAGAAATCCAATCAATTGTATCCTTCATTTTTCTCAAAATGAAACCTCTTTTTACTATTTTCATGCTGAAATGAAGCACTTTAAAGCATAATAATAATTTATTATGCTTACTCTGGACTGTGCACAACAAAAAAGCAAATCAATTCCACTCCTCATTGCTTTAAAATAATAACCTATTTGTACATTGGCCAAAGAAACAAAAAGTCCTTTGATGCTAGCGACAAAGCTTGCTTCCAACAGCACAGGTGAGAAGCTTGAGACAAAAAGTGCAACTGATTTGTTTGCAAAGAAAGAATTACCCACCCTTCGTTTTGATTCAGATATTTGTAGGCCAATTTGATCCAAAGCTGAACATTATATGGGTTCTCAAGTACACTTGCTTCCAGGTTTGAAATGTCATCGGTCTCATTTGTAAAATACCTAACATCATCAGGAGTCACAACAGCATCCAGAGCAGGAAGATTTATTCTCTTCTGTACTGCAGGAGCTGCAAATAAAAACAATTCTCTTTTTTTAAGGATTGTCACAACTTTCATGATTTGAAATCCAACTTGCCGCAAGTTATTACTTCAGTGTGAATAAAAAGCAATCTACTGAAAGCCAAACACAATGATAAACAGTAGTATGTATGTGTGCGCGCACACAGTAATTGTTATGGCAAAATAAACTGAGTTACTTTTGTCTAATATTCTATTAGAATTTTATTTAAACATTTTGATTTTTTTCTTATTGTTACGGAGTCAGTGCTGAATCATGAGTGACAGCAGTGCAAGACGTTCAGGACACTTTCTTCCAGTTAATGTGACTGACTCAGGCACAGGACTCTTGACCACTAAGCCAAGAAAGTGCCTACAGATACACATATACTTGCAGAGGCCTTTCCTAGCTCCAGCAGGATCCTGTAACAACCCGCCCCCTGCTGAAATTAGGCATCAAAGAAGTCTTCCATTGTAGGCAATAGAGTGATTTTTTCAAACCTAAGTTTCACTGGGTCTGTGTGGAAATGGTGCCACCTACCTGTGACACCAGCTCTACATGCCTATATCAGTTTTATCATTACAGGGCAAATAAAGAGGGGAGATAAGTAAATGTGTTCGAGTACATTTTTTTGCCCTTTTTCAAAATTACTCTTAACATTCCAGATTTAGTTGCATAATAATTAATGCTACCATATTTAATAGGTCCGGAAGACTGTTCTTCTTCACTGCTGATATCACTGTCCAAATGAGTTTTCCCCCAGTGTTTAGGTCTCCATTTCCTTTTGTCTTTCCAAGTTGTAAACGGAGGAGCTATTTGCAAGAGAGATCAAATTGAAGTATACATTAAATTCTTTACATCGTGTTTTATCGTCAAAGCAAATCTTGCTTATCCATCTACAGCAATTTTTTTAAAAAACCCCACTGAATACTGGATCTTGAGATATTAAAAAAGTTACTTACTGTGACCTTTGCTTTCATTGACATTACTAGCAAGAAGAACAGCCATTTGATCCATTGCCATGCGATCTTTGTTCACACCAAACAGTTTTTCAACGTATTTTTCTGAAATAAGATGGTAGCAATATCTAAGACACATATTGTTATCAGTAATTTACAACTATATGCATTCATACTGTATATCCATGACCAAATCCACAGAACTCTGATGAAACTTTTAACACTACAAATTGTTTCAAAATGGTGGCATCAATGTCCATCAATACAACTCCATATACTTTTCATGTTGATGATCTTTTGCTGAAAGCTTACACAGGTGAAAAGTAAAAAGCAACTACAGATTTACACATGACAGCAGAAGGCTGAATCACACTTTGTTTAATATTAATACAGTGCAGAGTGAAAGCATGCATTAGGAAGCAGCTGGCTTCCTTAACTTTTGGCTACGAAACCGGAATACCTAATTGCGGAACTAAATTGCCTTGCTGGCAAGACCGACAAGCAACATACCTGTTGCAGTGCTTATCTCTTCATCAGAGCTTTTTTCTGAACAGCCTATCAGAGCTAAATTGTACGAAAGAACATCCTCAAACAGCTGTCTTCGGTTGAGAGTGCAATCTTTCATGTGTTGCCTGAAATAAAAAAATAATCCCACTTAAAAATCAGCCAAAGACTCTGTGAACATCATACCTAAAGTGAATGTTATTTTCAAACAGCATTTAAAACATTTCCAGAAACTCTAAGAAGTGTGCAGCTGCAAGCCAAGTGTATACAAGACAAGATAGTGTACATATGCACTCTACCTAACACTCAGGTGCCACTATTACTCATAAGGACTGACTTCAGTAATCCCGGTGTATTACAGAACACATCTCAACCTTTTTATTACTCAAAAGCAAAGTGAACTTTGAAGAGCATCTCTGACATAATGCACCTCACATTCAAATGTTAGCTGTCATCTGAGAAGTTTAAATAAGGTCACACAGATATGCCACTATGATACGGCTACTAGCAGCTGAATACAAGTGTTTTGAGGGCAGGGTCCAGCCATTCAGGCAACCAATTTGTAATTCCCAATTCAATCCAGTGAACAGGTATAATAATAATAATAGATTTCCAAGTACCATGCAACATCAAAACTGAAGAATGTGTATAAAATGAGAATTGATGAGGAGACTAAATGGGTTATTCTAACACTTCTAAAGGACTGCAAATTAGGAGTGTTCCATAAAACACACACAAATAGCAATGACTTTCTTTTCCTGTAGGTGTCCCCACCCCACTCTACTTCACTGATTAAGGCTTCTCCAAGAGCCTTGTTTCAAAACCCTAACTATGAGAGAAAGGATCGCTGGGCATTTAACCATGCATATTATTTATTGGCTGGGTGAATGAGAACGTGCTTTGGGGCTTTGGCTGCTGGCAGTTCAAAATACTGGCTATTGCTCTTGGGTATATAAGTTCTTACCATTACAGTGGTACCTCTGGTTATGAACTTAATTCGTTCCGGAGGTCCGTTCGTAAGTTGAAACCGTTCTTATCATGAGGCATGATTTCGCTAATGGGGCCTCCTGCTGTGCACACACCTCCGGCGCACGATTTCTGTTCACATCCTGGGGCAAAGTTCACAACCAGAAGCAGCTACTTCTGGGTTAGCAGAGCTCATAACCTGAAGCGTTCGTAACCAGAGGTGCCACTGTACTGATTTCTTTAAAGGTACTCCAGGTTGGTTCATTTATTTTTACGCACAAACACACTACAGTGGTACTTCTGGTTAAGTACTTACTTCGTTCCGGAGGTCCGTTCTTAACCTGAAACTGTTCTTAACCTGAAGAACAACTTTAGCTAATGGGGCCTCCTGCTGCTGCCACACCGCCGGAGCACAAATTTGGTTCTCATCCTGAAGCCAAGTTCTTAACCTGAAGCACTATTTCTGGGTTAGCGGAGGCTGTAACATGAAGCTTATGTAACCTGAAGCGTATGTAACCTGAGGTACCACTGTACAGCAAAACCACACCTGAACAGGCAGGTTCTGATGCCTTCATATAGAAGCTAAATCCCTTCTGCTCTGGGCAGAAAATGACCTATTTTTCTTGGAACATTTTTTTCCATCTGTGTACCTTTTCCCCTCATTCCCATCCTTTCCAGGATACAAAAATGAAATAGATTATTCGATGAACACTCCTTTTCTTTTAACATAAGCAACTGGTTTGCAGCAGACAAAAATCTTTCTTAATCAAATGACAAATTTGCTTGGAATCCCAAGGCAATAGCTTCTGCAGTAGAGATCATTCAATTAAAGAAGTATGAGGTGAAGGGGAGAATCACTCACCATCGACAATCATCATCATTGCATGTACCCGTTAGATCAAAACGGCAGAAACACTGTTTAGGCTCAATCATATTGCTGTAGGATACTGAACTGAGGTAAAGCTTTTCTTTTGTTCGAAAATAGGGACTAAACCTAAGCAAAGTAACAACATGAGATGTTAATATTTCCAGGCCAATACAATTAGCTCATGGTTAACACACGAACATGTACTAACGATACTAAAATTGAATCCTATATCACTTCACTTTTCAAAGATAATCATAACCATAAGCAGATATGTAGCACCACCTGCTGTTCATCCCAAAAGGGATTTTTCTTTCATCCACAAAAGTATTTAAGACCAAGTCAGCTGGTAGTTTTTAATTCTTACCACCCACCTTTAAGAGATAACTCTGTATTCTATATGTATTTTGTAGCTTTTTTTTTTGTTTACATGTGTATGTGTCCTCTTCATGTAATGCATTTAAATTGTCTACAGTTTGGTGTTTGCTGTTCTAAATGAAAGTCCAATAATTACAAATGCAAGAGCAATTTAGCAATATTTGCTACCAAGCTCTAACATCTGCAGAGTTCCTCCTCTTCAAGGATCATAAATGTAGCTATAGTTCTACAGCTCTATTCTCCATTGCTACTCCAAAGCTCACCATCATATAACGGAATTTACAACAGAAATCCCCAACCATACTCAAAGCCACTATGCAACATAGCATCCTTAATCAACCTAGTAATCATACCTGTAAGATTTAAAAACGAGAAGTGGGCTATGATAAGGTCCAAATGGATATGGCTTCCCTTCTGTTTGTTTACTTGGAGCTGTGAAAGGGTCTACATCCACTTTTATTTCCTAGGGAAAAGATACAATATATAACCATACAGAGACTCAAGCCACAGTAATTCATTAAAAAAACTTGATCTTTTAGTATTAATTAGTACACTTAATTACCTGCCCATGTAAGTTTTCTTCATTAGAAACCGTAAGCATGGTATTTTCTCTCAAGAGATCTTTTAAGCCATCAGCTTTCCCATAAAGTTTTTTCAGTTCATCAATATTCAGACCCAAAAAGAGCTCGGGTTGTTCTAGTGCCTTTTTCGAAAGTTTGCTTGAAGTTTCTTGCTTGGGGGTGTCAACGTGCTTAAGGTTAGGTTTAGTCGAAGAATTTGATTCTCTGAAAGACCTCCTTCGTTCTCTGGTGGCATTGGACAAAATTTCATCATCACAATAATTCTCTTCTGTATCTAATGTCAGTTTGTCTTGTGTTAGATCATGAAGGGAAGGTTGAGGTAGTGCAAATTCGGGTTCCTCTTCTGTAACAGGAATAATATTTGATCGGTCCTTAGTCTGATGTGCATGGGCCTCCTTCAGCTGCTGAATTTTTAGAGCATATTCATACTGTAGTTGCTGTAATCTTTTTTTCTCCAGTGCAATCAGCTCTGCTGAATGTTTCTTGGGGCTCGACGAAGGAGATTTCTCCAATTTCAATATTTTGTTTGGCTGCCAAGAAACACACTCAAAATTCTTAGTACTTCACATTTACAGACAAGATAAATAAATAAAAACACACTTCTGACTAGCTTTGTAGTTTAAATTCTTACCAGACAATTCACACATACAAATGGGAAAAACAGAACATAATTTACCGGTGGTATAACTATTAGGGTTTCAATTAATCTATGTCATTTCAAGTATATTTCCAAGAACCCACAATTTTACTCTCCATGGGAAGAGCTCATTCAGTCCTTAGCAAAGGTGACAAACCCTAGGCTCTCCCTGAGCTTAGACTAGCGAGGAGAGGGGATGGATAATTCAAAGCCCAGCCTGAAATTTGTTTTGACTCTACGCATGTCAGGTGCTTGGAACATGTGCACTTGGCCTACAAATACAGATACAACCTTCAAACTGATCTGTTTGCTTCCTGGCCACTTCAAGTTCCCAGCAATCCTCCATGCAGCTCCAAGCTGGTGGGAGCAGATGGGGTTTGTCTCTGTTCTAATGAGATATTCCGAGCACCTGACAAACTCTAAGCCAAGCCTCCAGCTCTGCCTCCTATTGTCCATCTGAGCTGGCAGAAAGAAGTGTGTGGCCTTGAATACATAATGGCGGCTTTTTCTTTGCACTTCCTAGGCAAGCCTTTACCCTGCTGAGCTCAGTACTACCTAGAGAGCAGGGGCATGTTTTCACATTGTTCAGAATCCCTCACACTGCCTTCCCCAGTTCCAACCTTAGGTCTGAAATGGGCAGAGGGGGATTGTCTCTGACATCATGCTGTATTTCAGAGGCTCAGCATAAAGTGAAGTGTTAACAAGCTTTTAGGTACAGTAGCGTAAGTTTTAATATTCAGATCTGTTGAACATGATCTCTGAAAGCTATTATTTCCCAGAATGGACCCAACAGCTAAGGTGCATTTCATGGGATTTTTGACTTTTTAATAGCAAGGATAATAAATGAGCACCAAGATCCCTGTGCCAGATCACAAACTGAATTTGAAAATCTCACTTTCAAATTCCATGTGGCCAGGATGGGTGCCCTTTGAGAAAGAACTCCAAACCCTCCTTAGCAAGCAGAAAAAGTAGAATGCTACTTGGATTGTGGCCAGTGTTCATAATGCAACAATCCCTTATGCTTTCTCCAAGAACTGAAAACTGGTATTATAAAGCACAGGCGTGTATGGAGGTTCATTTCAGCTCTCAGTTAATATTCTTGTTTTCTGGTCTACAATCTGTAACAATGGAAGTCCATTAAATACAATGATAGCTTCTTTAACACTAAGTTTTCAAGGCTATACTTACTCCAAAATGATCATATTCAAGTTTTCGTTTTCCAAGTTCTTTGCTAGCCAGTGCTTTTGCTCGAGCAAGCTCTTCTCCATATTTTAACGCAAGCGCTTTTTTTGCTGTTACTCGTTGCTGTACTCTGTGGATCTGAAATATTTATGCATTCTTCAGATGTCACATTTGAACCCAAGCATGGATATAAACCAAATAAGCTAACAAATTAGTCTGAAATATGTCTAGTAAAAAGTGACTGTCCGACAAACAAGCATGTTTTATAGTGTTACAGAAAATGACAACTTACTTGTTCCTGAAGCTTCTTCAAGAACACTTTATTAGCATTTAGTATCTTCTCTGCTGCTTGCAGCTGCTCATTAAGTTTTGCAATCTTGCTTTCAGCAAGACGAACAGACTCTTTCTTCTTTGCCTCTTGCTGCAATAGATGTTTCAACACAGATTCATCCTTCATCAAGAGAAGTCTAAAGAAAAGAAAAGTTTCAAATTTCAAATGGAGTTCAGATTTCACCTATATTCATTTCTATATACAAAAGCTGTATGAAATTAGAGCCACCACCTAAACTGTTCAAAGTATCTAGGTACAGTGGTGCCTCGCAAGACGAAATTAATTCGTTCCGCGAGTTTTTCCGTCTAGCGAATTTTTCATCTTGCGAAGCACGGTGTCGGAAGTTTTGGAAAAGCTTGAAAAATCACCAAAAAACTCAAAAAAGGCTACCACACCGCGTTCTATGAGTTGCTCTTCGAAGTCAAGTCGCAACTGTATTACCGGTGTTAAGAAAAAGGAAACAAACTTGCAAAAAACGCAAGACGTTTTCGTCTTGCAAAGCAAGCCCATAGGGAAATTCATCTTGTGAAGCAGCTCAAAAACCGTAAAACCCTTTCGTCTAGCGAGTTTTTCGTCTTGCGAGGCATTCGTCTTGTGGGGCACCACTGTATTATTGAAGAATACAGTTTATATTAAGGTTATTGTTGGGGGATTTTTAATGCTGTGAAGCTGCAGTGAGCATTACGCTGGGGTGGGAAGGCACAGGCAGAAAAACACAGAGAAGCGGAGAGCTGGTGGGGAGAGTTTCCCAGCAGACAAGGAAAGCTGCTTGTGAAGGAGCAGCACCATTCCGGATCCAATCCTTCTGCTTAGCAGGAAGTTCCAATCATGCATG
This sequence comes from Podarcis liolepis, assembly GCF_965112155.1. Taxonomy (NCBI): domain Eukaryota; kingdom Metazoa; phylum Chordata; class Lepidosauria; order Squamata; family Lacertidae; genus Podarcis; species Podarcis liolepis. The sequence continues at coordinate 44,265,564 of NC_139562.1, read as the reverse complement.
GTGCTGCTCCTTCATGAGCAACTTCTCTGCACACAAGTTAAGGGGAGAATTGGAGACAAGGGTAGAGCGAGGATGGCTGCTGGGGAGAGGCATAGGGAATGAAAACTAAGGAGCCAGGATCAGTGAGCACAGCACCCAAACAGGCTGCCCCCAAACAGCAAAAGGCAAACAAGTAAGAAGAGGACTAAATGAGCTTCTTTAAAGCTGTTTTATTTTCACTGAGATTAAGGAAAGTCATTCTCTCATAGTGTTTTGTTCATAGGCAGGTCCAGCTGTTTTGGTATCTAAATCAGCTTGTATGTGAAGCATAGTACGGGTGCAAAGTTCTCATGTTCAGATAAGCGAATTTTTACATAATGAGTGGGCAGTTAATGGGACCTGCATGTAGTTAAAGTGAAGTGTCCCAAACACACAAACAACACATGCTAACCATTGCTACGGAGGGTTACCATTAAGATGAGGAGACTTACTTGTGTTTTTTGAGTTTTGCCTCTGCATCTGTAACTTGTTTTGTTACTATTGCTATCCTACCAACCCCATCAACTTCAACGTCAGAGTTTGCTGGTGATGAACTTGTCTTCAAGGGTTCAGATATTATCAGGCGTTGTTTCTCCCTGCTAAAATATTCAAGACACATTATTTTCAAAACTTTAGTTTTCAGACAAAAATCTGAAACTTATTTTCCAAAAGAGATCTGTTATCACTTCCACTTTGAATTAGAACAGCTGACAAGATAATTTATAAATAAAACCAAGGCTTTAAATAAACAAAATAGAATAATTAAAAAATATGGATGACTACATCAGGCCACTGATTTTTAAATCAGTCAGTTTTTGGCTAACAACTCAAGTGCTTTTCTTGATTTTCACTGTGTGAAGCCCAAATACCTGGCAATTTCTTCTTTTAGGAGTCTGTATTCAATCTTTTTATCTTCTGGTAAGGCCTCTGGGGTTCTTACAGGATTGTTTTCTTTTTCAGATTTTAAAGGTGCTTTGGGTTTTGATGCCTGTAACAGAAGAATTCAACACTGTTATATATAAGAACCGAAATAAAAAATTGAAATTATTGAAGAAAGGGAAATTGGATTTACCACAAAATTTCTTTCTATCTAGAAGACAGGATTAACTCTACTGATTCAGAAAGCAGGGTTAACCAACTTTGCCTCTTTTAAAAAGAGAGTTCCTCTCCAGTTTTGGAAAGGGAAAAAAACTTGAGTCAGAACAAACTAAGTGTAAGACTTGAGGAAAAAATGAGCCATCCACAAGGGAACCGGAATAGCCAGGGAAATGTAAGGGAAAAGTAAGTAGCAAAAAGATACTTTCGAAAGGATATTATGAGTCCAAGCTATATCTTATTTTAACAGGATACAACTTGTCCCCACCACCAACCAAAAGTCAACTGCTTCTCTAGTGCTGGCAAGATCTTACATGCTCTCCTACCTAGCTATGAAGATTCCTTCTGTAAAGTTATGCCCAACTTCTCTTTTTCATTTAATGGTAGAAGACCAGGCAGAACAAGGATACTCTGAAGCAGTGCCACATTCCGCAGTGGGTTCCAGAGTAAACAGACTATTATGGGCAATTCTCTGGAATACCTGCTGTGGCACACCTACTGAAAGAGGCACACTGCTGCCACACTGCTGGAGCCTAAAGTAAATATGCATTGACTATCTAATATCCCCAATTAAAAATGAGGGCCAGGACCAGAAAGCAGTGCAGTGTTGCCGACTTCTGTGCTCAACTAGCAGTCTTCACCAGCAAGAGTGTGAAACAGGACCTCCCTTCACTGAATGAGAACATGAGAACATGAGAAAGGAGACCTGGAGCTCTGACAGGTGATCTGCTTATTGTATAGCTACCCAAAGGGATCAGTGCAAACAATTACTAAGCTCCTGCTTTCACATCAGGTGCAGGGAGGAAAATAAGACAAAATGTACTTAAAGATAAAAGGCTGGCAATGCCTTTCACTCCTTGTCAGAAGGCGGGCGCAAGGACTGGGACAAACTCTTCTCTAAAAGGAATAATTTGTTTCTCCTAACCTCTGAACCAATTAAGTCTACCCATACCTTCCAACATTTCTCCAATAAAAATAGGGGTGTCCCATTCCATAGCGATAATTTTACTATTTATATCCCACACATCTTACAGGGTTGCCCCAGCCACTCTGGACTGCTTCCAACATATATAAAAACATAATAAAACATTTATTTTTTAAAAAACCCTCCCTATACAGGATTGCCTTCAGACGGCTTGGGGGTCAGATAACGCCATACCCTCCAACATTTCTCCAATGAAAACAGGGGCGTCCTAAGGAAAAGCAGGACATTCCAGGATCAAATCAGAAACCAGGACAGCTTCTCTAAATCAGGGACATCCCTAGAAAATAGGGACACTTGGAGGGTCTGTCCTTCCTGTTCTCCTACCTATAGACAAGGAAGTCTGTTTTACACAGCTGGCCATAGCAGTACACAGCAAATGCATGTTAAGATTTTAAAAAACTACGTTTCATGTGCTCTTTTCAAAGAATGTCATTTCCACATCAATTTTATTTACCTCTACAGTCCTTCGAGCTTCTTTGATCATAGATTCTAGGCCACCAAACACACTAGCAGCAGAGATGGGTTGTTCTGCATCCGATTCACTGTCATCTGAATCATTCAGCGTAACCACGACTGACTTGTGCTTTGGAAGCTAAAGAATTAAAAAGTTAAATAATTTTGAGTGAGCAATACTCTTAAGAATAGTGGCCTTGTTCTTCTTTGAAAGAAACAGTGCACAGGAACCAACCTAACCCACCTCCAAAATGCTACTGTTCCCAGCTGCCAAATCAGCACAAACCAGCTACCTAGGATTTTGCATGTTAGTTTCCTGCCCTACTTTGGCAGTGTTAATCTCAAACATGATGCACCTTCCTATATGAAGCCAAGTAAAAAATATTTCATTACCGTAATCACTGTTCGTGGGAGTCTTGGTACTCTAATAATCTTTGTGTTCTTTACACGAGGTTGAGAAACAGTGTTAATACTGACGGCTGAAAGATTGCTTCTTGGCACGGCATGGGAGTTATTGGGGAAAGGCGGTGAAGGTGGACCACTATTACTTGAGTTCTCCTATAAATAAATAAATAATCAGAAAAGCCAATGTGAAAGGCTTTAAAATATTTAAATACACAAATGCTGCAAAAACGTAACACAAATATAGCCTGCTCAGCCTGTTAGAAGCTGCCATTTTAGAAGGCATAGATTTTTAACGACAACAGAAGCCACTGAGCATGGAAATGGCCACCATCAGCTGCAAGTAAAGTAACCGTTGCTCAGATTTCAACCAAGTGAAATGTCATAATCCTACTAATTATCCAGCTGAAATAGCTGGGACAATACCAAACAAGTGGGAGGCAACCTGTTCAGTTTACAGCAAATATAACCCTAACCAAGAGAACTTTAAACTCCTTTTAAGGTTAAAGAACAGATTACGCTGGTTAAAGAACTGCATGTCACCTTCAAGTTGTCCAGTCACACTTTTGTTTTTCCAAACTAATACAAAAAACTTTTCTGGTGTAATGCAGATCATAATGTACCAGGGCTGACATCTAGTGGCTATATTCAGAAGTGATAAATACCTCCGGTTTGAAAGCTCGTTTGTTTGCTAGAGATTTAAGTAGCTCTTCTCGTAGCAACATTTCTTCCTCCTCCTCTTCATCTGCAAATGGCGGTTTGGGTGGCTGTTCAGGTTCTTCAGGTGGAAGTGGAGGAAGGGGTGGTAGTGGCTCAAGAGAAGCACTTGAAATACCTTCCACATACAACTGGCTACCTGGTGGCAAAGCCTTAAAACGTCGGAAAGGAAAAGAGAAATAGCTTAATTACTACTTGACCTTCACAAATAGTGTGCCAAGCACATTTGGCTCATGTACGCTTCAATACAAAACATCAGCAGCTCCAAAAGCCAAGATACCGCAGTTGAAAATCAAGATTTTCCAAGACAGAAAATAACAGAGAATGACTTGCTTATTCAAAACCATTAGTCGCCAGTACTAGACTGCACTAAGCAGTTGAACTTACTCCCAGGTAAGTGATTTTAATTATCCATTTTAGTTCCTTAAATAACATTTAAGCAACACAGCTCTAAAAACGCACTAGAGTTTAATACCGTATTTTTCGTCCTATAGGGCGCACCAGCCCATAGGACACACCTCTTTTTTTGGGGGGGGGAATGAAAGCTTCCCGTGCTTCGGGCGACAGGCTGCCGCCCCAAGCCTCGTGCGCCCGGTGGGACCTCCTGCCGGGCGCGCAAGGCTGGCGGACACTCGCCGGGGCTGCAGGCTGCTGCCCGCAAGTCTTGTGAGCCCGCGGGAACTCCCGCTGGGCTTGCAAGGCTTGTGGATAGCTTCCTGAAGCCTGGAGAGTGAGAGGGGTCGGTGTGCACCGATGCCTCTCGCTCTCCAGGCTTCAACGAAAGCCTGCATTCGCCCCATAGGACGCACACACATTTCCCCTTCATTTTTGGAGGGGGAAAAGTGCGTCCTATGGGGCGAAAAATATGGTAATAAGTAGCTATATACTGACTGGGGATTTTTTAATTTATATTTCCAGTAGAAGAAATAGGTAGCACAGGATATAGAAGCTCAGTGAGTATTAGTACTAGCATTAATCAGTAATAAGAGTGGGACTAGAAATAATTTTGATCCAGGCCAAGTCCCATTTCAATATATACCAGAAGAAATAACTTCCAAGACAGCCTGAAGGGATGCACACAAAAGAGAAGCGCATCATAATTTAAAGATAGGCTGGTCTAACAATATTTCTGGTTTCAAATGTTTCTACTTCAAAACGACAATCTTGAAAAAGCACTTACTGAAATCTGTGCTGCAAGAGGCAGTGCTATTTGTGGAATGGTAGGAGAAAAGTATCCAGCAGGGCATTCAAAATACGGAGGCTGCACTGGAGATGATGCTACGAAAGGATTATGGAAAGCAAAAAATAAAAGGTTACACTAGGCAAGATTTTATTTATATAACCTTTATATACAGTCATACCTTGGAAGTCAAACGGAATCTGTTCCGGAAGTCTATTCGACTGTCAAAACCAAAGCGTGGCCTCTGATTGGTTGCAGATAGCTCCTGCAGCCAATCAGAAGCCACGGAAGCCCCATTAGATGTTCGGCTTCGAAAAATAGTTTGCAAACCAGAACAGTCACTCCTGGGTTTGTGGCGTTCATGAGCCAAAACGTTCGAGAACTAAGCTGTTAGAAAGCCAAGGTATAACTGTACTTCAATTCATGAAAACCATCAAGATCCAAACAATAGAATAAGCAGTAATTTCTCTCATCACATACTGCTCCTGCTCTTATGCTGGGTCAGCTATTGATTTTTTTATTTTTCATGTAGCAGACATAACATTGGGAAAATGAGTAAATAAAACAGTAGAAAACAAGCTTTAATTATGGCTTCATTAGTAAATTAGCAAAAATAAAATGTTGTAATCCACACATTAGGTAAATTAACACTTACCAGGAGAGTTAGTTTCACTTTCTGTGTCCATGGCAACTTCATCATAATTATCATATTGATAGATTCCTCCTGCACTCTCAGTAGATTGCTTATCTAATGACCGTCTCAAGTCTTTATCTGAAGACTACACACAAAAAAAGTTTTGTTAGCCTCAGATATATTTTATTTCCTTTCCTAAACACATGCAATGCTGCCTGTTTTGCCTCAAACAGCTGCCCACTTGCAGGAAGAAAAGCTATAGGAAAGATAGCAGTGGCAAACTACTGACTCCTATTTGCTGGGTCTTCTCTCATAACAACGGTGATTTCAGTAAGGGACAGCAAGCAGCAGAATAGTTCGTTTTTACAAAACACTGCATTTTTCAAAGCTACCAAGTCATACTCTAATTTTTTTAAAGTGTGTGGGAAGGCAGATCTCCCAACCATTTCCAACCTGCAAAAAAATGAATAATTATGATCCCAAAGGTCATGACAACAGAATGGTACAGTTGGCGTCGGCATATGGCATGGCCTATCACAAGGCTAATGTCAGCCTCTTTTTTAAAAATCACTGAGCGCTGATTGAAGCAGCTACAGCTGCAGCTACCGTAATTATCATTGTCTCCAATTACCCCGGGCTCCTTTCCTTCCCTGGGGTGTACATCAGGTGTGAGACCCAACTAGCAGCATTGCAAGAAAGAAAGAGAGAGTGAGCCACAGACAGAGAAATGCCTTTACAATCCTAGGCAGGTGCCCATCAGTGGAAATAGGCCAGGAAGCCCCGAGTAGGACAGAGTGCAGTGCTTCTCCTCTGTTGCTGGCTGTCCACTGCTGCTTCCCCTCACTCCTAATCCAGGTGACTAACTATGGTATTCTGGGTAGGGAGAGAAGTTCTCAAGGTGGTCAGCCAGTAGTGGCAGGGGAAGCACTGCTATCTGTGTTCCTCCAGGGTCCCCAATCCCTCAAAATTAAATTCTCTTTCCAAACACTCAATGGAGCACCAGGAAATAAAGAAAATTAAAAGGAACAGGCCCCAGAGGAGCCATTCCTTTTCTGCTGGTGCCCACAATAACATAGGTGACAATTCCTCAACCTCAGTCTAGTGTTGCCAGGGGGGGGGGTGGATCTGCAGAGGGCATCTGGCAGAGAGCCCTCTCAAACCTGGAGCTGACCCTGAAAAAACCTAGTTGTAGGACTTGGAACTCCACCGTCATCCATGAATTTGTATTCTGGACTCCAAATGAACTTAAAACTACTTCAGATTCTCCTCTGGGGAAGAATGTGCTACAGCTAGAAAGATAGTTGGAGGGATTCAGGAATTTCTGCAATTTCTCACTGTTACAACACCTTGCACATCCAGTCGCTGCTTTTCCCCCCCAATGAAAACACAAGCGGAAATAATCCCTTGCGCTTTCAGGATGCAATTTTACACAAGTGCTTATAGCACTGCTCACAACAGAAAATTCTCAAATCATGGATATTTACACCACCATTCCTAATCAACTTTAAAACATGACTAACAAAATGAGTTTAATATTTACAGTGCCTCAGCACAGTCGCCACTAATCTTTAAGGCCTCACTATTTACTAGTGAGAATTTTATGCCTAGTTTGGTATTCCTACTCATCTGTATCAATTGCCATTTGTAATTCCTTTGACAACCATCAGGTTGAGAAAAAACACCCAATGTTAACGATTTTCAGTTTTTTAATGTGTATAATATACTTGAATTTAAAAGTTCTCGTTTTCCAGATTGCTCAGCATTTTTTGCTTACATAGCACTATCAAAAGTTTTATAACCCTTATTTCATAAAGCCCAGCAAACCAGAGAAGATGGTCAGTATTTCTGATAGAAAACAGGCTGAAAGACAGCAAGTTGTCCAGGACCAATATGTCTATATCCAAAGAGAGCTAAGACCCTCAAGTCCTAATCTAATCCTATCAGATCATGTGTCACCAAGATGAGCAAACCCCACCCCACCCCCAATAGTAACATTAATTACACAAGTACATCCATGTTAAAGCCATACTCCATGCCTGTCAATTTACCTTGCTTCTTGATCTTGCCTTGCTTCCAACCAGCTTCATAAACCTATTATACTGTTCTTCTTGATTTGAAAGATCACGGATTTTTCTTATTTCCTCTTCCCTTTTCCTTCTCTCCTCCTCCTCTTCTTGTTTCCGTTGTTCCTCTTCCTTCTGACGCCTTTCTTGTTCCTTCTGTTGTTGCATTTTTTTCCACACTTTTGTTTGCTGTTTCCTCAGTGCTTGCTTAGCTTTAAATAAGAGTATTGATTAATTACACTTAGTTTTTCCAAAGAAACACAACAAATCTATGGAGAAAGTAAGCTGTCAAATATTGAACATTACAGATCTCAACTTGGAAAGCCACTGCTCACCAATTTAACCATTTACCTGCAGTGCTGGTTTTTTTGGCTGAATGAGATTTTGTGCTGGTTTTGATCTTTTGTGGTACATTTTTTGCCTTTGTAAGTTTTTCCTTGCTTTCTTTCATCACTTGTTGCTCTTTCTGTTGCCACTTTTTACTGGCAGACTGCAAAGCTAGTAGTCTTAGCTGCAACTCTGACACCTCCTCCTCTTCATCAAGCAATTTCTTTTGTGAAATGAAAAGCACAAACACACTTCAGTTCTTTATTCATCATTAAACTGATATTTTTAAAAGGTTTTGACTAAAAAAATTTCACTCTATGCAAAACACTAGTTACAGTACCCACAGGATGATTTTCAAACCTTACAGACAGAATCCTAAAACATTTTACTCAGGCATCAGCCACATTTAACACTGTAGGACTTGCTTTGAAACAACATACATAGGATTGCACTGTAAGTATACATTAGGCTAAATTTTAAGTGACTGATTTTGCAGCTGGAAAAAACAAGTGGCTTCACTTACCTTCTCTACTGCAGCATCTGGTGGGCTAAGATTTTGTTCTCCTTGCTCTTTTTCATCTACTGCTTAAAAATATAAATGATATATCTAATCAAGCACAATGACAAAGTAAATGAATTTAAGCATGCAAAGGAACAGTCATATTATACATAAATTTCTAACATGTATAGTAAGCAGAATACGCTGCAAAATCTATATGCCAGGTTCTTTTACTCTTTCCATGGTCCCAATTTATACTTGCCCTGTGTGCAAAAGCAAGCACACATTCCCTTAAGTTCCTGTCTTCCTCTCTTATTTTATTATTACATTACACAAGAGGTGTACTTCATACTGGGGAAAACTCATGCTCCCTGGTCACCTTAATACTTCCACTAATTCTGTGACGCAGTCTGAAGGCCTGGAAGCATCAGCATCACAGTGTGAGAGAAACTCAAGCAGAGGGTCCCAGGCACCCCCAAACTCATTATCAAGATCAGCTCAAGACCTCAACTCATAGAGCAATACTGCAGATTCCAAACTATCTACTCTTACAGTCAGGTCCAGGCTTGGTTTGTCCACACTACTATTGTAAAGAATGCTTGCCAAGCCCTCAAATGAAACATGCAGCATTTCCAACAGCAAAAAGGTAGAAAAATAGATAAACATCTCTCCTCCAGTACTAAACAGCACTCTAGATTCAATCTGTTCCAAGTTCCCAGGCAAACAATGGTCAAGGAATGGAAAGATAAAACAGATGTGCATGCCAAAGTTATCAAACAAATGAGGGGAGGGGATGGAATTCCCCCTACACGTTATTTTTACAATGTATTTTTAATAGATGTTAGATTGTTGTTTGATTCTCTTTTTATTCTTGGCTGCGTTTACTTGAGTTATATTCTGTTAGTAAAACAAGATATAAACATTCTTAAGAAATATCGCATTTTCAAAGCACTTCTGTTTACCAGTAATAAAAGTTAAATAAAAACAACAAACTGTAATCTGTGCCAACATTACAATGTCTCTAAAAATGTGAGCTACTCAGTCACAAGCAAAAGCAGTTTTAAAAATTACAGAAAGGATAAAACCATGAGTTTATTACACGTAAAGAACAATTACCTTGACTGGCATCCAGTAATTCAGATTTCTGTGACACTTGTTTTACTCCATCTTTCACTTTTTTCAACTTGCTCCTCTCAGCTAGGGTTGGCAGTTTTTGCCTGAGAGGCTTCAGTTCAAATGCTTGAAAGGTTAACACTTTATTCTTCTCCTCAGGAGACACTTCATTTACAGCATCCTTTGTAATACTGATATTTTCTGTAGATACTTGGTCCTCAGGACTGGCCATTTCATCATTGCCTTGCTGAGCAGTTTCCTCTTTGTTATTCAGAGCCAGTTTCTCATCTTTATTAATATATTCAAGTTCTAGTTGAATCTGCTTATATTTCAACAACAGATCCTCAAAACTCTCTTCAACAGAGTTATCATTCTTAGATGAATAGTTCTGCTTTCTAGATGGAGATTTTCCAAAGCTTTTGACTAATTTATTTATTAAGAAAATGGTCTAGAGTACATTTGTCACTTGCACCATTGTAAGGAAGTGATCAAAAGCATATAGCCACTGAAACCTTTCATTCCAAACAGCAATTCAATAATGTTTCAACATGCAGGAGATAATACATACAACTTCCATGTTTACTCACACAGTACTTCCTTACAAGATTCTGCAGTAAGTGAAGCGGCATTCTCTTGTCCTCTTCCCAAACAGCTGACGCCAGGCATTGCAACCACCCCTTTGAAGAGGTTTCCTGACCTCAATTCCACTGCCACAACCAGTTTGGTTTCTTTCCCTCCTGGGACACGCCAACTCTCATTATACACATCCCAGATGATTTCCTCCCCTAAAGTATTTCTGATCACAATCTTAAATGTTAGCAATACACAACTACTTCTGGCTGGCCTCTTTCATATTTAAATAAGCTGGTGGCAGATCTACTTAAGTATAAGGGGTCAAAAAAACTTAGTTTGGTGAATTTTGATACTTTAGGCAGTATCCAACTAAACAATTCTGCTAGCACAAGGACTTGCAGATGTGCAACAGAGCTTTCGCTACCTCTGCTTGTAACCCATAACAGCTTCTAGTACAGAGTCTGAAGCAGGCAGGGCCTAATCCGGTCCGCTGGTTGGTTTAATCCCACCCGTGTGGCTGTTTATTTCCTGGGGTAAACGTCAATCCTAAAAGAAACTCAACAACTTCAATCCTAAAAAAAGGTCAACAACTGTGGTCGGCCCCCACTGCCCTTCACTTCATCAAATCTGGTCCTCTTTGAAAAAGATCTGGACACCACTGAAACTGCCCTCATTTATGACTCAGATATACCTTAAGGCTGTGTGCACTCTGTGCTAAAAATAATTGAGTCCATTTGTTGTATATGTAAAATTATTTGGATTTGTATATATAGACCTCTTCTTTTTATACTTTATTCTACTACTGCTTTATCTGCAAATGTTCTGGTTTTCCCTAAATATGGGCAACCAGTAGTGCAGGCACAGCTGCTCACCTCTAACTACTAGCAGTATTAAGCTATCACAGGCCTCTGATTTCACTAGACATTGCCTACACTTTCAAATATGTCTTCACAATGATAAGAGACCAGAAAGTTGTTTCTGTTAAATGAAACTCCATATACTCAGGGAGCTAAATTCTGTGGCCAGTATCATTTTATGTGCTTTCTTCATTCCCCTAGAACTAGGGCTTCAGGGTTTTAATTAGCTGCCTACACAGTCCTTCATTACAGTAGTTCTTTTGAACAACTGCCTCTGATTGGAAAGCATCCTAAAATACTTTGGAACAGAATCCAATGGTGTTTCAAAAACAGAAGCTTACTCATGTGTTACGCCAGCTATGCATTGAGGAGCTAATAGGAGTTAGTCCAAAACAGGAGCCCCAGGTTGGGCAATTCTGATCTAACAGAAAACCCAAAGTGGTCAAGGAGGAAAAGCTAGCCAAAACAGACTTCCACACTGAGCCAGTCATAGGCTTGCATTGCAACATGTTGAACTCAGCTTGTAGTGACAGAGTTACATGCAGAGACTGGAAGGCAAAATCCTTTTTCTTTCCTCCAGTGATCACAAGAAGGAATACATTGGGTTGTCCTGTTTTATTCTCACAACCACTTAGCAGGATAAGGCAAAGCTGAAAAGACAGCAACTCACCATCCAGGACGATCTGGACTAAGCAGGGATTCTAAAACAAATGTCAACATTCCAAGTCCACCACTCTATCTACCATACCACAAGCTTAATTTGGCCATTGAAGCAAGCTATCTGCTTCTAAATAGAATGCAACCCAAGAGAAACAAAAGCAACTCCTTGTGTCATCTTTAGAAGAATAAAACTGGGAGGTGAGTAAAAATATACAGTAGCACCAATTGAGAAGCCTCAGCTTTTATCCTATTCTCTATTTACATAATTCCATAAAGACACAGAGATACATATGAGGAAATTACTACATGCAGCTCACACAGAACAAACTAAACAGTTCTTTGTATGCCCCCACAATATGCCTTTTTTTGTATGCCCCCCACAATATTGCATGGAGCCCGGACAGCCCCGTGGTTTTCCACGGATCTGAGGGCAATGAAACAATCGTTGAGACGGCTAGAGCGCCGGTGGCGGAGAACTCATTCTGAATCTGACCGGACACAGGTTAGAGCTCAACGTCGAGCCTACCAAGTGGCGATAGCGACGGCGAAGAAGAATTTCTTCACCGCCTCTATTGCATCTGCAGAAAACAGCAGCAGGAGACTTTTTCAGGTGGTTCACAATTTAGCGGAACCACCTGCAACATCGGGGCCCAGTACGGGCCACATGTTCTCCTGCAATGATTTTGCAAAGTTTTTTGCAGATAAAATCGCTCAGATTCGGGAAGAAGTAGACTCCACCGTGGGAGCAGGGCCGGGGCGGGAGAGTGCAGGAGTTCTGTCTGGTCAAGTTGAGTGGGATCAATTCCAATCTGTTACCTCCGAGGATGTGGACAGGCTGCTTGGACGAGTGAAACCAACCACCTGTCTCCTGGATCCTTGCCCATCCTGGCTAATAAAAGCAAGCCGGGAAGGGCTGGGCGATGGGCTTCGTGGGGTGGTGAATGCTTCCCTCCGTGAGGGAGCCTTCCCAGACCCGCTGAAAGAGGCGGTTATTAAACCGCTTCTTAAAAAACCATCTTTAGATGCGGCCACGATGGCCAACTATCGCCCAGTCTCAAATCTTCCATTCCTGGGCAAGGTGATTGAGCGAGCGGTTGCCGAACAACTCCAGGCACGCCTGGAAGAAGCGGACCATTTGGATCCCTTCCAGTCGGGATTCAGGCCTCATCATGGGACTGAAACTGCCTTGGTCGCACTGGTTGATGATCTCCGGCGGGCTAGGGACAAAGGTGAGAGCTGTTTCCTAGTTCTGCTGGATCTCTCAGCGGCGTTCGATACCATCGACCATAGCATCCTTCTGGACCGTCTTGAGGGGCTGGGAGCTGGGGGCACTGTTATACAGTGGTTCCGCTCCTTCCTCCTGGGCCGTGTTCAGAAAGTGGTGGTGGGGGATGAGTGTTCAGACCCCTGGGCTCTCACTTGTGGGGTGCCTCAGGGTTCTGTCCTCTCCCCCATGCTTTTCAACATCTACATGCGGCCGCTGGGAGAGATCATCAGGAGGTTTGGGCTGGGTGTTCATCAGTATGCGGATGATACCCAGCTCTACCTCTCTTTTAAATCAGAACCAGTGAAGGCGGTGAAGGTCCTGTGTGAGTGTCTGGAGGCGGTTGGAGGATGGATGGCGGCTAACAGATTGAGGTTGAATCCTGACAAGACAGAAGTACTGTTCTTGGGGGACAGAAGGCGGGCAGGTGTGGAGGATTCCCTGGTCCTGAATGGGGTAACTGTGCCCCTGAAGGACCAGGTGCGCAGCCTGGGAGTCATTTTGGACTCACAGCTGTCCATGGAGGCACAGGTTAAATCTGTGTCCAGGGCAGCTGTTTACCAGCTCCATCTGGTACGTAGGCTGAGACCCTATCTGCCTGCGGACTGTCTCGCTAGAGTGGTGCATGCTCTGGTTATCTCCCGCTTGGACTACTGCAATGCACTCTACGTGGGGCTACCTTTGAAGGTGACTCGGAAACTACAACTAATCCAGAATGCGGCAGCTAGACTGGTGACTGGGAGCGGCCGCCGAGACCATATAACACCGGTCTTGAAAGACCTGCATTGGCTCCCAGTACGTTTCCGAGCACAATTCAAAGTGTTGGTGCTGACCTTTAAAGCCCTAAACGGCCTCGGTCCAGTATACCTGAAGGAGCGTCTCCACCCCCATCATTCTGCCCGGACGCTGAGGTCCAGCGCCGAGGGCCTTCTGGCGGTTCCCTCATTGCGAGAAGCAAAGCTACAGGGAACCAGGCAGAGGGCCTTCTCGGTAGTGGCGCCCGCCCTGTGGAACACCCTTCCAGCAGATGTCAAGGCGATAAACAACTACCTGACATTCAGGAGACATCTTAAGGCAGCCCTGTTCAGGGAAGTTTTTAACGTGTGATATTTTATTGTATTTTTGGTTTTTATGGAAGCCGCCCAGAGTGGCTGGGGAGGCCCAGCCAGATGGGCGGGGTATAAATAATAAATTATTATTATTATTATTATTATTCTTTCATTTCATGGGCAAAACTGAAACTAGTAAACCGGACAAGAACCACGCCCTGGACAATGTGTAACTAAAGAATATGACTCTAGTAGAGAACTTAAATTCAGTTTTTAAAAGTTACTTGTTCAAATAATAAAAGATATTAATCACTGTTGGAATTTCTGACAATGATAAGCTACTCAAGCAACAGAGTCCTTGAATATACATTTAAATTTAATGACAAACATAAGCAATCTTCAATTTCTGCTATCTAACTGCAGCTCTGACAAGAGCATACAGTACATTCATTGCTTGTAAGTTCCGCTTGCCTCCATTCGGTCTTGTCTGGAGATACTAAAAGCTTTTATCAACTTACGCTGTTATGTTACCTGCAGCCATACCTAGATGGAAACAGCCTGGGAAAAGTTACACATGCTCTAGTAACCTCCCATTTACATTACTGCAATTGAAAAGGGTCTGGAAACTGAACCTGGTCTAAAATAGGACAGCAAGGCTTTTGACTGGGATATGTTAGCGTGTTAATTATGTTATTGTTTTATCAGCTGTACTGTCTCCCAGTCAGTTTCTGGGATCAAAGTGCTGTTTTTAAATATTAGACCAGACATGGGAAACTTGTGGCCCTCCAGATGTTGGTGGCTTCCATTTCCCAGCAGCCTCAGTTAACAAGGCTAACCAAAAGATCCCTCTCAGAGGTCCTGCTCAAGGTGCCTCCATTTAGACAGGCAGCAACCATGAACTGTAGAACACTCTAGCCAGAGGGGCTCATGCAGGCCTAGCATATTCTTTATTGTCGTTCTGGCACCAGGTAAATAAGTTTCTATTTTCCCCGTGCCTTTACAAACAAAATGTGATTGTACTAATTGTTTTTGTGGGTTTTATTTTATTTTTTGTCATCTGGCTTTAAGATTGTCTCCACCAGAAATTTTAGACAGTATGATGTCCTCTGATAGTATTTAAATTGCCGGACAGCTTGAGAATGTTATTGGGCAGCCTTATTTAAATATCCTTCATTTTCTGTCCTTTCACCCGGCTTTCCCCTGTGGCCGTTTTCACTTATCTTCTCAAAAGCTACAGGACAAGCACCCTGCTACACAACGAACAACATAATCTTTTCGAACATAAGCCCTAGGAGTTCAATGGGACATACTCCTAGGATGGCCACCAGAATGAATGTAATCTTTTGGGCATTATTCATAAGTAAACATGCTTTTAAAACTGGATGAAAATGATAACTTATTTCAATGGTACTTTTTAAAGGTACCATTTTAGTACATAGTACTATATACTGATGCAAGAATAGCATGTTTCTGTTCCTCACCCTCAAAAGAAAGGGGGAACTATCCCCCCTATGCCTTCAACGTTTCAAGGAAATTTACATTTCTCATCCTAAAAACAGAAAGACAAAAATTAAAAACATATTCTCAGTCGAGGACAAACTAAGCTTTCCTTGGTTAGAATATTCCCTGCCATCTTCGGTTACACAACTAAAGGCCAGCTGTGTGGCCAGCAAACTTGCTTAAATGTAAAATCAACACTCATTAAGTGTTTCAAGTATTTCAGGCATCACATTTGAAAGCCAATGAGGCTCCTCCCAAGATACCAGATGACATCTTCTGTCTCGGACCACACACTTCACTTCTGCAGAACCTCCTTAAATCTCTCTCTCTCTCTCTCTCTCACACACACACACACCCTACCTCTGCATTCATTTCCGCTTTGCCCTTTCTGCTGTCGTCACTACGGCCTCCACCCAGACCAGAGAAAACAAAACAGGCCGCCGGTCCAACTCCAGGACCACCCTGGGGCCAAACTACCCCATGTTGTAAGAGACCAGGACAGGCAAGCCCACCCCACCCCACTTCCTGCGAGACGCAGCAGAGAAAGGCCAAGTTGCCTTTTCTTAATGGCAAGGATACATTTCCGAGGAGAGGGTTCCCTCCAGCCCTGGTTCCCGCCGTACCCGCCGCCGCCCCCTCCCCCACCTCCCCCGGGGGGTCTTCCCGGGGGGTTTCCTCCTCGGCTCCTGCCCCATCGGCCCCCGCCCCGAAAAGGCCTTCCTCGAAAGCGGAAGCGGTCCAGGGCGTTGTGGCTGCGCTCCCAGAACGAGAGCCTGGGGCCGGAGTCCTGGTGCGAGCCGGGCGGCAGCCGCGAGCACGAAGACGACGGAGGCGGCGGCTGCTGCGGGTGCGGCCGGAAAGGTTCCTTGAGTCGGTAGCCGCCGCCTCCTCGGCCATGGAGGTGCCCGAGCTCAGGGGGCGGCTGGTGGCGCAAGTGGGAGAAGCGGCGAGACGAGGAGAGGAGGAGGCTGTTCCGCAGGTCGGGAGGCGGCCTACGCCTGGCGTAAGGGCCCTTGGTGGTGGTGGTGCCTCCGCCGCCATCTCTACTGCTGGGCTCCGGAGGCCCGCTGTCGTTGTTGTCGTCGTCGCTGATTTCCCCGTCCTCCAGCTCCCCTTCCTCTCGCGGAGAGAGGTCGCTCGAGGCCGCCGCCACCGCCTTCCCCTCAGGCGCAGGAGCCGCCATAAGGGGGTTTACTCAGCCGCTCACCGACGCGTCAGGGAGCGGCTTCGAACTGACGTGCACGCGAGCGAGCGCACCGTTCACTTTCGGTTCCTTGGCCGTGTGCCGCCGCGGCCCAGTCAGACCCCAAACTTGTACGCGAGACACCACCCTTTCCCCGTTTGCTGGCGCCTGCTCTCGCGAGAGCTCAGCTCCGGCTTCCTTCGCTCGCGCTCTCCCGCTCCCCCTCCCCACCGTCGCGCTTCTCTTTCCCCCGAGAAGGGGCAGCGAAAACATCACAAAGGGGACGTCGAACGGCATGATGGGAGTTGTAGTCCTCCGCTATGTGTCGGCAATGGGCAGCGGTGGGGGTCGCCTTCCTGTTCAGCAGCAAGTTCTACACAGCAGAACGAGAAATAACGGTGCTTTTACAGTAGAAGTTTAAAGAGAAAGGGCTGGTTCTAGAATTGTATCCCCTCAGAGCGGCCGTTTCAGTGGACAGTGAGGCGACTCCTTTGGGGCGCAGCAGGGTCGTCACAAACGCCGCTGGTGACGCTTAGAGTGAATCTAGGCCCCAAGCGACTCCGCTGCCGTAAGATGTGGTATCAGATTCACGGAGGGTGAGGTTATCGATAGGGAACGAGGCAAAGATGGCTCTAGGCTGCCTCCAAGATCAGAGGCCCCTTTCCGTTGACCCGCTTTCGGAGAATACTGAAGACGCGCCTCCTTTCCCTGACCTTTGACACCGTTTTTTTTCGGGATCCACCCTACTGTTACTTAACTGTTTTTTTTTATTTTGAAAAAAATTAAATTGTTGCAGCCTGCCCTGGGAACTGCTGCTGAAGGCCAGGTAATCAAACTTAATCATAATAATTAAATAACAGAAAGAACACTAGGAGACAGCTGTTGTTGCCCTCATCGCTTGATGGTGGGGCATCCCATAAACATCTGGCTCTCCACTGTGGGAAATGGGATTCCAGGCTACTAAGGCTTTGGTGTAATCCAGTAGATTTTTGTGTGTGTTTAGGGTAAAGCAATCTAGAGAAATGGTTGTCGTTCTCCAGTGAGGCGGCTACCAATGACGATGGTGATAATAATACTTTGTTATTTATACCCCACCCATCTGAAAAAGTTCTGAAGTTGTTATTTCCATGAGGTCATCTGGAATAATTAAAAGGCGTCAGCTGTCAAGCTACAAGACCTCTGTGTAGCTCATACTACTTTTGTCATTTTCCAAATACACAAGAGTTTTGTGGCACTTTAGCAAATACTGTATGGGGAAGGATCCTAAGCTTCAGTCACTTGGCTAAGTGGCTTCCATGGCAAAAGCCCTTTGATGCTACTGCTATACGAGGTATGCTGACACAACTGTGCAGATACACCAGTGCAACGCCGCTATGTTGACAAAGCTCCAGTGTAGCAGCCAAACAGTGTGGAGACATTGGCAGGACAGGGAGGAGCAGACCTTGAGTGTCTTGAATGTGCCCTCAACAATGGCAGAATTTACACAGCCCATAATGCTGGTCTAAGGAAAATTTCTTCCATTCACTTTGGTAGAAACAGGAGGGGGATCACTACCTACCCACATTGCCTTGATAGATTATACGCAGGCTGGATTCCTAGATCCAAAGTGTAGGCTAAACACACCCTTCAACAGGAGAGAGCCCTCAGCAGAGTTTAAAACCAAAAAATCACGCAGCGCAGTGAAGCATGAGGAATATAGGCTGTTAGACCTTTTGCTTCTCCTCCCTACCCCTCTCTCAATGAACAGAACACACTGCTAATAAGTTTAAATACTTTACTTAACAACTCCAAAGATCAGATTCATGCGTCATTCCATGCAGCAGCAAGAACACAGGTAGAAAATTATTGCGTTACAAAATACAGAAAAAAATATTTCTGAGCACGCGGTCTGGACTTGAAGCAGTCGAGTTTAAGTTGAGTGTACTAAAGAACAGGAGATGGAAGATGAGGCTGGTTGCGTGTCTCATGCTTCACTGGACAACTTAAAGGTACAGCGTCAACAGGGCTGGCATCAAGGGTCAGCAAGGTCAGGCACCTGCTGAGGATTCACAGCCCAGCAAGGGGCCCTTTAACAAGAGCCCCCTGGATCTGCTACAACAAAGTGGTAGACTCACCAAGGGAGGGGCCCATGGAGAATGTCTTGCTAAAGTGCCCTCTGAAACCTGGAGTTGACAGTGAGCATCAGTCTCTAGTGACTGGATAGCTAGGGCAATGTTTTGGAAACACTGCAATGCTATTCATGCTCCAGAAACAGTACATTCCACTGAACACAGTTTGACTTACCTTTGGGTAAATGTGCACCCTATGAGCTTGTAATTTAATTTAATTTTCTAAGCATTGTCCTTTTTATCCTGGGATATGCAAATAAAAAAATAATTTTTAGAACTGAAACATGCAGCAGAATCTTTTTACTGTTCTCCTAAAATGTACAATTGGTATCCTTTTGGTATATCATTCTAGATGCTGATTGGTATGTGGGAACCTGATTAACGATTTACTTTATTTTGCAAAACATGAGGAACAAGTTTCTCCTTGTTTTGGAGAATGCTTATGAGACAAAGAAGAACTTTTTAACTAGAGCAATTCTATGTCTGAAAGAATGTCATACCACATACTGGACACTCTGCAGCAGAGATGTCTAAAATGTACCCAAATCTTATGTTAGCTCTCTTTTCCTTTGTTATCAGTTAGTATCAGTTTCTGCTTTATAGCATTATCTAATAGAGAAAAGGAAAGTGTTTGCTCAGAGGAAATATTTGAAGTATAGTAACAATTAAGTAGCAAGCTACTGTGTGCTTCCTGAATTTTGATGTGTTTAGATACAGTGGCAAAGACCATTTTAAACTTCAGAAAATCACATACAGTACAGTATATAGTTCTAACCTGCTTAGTACATTCCACTGAACTCACTGGGCCTTACATCTGGAAAACCCTTCTTAGTTTAATGCTGCATATCTGTACTTAGAAGAGAGCTAAGTCCCATTAAACCAGGCTGATTTAATGTTTGAGGCAAAACAGAAACCTATGGCAAATGTATACCCCCCAACATTTCTCCAATGAAAATAGGGACATCCTATTCAATAGTAATAATAGTAATAATAATAACTGTTTTTATTTATACCCTGCCCATCTGACTGGGTTGCCCCAGCCTCTCTGGGCAGCTTCCAACATATATATTTTTTTTATTTTTTTTATTCCCTATAGAGGGCTGCCTTCAGATATCTTCTAAAGGTTGTATAGTTACTTATTTCCTTGGCTCAGGGGTCGCATGGCTCCATACCTGCCAACATTTCTCCGATGAAAATAGGGACATCCTAAGGAAAAGCGGGACATTCTGGGATCAAATCAGGAACTGGGAGGGCTTCTATAAATCTAGGACTGTCCTTGGGAAATCAGGACCCTTGGAGGGTTTGGAACAAGGCAACCCAGGAAAGCTCCAGCATGCAGGGGATAAAAAAGGAAGCTGGAGGGGAGCAGGCCGTGGCGGGGGGGGGGGTGAATGGAGGAAGAGGAGGCTGTGGTGGGGCACAGGAGGCAGTGAACGGCATGCTCCTCAAGGCCTGGATCTGCTGCCCCTCCCAGCTGACCCCAGCCTGTTGCCTGAGATGGTGACTGCCTCATCTAGCCTCATGATGGGTTGGCCCTGCATTAAACACAGTGGTGCTTACTTCTGAATAAGCATGTGTAGAATCTGTCTTATAAATATTAAGTGAACTGTGATATTGGTTGGGACCTTCCTGTATTTCAGTGCTGATAAAAGACACTGGGTGGGTGGATCTCTGAGGTTGAAGGAGGAGAATACCTGCACAGACAGGGCTTTGCTGTGAAGCCTGAGGCTTAAGCACACCCTGACTTCTTGCATTTCTCAGTGCTGTTCCGTCCCCCAACAAAATGAGTCGTGAGAAAATTTAAGTTCTGCAGCACATAGTAGCTGAAACAAGGCGAGTGGAACTAATTTTCTGTGGGTGAAAGGAATGAGCAGGAAAACCTATCCCACCACTCCATCAAGATGCTGCTGGTGGCTGCTTAGCTAATATGCTACTTTTGATATTTTCTCAGGATTTCAACCTGTGGTTTTGAGTTACTTATTTTACCTTCATCTTCTACTCCCTGAATTCATTCTCAGGAACAGGTAAGGAATACTGATTAATTCCCACGCTTTCAGTGTAGTGGCTTATTAATTTCTTGCTACATATTTTGTTTTTAAGTATAATATTTTAATGCATTCTTTGGAATCCTTTGAAAACATTCCTTTTAATACAAGCTGTGTACACACTATACAGTACATTCACATTCTTTCCCTTAGTGAATTCTGGGCACTGCAGTTCCCCTCATAGAGTTACAATTCCTAGCAGCCCTTTGTAAACTACAGTGCCCAGAAACCTTTGCAAAGTCCAGCAGTAGTAATGAAAAACAACACAATGTTGCTGCTAGCCTTCTGGGGGAAGCAATTACCAGATTAACTTTCTTGATGTTCTTTTAATCCTCATCTGTGCCTGTTGCTTGCAGACCAACGGTAGCCTGGTAGGTTGCTCAGACTACTGTATTTTTCGCTCTATAGGACGCACTTTTTCCCCTTCAAAAATGAAGGGGAAATGTGTGTGCGTCCTATGGAGCAAAGACGCCATAGCCCCGCGACACTCTCCCGGCTGGAGAGGTGACGCGCGGCTATGGCAGGAGCCTCTACAGCCCCGCGTCACCTCTCCAGCCGGGAGAGCGCGCGCAGGGCTAAAGCAGCCATAGCCCCGCGACCCTCTCCCGGCTGGAGAGGTGACGCGTGGCTATGGCAGGAGCCTCTACAGCCCCGCGTCACCTCTCCAGCCGGGAGAGCGCGCGCGGGGCTAAAGCAGCCCCCCGTGACCCTCTCCCGGCTGGAGAGGTGACGCACGGCTATGGCAGGAGCCTCTCCGCTGCGCCTTTCCGCTGCTCCCTGACCTGCTCTTTGGGGCTGGTGGTGGGCTTCCCCCCGCCAGCCCCAAAGAGCAGGTCGAAAGGAACCTGAAGCCTGGAGAGCGAGAGGGGTCAGTGCACACCGACCCCTCTCGCTCTCCAGGCTTCCAAGGTAGCCGCCTGAACGCACCTTAAACGGCACCTTGTTTTAGAGCGGGAAAGTTCTCCCCCTCTCTGTGCAGTGCCTCCTGCCGCTTCACTGAAGGGGCGCTGGGCAGAGAGGGGGAGATTTTTTTTTTCTTGTTCTCCCCCCTCTAAAACAAAATGTGTCCTGTTGTCCGGTGCGTCCTATGGTGCGAAAAATACGGTATTTAGGAAGCTTCCTAGAAACACTGGTGGGTTTGGGATCAGATGTTCATGTATTTTGGGAGAAAGTCTCTAGGCTAGCACTGCTTGTCAGACTTGCTTTTGTTGTTGCTGTTGGGAAGCCACTTGGATTACCTCAGCCTTTGCCAATCTAGTGCCCTTCAGAAATTCTGGACTGCAGCTCTCATCAGCACCAGTCAGTATGGTCCAGGATGATGGAAGTTGTAGTCCAGAGCTTCTGGAGGACATCTGGTAGGCAAAGGCTGGTCTGCCTGGTTAATCAGCCTTAGAATGTTGGAAACATTCTTGCATAGAGTTTTGCTCCAGGTTTGACTGTCCATTGAAGTCCCTGGTAGTGCTGCACTGTCCCAAGGTATTTTGCTGCCTAAAGCAGAGCTCAGATGTCTCCACCAGCATTTTCCCTAGAGCTAATCCATTTAAATGTGTTGCTGAATTTTTTAAACACCAGTTTCTACTTTTCTCTGTGCGCCCCATCTAAACCAGATCACTTCACCTTGCTAATCAGCAGGACTGGCATTGGTTCCTAGAGTATCCTATCCTATAATGTAGATTTTAGGAAACTTTGAACCTCTACATGTTGCCAAACTACAACTCCCATCATCCCTGGCCATTGGCCATGCCGGCCGGTTGATTAGAGTTGTAGTTCAGCAACATCTAGTGCAAAAAAGGTTCCCCACACCTGCTATAAAGCATTAGTGAACAATCAGCTGAGGAGCTGCATGTGGCCCCTAACCTCATTTTATACACCCACTAATGCTTCTCAAAGGTGCCCCATTATTCCATCATTGGATCAGTTACTGTTTGTTTCCTCCTTGTTTTTTCTTGGTTTTGAAAGTGTTTTTTCCTCTCCTCTTTTTGTATAGTTTCAGAAGAACTGGAATGCGCTGTATTGTGTTTGATCAAAATTAATTTATTCCTTTTTTAAAAAATTGCTGATTGTATGGGTTAGGAAAAGTAAGCTGAAAACAAACGAAGGCTTTTGACATGTGTGTTCTCATAGCTAGGGGTGTGGGAGAAGTTCAGTTCACTTCATATTTTAAGGTGTGCATATCAAATTTGCACTTTCCAGAACAATATATAAACCAAACCACAGCCATCCTTTGAAACTTGTAATGCAGTTGTCCAGCCACCGTAATGTGTTACAAAAATGAATATATTTCTGTGAGGGTACATAAAAAGGCATATTTCCGTGAAAATAACGTGCAAAATGCATTCTCTCATATTAGGGAGAATGTTTTGTAAAAATATGTTTATTAGGCAAAATTGCATTGAAAATATATCGAGAAATTCACAGTAGTAACATGTTGATGAATTTTCATGTGAATTTCATGAGAAATTGTTGCAGAAATGTGGACAACTGAATTTTAAGGTTGGAAAAAGGAGAGAACCAAAATGGCAGAGCCATCCATCTTTGCCTGTAGCACAATCAATTCAGAAAGGGATTAGTTCAGAAAAGGTAAAGCCTACCACATTTCAGAATGGTAGCAGCCGGGTTCTCCTACAAAGGTAGATTTTACCATTTTGTGGTTGATACAATAGGCATGTGGGGCAGTGCAGAAGAAAAGAACATGGATTCCCACGAAAGGCTGAGGTGGGAGAAAGATCACCCCCAACAATTACCCTGTCACCTCAAGAGCTGTAGATGGGTGTGGACTTATATTCCCCACTATCAATTTTTGGGGAAACAGCTTTTCCCTACGAGAGAAGTTTCTCCATTGACATCCATAACGAAATAGATCCTTGTGAAAGGCACACATGGTTTTTAATCCCTCCCCCAAATCACTGGAATTGGAGTGACATGCGAAAATAATTCACTATGGTTAGAAGCTAACCCTAACTCTAAACCAGGCAGCCCCAAACTCGGACCTCCAGATGTTTTGGGACTACAACTCCCATCATCCCTGACCACTGGTCCTGTTAGCTAGGGATGATGGGAGTTGTAGTCACAAAACATCTGGAGGGCCGAGTTCGGGGATGCCTGCTCTAAACCTTAGGCAAAAGGGAAAGGAGGCAGATTGGGAGCCAACTCCTAGGAACTCCCTTTACCTCCCCCATAAAAGCTGATCGGTATTGCCATTCAAGTGGTGTGTGTATCCACCAAGTATTCTGATTAATTATGCGGGGCAGGATTTACCTGCCCTGCCCATTTTTTTATTCAAGTTGGCACCCCTACTTAAAGCTGCTTACTTAAAGCAGTTGTTATCAATAAAATGTGCACTTATGTGCTCAGGACAGCAAATCATTTCCTTGTGCAATTTAGGGAGATGTCTCTCTGGATAATAATGCCATTGGATCATATTCAGAGCCAATTTAAAAGAGTGTTGCATTATGCATCACAATTAGCATCCTCAAATCTGCTTCAAAGGAAGATCAGAGCTAATCTACTAAAAGCTTATCCCTGGTAAGGGTTTCAAAAGCAATGCTAGGATGCCTTTTGCTGTGGAATGCTTATTGGAAGAGATACTCCATTTCAAATATAATATGCTTCTAGTGACTTGAATTCAGTCAATGGAAATTTTCCATTTGATTTACCTACATGGGAGGATATTAACTTCATTTATTTAAATGATCATGAATGTATAGGTCAGGATGGCCCACTTTTCATACCAAGTGGGGCTGCAATAGTACTTTGACATGGAACCCATGGGCTGCACACTGCTTTGTATCGCAGGGCGGGCAAGGCTAAAATTTGACACACACACCAGCCCTTGCAAAGCCTACTGCACCAGGCTTTGAGAAGGAGACATGAGACTCTGGCAGGTCCAAGAGCCCTCCTTCCTCCTTCCCAAAGCTGGGGAAATGCTAACTAGGCTTTGGGAAGGAGGCAGAAGGACTCTAGGACCCTGTCAGAGCCCTCATGCCTCCTTCCTAAAGCCTGGCATCTCATTTTACCTGGCAACAAATATTTCCAAAAAAGGCGCAGCCCTCCGGCCATATGGAGGTTTTCTTGCACCAATTTGTTTTAATGATTATACAATAAGCCTGATTCATCTTATGCCTAGAACACTTGCACTGCCCACAAATTTATGCCAGACAGCACCTTCAAACATACCTTAGTTAAGCAGATGAAAGAAAAACTGTGTACAGTATATACCAGAGTGGCTAACCTATGAATTGGATTACAACTCCCATGATTGCTGATTACTGGTTATGGTGGTTGGAACTGATGGGAAGTGGATCCCAACAACTGTTCTCTACCACTGCCGCACAGTGTTGTTGCAGATGAAGTAATACAAGCAGCATGCTTGCTTTCTGTGGTGTAGGGAGCCTGTGATATTACCGGACTCCAGCTCCCATCATCATCAGCCAGAAGTGGTCAGGAATTATGGGAGTTATGTCCAAGGAATATCTGAATGCCCACAGGTCTCTCACCCCCTCCAGTGCCTTAAAAGAGCTATTATTTCAAATATTGCAAAATAAGACTGCTGAGAATGTGGCTAGACACTTTCATTTCAAAAGTACAACTTACACACAAACACGATGACGTTTGGCAAATGAACCATTGACATATACTCCACTCTCAGATCACCATCCACTTGCCTGAGGGCAAATAAAGAAAACATTCCAGTCAAAGTGTGTACCTTGCCACATTTGAGGTGCTTAAAACTCACTGGGACAGCCACATGGCACTTAGGAAGGCCATGAAGCCCTGAGCCAAAGGTGCCATGGGAAGCTGCAGCCAGATGGACAGTGTACCAATACAATCCCCATTTTGTCCTGTATGCTTACAAGCACCAGTAACAAAGGCTTTGTCCAAAGCAAAACCTGCAGAGCAGGGGCAGGGCACCATGTTCAGCTCAAGCAGCACCTTCTGAGAGACAACTTTCCAGTCACAGGCGCAGCCAAAGGCCCCAAAGTGCAGACCAACAACAGACTTTTACCTTGATGCATTAGGTTTCTTCCCACTGAGGCTGTGTACACACCATGCCTTTAAATGCACCCCGAATAATATTGAGAACTATGGTTGCCCTCAGTGCCACAATTCCCAGCACCCTTAACAAACTAAAGTTCCCATGAGTCTTGGTGGGCATATGCTTTGAATATGCTTTAAAGGTATGGTGTGTAGACAGCCAGGAGTGTAGCTAGGGGGGTGCAGCCGGAGTGATTGCCCCAGACGCATTTTGGGCGGGGGACATGCTTCTCATGCCACCTTCCCCAAGCCAGCCTTGGGTTTTTTTGTGAGGGTGGATCTGATCAGATCCCAGTCTCGCAAAGCTGCTTGGGGAGGGTGGCAAGAGAAGGACCCCAGCCTTGCCAAGGCTGGGATCGAAGGGTGTGTGTCTGTTGTGTAATTCTCACTCACCCTCCCCGAGTGGCTTTGTGAGGAATGTTTACATGGTGGGGCACAGAGGGCAAATGGAGCCCACTGCGCCAGGCCAGCTCTCACCACTGAAGCGAGCTGCAGCTCCGTTTGCCATCTGTACCATGCACCTTTCGATACTGGGATTGAAGGGTGCATAGCTGTTGCACATTTCTCATTCTGCCCTTCCCCAAGCTCTCTGGCTGGTCAGGCTCCTTCGCCCTCCTTCACCTGTCCCAGGCACCATGGGAACATACTCTGCCGCTGTTCACAGCCTGACACGACTTCCCTATCCTCCATCCTGGAAAGCAAGAAGCAGTATCAGAGTACTGTAATTAGTGACAGCCTAGCCGCCCACAGTGATGTATGATGTTAAACCACCAGAAGAAGCAACCACTATAAAACCTAGAGCAAAACAGAATAAAGTGATGTTCAAAAAACTAGAACAATCTGAACAGTGTAATCTTATGCATATCTACTTGGAAACAAGTCCAAACTGAATTCAATTAAACTTACTCCAATGCAA
Organism: Podarcis liolepis; assembly: GCF_965112155.1. Lineage (NCBI taxonomy): Eukaryota > Metazoa > Chordata > Lepidosauria > Squamata > Lacertidae > Podarcis > Podarcis liolepis. The sequence goes on along the minus strand of NC_139562.1, from coordinate 44,238,889 downwards.
ATGTGTACACGTCAGGACTTGAGTCAGGTGTAGATCAGCAGCATAAACAAAGCATCCGAGGCCAGTGAAGTTAATTTTCCTTGGTCTGGCCCCAGTGAAGCTGTTGTGAAGACTGAAGGTCCCCGCCTTCCCACTGCTCTCTAAGGCTCCTCCCCTCCAGAGTTTTCCCCACACATTGTCAAACTGTGCTCACAACTGTTTTCTGTTCTTTTCATTTCTCTGTGCATTCTTGGAACCCAGGGGACGGAGACTCCCTGGATTCTTCAGCAGCCTCTTGACCCGCCTCCCCCAGCCTCTGCTTCAGCCTCAAAGTCTGAGCTGCACTCTGCCACAGCTTCTTCATGTTCACTTCATGTTCACACTGGAGAGCCAGTGTGGTGTAGTGGTTAAGAGCGGTAGTCTCGTAATCTGGGGAACCGGGTTCGTGTCTCCGCTCCTCCACATGCAGCTGCTGGGTGACCTTGGGCTAGTCACACTTCTCTGAAGTCTCTCAGCCCCACTCACCTCACAGAGTGTTTGTTGTGGGGGAGGAAGGGAAAGGAGAATGTTAGCCGCTTTGAGACTCCTGAAGGGGGAGTGAAAGGCGAGATATCAAATCCAAACTCCTCCTCCTCTTCTTCTTCTTCTTCTAAACCCTGTCACCTCTCCTGCGGCTGACACCTCCTTCCACCAATCCCCAGGCTCTGAGCCTTCCTCCCCTTGGTGTTCCCTAAGGTGTTTCCCGGCTGCTGCCTCCCACCACTCCTCTGCATCCACCCACTCCATGACAGTACAGAATTGCATTCTAAACCAGCAATGCATCTCTTCTTAATATATTCTTAAATGGACCTTCACTCTCTCCCATCCGTTCAAATCTTAGTCACTTGATGGTCAGTCATGTGTTTCTATCTTGCTGACTTTGGGGGGAAAGCAGTGAGTCACCATTTGTACTTAGTTGTTCATTAGTATGCACGGCATATCTCTGCCCTGTAATGTGGCAAATTGTTCGATGTAGTTTATATTAAATGTTTTAAAAGTGCAAAAAGTGCAAAAATGGCTGCTATTAAATATCTAAGCTCTAGGCCCACACTTTTATAGAGAATGAATGGTACATGAGTAGAATCACATCTACCCAGTGTTTGCTCTTTCGTGAAAGTAAGTCTGAGTTAAATATTTTAGGGCCTACTTCTAAGTAAACCTGGTTAGAATCAGATAACAATATGGAAGCATGATCAGAAGCAGATAGTCTGTGGGAGCTCACTAAAAGACTTCAAAATGCAATAATGAAAACACATTATGTTAGATGATGATCAGGATCTTTCACTTTTTATTACTCAATAACAGCCATGGGTGGGAGGGAGCTTGAGGATTCCATCCTTTCCCTTTGTGGAGCAAATAACAACTGGATGGGACGGGTCTCATTTAGTCTGACCAAGTACATAATTTTTTAAGGCATTGTTCCCTTAAATATTAGAACTGCCATCAATATTACTAGTCTATGGAATTCATACAATACCCAACTGATATAAATGCACCCTCCCCCAATTAATTTTAATGGTTCAGTACACGCATGATGTGCTGTAAGGATTAATCAGCTTTACAAGAGCAGGACAGTTTTATGAATAAGTGAGCTCTTTTATTAAACAGAAGTTTATATGCACAATAAATCCCTTTAACAGAGGATGCCTACAAAGCAATCCAGATTTCCCTTATCTCACTCAGGTTAATTTGGAGCAATCCTTGTCAGCTTTGTAGCTCTGTTCTTAAACCCATTCTTCCATATAATATTTCTCGCTCTTCTCCTTAAATAAACATAGTGACTGATTTATATTAAAGACACTCAGAAATAGGCCGGTGGTTAAGATACTGACAGTCACTGACTTCCCAGTCTTGAAAAGACAATGAAGTAATAAAATCCAAAGATGTTATTTCAGAAATGGTAATTCTACAAGTATAGAAGTAATTCTGCCGGGGGGCGCGGGGATTGAACCATAACATTCTAACATCAAGAAACATATGAAAGGTAGGCATGAAAGCCAAATTGTTTTGAAAATAAAAAAGCTTCCTGGCCGAAGTAAGATATTTTGTATCCAGTTACAGCATTTTAACCCAATACAGTGGTACCTTGGTTTATGAACTTAATCCGTTCCGGAGGTCCGTTCTTAAACCAAAACCGTTCTTAAACTGAGGCGCGCTTTCCCTAATGAGGCTTCCTGTTGCCGGTGCCCTTCAACCTTTCGGCTTCCATTATTAGACTGAGGTAAAGTTCACAAACCGGGACACAACTTCCGGTTTTGTGGAGTTCATAAACCGAATAGGTCGTAAACAGGGCTGTTCTTAAACCGAGGTACCACTGTATTCCTGAAGTATTTTAAAGTAGCTAGACTCTTTTTTCCCTATTTGCATCTGCGTTTTTAAATGAAACTGGAAGCGGTTGCAATCTCATGTACAGTTAGGAGCAAGTTCCACTGAATTCCGTGTGCCTTTTTCCAGAGTACTGTATGTGCATAGAATCGGACTGTAAATGTCTTTTGCATGGCAGACAAAAAATAATGTGGGAAAATATTAATTGTGAGTATTATGCATAGGTACATAGGATACTTCGAAGTAAGCTTTATAATAATAATATAATAATAATTTATTATTTATACCCCGCCCATCTGGCTGGGTTTCCCCAGCCACTCTGGGCGGCTTCCAAAATAATATTAAAATACTGTGATACATCAAACTTTAACTGGCTTCCTTTCATCAGCATATTTTAACAGAGCATAGGTTCTTTGAAGCTTGCTCTCTGTTTTATGGAGCTGTGTTAACTCAGGATATTTCAGGTCAACATTCCGATCTTTGGGAAGGGCCTATAATCACATGTGTTCTGAACAACACCTATCTTTTTAAGGGATTCATCAAGAAAATATTTTAAAATACTACACTTTCCATTCTGAATGTGTTTCCTGTAAGTCTCACTGATTTGAGGATTTTGGGTCCCCCCCTTTTTTTTGAGGGAACGTGCTTAAGATCACAAATGTGATAAAGCAGTAAATACTAGCATGTAATGCAAACAATCAGGTTGTGGAATTACCTCCCCTCTGAGATGCATCTTATATGCTTTTCAATGATTGGTCTATATGTGTTTCCTTATCCAGGCCTTTTGCTGAATTGAAGTATTCCCTTCTCCTGCTGTCCTGTTATTTTGTCACTGGTTTTGCTATTTTATCTTTTTAATGTAAATTACATTTGTTTTAATTGTGACATTTTTGTAACCTATCCTGGGACCATTGGGTGAAATGCAGGCTGAGAGTACAGTATAATTAAAAAACCCCAAAATTTTGCTTATATAATAAAAATAATTTATTCAGCTCAAAAACATTTCCATCCTTAATACAAAGGTCAAATGCAGTGGTACCTCGGGTTAAGTACTTAATTTGTTCCGGAGGTCCATTCTTAACCTGAAACTGTTCTTAACCTGAAGCACCACTTTAGCTAATGGGGCCTCCTGCTGCTGCCGCGCCGCTGGAGCACGATTTCTGTTCTCATCCTGAAGCAAAGTTCTTAACCTGAAGCACTATTTCTGCGTTAGCGGAGTCTGTAACCTGAAGCGTATGTAACCCGAGGTACCACTGTAGTAGGGCTAAAGAGTAATAGGACAATTTTCAATAGCCTGATAGTGAAGCCTCTCTATTTTCCTATACTTGGAAACACTTGTTTCTTTTTCCTACATTAGAATAGGAAAAACTGTGGTAAGGATGTCATACAAAGACCAAGAGAACTAAAGTTCACATTCCTCCCTTCCATCTAAACTTTCTCTCAGTTTAACTAACCTTCACAACAATCCTGGGAGGCTGAATCCTGGGAGTGCAGAGGACCATGCACACCCCACACCCTGAACTCCCCGAAAGAAGGGCAGCATAAAAATGTAATAAATAAATAGTGGACATTTCAAAAATATCCCTACATGATCTCCCGGTACTGAAGGCACTGAGAGTCAAGAGCTGATGGGGCTTTGCAGGTTTTTATTAAACTTGAAAACAGAGTGCAATGGTCTTCATTTGAGTGTAAGGACTAGCATGAGAAGCAGGGTGCATTCTCCCTTGTTATCCAATTGGGAATGTGAGCAAGGAGTGGAGAACAGAATGGGAGAGTATTATAACAAGAAGTGTGCTTTCTTAAGGGTTCTGATCATAGTGCTTAATCTGCTCCATTGCATGCCTTTTGAAAGGCTGAAGCTCCATTGGGCATTGCTATTTATTTAGATAGAAGTCTTGCAGACTTCAGTGGGGCTTCCGGTCTGGCAAATGTGCATAAGAACGCACTCCTACACCTGTGTTCAAAGTACCGTATTTTTCGCCCCATAAGACGCACCGGCCCATAAGACGCACCTAGATTTTGGGGGGGGAAATAAAGGAAAAAAAAATTATTTCCCCCCCAGGTGCGCTGCGCTACACCAGGAGCTTGGGGCGTGTGGAGCTCAGCGCGCCCCAAGCTTCTGCGTGCAGGCAAGGTCTCCGCTAGCGTGGGAGAGCCCGGCGCCTCTCCCAGGGCTAGCGTACTCCTGCGCTAATCCAGAAGCTTGGGGCAAGCTGAGGTCAGCGCGCCCCAAGCTTCTGCGTGCCGGCAAGCAGTCCGCTAGCCCTGGGAGAGCCGCGGGGCTCTCCCAGGGCTAGCGGATCGCTGCGCTATACCAGGAGCTTGGGGCGTGCTGAGCTCAGTGCGCCCCAAGCTTCTAGGTGCGCGCAAGCAGTCCGCTGCCGCCCCAAGCCTGGCGCACCCGGTGGGACCTCCTGCCGGGTGCGCCAGGCTTGGGGCGGCAGCGGACTGCTAGCTTCTAGGTGCGCGCAAGCAGTCCGCTGCCGCCCCAAGCCTCGCGCACCCCCTGCCGGGTGCGCCAGGCTTGGGGCGGCAGCGGACTGCTTGCGCGCACCTAGAAGCTAGCAGTCCGCTGCCGCCCCAAGCCTGGCGCACCCGGTGGGACCTCCTGCGGGTGCGCCAGGCTTGGGGCGGCAGCGGACTGCTAGCTTCTAGGTGCGCGCAAGCAGTCCGCTGCCGCCCCAAGCCTGGCGCACCCCCTGCCGGGTGCGCCAGGCTTGGGGCGGCATCGGACTGCTTGCGCGCACCTAGAAGCTAGCAGTCCGCTGCCGCCCCAAGCCTGGCGCACCCGGTGGGACCTCCTGCCGGGTGCGCCAGGCTTGGGGCGGCAGCGGACTGCTAGCTTCTAGGTGCGCGCAAGCAGTCCGCTGCCGCCCCAAGCCTGGCGCACCCGGTGGGACCTCCTGCCGGGTGCACGAGGCTTGCAGACACTCGCCCGAAGCAGGGGGAGCCCTCCCGAGGGCTCCCCGTGCTTCGGGCAACAGGCTGCCGCCCCAAGCCTCGCGCACCCGGTGGGACCTCCTGCCGAGGGCGCGAGGCTTGCAGGCATTCGCCCCATAAGACGCACCCCCGATTTCCTCTTCATTTTTGGAGAGGAAAAAGTGCGTCTTATGGGGCGAAAAATACGGTAATGTGAAGGCATTTCATGAGAGTAGATACCGCACCACTAAGTCACAGTCAGTTTGAGTTACATCCAATGTTAGACATACTTAATTCCACTGATTTCAGTGGGTCTATTTTGGGTATGTGACTTAGCCCCATTAGTACTATGTACACTATGTTAGTGTACTATTCCCCTCGGAAGAAGGATTGGTAGTTAAACCATTCTGAAAATTGTAGCTCTATGATGGGCACAGCAGTCTCTTGACAACTCTTAGCACGCTTAACAAACTACAGCCCCCAGGATTCTTTGGGGGAAAACAAGTGCCTTGGTTGATTATCACTTATTATTTGCATTAAATTTAGTTTGCTGTGATTTCTGAGGATTTCATCAAGGTTATGGATCTTAACCACATCTTCTGAAAGCTCATTCAATATCAATGGGAGTTCCAGGATATACGTTGAAAAATAGGAGAGTAATATTTATAGATATTAATTTCTGAATGCCTTAAAAAGTTAGAAGATATTGAGAACACATGAGATGACATGCTTACTATTTAATACTTTCTTTTGCTTAAGGTTTTAATCCCACATTTCCAGCACAATGACTTTCAGGTTGGCTTGCAAATTCTCTCGTCTAAACTATTAACTTTAAAACGGTTCAAGTAAACAGCTTAAGAACTGGTAAATGACACACAAAATAAGCCAGTAGATTAATTGTTATTTAAAAGGACAAACAAATAAAAACAGCAAAAGCAAAAACAATAGTACTGTATTAATTAAAAATGGTTCTGAAGACTTAAGCTGCAGTCTTGAGAGCTAAGCTTACCTGTATATTTTGTAAGCGGTGTGTCAAGGATGCAGGGTTACCTGGAAATTATAAAAATGCTTTGGAAAAGCAGAACCTCGTCTCCTACCCCATCTTGAAGTCTTTAAACCACACCTCATCCTGATGATTAAAATACACTCCCTAGTAATTTTCTTGTCTGCAATTCATGTATACCTTTCTGAAATACACTTTTTATTGGCTGTTTTGCTGACACTGTGATATACTATTTTGTCATATTCTTGCTGAGGTTGACAAACTGGCGTGATCTGCCATCATATGGAGCCTCTGCTCTTGGTGCTAAACCATGTTCTCCATTCCCAGAAAGAATATTTGGAGATATCAGCCCCACACTTGTGGTTTTCTTTACTTTCAGTTTTCTGCTGAAGCCGTGATTCCTTCCTACATATAATACAGCTTTTTCTGAGGCTCAGCATAAATTAAATGATAAGTGGGGTTTATTTCTAGCATTTGTCACGTCAGTCAGTTTACTTATTTCTATCCTGCTTTTTTGCAATACAGTCGCACTCAGTGTTGCTGCATTTTACAGCAAGTGAAAGCACATCATAGCTAAAGTAAAAACTGCATCCTATCTAAAGCAGTGGCACACATGTGACACTATACTTAGGACTTGCCTGGAAGACCAGTTTGTTAAAAATACCTTGAGTAGAGTGCTTAGGAGGACAAACAACCCAAGCACATAACTCCCATACTTAAAAACTTGTAGCGGCTACCAATATGCAACTTCAAGGTTTGTGTATTAATTTATGTATTACTGATTTTGGCCCAAGATCCCTTAAGGACCACCTTATGCTTCTATCCCTGTCCCATCATTGAGGTATTATGGGGAGTTTACGTTAGTGGTTCCCCAGGGCTCAGTCACATGGCTTGAATCCACCAGGACCTGTGCATACAGTATTGTGGGCCCAATTCTGTGAAACTTGCTCCTGACTGAGATCAGACAGGGAACTTCTCTACTGAACTTCTGGTGCTTGGTGAAGCCTTTAAACATTTCAGCCAACATTTTAAGTAAGGTTTGTGACTTCTTGTTAATTGTAATAGAGGGATGTGGGGTTTTTTGTAGCTTCGTTGCATATTGCTTAGAGACTATGGTATCAGGCACTATATAAATAGTTGAAATATTGCTCTAAAGTAGTATTTCAAACAAATCCAGTAACTATTTCATAGCAACCACTCAATTGCTCAATATTGCTCTAAAGTAGTATTTCAAACAAATCCAGTAATTATTTCATAGCAACCACTCAACATCCATCAATACAATAATTCAAATATAAATGTAAATATAAACTCAATAATTAGTAATACTACCAATACAAATAGTGCATAATATAACTGCAACGTTTCAAAGCCATTCATTTCATAACTGCAATATAATTCAGTTCAATAACAACTATCATGGCAAAAATAAATAAAAACCTTATAGGTTTTCTTATCAAGTAAGCAATATGCAAATGTTGTTAAATAAATAAAACATTGCTTCTACAATAATTTCCACAGAGCACAATAAAATATAGAGTGCACAATAGCAGAGTGCAGTACAAATAAATATTCAACACTCCAAATCATGGGGAGTCCAGGGGAGATAACTTTGACAGCTGTATAAACTTAGCTTTAAGCAGCAATTCATAAAAGGAATAAATTCACATTCAAAATGCCTTCCTCTTATCCTCCGCTATTATAATTGGAAGTCTTATATTCTGTACCAAGAGGGAAAAATCACAGTACAAGTGAAAGCCTTGCCTCTCATCTGCAGTACCATACCATTTATCCCTCATTCACACCTTGACCCTTCTCCTTTTCTTATTTTCTTTCACCAGAGGGGCTCAAGAGAAAATCCCCTCCCAGGGGGACTAATTCCAGGTGTCATCTGCAGGTCCTTCCATGTCTTTTTTCAGTGTGCTTTCATGATTATTTGTGCTCATGATGTTATGGGGCAGTTATATGCAATCCTGCTTTCAATTACTTGTAGCACCTGCAGATTTTGGGGCGGACATACTGCTTTGTTCTCAATCAGTGTAAGTCCCCTAACCTCCTGCAGAAATCTTGCAACTTTTTATACTACAAATGTTCCAGTTTGTTTTTTTGTCCTGCTACTGTTGTTTTGTAGTGCAAGAGTGGCCCTCAAGATAGCAACAATTTAGTGGTACTGGGGAAGCATCACAGAACAACTAATAAAACTGATGTCTCAGGGCCTTTTCTGCAGTTGTGTTCTGCAACATGTTTCTGGATGCTTCCAGACTACAGTCACACATTGGTTGTCGAACGCCTTGGTACCCATACGTTTCGGCTCCCGAACAATCGAAAACAGGAAGTGAGTTTTCCAGTTTTTGAACTTTTTTTGGAAGCCGAATGCCTGATGTGGCTTCTGCTATTGTTTCTGGTGCGCCTGCGCAATCGGAAGCTGCGCCTTGGTTTCCAAATGTTTCGGAAGTTGAACGGACTTCCTGTTCGAAAACCAAGGTACGACTGTATTGGCATTTTGAGGTGTGAATCAATCATATTATGGCAAATTCAGCATGCACGATTAAAGCTAACTTTGAGCTCTTGCACAGCAACCATGCTTCCCCTCAAAACTGTCCCTTTCTGGATAAGGAAAGTGATGAGAAAATGCTTGTGTTGACAGCCTCTTCACGAAAAGCTCCAACAGCCAACGTTGTCTACGCTCCCCTTGTGAAGAAATCGGGTTGAACGCTCAATAAGCGTTTCTGCAAACGTCCATTGGTGAATTGTCCACATGGCTGATGTGGGCCAAGAAGTAGCTGTTAGCATTGCAGGAGTTCAAAGCACGGGGGGGGGGGGCGGGTCGTTGGCGGGTGTAATTACTCGTGCCTGTAGCAAGGGCAGGAAAAAGCAAAGCTCAGCCGCCCACGCAGAAGCTTCTCGCGGTTGCCTCCACGCCCCTGGTCACGGGGCAGCAAAAGAGAGGTTCGCCTTCAACCCTCCAGCAGTTGTACATGCGCGCTAGAAGACAACTAATCGCTCTAGAGGCCTGAGACTGATAGAGACGAGCGAGCTAAAGGATACAGAGATAAGAAGAACACGTGGCGAGCTCGAGGACAAAGAGATAGAAAAAGCTTAGAGTGACAATAGGGTTTTTTTTGTCTAGAGATAGAACTTCCTGGTTCACTTCGATGCCCCCCCCCCGCTTCCCTCCTCCTGGGGCAAAACTGCCGTTCGTATGTGAACTATGCTGATGGGGCAAAGTGAAGAGGGTTAGTGCCTTACGACCAGCCTGGAATTTAATCCACCGGCAATATTTCTGGTTAAAAGCAGGACCGAGGCTAGTTTGAATTTCCGACTGCGGACACAGCAAAGACATGTCCGCTTAATCCTTCCCAGCTCAAATCGGAGTTTTATTTGTATGCAGAGGCCTCGAGCTTCCGCTAGCACGTCGGATTCCCCTCCCCCCCCCAACAATGCATTAATCCTAGGCGGATCCACTCGGAAGGAAGTCCCACTGACTTAAAGGGTCAGTAAGTGGGTGCAAAGTAAGTGGGTGCAGGATTGGTTTCTGTAAGGATACAGCTAAGCACAAAGCTAAGCTCGCTCCTGGATTTGCCCACTGCTTTCTGCGAGCGGCGGGTAGAGAATGCCAGTCCAGTGCCAACCCGCAACCTTGACAACGTATGAGTCTATCCGCTATCAGTCTATGGTCACTGGTTTCAAGCTCCAAAGCGTCCTTTGCGCGGGGCGGGGGGGCGCTGTTCTGAGGCGGCCATGGGACTTTCAAGCGCCGCGGCCGCCGCAGCTGCTGTTCTGCGTCTTGGCAGCGCGCGGGTGAGAAAGATGCGGCGGTTCCCAGACCCCCAGAAGGCAGGCGAGGCCCCGGCGGTGCTGAGGTGCGTAGAAAGGCCCGGAGGAGCACCCCTGTGCGGGCCCCTGTCCGGGCTTAGAAGCTCCCGCGGCTCCTTTCCGACGTGCCCGGTTTTCGCGCAAGGTTGAGGTCCTCGCCCCTTCCTTGTTTGTAATGCGTGTAGACGGGCTGAAAGCGCTTGCCCTGCACGGCCTCAAAGTCTTAGGGGTTTGCTGAGTCCTGGCCGGTGGTCTGAAAACACGAAACGTGACAATTGTGTTGGAGGGGAGACCACCAGGGAGCCTGCCATGTAAACAGCCTTGGGTTCCAGGATGGAGAAAGGCGGGGTATAAAAGCATTAAATACATAGCCACGCCACCTTTTTAGTTGTCACACAAGAGTAGGTGGGCGATTGTTTGTTTCGCTACCTTTCTATCCCAACTTTTCCTCCAAGGGTTGGACTAGATTGCCTTTGGACGTCTCCTCCAACTCTACGGTTCTGTGATTGCCACCTTTTTCTCACAGGAGCTCAAGATGGCCTACATACTTTTCCTCAGTGCTGTTTTTCTAGAAAAAGAGTTCCAGAGTTCACCGTGAATTTCTCCCTTGTTCTCTTAGAATGGCAATGGTGCCCACCTGAGAGGTGCTGGAGTTGAGCTCCAGCTGGAAAAAAGCTCTGCTTGTCCTCACAACAACACTGTGAGGCAGGTTTGGTTGAGTATGAGTGACTGGCCCCATGTCACCCTGTGAGCTTTGGAGATTTGAGCTGTGGACTCCCAGGACTTATTCTTGCACTCTAACCACTACACCACACTGCCTTTCACTACACCACACTGGCCCCAGAGCCAGAAAAGGAGGACAAGAGAGACAGGTAAAGAAGGTCATCTCAGGCTCCTCCAGGCAGATTCTCCTCCACCCCCACGCCTGTATAGGGCTAGGAACCACATACTGTCTCACGGGAGCAGTATTTCTGAATTGTTAGGTGTTGGATACTTCCTTATTGTGATTTTATATAATGCATTTTCATTTTACTTGTGAGATCCCTTGGAAGGATTTGTACCCCAAAAGGTGGGGTGCAAATCAATGCAATAAATCAACACAAAGTGTGGAGTATACTCCATGTTTATGCCACAATAATCTGATTAAAGTGACACTAGATTTGTGGTTTGAAACTGCTAGCTGTTATGGTTCTCAGCATACAAAGAGACAGTGGCAGTGATGGGGCACCGTTGGCCCAACAGGGGTTCTAATCTGGCCCATAATGTTGTTTCCCTAAGCCATGCAACACCTACCATCATACAAGACATCATGAAGCAAGACACAGTTGTTGAGGAACAATCAGAGCTTTAAAATATGCTCCTGATTATTCCTTGGCAGGCGGGGCTTGTATTTAATGCCTTTCAAATGTAAGCCCCACTAGGATTGGTTCCCCAGCTGCCAGTTGTAGTTCCTGAGGGGAGCCAATCCCTGCTGAAAGTAGAGCTCAAATTCAACATCGATCAGCTGATTGGTAGTGACTTCAAGCCATGCTAGCATCAGCTGGGCTCTTCCTTTGCAATGTGTTTTGCAGTCAAGGTGAGCTGCAAAGGGGAAACGGGTCACCTGATGTCATGGTGACACCAGGTGATGGACAGGTGGTTGGCTGGCAGTGGGGGAATTAAGGTTCTAGCCTTCCATTCTGAAAAGGTTCTTCTGCTCTGGATTATGGGAATAAGGCTATATTCTACCTTTGCTACTAGAGGCAATATGCCTCTGAATACCAGATGCTGGGAATCACAAGTGGAGAGAGTGCTTGTAGCCTTCATTCCCAAGGACACTTGGTTTACTACCATGAGAACATGATGCTGGACTAGATGGGCCTTTGGCCTCGTGTACATTCTAGCCATGTGATAGAGAATAGTCCGTCCAGGTAAGAAAGAGGCATGAACACAATTCAGGGGCACATTCTAAGCAATTAATTGATTAGGCATTCCAGTCCTAGTTACATGGGTCTGTAGTATGTTATAAAGGTACTAACCTTCTGATCCTGTTCCTTTTAATGTCTGTGGACGTTATATACGGAACAGTGTCTCCTTCAGCTTGTTCTTTGAAAAGGCAGTCCAGCAACCCTCCTTGAATAAGTGCTCTAGCCCTCCATTCCCTTGTACAGTGATACCTCGGGTTACAGACGCTTCAGGTTACAGACTCTGCTAACCCAGAAATAGTACCTCGGGTTAAGAACTTTGCTTCAGGATGAGAAAAGAAATTGTGCGGTGGTGGCGCGGCGGCAGCAGGAGGCCCCATTAGCTAAAGTGGTACATCGGGTTAAGAACAATTTCAGGTTAAGAACGGACCTCCAGAACGAATTAAGTTCTTATCCCGAGGTACCACTGTACTGTTGCTTGGATGTCTGTAGTGCGCAAAGAGGAACAGAGCAAATAAGCCAATCAAATGTAGTGATACTCTGATCCCAAAATATTTGGATGTTTGGGATGTGCTACTAGAGCATGAGAGGATAGGTTGCTAGACTACCAACCTAAGAAGAATGCAGCAGAAAGGGCTAAACTCTGTATGAGGGCTGGAGAGTGAATTAACTTATATGCCCCACTTTATCCATTTTTAGTGCCAATGCATGAGTGTGTTCACTCTATACAACTTCTCTTCCAAGTATGCTCTGTTCCAATGATACTGTGTTTTTTGAACAATGGATGTCATATGCTTTGCATTTTCCAAGAATGGAACATCCTCCAGATAAGGAAAGTGCAGGCATTGTGATTCCCGTGTCGACTGGTGTGTACAAGCTCCAGTCACTTGTTTGGATATTTTATGTGAGAGTATTCGCAAAATAGTGTTGTTCTCATGCCTACCATGTCAATCTTGCAAACTTTTCATTAATACTTTTTCATCTACTGTGTAACACTGTTGTGCATTCAGTGAAGAAGCACTGGTTTGGTTTTGTTTTTTAAATAGAAGAGAAGCAGGTCATTGCCTTTCCTTTATTTTAAAGCTCTACCTCATCTCCTAATCCATTATCTGGGTACAAAATAGCATGTTATTGGCATTTGATTGCATTTCTAGTAGCTTTGCACTGAAGAGGAAAATGGAGTTTAAGTTGTTGGGTATACTGTTGCCTGATCATGCTGCAACTCTCTCTCTCCATACGCTTATTGAGTAGCTGTTGGAGCCTATGCTATGGAAAAAATATAATATCTCCCTCTGGCTCCTTACATTGACTCTTTTTCAAAATTCTGCTGCTTGCAGCAGAAGTTGCCTTGTTAACTAAGGGCATGTGAATTGTTCATTAGTTAGGCCTGTAGGATTCTGTGCAGCAGGCCTTCACATGCAGATTTATTTGTATTTATTGGATTTATTTGTATGTATTGGATGAGTCTCCATGAGCTCAAACAAAATGTTAGGCATGCATGCTCTTTCCTTTGTTCTACCCCTGCGTAACTGGGAAGCTTTGCGTTTCAAAGAATTTTGGCTTACCATTGAATTTGAAATGGGAACCCAGGTATATAACCAACAATGGGTACTTGACAAAGAAGCCAGCTTCAAACTGGCTTATGAAGCTGGCTGATTTAACTATAGCTTCTTCTGCCTTTATTGAATGTGGAAGCTACCTTTCCCCACATTGTTTAATTTGCACACTTTTAAAAAAAACAATTATCTGAAAGCTTGTTCTTGTTTCTTCTATACACAGGTGATCAGCCTTGGACTTTCCATGATATTGTTTTCTTGGGACGACTCCAACAAAGATTATTTCAAAATGATGACAAATATTATCATACTGAGTGTACTTATTTGCATTTCTTTATCTTTTTGGATTGTGTCTATGACTGCAAGCACGTATTATGGTAAAGTCTAGATTACTACTAATGCATGCTACATTTTAGTTTACAACACTCATACACAGTCTTTTATTAAACGTGGCTTCTAATCCTAATATTTTCTTATTGTTTCATTTTCAAAGAATACAAGCAAATTCAGTTGTTGCCTAACACATATTTACATAACTAAAAATAACTTCATGTGACTGTTAGATAAGAAATGCATATTTACATGTAAAATTAAGAGTGTAAAAGTTCCTTCCAATTGATGCTTCACAGGGTGTTGCTCTGAAGGGCTCCCCAATGTTGGCAAGGAATTCTGTGGGAGAGGAGCATAAAAACTCACAGCTACTTATTCAGCCTTCATCCTAACCCATATTTGTGTAGAAAGAAAAGCCTATAGAAAACTCAGTCCAGTCGTGTACATAAGGAAACAAGAGACGATAATAACACGTGTAGTAAAAGAATGCTAAAGAATGTAGAAAGACATATTGCTATTCTGACATAGTGCTGTTTTTAAACTACTCTATAGGTACTTTGCGGCCTATTTCTCCATGGCGTTGGCTTGTTTCAATCTTAATTCCCCTGATAATAGCTTCACGAGGATTTAAGAAAAAAAGTCTTGATCATAGTGGAGCAATAGGAGGTATGTTCTTCTGCCTTAAGTTTGGTTGTGCTTACATATAGTTTTAGAAATTTCCCGATTCCCTCCTCCCTCCACCTTTCAGTGGAATGTTCCGTATTGCCATTCATAATTTTGGCTTTAATATTCTTGTGCTACTTCATCTTACTTTTTTATATGAGCTATTTTGCAAATGATGTAGTGTCTCTACCACATTCTGAAGTTATTTCCATTGCAGGGAAGATTCATTCACAAAACAATATAAATGCCGTCCAATTGACTTAAAGCAACCATAACCTTGCTAATGTAAACGGTATATTTATTGCCCATAATGGACTAGGTGTGGTGTATAACATTGATGAGGTGTGGTTGCACAAGGAGAATACTTGCCGATTATATCAGCTGGAAAAGATGGTGATGGGGAGAGGCTTATGAGCCCGGCCTTGGCTGGGGAGGGCGGGGTATAAATAAAAAAATATTATTATTATTATTATTATTATTATTATTATTATTATTATTATTATTATTATTTTCATTGATTCACTCCCAATCGGGAATCAGCACCTGTAGTCCTGTGCTTATTTATAATAATTTCATCTAGCAGAAGCTAAAACTGTCTATTTTATTATCCTCCAAGATTTCTGAAGGGAGTAGGTATGAATGGGATCTAATTTATTGACCTGTTGTGCCAATTCAGCATTTATTATGCAAGTGGAAAAATGAAAATTGCAATACTGAGGCAAGAAAAAATACATTTGATAGATATGACATGCATGAAGACTTGTGAAGATCAAAACTGAAAGGAAATTTAATGCAGGTGTTGGTTTGGCAGAGGGAGGCTCATGTGACCAGTATGTTCAGTGCCAGAAAGGGAAGGGAAATGAGGATAAAGAATGGAAATGAACAGTTGGAAGAAAGGCCATGAACAGAACTTTACTATTTTAAAAAATGCAAAAAGTGCTATATTTGGGGAAATTCCTACTGCTGCCCAAAGATGATGAAGTAGTTATGGACTTATGTACTAAAAGTGAGCTCAGGTTTATTATCTGTGTAACCTAAACAAGGCTATTGAAAAACAAGAGGAAGATACCGAATTTTTTGCTCTATAAGACTCACCTTTTCCCTCCTAAAAAGTTAGGGGAAATGTGTGTGCGTCTTATGGAGCGAATGCAGGCTGCGCAGCTATCCCAGAAGCCAGAACAGCAAGAGGGATTGCTGCTTTCACTGCGCAGCGATCCCTCTTGCTGTTCTGGCTTCTGAGATTCAGAATATTTTTTTTCTTGTTTTCCTCCTCCAAAAACTAGGTGCGTCTTGTGGTCTGGTGCGTCTTATAGAG